>NC_137326.1:110882923-111482923 GCF_965287045.1 Carcharhinus amblyrhynchos
TAGTGCTACCAACTGGCCTTGCCAGTAGACATCTTCCCTAGCCATCTACAATAATTAACAATTCTACCTAGTGGTCAACAAGTACCTCTTTGAAAGCATCTAGTAAATCTCCAACTGCTTCTTTCTTGTTCAAGTCCTTCAATTTCCTCTTCTTCTTTGGCACAGATACAGCTGCTGCTAAAAGGAGAGATGTTCAATCAGCTGATAACATTCAGAATTAGGTCCAGATAAAGGGTTAGCACGACCATTGTCTTAATATTTCTGTTTATGATGCCAAAATTGCAAGCTAATTTTTAAGTATCTTAAACTTACAACTCAGCTACTCACTGGGGTGAAGGAGGAGGAGGAGGAGGAGGAGGAGGTGATTGTAAGAATTGCTAGCAATCACAAATACTGTTTAAATGCAGCACACATAGTATTACTATGTTAGAGGCTTTCAACCAAAATTTAGCACGACCATTTTTGTTTTGCACCATTATAATTATGCTGTTAAGCTTGTTCTAGATTTCAACACCATTCAGCTTTACAATTTGACATAATCAAACTCAAGCTCTTCCGCTCTTTTCAATCAGCTGAAGATGAAACAAAGACGTTTGTTTCATGCTCATTAGAAATAGTGGGAATAATAAATCAGTGACCCAGGATCATACTTCGGGGACCTGGGTTCGAATCCCAGCATGACAGATGGTGGAATTTGAATTCAATAAAAACATCTGTAATTAAATGTCTAATGATGACTACAAAATCATTGTTGATTATCAAAAACTCATCTGGTTCACTAATTTTTTTAGGGAAGGAAATCTACAGTGCTTACCTGGTCAGGCTGTGTGTGACTCCACATCCACAGCAATGTGGTTGACTCTTAAAAAAAATCTCACAGTTGTATGAAATAATGGAAAAAAAAGTCTACAAACAATGAAACCAGATGAACCACCTGGCATCAACCAAGGCACCAAAATGACAACGGCAAACTTAGCCATTTCGACCCAGCAAAGTTCTCCTTAATAATATACAGGGGCTTGTGCTAAAATTGGGAGAGCTCTCTCACAAACTAGTCAAACAAATCTGACATTGTCAAAAATCACAAATATCTTACAGATAATGCTCCAGGCACCATCATCACTGGATATGCTCTGACCCACTGTTAATACTAAGTACTCCTCCATCTTGAACACCGCTTAGAAGATGCACTTAGAGTGGCACGGACACAGAATGTAGTCTGGGTGGCGTACTTCAATGACCCTTAGCTATGGACTCCCCCACCAATGGGAATATTCTGAGTCTACCGTTTTACAGGACAATGCAACCTGCATGATTACCATCCAATCCACAAATATTCAATCCATTCACCACCGATACAATAGCAACCATGTGTACCATCTACAAAATGCATTGCAAGAACTCACCAAGGCTCCTTAGACAGTACTTTCCAAACCAATGACTGCCACCATCTAGAAGCACAAGGGCAACAGGTACATGGGACTATCACAGCTTGAGTTTCCTTTGAAGTTACACACCACCCTGACTTGGAGTTATATTGCCATTCCTTCACTGTCACTGACTCAAAATCCTGCAACTGCCTCCCTAACAGGATATACCTACACCAAATGGACTACAGCGGTTCATGAACACAGCTCACCACCATCGAGGACAATAAATTGCTAGGGAAGCCCACCTCCACTTAATTTAAAAAACGTACAGTTTCCCAACCTGACACCAATCTACTGCACTGTTAGGTAACAGTAACTGACACTGAACCATTAAAATGGCACACATATGCCTAAGAACACAGGAACAGGAGTAGGCCATTCAGCCTGCTCAAGCTTGTTCTGCGATTCAATGAGACTGTGGTGACCTATCTGAAAATCAACTGCATTTTCCTACATTTCAGCCGTAAACCCTACCTAATAAAAATATTTCAGTCTTGGAAATAACAAGCTGCCCAGCATCCACAGCATGTTGGGGCTGGGCAGAGTTACAGATTTCCAATACTGTTTACATATTCCACTCCTAAATGGGCTAACTGATTTCTAGACATGAAACTTTGTTCCAGATTCTGCAAGTGGGGGGGAATAAAGGTCATTGCCATCTAACCCATCAAACTGTTCATTTTAAATACCTCAATTAACTAATGCCTCAAACTAAGCTCAAGAAAGTGCAAACCAAATTAAATTTCTTATGCAGAAGCTGATCAAATCTTGCCCAGAAATCCAAATAGCTAACAATTATGCTTTGTGGATAGGAGAATATCTAAGACTTATTCAAATCAAATGAAACTAGGCTATTGTATTATGAGCTAGCCATCACAAATAAATGCTGACGCTCTGATTCTGTCCCTAGCAATAACAGCAGTTTCCACAAAACTGATGCTAACCGAGCTCTGTAATTTCCTGGTTACCCCTTCTCCCACCAAATACACAACTTGAAATCTATCAAGAGCTTTGGAAAGTGATACAAATCTGCAATTTCCCACCTATTTAAAGGAATCCAATAAACAAAAGGCGCAGTCTTCATCTGTTTTACTTGGGGGAGGGGTGGGAGCTGGGTAAGATGCTGTTTTGGAGAGTTGGTCGATGGTTGGAGGGATCAAGCAAGACTTGATGGTCCAAATAGCTTACTTTTACACTGTCAGAATTCTATGGTTTTAAGTTCTGTTATTTGCATTACTTTTTTAAAAAAATTACTACATAGATCAATAAATTCTTCTAGACTTATTTTTGTGTTCCCCACACTTACTTTTCTCCTTACTAATCTTTTTGCACTTCATTACTTCCCTTAAATCCTCCTTTTATCCCAGTCCACTTCCCTTTGCACTTGTATAAGATAGTTGAAGCCAGACATAAATACATCTCATTTTTTGATAGCTGTTTCATTACACAAGTGAGGCTTTTCCTTACTAGGTGCATTTCAATATGTATCAATTCCTTTCTATTTGTTACAAGTTTACCCATTAGCAGCTCGGCTGTTATACGTTAATAAAGCTTTCAATTTAGCTTATGTTAGAAACAAATTAAGGAAAATAGTCAACTTGGTATTAGAATACAAGTAGGAAACTAATTTTCTGCAGCAATATTCTGATTGCAAATGCATCATCAACAGCTGACCATCCATGAATAAGGCTGGTACTCTGAAAACAAGTGTGGGTTTCCTCTGGGACCTCCGGTTTTCTCCCACCGTCCAAAGATGTACGGGTTAGGTTGATTGTTCATGCTAAAATCAACCCTAGTGTCAGGGGATTAGCAGAGTAAATGTGTAGGGTTACGAGAATTGGGCTTGGATGGGATTGTGGTCGGTGCAGACTCGAAGGGCTGAATGGCCTCCTTCTGCACTGTAGGGTTTCTGCGATCCAAGTAGCTTTTCTCAGGTCACTCAACTGATAATAGACTAATGTGACAGAACTTAAACTACCAATATCATAAATGAAAAATACAACAATACAAAAGTTAAATAATTATTCCAACCAATATTTAAAATAAGCTGTTATATTTATCTGTTGAATTCAGTAGAATTCAAAAACAACAGTAGTTCATTAGCTATAATATTGAAACCTATACTCTATCATGCAATAATCTTTGTTAACAAACAATTTTTATTAATACCTTGCATAGGATTGTCATTTGTCTGGGCTAAAGAAGCCGCTGTTGGTGAGGCATCCTGTGATTGGATATCTAAATTGTCATTGTCCTCCTTCTCAGAAGGTACTAAGACTACAGCACTTTCTTCAGTTTTTGCTTCAGGTTCAGAAATTGGACTGATGTCAGATTCCTGCTGAGCTTCTGAAACTTCCGAATCCCGCTCTGGTGAAAGTTCCAGACCATTAGTCATCTTCAGTTCTTCAGGTTGCGCAATGGGTGAATCCATTGGAGTTTCAAGTGGAGGTTCAAGCGAAGCTTCAAGCAGAGTTTCAGGAGGAGCTTGTGAAGTTTCAAGTGGAGGTACGTGCGGAGCTTCATGGGGAGGTCCTGGCAGAGCTTGTGAAGCTTCATGAGGAGGTACAGACAGAGCTTGTGGAGCTTCATGGGGAGGTACAAGTGGAGCTTGTGGAGCTTCATGGGGAGGTTCAGGTGGAGCTTCATGCGGGGCTTCAAGCTGAGCAAGTGGCGCTTCCTGTGGAGCTTCAAGCAGGGCCTGTACAGCTTCAAGTGGAGCCTGTGAAACTTCAGGCAGAGCTTGTACAGGTTCAAGTGGAGCCTGTGGAGCTTCATGAAGAGTTTGTACAGCTTCAAGCGGAGCCTGTACGGTGTCAAGCAGAACTTCATGCGTCGCTTGTACAGCTTCTAGCAGAGCCTGTGGAGCTTCAAACGGAACCTGTGGAGCTTCATGGGGTGCTTCAAGCGGAGCCTCTGGAGCTTCAAGTGGCACCTGTGGAGCTTCAAATTTTTGACCAGGGTCATCTACTTGAACTGCCACAACACCATTACTTTCCACTGCCATATCATTTGAGCTAGATTCACTGGCGATCACCTCCTCTTCTTTTTGCTGTTCTTGCACCTTCTGCACTTCACTTTTCTGCATTTTAGTTGCTGGTGGCAAAGATGTAGGTTCAGCCAAATGTTTCATTTCATTATCGTTATAATCAGATGGCAAAGAATCTGTCACAGTCACATCACAAGAGACTACAGTGGTTGTAGTGTCATCTGGCTCAGTGACTGGAGTTTCCAGCACTTCCTCAGAGTCTGTTAATTTAGTGTTGATTTCAGACTTGCTTTCCACTTTGTCAGGTGTAATAGATTTCTCAGGTTTGTTCAAGTCATCTACTAGTTTAGTTGCTACTGCAGGAGACTTTGGCTTATCTAACGAAACAAAAAAAGGCAGAATTAAATAGTTTCAACATTACGCACGCATCATGGAGAAACATAATCATGGTAATTTACAAAATGGGTACGAGTCTGCAATCAAGTTATAAACCAGTGGTGGAAATGGCTGGGAAGATGGTGGCATAGTGGTAATGCCATTGAACTGTTAATCTAGAGATTTAGGAACACAATCAAATTCCAAGACATCAGCGGGTAGAATTTAAATTCAATTAAAATGATTTGGAATGTAAAGATAAAGGTCTCAGTAACTGTAACTATTAAACTATCAATAGTCGTAAAAATCCATCTGGTTCATTAATGTCCTGTAAGGGACACGTAACCTACCATACCTAGTTAGACTGGCTTACTTGTGACCCGACACCCACAGCAATGTGACTGGCTTTTAAATGCCCTTTGAAATGGGCTAGCAAGCAATTTGGTCCAAGGGTAATCAAGGAGGGCAACAGATGTTGGCCTTGCCAGGAACAACCACATCCTTTGAAACAACAAGGGCCAAGATAGCTGGCACATCCATATTAAACTTGATCTGCAGTTCCCATTTGAGCCTCTGTTCAGGCTTCTGCACCCAACTTGTCTCTGCGCTGAAAAGTATCAAGGTTTGGCATTGTTGAAGCCGGGATTGCCTTCTAACAAATGAATTGGCAACACTGGGTACTTGTACAGAATTTCAAACAGATTTTTCTTCAGAAAGCCACTGAAAACCGAGCTAACAGTTGCCACATCAAGTCAGTGACTGGGAAAATCTGTAACACTCAGTTATAAAAGAATGCAAACTGATATCATTTCTGTAGCAAAATTAGAGTCAACCACAACAGCAGTTGAATGCAACACGTTAGTATTCTAAATAACAATGAAAATTGGACAAGAACTTGCTAAACTAAAAACAAAGAAACTGACCCCTATGCATCAAAATTGTATAAGTCACTACATGGGGATAAAATTAGCTCAGAATAGCGATTCTTTTTAATTGCCCATGCCTCGTGGCTAATCCCAATTTTAAGCCAAGGTTGGTGATATTTTGAGGATAACGGGAGATCATGAATGGCCAAGGTATGATTTCTTGGAGGAAATATCATCAGGTGTCTAACATGAAATGATAGCAATACCCATGTGTGTACAGAGCAATTATAAATAAGCAGGGAACTTAGTTTCCCTGAATTACTGCTAAAAGCCAAATAAAAATTACTAGTTACAAAAATGATTACAGGAACAAATCTTAACAGCTAAAATTAGAGCATTAGGTAATGTTTCACCCATAACAAAAATATACCACCTCTTTTGATTAGATGAGTGGAAGCAAATGTTTGCCATATTCTAATGATGTATGATTAATTGCTTGAATTACCTGGTCGGATGATGACTGGCACTGGATGAGGATTTTCCCCATTAGTCTGTACGGCACTACCTCCCTCCAAACTTCCAACAGACTGTTGAACAGAAAGAACAGCTGATTGGTACAGGACAAATCCAGTCTTTATTTTCAATGCCTAATTCACATATACAACCAGTTATTTTGTCTCGTGTCCAAATCTAACACCTCCTATCACGTGAAGCGACCCTAAACTCTGATGTAGATTGTGAAGATTTTGCAAAATAATGTAATACAAGCAATCTAAAGCAGCATTGTCCAAAAGAAATTGCCAAATAGCCATAGGTGTAGTTATAGGTAACAATTTTAACAACCAATTTTAGAAGGAAATTTCTTGTACTCATTCACGTAATACAGGTACACATGTACTTAGTTTGTATATAATTACTTTACAGCTCCCCCTTTCATGGAAATAAAGGAGTCACAAAACCTGGAACAGTCACAAGGTGGTTTTTATTTTGTCATACTTGACCTATACACACAAGGCACAGACCATGCTAATGTGCACTGAAACACCCAACTGTCCACTATTGTCGTCTTCCTAACTAATCACAAATACAAGCCGGATTTCTTGCCAGATGCAGTTAGTAGCTGATGTATTGAATGGCATAGGTCTACCAGTTAAGCAACACTTCAACAATTTGGTTTTGCTGATAATCTTGGATTCTGACCATTTGCCACATGAAATGGATATTGTGAAATTCAAATAAGAACAATGCATGACATTTCTAAACTTGAAATTCATAGAGTTTAATGGCAGAACCTTTTAATAATGCTGAATCAGCTATGGCACCAACTTGAGTTTAGCTTGTACACGATTACTCTTATTGCATTCACTTATCAGGAAAACAGTCGCTAATCTCACATCATCAAATGATTTAACCCTATTTCTACTATTTTGTGATGTCACCACCACAGTAAATTTTTAAAAACTTTTCTGGGTAGTGGTATGTGCTCAATCGAAACAGGGCTTTTCATGTAGCACAACTTGGAGGAAGCCAGATTCGACTATATTATTTTTGATAGGCAGATAAATAACACCACATACACGCAGCTGCTTTCTTCAAAAAAATTCCACTTTTGCCAGAAGCATTCTAAAGTCATACTTATCATAGCACTTAATGTTAGTATCACATATGCATTGTTCCCCCATGACAGAAAAAACTTGGTTGCATACATGACAAAATTCAAGACATCCTTAATGAAAATCAAAATGCCATACACAAAAATTAGCCAGCTGTTCTCAAGTCAGAGTCTGTTTGCTGCTGTTAATCAATCTTAGCCCTCTCTTACACGTTGCTACGTTATCCGCAATCTATTATTTGTTGTGAAACTGCTGTTTTTGTTGGCAGTTGAGTTTTTAATTGTCAAGGCCTAACATTGGCAAAGGCACTTGCCCATTTGGCAGTTAAAAAACGAGGGGTCTAGAACCCTAAAGGGCAGAAAGTGGCCCTTGAGCCCATCGAGTCTGCACCAACCACAATCCCACCCAGGCCCTAACCCCATATCCCCACACATTATACCCACTAATCTCTCTAACCTATGCACCCCTGGACACTAAGAGGCAATTTCTTAGCATGGCCAATCAACCCAACCCGCACATCTTTGGACTGTGGGAGGAAACTGGAGTACACAGAGGAAACCCACGCAGACACGAGGAGAATGTGCAAACTCCACACAGACAGTGACCCGAGCCAGGAATCGAACCCAGGACCCTGGAGCTATGAAGCAGCAGTGCTAACCACTGTGCTACTGTGCCACCCCTAGGCGCCTATCCTCCAGACTAAGAAAGTTCATAATGTAACCCAACTGTATACTGACATGCGCACAAGCAGAAAATCATTAGCTCATTGTTTTGTGGAATACATAAGGGGGCCAACAGGTCATGCATACCTCATTACATTTCTGATATGAAAATCAACAGAAAAGGTGAAGAAAAATTCCCTGAAAGAATCATTTCACTTAAAATAATCTGCAAAATTTCATAAGTGTTTTTAAATGCTACTTGAGGACAACTCCTAAAAATTTTCTACAAAAAGTCAGATGCTCATCATCCTGACATACTTATTACGTACTAATGGACAGCCAACACAATTTTGAACTACAAGCCAGAAAGCTAGGGGCAGATAGTATAACTGTAATGTGAAAGTTGCTTCCAACTCAAGCCTCAAGGTAGGCATTCTTTATTTGCAACCTTTGAAAATAGCTCCCATTTTTAAATTCAGGCTCTCTCATTATAAAAATTGAAGTTTCAAATGGCTAGAGGACAACAATCTTAAAGATATTGCTGTATTGCCAGTCCTAACATATTCAACCTAGTACAAGAAACCTCATCGTAATGAAATAAATAATCTTCAATAGTTCTAAGTCTTTTCAGTGACGGTAGAAAACACTTTTCCAACAATAGTGGCTAGCTTGCATGGGAAACCATTACTCTCTTTTTGCAAAGCTTCTGATTCACCGGGGACCTTGAGATTTAGCAGCAATGTGAAGAAAATAGCTTTTCAATTTAATAAAGGGAGAGCGCAAGATGAAATTGAAGGGACAAACTAGCTCTCAAACTACATGCACAAAGGACATTTAACTGGAGAAGGAATTAAAGGACAAAGCCATACAAAGTTCATAATTGAGGTGCCATTACTGCATAGAAATGCCTCCCATCCTATTCTTGTGACTATAAGAATAAATAGGATTTTCCTCAGAGTCTTGGGTCTCAAGCAAATCCTTGAGACAAAGAGATTCTATGAAATAATGTTCAGATTCCACAGTAATACCATACCCACAATTTTTCATAATCTCAGATATAGAATTTAATATTTTGAAATTAATCTTAAAATTACAAGTCAGATTAGACATTTACATATAGATCTGAATTGGAGAAACTTCAAGACCTGTAAATGGATTATGGCATTGGAGATTTGATAAATTGCACATAAAACTTTTCCATCGACCCTTTAAATGATCAGTTACAATAAGTCCTTCATTATTTAATTATCATGGTCCCTTTCAAAGCAGAATCAAGAAATGTTCTGCCATGGCGTAGTAAATAAAGAATTCAAAACAGTTAAATGAAAGGTATGGTCAGAAATAGACCCATGTATTTTTTGTCGTAGTAGAAAGGCAAGGAAAAAAAGGTAATAAATTCCTATTTCTATATTATCTATTTAAAAGGCAGATCAATTGATTGTACAAATACTAACTTTCCTCAGTGAGAAGCACTATTTTCAAATGAAGCAGCTGTGTCATGTTGACCGAATCCATGCAAGCAAAGTTCACTCTGTTTAAATGTGTAATACCTTGCAATGTGACAAAGTGCAATTTGCAAACTATTGACAAAGTTGAAAACAAGACCGGCATATCCATTTCTGAACAAAAGGACCATTCAGTCCCATGCCCAAGTGCTTTTTCTAAAGAGATCTTGAGCAATGCCACAGCTATCAAAACGATTTACTAGGTAAAGGGAAGCTCGCAATATATTTTTCTTAATCAGGAAATCAATCCTGGAGTAAGCAATAAACTCCAAGGTCACTGAGAACAAAATCTAATGAGCATCAGGTCCTGAAAATATTGCAGTTAAGATGTCCCCAAGTTTAATTAGCCCAGTTCCCCAAGTAGTATACAGCCGTTGTCTCATCAGAGCTGTTGAACCCATTATAAGGTAGCTGCAGAGGCTCGTTTGTTAAGTAACTTAGAACATATATGAAATCCGAGACACTTCCCATTATCTGATTATGTCAGCAGATTGGTTAGTACTAAATGACTCAATGGTTCAAGATGAAGGTTTCAAATCTGTTAAATATCAGTCAGGAGATTCCAAGGCAGAAGGACTGGACAATAAAGTCCGCAATCGAGACTACGGCCACATGCTCTTGGATATTTCCTTAGTGTTACAGTAGTGATTCTTCTGATATTAACTGAGCTATGACACCAAAGCGCAATTTCAGCATGACAACAGTGTCCACACTGCAGAAGTATTTAATTAGCTACAAAGCTGTTTGGGACTTGAAAGGCACTCCATGAATACAAACTTCATCTGCGTGACAAAGTGAATAGCCAATTTGAATAGCATTTGAGTAGTTTTGAATGATAAAAATGACTGATGAGAACACCGAGATGTCAAAACTGCTGACAGTTAAAGGATGAGAGTTTTAAGTTTAGATTTAGTCAGAGTAAAATACTACCTCCTAACACAACTCTCACCTCAGTGCAAGTGCCTTTATTGCATTCAATTAACAATCCAATCAATACCTCAATAGTCATAAAGTAATTACAGTTGATATCGAATTAACGGTGGCATCTGGCATATCAGGATACCAAGATTTAAAACTAGCAAAAGGTAAACTCAAAAAATTCCCCAGCTACCCTAAGCAAGAACTACTTGAGAATACCATCTGCTTCAAGACCTGTAGAAAAGTAAGACAAACATGTAGTCATAGTTCCAATTTTAGCCAAAGGAACTGAGCAAGAGCACAGAAGGTAAATTTTCATTTAATGACTTGTTTAGGAAATTGAACTTTAGAAAGTAAGCATTAATCAGCATTTCATCTTGGTTGTTGTCGATAGTAGCAAACGAGCTGGAAGTAGGAAAATAAAGCAATAATTCACAGGAAGAGCTTGCCTTTTGTAAAACGTGAAAGAGTAAATGAAAAGTTGCAAGCTCAGTTCTCAAACTCCAAGAAACATCATTTGACAAACTCTTATTTTTCTGCTTCTGGTTTATCCTTGTGATTAGTGGCAGTTAAGAAATAGCATTATTAAAATTCAAGTAATAGGCCTAAAAATACAGCCGTGCAGATGATGTCGCAAAAGCAACAGCAATTACAGAAAGCAAAGCTAATTTGTGAAGACACAACAAATCCACAAACAGCAGATGAATTTCAGAAATGGAAATGCACATCTTTGATTCAAAGTCTGAGATTTCCTCCTATTAAAGTCAATAAAAGCCGAATAGCACATGCAATACAGAACAGTGCACAGCCAATTATGTTTGCAGTATGTTTTTAATGCTTCAGCCAGCTAGACTAAAAAGCAAAATAAGGTCAGAACAGTAAAACATTTTTCAGTTTCTGCAATTCAGGCAGCAAGCAAGGACCCATCATACTACTTGCCTGTGGCGGCGTTGGCGTAGAGCCTGATCTTCCTCCAGACATAATCTCTTCTGTGATGTCTTTTCCACCTTGGTTTGGATCCCTTATCCGGATCTAACAAGTAAAATATCCACAAAATAGATAGGTCAAACAAGCAACTTTCTTCCTTCAATACAGCTCTCTTCATTGTTTGAGTAAGGCTGATCTGCACACAAGGACATCATCAATGCAGGAATCAAGACTGCATTAGTTTGAGAGCTCTATTTCACTGTGCTCGATCTCCTGTTATCAGGGTCTTGCTTTGGCCCTCCTTCAAAGCTGCCACTGCCTGTGTCAAAGAACAAGGAACAAGGGATAGAACCAAAGAGAAGTGCCAGTTTAACCATCTCCAAGAATGTATTGAAATGGAGGAAAGAAATGAGGGATTTTTCATTAGTGTGAATTTCAAAGTAAGAAAAACCATACCGTAAGTTATTTATTTCTGTACATCCGACCAAAAAAATAGATAAGACAGTACAAAAACAGGTAGAAAACAGATAGCATGCTCGTGCCAAGCAGATGCACACCCCTCCTAGTGCAATGAAGAGTGCTCAATATAGTTATCTTTTCATTCTGCAAATTTAATTTTAATTCTGACAACAATCTCAATGTGTCCTTTGGACACAAACTATGCAAATCCCCCTGCTTATGTGCTTTTGCTGTAGCTTTATAACATGTTTGAGCTCATCAGTGCTGTTCAATTGATGTTCAGTCTATTGAAAGCATATTTGTCTTCCATTTATTATGAGCCATGAAGTGCCTCAGAATTTGTCTCTGATAGCACACCCCTGATATATTTGCTGCCTAAAAATTAGGTCATTCTCCTATTCCAGTTTCTTTGTGTAGCAATTGGAAGGATGGTGACCAATGGTTAATACTTAACAATATATAACAGTTTATTTACAAACAGATATACATACATGCACTCTGGCAGCAAAAGTCCACACTATGCACCAAGATCCTCTCATTCATTCCCCTTTGAGCTTTTGGGTCATGTGATCCTTCCAGTCAATCTACTCCCTCAAAGGGGCCAACTACTATATCTCTCCCCCTTTACATCCCCCATTATGCAATACATAAACAGTTAATAGAATTTAAAACATTAGTACTGAGAAACATTTAACAGTTTAAAAACTCAGTCATGGGATTCTTCTGGGAGCAATATAACTCCACTGGCTGAGGATTGACGGTGGTGGAAGCTTCTGTTGAAGCTCTCATTGTGCCAACCAGCAACATCAGATACTTAATCTTCAATAACACAGGGTTCCTATTAGTCCAGTACTTGACCAGCTGTGCTGTGGCATTCAACAAGCCCAGAAGTTTAAGGCCATTACAATCTCCTGTGGTACTAGGGGGTAACGTGCTTTCAGGTAACAGAAGGCGACTTAGGGTCTCCGCATGAGCATCTGGCTGACTTTTGAAGTATATTCGTAGGCCAACAAGCACAGTGTCCATTGTTGTATCCCACCAGAAGCAATTGGCAGAATCACTTTGTCTTCCCGAAAAGCCCTAAAAATAGCATGGGGTCAGTGATGAGAGTAAAATGTCTCCCGTATATGCATCGGTGAAACTTCTTGATGTCACAGATATCAGCTAAGCTTCCCTCTTCAATCTGGGAGCATCCTCTTTCTGCATCTGATAGGGTTCTTGATAGATACCCAATGGGCATCTTAGACCCATCATTCAATGTATGGGAGAACAGCCCCAACTTCATACAGTGATGTATCACAAGTACTATCTTCTTAGTGGGATCAAAACGCAGTTAACTAGGAGATTGAAGTGCCTACTTAATTTAGCTATAATTCTCTTTTGATGGTGTTTACCAGCACCATCTTCGGCACTTCTTTAATAATGCACGCAACAGCGCAAGTAATGTTGATAGATTTGGGAGGACCTACTACAATAGTTGCCAATCCCAAGGAAGCATCTGAGTTCTGATGTTTCCTGGAGCCTTGCCTCCTTAAAATCGCTCATTTTGTCCTCCAGTAGAACAAAACCTTTGAGAATCCACTGTACGTCCAAGATAAGCCACTTTATTTGCTTGGAAGGTGTACTTTTCTCCCTTCCTTTCTCCCTCGCTGAGTGGGCGAGGACCTGGCAGATGGAGTATAACGTTAGCAAATGTGAGGTTATCCACTTTGGTAGAAATAATAGTGGGAAGGAATATTATTTAAAAGAGCAAAAAGCTGCAACATGCTATTGTGCAGAGGGACCTGGGGGTCCTTGTGCACGGATTGCAAAAACCCAGTCCACAGGTGCAGCAGGTAAAGAAAGCAAATCAAATGTTGGCCTTTATCGCAAGGGGGATAGAATATAAAAGCAGGGAGGTCTTGCTGCAACTGTACAAGGCACCGGTGAGGCTGCAACTGGAGTATTGTGCGCAGTTTTAGTCCCCTTATTTGTGAAAGGATATATTGGCCTTGGAGGGAGTACAGAGAAGGTTCATCAGGCTGATACCAGAGATGAGGGGGTTAGCTTATGAGGAGAGATTAAATAGACTGGGCCTGTACTCGTTGGAGTTTATAAGGCTGAGGGAGGGTCTTATAAAGGCTTACAAGATAAAGAGCTAGATAGGGTAGAGGTAGAGAGATTCTTTCTGCTTAGAAAGGAAACCAGAACTAGAGGGCACAGCCTCAAAATAAGAGGGGGGGTGGGGGGCAGCAATTTAGAACGGAGTTGAGGGTGGTGATTCTCTGGAATTCTCTGCCCATTGAAGTGGTGAAGGCTACCTCATTGAATATACTTAAGTCACGGGTGGATAGGTTTCTGATAGACAAGGGAATTAAGAGTTATGGGGAGAAGGCAGGAAAATGGAACTGGTCCACCATGATCTTATTGAATGGCGGGGCAGGCTCGAGGGGCTAGATGGCTTACTCCTGCTCCTATTTCTTATGTTCTTATGTTCAGGCATTCTTGCTTCCTGAAACTTCTTTAAAACTTCCAAACGTTCCTCCGCAGTGGATCATCATCAGATCATCCTCCAAATAAATGAGAATTCTGGGCAAACCTTGCATTAAACTCTCCACACAGTTCACTAGAAGATGGCACAAGCCGATGAAACCCCAAACGCTAGACGTGTACACCGAAACAGCCCTTGTGTATATCTGTAGTGACATAAGCTCGATATGTTGTCCGAGTTCTAATTGTTGGCAAACGTGGTTCATATCCAATTTGGTCTACATCAGACACCCACCCCAGCCAACTTTGCATACAAACCCTCTATTTTGAGGATGGAGTACCTATCCAATTTCCCAGCGTGGTTTACTGACAGATTAGTCCCCACAGATATGGATGGTTTTGTATGGTTTAACTACTGACACAATTGGAGCTGCCCACTTTGCAAATTATATCGGCCTGATGCTTTAGATTAGTTTCACAGGTCAGCACAACATCCAGGGCTGAAAGGCCTGTACTGCGCCATAATGTTCGATGTTCTAAGTCTTCCAGTCATTTTAGCTCCATTTCTACTAATGTGCAAGACACCAAGTCTTATTCTAAAAAATCTGGGTATAGCTTCTGGATCTACATGGATTCTAGCTTGCAATCTCTTAATCTTTCCAAGTTCCTCTTGGAATCCTTTTCAGTAGTTCCTAATAACCCCTTTAACTATCTTAAAGATCTCCAGCCAGTTCAATGTAATCTCCTGGAGCCAATCATATCCCATTAAACCCAACATCACCATCAGTGCTAAGTGTGTCGACTGCTGTCTGTACTTCATTGTTGTTTCTACCATTGTTACGGCTTCTCCAGTATACACAGCTAGTCTTGTAATGTTCATCAACTTCAGGAGTTGAACGCCTTTAAGATACTGATACATCTGCTCATTCACGTGAGTACCTACATCTTCACTGGCTGGCAGTGTACCAACAATGCTACTGTGATGTGGTCTTCTTTGTCCACTTCCACATTGCTTAATGACAACTTTCTGTTCCTCCGCTGGAGGATACTCCATATTGTGCATAAGGGCAGAATTATTTACTTTGCTTCTATTAGGCTGGCCCTGCTTGCTTTTACACTTGTGCATTAAAATTACATTTTGTCCCTGCTCCTCTAAACATACACACTTTGATATGGCTTCCCCCATATCAACAGCACTGTTAGTCCTGGCTACTTAAGTCTTCAGTGTTTAGTGATTCTTAATGGTCCTGCATTCAACTCACTGCTTGAGCTTGCTCCCACACCCTTGCTTCTGCCACCATTACAATTCACAGTTTCCCTTCCTAACTGGTGGACCTCAATGTTTTGCTCGTTTTATAAGTCCTAGGTGCCCTTCTCGGCACTATCGGTAGCGCCATTTCCAGTGCCTTCTTGAAAGTCAACTCAGATTGAGCTAGTTTATTTTGTACAGTTGCATTACTTACATAGCATACCAATCGATCTGCTAACATGTTATTTAAAGCCAGTTGCAATGCTCTGCAATCTGCTTCAACATTGCTATGAAGACTGCAATGGATTCCCCCCAGGGCCTACCCCATCAAGTTAAATTCAAATCTTTACAATGTTGAGGTTTTAGGATGGCAATGTCCCTTTGCAAGCTCGATGAGTTATGTCTGTGTCAGAGCACCCAGGGACATTAAACTTCAGATCAAAATCTTGGTCTGGCAACCATATGCAGTATGTAAAATGACTTTCCTCTTATCAGCTACCCCCCCCTCCCCAATTCCATTAACCTTGAAATAATATTCACGCCATTGTACACACTGCATGTGTGCACAGGCAGAGAGAGACAGACACACACACATACACATACTTTCACAATGTTAACACTTCTTGCTCTAGAATTTACTCTGGCTGTAAAAGCTAGCGCTTCTTGTGCTTGTTTCCCTTTGGGCAAGCAAGTCACATGACCCACCCAGTGTATGCCTATTAAAGGGATCAGCTTCTACACATATTTTGAGGGAGATTAATTTTTACTTTTTTCTGTTTAGGAACATGGAAATTGCCATATGAAAAACGCTCCAGTCCATCTATCATCCAGAAAGTTGCATGATGAAGTAATGGTAGTTGTTCTTGCTTAATCATAGCAATCAAGGAACCAATTTCGCTCACCCACTACCAATCTAAACATGAGACAAGGGAAAAAGCTTTAGAAACCAAAGTTCCTGTCCATCTCAATGCTAAAGTTGCTATTCATATCTCATTACACAGATTCTGACTCAAAATATTAATTTCTTTCAGAAAGTATCCAATTTGCATTTGAAGTAACCTGTACTTTCTGCTTCTGTTGTAGAGTCATGGAGTTTTACAGCCCTTGGAAAGGCCCTTTGACCCACTGTGAGAATGCCAGCCATCAGGCACCAATCTATTCTAACCCCATTTCCCACACTTGGCCCCCAGCCTTGTATGCTATGGCATTTCAAGTGCTCATCTGAATACTTTTTAAATGTTGTGCGAGCTCACACCTCTACCACCCTCTCAGGCAGAGTGTTCCACATTCCCACCACCCTCAGAGACAGGATCTACAGGCATTTAGATGCAAGGACTGATTAGGGACAGTGAGCATGGCTTTAAGAGTGGAAAATCACATCTCTCAAATTTGATAGAGTTTTTTGAAGGGATAACCAAAAAGGTAGATAAGGGCAATGCAGTCGACATTGTCTACATGGACTTCAGCAAGACCTTTGACAAGGTCGTGCATCGTAGATTGTTGCATACAGTTAAATCTCTCAGGATTCAGGATGACGTAGCCAACAGATACAAAACTGGCTTGATGACAGAAGACAGAGGGTAGTTGTAAAGTGTTGTTTTTCAAATTGGAGGCCTGTGACTAGCACTGTGCCTCTAGGATCGGCGCTGGGTCCACTGTTATTTGTCATTTATATTAATGATCTGGGTGAGTATTTAGGAGGCACGGTTAATAAGTTTGCACATTACACCAAGATTGGTGGCATAGTAAAGCTCAAGAATTGCCACAGGATGTTGGTCAATTGGGCCAGTGGTATTTTGGTAGATCCAACCAGGGAAGGACTTACTCGTTAATGATGGGGTGTTGGGGAGAGTTATAGAACAAAGATCTAGGGGGTACAGAGTTTAGAAGAATGAGGGGAGATCTCATTGAGACGTATAAGATGATGAATGGGATGGATAGGATAGAGGTGGAGAGACTCTTCCCGCTTAGAAAGGACAGTAGGACTAGGGGGCACAGACTCAAGATAAAGGGGGGGGGCGGTTTAGAATGGAGTTGAGGAAGAACTTCTTCACTCAAAGGGTGGTGAATCTCCGGAATTCTCTGCCTGTTGAAGTGGTGGAGGCTACCTCGCTAAATATTTTTAAGAAGAGGGTTGATGGGTTTTTGATAAGAGAGGGGATTAAGGGTTATGGGGAGAGGGCGAGAATGTGGAACTGAGCCACGACAGGTCAGCCATGATCTTATTGAATGGCGGGGCAGGCTCGAAGGGCCAGTTGGCCTACTCCTATTTCTTATGTTCTTATGTTCTTATGCTGAAGGCGGCACTCAGCAAGCTTGATCAGGACACTGAACACAGAGTTGGGACATCTTGTCGAAGTTGCACAAAGACATTGATATGGCTATACTTGGAATACTGTGCACAGTTTTGATCACCCTATTATAGAAAGGGTATTAAACTAGGACGAGTTGACGAGAGTTAAAAGGAAAGACTAGATAGACTGGGGCATTGCTCCTCTGGAGCGTAGGAGGCTTAGGGGTGATCTTATACAGTTCTACAAAATAATGAGGGGATAGATCAGATAGATAGTCAACACCTTTTCCCAAAATTAGAGGCATAGGTTTATGATGAGGGGGAAGGGGGTCCAGAGGGGTAATTTTTTCAGAGGACGGTGTGTTTCTGGAGCGAGCTGCCAGAGATAGCAGAAGTGGGTACAATTTTGTCTTTTAAAAAGCATTTAGACAGTTACATGGGTAAATTGGTAGAGGGTGATATGGGCCAAACGTGGGCTATGGGGACTAGCTTAAATGGTTAAAAACTGGGTGGCATGGACAAGTCAGGCTGAAGGGTCTGTTTCTGTGCAAAAAGATTTTGCCTCATCTCCTATAAGTCTCCTATCCCTCAACTTAAATCTATGACCCATGGTTATTGATCCCTCTGCTAAGTGGAAAAGTTTCTTCCTATCCATCCTGTGTATGCCCCTCAATCTTGCACACCCCAATCAGGTCCTCTTCTTGGCCTTCTCTGCTCTAAGAAAATAACCCCAATCTATCTTGATAGCTGAAATGTTCCAGCCCAGGCAACATCCTAGTGAAGCTCCTCTGTACCTTCCCTAGTACAATCACTTCTTTCCTATAGTGTGGCAATCAAAACAGCACACAGTACTCTGAGCTGTGGCCTAACCAGCATTATGCAGCTCCATCATAACCTCTGTATTCTTATATTCAATGCCTCATTTGAGGGCAAGTATTTCACATGCCTTCTTAACCACCTTATCTACCTGTCCTGCTGTCTTCAGAGATCTATGGACATGCACATCAAGGTCCCTCTGATCTACTTCAATTCCAAGGGTTCGACCATTCCTTGTACATGCCCTTGCCTTGTCAGTCCTCCCAAAATGCATTCCCTCACATTTCTCCGAGTTAAATTCCATTTGTCACTCTTCTGCCCATCTAACTAGTCTGGAATTTAAGATGCTGCTCTTCCCTATTTATCACCATCAATTTTTGTCATCTGTGAACTGACTCATCATATTTCCTACATTCAAGTCCACATCATTAAATGTACATTACAAAGGACCCAGCACCGATCCTTGTGGAGCACCACGGACATAGGTTTCCAGTCACAAAAGTAACCTTTGACCATCACCCTCTGCCTCCTAACACTAAGCCAATTTTAGATCTAGTTTGCGAAATTGTCCTGGATCCCATGGCCTCTCTCTTACCTTTTGCATCAGCCTCCCAGGTGGGACATTGTCAAAAGCCTTACTATGGTCCATGTAGACTGCATCAACTGTACTACCTTCATTTACACATCTAGTCAGTCACGTCCTCGAAAAATTCAACCAAATTTGTAAGACGGGATCTCCCATCGACAAAGTTATACTAACCTTGATTAATCCTTGCATTCCCAAGTGAAAATTAATTCTGTCCCTCAATTCTTTTTTTCAATAGTTTCCCTACCACTGAAGTTAAACTTACTAGCATATAATTTCCTGGTTTATCCGTGCTTCCCTTCTTAAATAAATGTGTCCCTTGTTCATCCCATCCTGGAACAGTGCAGGTTCCACACCAACATCCTCAACATTTCCTGGTGGGAACAAACTTTTAGGGGCCAAGTTTGGGACAAAAACTGAGAATTTGAAGTCTAGTTAAGGCTAGGAGATTCTGGTAACTATCAAACAAGAAAATAAATAAGAGTAGGCCATTCAGTCCTTCCAGCCTACTCCAACATTCAATGAGATCATGGCTAATTATCTCCTTCAACACCATTTTCCTGCACTAACTCCATATCTCAATGATTCTAAATATTGAATTCTGCATAAGTCAATCCATCCTTCCCAGGAATTAGCTTGGTGAACTTTTGTTGCACTCCCTGTGCAGCAAATCACTCTCTCTTTAGGTGAGGGGACCAAAACTACACACAATACTCCAGATGTGGACTCACCAAGGCTCAATATAATTGCAGTAAGGTATCTTTACTCAAACCCTCTTGAAATAAAGGTCAACATGCCATTTGCCTTATTAATTGCTTGCTGTACCTGCACGTTAGCTGTAATTGACTCAAACAAGGATACCCAAGTCCCCATGAAGTTCAACACTTCCAGGCCTATCATTTAAGAAATACTCTATTTTTTCTACCAAAGTGAATAACTTCACACGTGCTCCACATTGCATGCCATCTGTTAAATACTTCCCCACAAACTTTGCCTTTCCCAAATGCTCTGAAGTGTCTTTGTATCCTCCCCACATGCGCAAACACAAACAAATTCAATAATTAACACTACCAGAGAAGATATCATAGCTATTAGTGAGCTATAAGCTCATTCAACTGCACCATGAAAACAACTTGCAGATCTAAATGCTAAAATTAACTGCTTGGCAAAATTTAATGTCAGAAGAGCATGTTTCAAACTCAGCCGATCCATGGTTAAGGCTGACACACCTCCACTAGAGCTAAAAAAAAAATAGTTTGTTAACTTCACAATAGCCGATGTGGTTTTACTTGCAACTAGCATTGTGTATAAACCTAAAAATAAATTCATGATTGGTGCACAAGACTGCTGTAGGACAACTATTAAATATAAGCAGTTGATATCCAACAGTTTTAGAAATCCTGAAATGAAGTATCATAAAGGTACAACATACACACACATTTCATGTCAAAGACAAAAGACAAAACAAAATTTGAAAAACATATTTATTCCAAACAGAAACCAGTATTTGTCAGATTTGCTTCATACATCTGTTCCATAACAGATATTTGGCCCATTATATTAATATAGTTCAATACTATTAGACAGACTACATTGGGTCTACATCAGAGTACTGAATTCAAGCATAAACATGAAATCAAACGCCTCATATTTAGGGTGGAACTAGTCTGATGAATTTTCCTTTAGGCCAGTTTTCTTGCTCCTTCCTCGCCTCAAAGATATAATTTTTCATATTGTATGCTTAACTTGACTTATTTTATTAAACATGATTTCAAATGTAGACTCTTAACATTGTGAAGCAGATTAGATAGGTGACACTAAAAATTTGGTTTGTATCTTTGGTAAAAGATGGTATAGTTATGTGTACACTGATGCTAATATACTTCTTTACAGGCCTACAGGATAGCCAATCAACTAATACTTCAACCTGATGTAGCTCAATGATTGATTCATAATATTTTTAACAAGCATAAGAACATTCCATCCATCTCCTGTCCTGCTCTTCTTGTATCAAACCACTTCAATGACAATTTATATGTTGGAAAACTTCAAGATCACCCCAGGCAAAAAAACTGAAGCTAGTAGAATGGAGATTCAACACTGACAAGAGATTGGAGGCAGAATATATATAATTCAGGTATACAATACACATGTTTTAGTGGTAACAAGAGATCTGTGCAAAAAGCAAGATTGGGTACTAATTATTTCTGGATACAAGGAGTTTAGGAAAAGATAAGAATGAAAGGAAAGAGAGGGTGCGATAGTAGTATTGATTAAAGAGAATGTTGCAGTACTGGAGGCCACATCTCCTGGACAGTCAAGGACCAAATCTATATGGTTAGAGGAATAGAGATACACTATACTACGAGATTAATTCCACAGTTCCCCAACTGGTGGGGAAGATTTACCACAAATTCATAGTGAAATCAGCAAGGTGCAAGG
This sequence comes from Carcharhinus amblyrhynchos, assembly GCF_965287045.1. Taxonomy (NCBI): domain Eukaryota; kingdom Metazoa; phylum Chordata; class Chondrichthyes; order Carcharhiniformes; family Carcharhinidae; genus Carcharhinus; species Carcharhinus amblyrhynchos. The sequence continues at coordinate 110,904,520 of NC_137326.1, forward strand.
AGTAGTGAGAACAGGAGACTTTATCACAATATAGTCTGGGGTAGTAAAAATGTACTGCGATAGTAATAGCATAAAGGGTAGAGAGGAAGAATTATTTCTGAAGTGCGGTCAGCAGAATTTTCTTGATTAGTACATTTCCAACAAAGGAGCATTGCGTGCAGTTGGGGAACATTAAGACAACAGTGACATAGGATAGGATTTAGATTATCTATGGAAAAGGAAAAAAGCTATCTGGAGTAAAAAAACTGGATGACTAATTTCAGTAAATTGGCCTATTCTGGATGAATTGGAATGAAAGGTTAACAGGCAGAACACCATGGGCTGCCTTAAAGAACAGAGAACTAGACGCAGTCAACATAAGCTCCTGCAAGGAGGTCAAGGTTCCCAGGATGATGGGAGAGATAGAAAATAAAGAGGAAGCAGAAAAGAGATGCATATGGGTTCCGACTGGCTTGAAACTCTAACACTTTCTCTCTCCACACCTCTGAGCATTTCTAGCATTTTTTTATTCCAGATTTTCCAGGTCTACAAAATTCAGCTTACCGTTGTATGTGACAAATGTCAGGTTGATTGTACAAATGACAACCAGGCTCAAAAGGAAAATTCAAAGAGGAAATGAAAAAGGAATAAAAGAAACAAAGAGAATATGAAAAAGGACTGGCTGTTAATATGAAAAGGATTTCAAAAGTGTTCTGTGAGCAGGTAAAAAAGTATTAGGAACAGGGAGTGACCTGATTTAGGGACCAAAAAGGAGATGATGTGCATGGACAGCAGAGAGCATGACTGAGGTACTAAAGAGTACTCTGCATCCACCTCTACCATGGGTGAAGATGCTTCCAACTTCAATAAAAGAGATGGTAAATGAGGTACAAGATTTGCTAAAGATTAATAAAGCAGGTTTATTAGAAAGTTGGCTGCAATAAAGTTGATATATCACTGGCACCGGACAGAATGCACCCAAGGACAGAGAAAGGATCAGGGGTGAAAATTGCAGGAGGGAATTTTAAAATTGCCCATAAGCTTCCAATCTCTTTAGATATAGGGTGGTACAAGACAACTGGAGAATGGCAACCGTTACACCGTTGTTCAAAAAAGGGTTACAAAGATAAACCCAGCAACTAGAAGGAGGTCAAGAATTATTCAGCCAACAGATTCTTAGCTATCCAGTCATTGAGATATTTCACTTCTCTTACTCATGAACATCCTCAGGAAATACACACTCTCCTTAGCATATAGGGAAGGTTATAAGACCTGACAACATCCTAGTTGTCGTACTGAAGACCTGTGCTCCAGAACTAGCCATGCCCCTAGCTAGACTGGACCAGTGCAGCTACAATAACATCAATCCAATAATATTAAAAAATCATTCACCTATCCACAATCTTATCAAATGGCAGATAAGATTTGAGGGGCCAAATGACCTACTCTAGCTGTTCAATTGTACACTTGTATGCAGGCAAATAGGTTACTGCCACCAACAGGAAAAATGTTAATACAAGGACCCAAATTCAGATTTGTACCAAAAGACCAGAAGAACTTTCTTCACAGGTTTATTAGAATATGGGATGCTTTGCCACCACTGAAAGTCAATTACTATATTCAAAAGGGAATTTCAAAACACTCATGGCAAAATATCAAGAGTAAATGGAATCAGTTTGGAGCTCATTATCAACACAAGCACAGCAGACCAGACCAAACAGTCTCTGGTTCAGAAATGGCTTCCACTTCACACAGCATTAAATAACTCATTTTTGAATCTTGCCCAACCGGGAACACAATTGGAAGAATCAAAATCATGGTCTCGAGCCCCACTGCAGGAATTGAGCATGTTTTAAGCTGATACTGCTCCACAGTACTACACTGATTTGAGCGAGTATTGCATAAGCAGAGGTGTCAGCTTTCAGATGAAATATTGAGCTGAAATCCTGTCTGTCTGCATAAGTAGGTGGACAAGAATTCATGGCACTAGTCAACTTGTAGTAGAAACCAACATTATACAGAACTAGAAAAAATAAATCCAGCATTTGCTAGGAAATATAGTTGTATAATCGCATGAAGAATTGCATTGGTGCATGAAGGAGAGAGATTTGTAGCAGGGACAAGAAATGCCGAGGGTTCCGAAACACCAAAAATCACTTCTGCTCCCCTATTAATCTCGCAAAGAAGATAATTCGCAGTCAATCCAACCATAACTTAAGGAATTGCTGCATTTGTGCTATTATTAGTTTTTAAATGATGTAGATCTGTGTTCCTGCAATGTTGCATAACATCTCCAGCCCTGAAAGGGATCAACAGTCTTATCCCTGAAAAAGATAAATTACTCCTAGGTGCATTTTAATTTCCTACTTTTTCTGCCTTTCCTCTATCAACTCAATCTCTGTCTAATTTTACAGAAATTTACCCCATTTTCTTCTCTGGGGTTTCCTTTTATTTTTAATCATCTCCAAATTGGTTAGAGATAAACTATTGGTTCCAGTGATAAGGACATCACAGATGCTCCAGTGACTTTACCACATCATTAACTTGTATTTCCAGCAAAAGTGAGGTGCAAAGAATGAAAGGGTGAAGCAAAAATCCAACTTGTAACATGCCACAAGATGCACTGCTCTAGTTGATTCAGAGCCATTAAACTGACCAGTTGTCATGAAATTATGTATAAACTGGCTACATCTTTGCCTGGGTTAGTGATGATACTTCAGCTCTTTGGGAAATCCTGAGGACAATATAAAGTTCTTTCCAAATAAGTAAAGCTGCTAAGTGTTAAACTAGAGCAACTATTATTTGAATTCAAAACTGTGAATTATTACATCAAAGATTATATAAAATCAGTTAATACTTCTGCTAACAATAATACTTCAAGTGCTAAATGCTTGAGGGCCTTTTCCGGACTTAAAAAATGAAGCGCCTTTACATAGTAAGACAAAGGTCAAACAAAACTGGTACTGTACATTACTCTACAAGGCAACACAGTGGAGTACTCACACTTAGTATCCAACATGTTCGTGTATAACGGCAGTCAATTTCAAAGAAATGTAGCAAAAATGCTTAATTTCCATTCCAAACATCGCATTGAAAATTTAAGTTTGCATAAACTACTTTTGTCGGTAAATTCAATACCTGTAAATCAGACTTCATTCATGATATGAATCTGTAATTGCCCACCAAAAGAACAGGTGATTTAGAATCGTAATTTAGCAGCAGACCTACCTGTTTACGTTCTCTTTTTGGAGGCATTTGTGGCTGTGTTGGATTTATCATAACAGTGGCAGATGCCACTGGTGTAGAATACGGTTGCACTCCTTGTGTTGCTGGATAATAGGTTCCTGAAGAGACAAAATTTCAACAATATTAAGGGCAAATTGTCTGCTGTTGCAAGGTTAACCTCTGATGGTTGCTTTTAAGAACTGCTACTTCATCTCATTAACTTTACGTAGATGACCAAATGAAAGCAAATGCAAGTATTCTCCCCACTCCTCTTACCAAGTCATGCAATTAGGTCTATTTCCCAAATATAATGTCTCAATCTTCAAAACATACACTTTCCTAAATTTGCACCTCCTCCAAATCCAAAGAGGATCCAATCTCCATGCCCTTACTTTCTTTGAGCACTCACTGTTCTCTGACATGCAATTTTTTTTTAGAGCAAATCTTCACACCTCTATTGTGTTTTATCCTTTGGGAAATAGTGGTGGGGAATAGAAGGATTTCAAAGCTGATTATCATCCTGTTGAATGCTCTTTCCATGGCAAGTTCTGATGCTGGACTCGAACATAATCACAATAGAAGAAATGCCCTAATTCACTACTATGTCCAGGGAAGTACGCCAGAAATTATACCATCAGTTTTCAGTTAGCAATATATTTGGAATTATATTATCCACAGGAGACAAATAATTGTTAGAACTGACACATCAAGTTTTTTTTTAAAAATCTGCATTTTGGACAAGCCTCCCCCTTCGTAGCTCCTATATGCAGATGCTGAATTTATCTGTCTGCATCAATAGTATGTTATAGTATGGGCACAAGCAAACACTTCACCATTAGCTTTCTTGTCTCACCCAAGGCTTCGATTGCTTGTATTTCACACTATTACTGGGCACCCTCCAGCACACAACTAAAATGGTGACTTGCACGTGACTATCAATGGCACATGATTCCACAAATATCTTAAAACAGGAAGCTACCAACATCAAATGGTGATTAGGACAGAGAAAACATGACCATTGACCATTTTCATCGTCATAACTCAGGATACCAAGTCTGTAGTACACTCAGTAGTTGATTAATTAACACCTTCAGATTATGGACACAATCCAGGCCCTCGATCTGCAATCGCATATTTAGTGAATGGGATAACACAGCCATTTTAAGTGAACTCATCCTAACCAGTTGCTAATTTAGTTTTTACATTTGAACACACCAATGGCCTAATTTTGATCTGTTACATTCATCAAAACAAGTTGCACATGAATAACAAAATCCACCTCCAAATGATAAGCATTTTTAAATACAAACTAATATTTAATGATTTTGTAGTAGAATTTAGCTCCTAGTGCTTGGGAACATGCCAGCTGGAGATTTTTCAGGGTGTAAATAGTAGAATAGATAAGGGTGAGCCATTGGATGTGATGTAATTGGATTTTCAGAAAGCCTTTGATAAAGTCCTTAATCAGAGGGTAGAACAAGAGAACAGTAAAACACTACAGCACAGAAACATGCCTTTTGGCCTGTCCTGGCTGTGCCAAAATCATTTTTCTGCCTAGTCCCACTGACCTGCACCTGGACCATATCCCTCCAAACCCCTCTCATTCATGTACCTGTCCAAGTTTTTCTTAAGTATTACAAGTGAGCCCACATTTACCACTTTATCTGACTGCTCATTCCATACTCCCACCCCTTCACCTTCACCCCTTTGTCCTCTAGTTTTTCTTTTAATCCCACCACCCCCCAAGCCTCAGTGGAAAAAGCCTGCTTGCATTCACTCTATCTATAGCCATCATAATTTTTATACACCTATCAAATCTCCCCTCATTCTTCGACATTCCAGGGAATAAAGTCCTAACCTGTTCAACCTTTCTCTGTAACTCAGTTTCTCAAGTCCCGGCAACATCCTTGTAAACCTTCTCTGCACTCTTTCAACCTCATTAATATCCTTCCTGTAATTAGGTGACCAAAACTGCATACAATACTCTAAATTCGGCTTCACCAATGCCTTATACAACCTCACCATAACATTCCAACTCTTACACTCAATACTTTAAAGGCCGATGTTCCAAAAGCACTCTTTATGACCCTATCTACCTGTAACGCCACTTTTAAAAGGAATTATGTATCTGTACCCCCAGATCCCTCTGTTCTACTACTGTCTTTAGTGTCCTAATATGCAAAATTAAAGCACATGGGATTGGGGGCAATATATTGTCAAAGATTGAGAAATAGATAGCAGAAATGAAACAAGAATAGGAATAAGTGGGTCCTTTTTTTGGAGTAGCAGGCAGTGACTAGTGAGTTCCCGCAGAGCTCAGTACTTGGGCTCAGTTATTCATAACACATATCAATAATTTGGATGAGGGAATCAAAAGCAATAGTTCCAAGTTTGCTGGCGACACAAAACTTGGAGGGGAGGATGTTAAGAGGCTTCAAGGTGATTTAGACAAGTTGAGTGAGTGGCCAAATACATGACAAATGCACTATAATGTGGCTCAATGTGAAGTTATCCATTACGGACGGAGAAACATAATGACGGAGTATTATTCAAACGGTGGTAAGATTGGGAAACGTTAATGTACCAAGGGACTTGGGTGTCCTTGTACACCAGTTACTGAAAGCAAGCATGCAGATACAGCAAGCAGTTAGGAAGGAAAAGCATGTATTCATTGCAAGTGGATTTGAGTACAGTAGCAGCTGTACAGGGCCTTGGTGACACCACACATTTTGTGTGTGCATTTTTATCTCCATATCCAAGAACTTGCCATAAAGAATGTGCAGCAAAGGTTCAGACTGATTCCTGATATGGCAGGATTGTTATACAAGGAGAGATCAGGTCGACTGGGCCTGTATTCACAAGAATTCAGAAGAATGAAAGGTGATCTAATTGAAATGTATAAAATTCTGATGGGGCTAGTCAGACTGGATGTAATGTTGTTGTTTTCTTTGGCCTTTGGGGGGGGGGAGGAAGAGAGAAAGAGGAGAGAGAGAGTGAAGAGGAGGAGGAGGAGGAGGAGGAGGAGGAGGAGGAGGAGGAGGAGGAGGAGGAGGAGGAGAAGAAGAGAGGTAGGGTCCTACAACAAGGGGTCACAGTCTCACGATACGGAGTAGGCCATTTGACCAGAGGAGAAATGTCTTCAATCAAGACAGTGGCAAACCTATGGAATTGTCTATCACAGAAGACTGTAGAGACCAAGTCACTGAATATATTTAAGAAAAGAAACAGATTTCTAGACTCTTAACAGTGTCAAGCAGTAAGAGAGTGGGGTTGAGATAGTGGATCAGCCATTGAATCGAATCCTTACAATGCAGGAGGCCATTCAGCCCACTGAACAATCACACCCAAGTGCTATCCCTGTAATACCACATATTTACCTTGCTAATTCCTCTGACACTGAGGGGCTATTTAAGATGACCAATCCACTTAACTCACACATCTTTGGACTGTGGGAGAAAACTGGAGTACCCAGAGGAAACTTACGCGAACACAAAACCGCGCAGGCACGGGGAGAATGTGCAAACCCCATATAGTCACTGTAGGCCAGGACTGAACCTGAATCCCGGGCACTGAGGTAGCAGTGCTAACCACTGTGCCACTCAATGACCATAATGAACAGTGGAGCAGGTTTGAAGAGCTGAATGGCCTATTCCTGTTCCTATTTTCTAGGTTTCTATGAAACTCCAATTCAGTATTCTGTTAATTTGAAACCGTTATCTCAGCCATAATGACAATTTCATTAAGATCTTTTATATATGTAGAAGCATACAAGGTTTTAGAAGTTGAATGATCTCATTTAATGTTTAAAAGCTCAGTATATATAGCATACATGTATACAGACAAAAGTTGTAACTCTCAAGGCTACCTATTCATGAATTAAAAAAGAGTCCAATCCAAACGGATGGACACCTGCTCCATCTCAATAGGTCTGACAAAGCAAGTCTAACCATAAATAAACAATCTTTGTATCAGAAACTCTTATATCAGGTTATTATAAAAATTCAAACAAAATTACAAAGTTGTGCCTGAATTAGGTTTGGTAGACATTTGAAGTCAGAAATAAAGTGACATTTGCATGTTTTATGTTTGAAACCAATACCTGAAGCACAAACTGTGAATGCCTGGACTCATTTTGTCCATTAAATACTACAAAATGTGAAGCAAAAGCATACTTCAAATGCAGTCACAGAACCGGCACTAGCCAATTACACATATCCAGTAAAAATAATCTAAGCAAGAAATCATTAGTGTGAAGCACAAACAAGTTAAAAGTAAGATGACTCAAAACTGACACAAAAGCTGAAACTTTATTACCAGTCAGCTACATTCAAGTACAATTTACTATTGGTACTTGCAAACCACCTTAATATAAACATTAAACAAATATTTTAAAAATGAACATGGGGTCTTCCTGTTTCTAAACAATAAAACATTTTAACCTTGTAAAATATGCACTTGAATGCAAGGATACTGTTTGAGCAAAATGTCAAAGAGCGCTGTACAATATTTATTAACAATGTCAACAATTCATTAACTTACCTTGCATAAAATGTACAACTCAATTATTTTCCTTTCACTGAACTTTTGTTTTTAATACTGTCTAGCGGCTGTTGAAACATGGACTCAGATGATTGCAATGTTGACTCCAAAGAGCACAAGCTATATATAGATACGTCAACAGCATGAACAGGCAAGAAATAAAAACAAGTTCAACAGAAGACCCATTTCAGACCAACTAATTTTGCATTGGATGTATTCATCCCTCAAATTAACTCAAGCAGATGTACTTAGATTCATTAGCTTTCTTCAACGTGGAAAGTATTTGTGTAGAGTATAAAGTCCAAATCACTTCAAAAGCCCTCATTAAAATTTAACTAGAGTCCAGCAGTGCACTAGTCACGCAAGTCGACGTACAGGATAGGGGAAAAAAAGAGTCAGCATGTAAAAACTAAATGCACTTCTGTTCAGTATGATTTTGTCCTTGAAGCAAGTTTGCAAATCTAGTACATTGAGAAACAAATGAAAAAAGATAGAAAACAGTCTGCTAAGAAAACATTTTGTATTTAAAACACTGGATGAAATTTCAAGAGTCACAAGGAAAATATTAACCAAGTTAAAGACAATTCAGAAAGTATGTGATTTTTAAAAACGTGATTTTTCAATTTATCAGCAAAACCTGAGGTCTTACAGAACGAAGAAAAGAAAGAGGTACATTAACGGCCAGCTCTTTGGTGGACAGAGGTCAATTGTTGAGATTTAAGATTTTATTTTTATACGATTGTACCATAATTTACATAAACAGGTCTTTTCTAAATGGCAGGCAGTGACTGGTGGGGTACTGCAGCGCTGGGACCCCAGCTATTCACTATTATGTACATGAAATTAAATGTAGTATCTCCAAATTTGCAGGTGACACAAAGCTGGAGGGAGGGTGAGCTGTGAGGGGGATGCAGAGTTCCTTTAGCGTGATTTGGACAGGGTGGGTGAGTGAGCAAATGACTGGCATGATAACTTAGACAAAGGTGAGGTTACCCACTTTGGTAGCAAAAACAAAAAAGATCATTACTTGAACAGTAATAATTTGGAGACAGGAATATAGGATGAGACCTGGATGTTTTTGAACACACACCAGTTGCTGAAAGCATGCCGGTGTAGCGGGCAGTAAAAAGGCAAATGGTAAGTTGGCCTTCACAACAAGAGGATTTTACTAGTGAAGGATGTCTTGATGCAATTACATTTGAGGCCACAGCTAAATTATCATTTACATTTTAGAATAGGATAGAATAGAATCCATTGAATCCCCTACAGAGCAGGAGGAGGCAATTCGGCCATCAAGCCTGCACAGACCACAATCCCATTCAGGCCCTATTCCCATAACCTCTCATATTTACCCTGCTAACCCACTTGACACTAGGATCAATTTAGCATGGTCAATCTAACCCTGTGGGGGGAAAACTGGAGTACCCGGAGGAAACCCACGCAGACACATGAAAAACGTGCAGACTCCACACACACTGACTCAAGCTGGGTCCCTGGCACTGAGGCAGCAGTGCTAACCACTGTGACTGTATGAGAAAAAAATGTTCTTGCTCTAAAAGATGTGCAGACGAGGTTTACCAGATTGATTATAGTTCAAAAGAATGAGGGGGATCTCAAAGAAACCTATAAAATTCCAACAGGACTAGATAGCCTGAACTAGGGGTCACACTCTGGGATATAGGGTAGAATGTTTAGGACAGAGGTAAAGAGAAATTATTCACCCAGAAAGTGGTCAGCCTATGGAATTCGCTACCACAGAAAGTAAAGGCCAAAACATTGAATGTTTTCAAGAAGCAGTTAGCTATATTCCCTTGAGGTGAAGTGGATCAAGTTATTGAGTTGGATCAGCCATGATCATAATGAGTGGCCAAATGACTTCCTTCTGCTCCTATTTTCTATGTCTATGTTGGTTTACAAAAATCCTGATTTCAATCATTTTGACAGCAAAGTCTGTTCAGAGGCTTTTAGAATTCTTGCTTCATGATCTCTACTTGTGTTTAAAGTTTTGCTATTATCCCAATTAACAACTGTTTTGCTCACAAAAGCCATCAAGAATACACCTAGAAATGAGGTGAGGTTTTTCTGCTTTTGCCAGTCTTAAGAGATGAATCCAAGTTGATCCTTCCTTGCAGGAAAATTTTGCATCCCTAAAGAAAAAGGGAAACTCATGCACCCAAACAAACAAGTCTGCATCTCAGCACAAGATCACATTCTAACAGCAAGCAGCACATTTTACTTTGGTGTATCTATTTCTACCTAGCAGAGGCTAAACGGCAACACCTCACGCTTTCCCTGATCCATGATTCTATCATTGATCATAGCTTCCACTTCCTCTGGAGATCTTCCTTGCACAACCTGTAATTGCATAGTACCTCAACCTTAGAATCGTGACCTTATTCTAAAAATCCAAACAGGAATGCCTTGATCCTCACATCGCTTCAGCTTGTTCCTACCTCCATTGAACTGATTTCTTTCCATGATTCAGTTTCTTCCCATCAAAATCAATGATTCTTCCAATACCCTCCATCAAACAATTTCCTGGTCTTAAATTATAAAATGGCTTCAATGATGCAGCTAAGTTAGGTACAAATTTATCATAATTTACTAATCCCAGAAAGGACTCAACTGCATCTCATTCGTTGAATGTGGTGCTTCTAAAGTAGCGTCTATTTTTTGTAAAGTTACTTTAAGTAGGCCTTTACTATGAACGTGACCCAAATATTGGGTTAGTGTCTGGTAAAAGGTCACATTTTTCTTTATTTACATGAAGACCATGTGAAGACATTCTAATGTTGTTTCTAAATTATTCAAGTGCTTTTATTCACTGGAACTTGTAATTAGAATGTCACCCTGATAACATTGTACATCAGCGGCCACTTAAAATCTGATCCATTCATCTTTGGTTTCGTTATTTCTATGCAGCTATCAGATTTAGAGGCATGCTCCCCACGGATGCGCCAGGACAGGAGAATGCCCTTCGGCATGGTGGTGACCCGCTTGGCGTGAACAGCGCACAGGTAAAGAGCCCCACCAGGTAAGCCTCACTGGCCTCTTGCAGGGCCATAAAGACCAAGCTCTGGAAGCACAAGTCAGTCTTGAAATCTTGGGTGATCTCCCGCACCAGGCTTTGGAAAGGCAGTTTGCAAATCAACAGCTCAGCGGACTTCTGGGCAGATCTCCCGCAGGGCCACAGTGCCAGGGTTGTAGCAGTGAGGCTTCTTCACGCCTCCAGTCACCAGGGCGCTCTTGCAAGCCACCTGCTTGTGGGGGGCTTTGCCCCCGGTGGAGTTGCGGGCAGTTTGTTTAGTCCTGGCCATTTCCCTTCACTGTCTTGCCACGATTCTGTCGGTGTTCCATTCATCTTTGGGATAGGGCTGGTGCAGACGATATTCAAAAAAGTGATCTTTTATAACAAAATAACCCTTACAAGTAACAATGGTAAGCGATGGTTACAATTCTGCGGCCACATGCTGGTGGAAGATCAATCTTGCTGCATTCCTGCCCACTTGATAACCCAGCAAACAAATCTTCGATTAAAGGAAGCAGGTATTGATTAGCAAAACAACCATAAATCCAATGTTGTGTAAAATCCCACAAATGCAAACTGAACCATCTGATTTCATGACAGATACAATGTGGGTAGTCCAGTCACTCATTGTAACCAGCTCTAACACACTAGTGTTAACAAGTCATACTGATTCTTCAACCTTTGGATGTATTGCACATGTCACCGCTCTTGCTGAGACTTTTCAGTTGATTATTAGGCCTCAGAGGGAGTAGGGGGCGTGAGTATGGTTGGTGGCGTTACGGCAAATAGGGTCCAGGTGAAGGCTGGGATGAAAGCACTTTATCTGAATGCACGAAGCATTCGGAATAAAGTGGATGAGCTGGTGGCGTAGATCGACACAAATGGATACGATCTGGTGGCCATTACAGAGACGTGGCTGCAAGGTGACAGGGACTGGGAGCTGAATGTACAGGGCTATCAAGTGTTTAGGAAGGATAGGAAGGATAGGCAGGAGGGAAGGGGGGGGGGGGGGCGTAGCTCTGCTGATTAAGGATAGCGTCAAGGTGGTAGCAAGGGATGATATTGGAGCCAAGGAGCAGAACGTGGAATCGTTGTGGGTGGAGATTAGGAACAGCAAAGGGAGGAAGACGCTGGTGGGTGTCGTCTATAGGCCCCCGAATAACGATCTGGAGGTGGGGCGGACTGTTAACGCGCAAATAAGTGCGGCGTGCAGGAACGGGACGGACGTAGTTATGGGGGATTTCAATCTGCATATTGATTGGTCGACCCATGTTGGACGCGGTGGGCTCGAGGAGGAGTTCTTGGAATGCTGCCGGGATAGTTTCCTGGAACAGTGCGTGTTGGGAGCCGACGAGGGAGAGAGCTATCTTGGATCTCGTGCTACGTAATGAGGCGGGTAGAATTAGGGACCTCACGGTGAAGGATCCTCTTGGGGAGAGTGATCATTGTATGGTGGAGTTTCTGGTGCAGATGGAGGAGGAGAAAGTGGGTTCCCAGACACGCGTACTTTGTTTGAATAGAGGGGAGTACGGTAGGATGAGAGAAGAATTGGCGAATGTGGGCTGGGGGAGCGCGTTGGAGGGAGGGTCTGCTGAGGAGCAGTGGAGGATCTTTAAGGAGATCTTTCTTGGTGCTCAGCGGAAATTTATTCCGATGGTCAAAAAGGACAGTAGGAGGAGAGGTAATAAGCCGTGGATAACGAAGGAGATGAAGGAAAGTGTTAAATTAAAAGCGGAGGAATTTAGAGTAGCTAAGAGTAGTGGGCGAGAAGAGGATTGGGAGAGGTTTAAATGTCAACAAAGATTGACAAAGAAGTTGATAAAGAAGGGTAGGAGAAACTATGAAGCTGGGCTAGCGCTTAATATAAAAAAGGATAGCAAGAGTTTTTATAAATATATAAAAAAGAAGAGGCTGGCTAGGGTGAACGTTGGTCCTTTAGAGGATGAGAAAGGGGACCTAGTGGTAGGGGATGGGGATATGGTTAAGGTATTGAATAACTTTTTTGTTTCTGTCTTCACGGAGGAGGACGTGAATAATTTGCCGGGTGTTAGTGATGGAAAGGTGGTAGGACTGGAGGGTCTTAATGACATTACTGTTACTAGAGAAGCGGTGCTCGACAGACTGGAGGGGCTGATTGTGGACAAGTCCCCAGGACCGGATGGAATGCATCCGAGGGTTCTGAAAGAAATGGCGGAGGTGATAGTGGATGCCTTGGTGGTTATTTTCCAGATGTCGCTGGATTCCGGGGAAGTGCCGGAAGATTGGAAAACGGCTAATGTTACGCCGTTGTTTAAGAAGGGTGCCAGGCAAAAGGCGGGGAATTATAGGCCGATTAGTTTAACGTCTGTGGTAGGTAAAATGTTAGAATCCGTCATTAAGGAGGAAACTGCGAGGCATCTTGAAGGCAATTGCTTGATAGAGCGGATGCAGCATGGTTTCATTAAAGGGAAGTCGTGTCTGACAAATTTACTGGAGTTCTATGAGGATGTGTCTAGGGCGGTCGATAGAGGAGAGCCGGTGGATGTGGTCTTTCTGGATTTTCAGAAGGCGTTTGACAAAGTACCTCACAAGAGGTTATTGCAGAAGGTCGAGGGACATGGAGTTGGGGGTAGGGTGTTAGCGTGGATAGAGGATTGGTTGTCAAATAGGAGGCAGAGAGTGGGGGTCAACGGGTGCTATTCGGATTGGCGGATGGTGACTAGTGGAGTGCCCCAGGGGTCGGTGCTGGGGCCTCAGCTTTTTACCATTTATATAGATGATCTGGAGGAGGGAACCGAGTGTAGGGTGTCGAAATTTGCTAATGACACCAAGACTGGGGGAAACGGCAAATTGTGCGGAGGGTGTGGAGAGTCTGCAGAAGAATCTAGATAGGCTGGGCGAATGGGCCAGGAAATGGCAAATGGAATTTAATGTTGGCAAGTGCGAGGTGGTCCACTTTGGTAGGAAGGACTATTACTTACGTGGCGAAAAACTGCAGCAGGCGACGGTGCAGAGGGACCTCGGGATCCTTGTGCACGAGTCGCAAAAACCCAGCTTGCAGGTGCAGCAGGTGGTCAGGAAGGCAAATGGGATGCTGGCCTTCATAGCGAGGGGGATTGAATATAAAAGTAGGGAGGTCTTGCTGCAGCTGTATAGGGCACTGGTGAGGCCGCAGCTGGAGTACTGTGTGCAGTTTTGGGCGCCGCACCTGCGCAAAGATATTTTGGCCCTGGAGGGAGTGCAGAGGTGGTTTACTAGGCTGATACCGGAGTTGAGGGGGTTGAGCTATGAGGAGAGGCTGAATAAACTAGGCTTGTACTCGTTGGAGTTTAGAAGAATGAGGGAAGATCTCATTGAGACGTATAAGATGATGAATGGGATGGATAGGATAGAGGTGGACAGACTCTTCCCGCTCAAAAAAGACAGTAGGACTAGGGGGCACAGCCTCAAGATAAAGGGGGGGGCGGTTTAGAACGGAGTTGAGGAGGAACTTCTTCACTCAAAGGGTGGTGAATCTCTGGAATTCTCTGCCCGTTGAAGTGGTGGAGGCTGCGTCGCTAAATATTTTTAAGACGCGGGTTGATGGGTTTTTGATAAGAGAGGGGATTAAGGGTTATGGGGAGAGGGCGGGAATGTGGAACTGAGCCACGACAGATCAGCCATGATCTTATTGAATGGCGGGGCAGGCTCGAAGGGCTAGATGGCCTACTCCTGCTCCTATTTCTTATGTTTCAGTAGGACTAGGGGACACAGCCTCAAGATAAAGGGGAGGCGGTTTAGAACGGAGTTGAGGAGGAACTTCTTCACTCAAAGGGTGGTGAATCTCTGGAATTCTCTGCCCGTTGAAGTGGTGGAGGCTGCCTCGCTAAATATTTTTAAGAAGCGGGTTGATGGGTTCTTGATAAGAGAGGAGATTAAGGGTTATGGGGAGAGGGCGGGAAAGTGGAACTGAGCCACAACAGATCAGCCATGATCTTATTGAATGGCGGGGCAGGCTCGAGGGGCTAGATGGCCTACTCCTGCTCCTATTTCTTATGTTCTTAACTTACACTCTCTTCATCGAGCCAGGTATCTGAGAATCACAGATTCATACAGAGCAGAAGAGACCCTTCAGCCATTGAGTCTGCACCAACACGAGAACCACCAAATCTACCTATCTGCCTAACTTCATTTACCAACACTTGGCCCAAAGTCCTGAATATGATGATGCGCCTGGTGCTTCAAACACACACTTGTATTTATTCAAAAGATGCTGTAAGCTCTGTTTAGGCACTGATCAATCAGTTGACAGTATTCCAGTTAAGCTTTATCTTCTCCAACCATAATCTCCCAATAAAGCTGAAAATTTAACATAGACCACATGGAGAGGCAATATCATCATGTCCACTCAACTCTACACCTGACCAAGATGTAACCTTTTGCAGCAAAATCTCTTCCATACATGTCCTTAAAATCACATTAACTGGTTTCAAAGGAAGGTGTTTCAGCTTTTGTTAGTATGTAACCTCAGGAATTTAAGTCACATCAGCACTCGTACTAACCTCCATCCCATCAGTGTCTCCATTTGGAATCACCCAGAATCTGAGGTTCACCCTGTATGGATAAGGCATTTAATTGGAGCTTGTCATCATATTTCCGGGCATTCTCTTCTTCAGTCATAATTTTTTTCTTCATTTGTAAATTCTTTGCAGAATGCAGCTTATTCTTCTTGAAGGTACCCAGATTCTTCTTCTGAATATTTTCAGGGGAAGCTGGTCTAGCCCAAGACTCTTTGGCAACGTGACCCATTTTGTCACTATTCTTTCACTGGCCATTCTTGCTCCAGCATTCACTCGCTGAATGGCCTGTTTTGGCACATCAGTGACATGCATACGCTGTTTTGATTTCTTCTGAAGTCATTCCCAACTTGAGGCCTTCACTCCAGCATCAAATTATGAAACCTCTCTAGCAGCCAGTTCCATCGACACTGCGATTTCCGCTGCTGTCTTTAAAGTCAAAGCATGTTCAATGAGCACTCTTTGGTGGATAGCCTCAGTTTTGGAGACCACAAACTAGACGATGTTGAAGAGTATCTTCTAATGACTTGTCAAACTCAATGTTGTGCCAGCCATTTTAAGGTTGCCACACACTGATCAATGTTGGTGCCTTACATTTGATTCCTTCAGTGGAACCTGAACTATTCCACAATGATCAATGGCTTTGGACAGTAATGCTCATCAAGAATCTTTTGTCAAGTCATTGTAAGTTTTGGCTCTTGGCTTTGTTGGATGAACCAAGTACTGGAGCAATTTAAAAGTTTTACATCCTATTGTACTGAGAAAAACTGGTGCAAGCAACTCATTTGCAATTTTATTCACTTGCATAAAGCACTTGGTATAGGGACTCCATGATTCATTTTTTATATTGAATGGTCCCACAAATCCTAATTAATCTATCATTTCTTGCGCAGGCAAGGGTGACTCAAGACTGCTCAGTAAATCTTTTATTATTCGTCTTCCCAGGACTCTCTTTTTAAACCCTGACAACCGCTGACTTGATGTATTTTCTTTTATCTGCACCTCAATCATTAATCCTGTTGTTACTTCTCCCCTGCCTTCTAATATCGAAAGCATGAGAACACAACATGATTTTGTCTTCTAAGGATCTTTTCTCCATGTTCTCAACGAAACAAAATTCTATCCTCGTCGCCAAGTTTCTTTCTGTAATGGCCTGTGTTAGGGGTTGTGGATTTTCCACAAAATCATTAGGCTTGCACATGTAGATTTGAATTAACAGAATGGACTCTATACAGAGAATATCTCAGAGAATCAGCAAAACTACAGCCTCCGCAAACAGTCACAACACTATCAAATGCTCTTAAAGCAACCTGCAACCCATATACCATTTTAATAATTTCTATTTCCTTTCCTTAACAGTTGACAAGCAGTTGCCCTGCCATTTACACCTGCTCATGACAGATCTTTGTTTCTTTACTTATCCCTAAAAGACATTTCTCCTCCTTCTTTCCCACCCCCTCCCTCCACCACTTTCAATTGCACAAAACATATTATATCAACTTCTTTCAGGCCTGAAACTTCTCAACAAAACTGAAATATCAACTGTTTTGTCTCTTCATAAGTGCTGCCAGACCTGAGTATTCTCAGCATTTTTGTTTTTATTTCAGATGTTATTTCCTTTCTCTTTTGTCCCCCAAAGCATTCACTCATATTGGGCTTTTCTAACCTCACAGACAGCTCACTGGCATTCATGCTACGTGAACCTGCATAGTGAGTGAAGAGCTTTTTGAATGAGAAGCAAGGAATGGTCTCTTGTACTTCATGGTACATCAGCACATCCATACACCTCTTCATATTTGAGGTTAGATCAGCCAAAAGTGCGATCCAGCCCAACAGACTATGTCCCTGATGACTACCCAGATGAATATACTGGTAAGTTGAAATGTGCAATAAGGAATACTCTTTTCTTGCTAGATAGTGATAGAGCAATGCATTAATTTGCATCTGTTTTTTTTTCCCTCTGTCCCGCCCACAAAGCAATGCACATTTGTTAGTGTGGAATTACATACTAGCCCAAATTGCATTGGATGATTGTCATATATTGGTTGTTTTGATTATAAGACCAAAGATGATAAGGTGCTGCACTATTTTGAACCAACTCAATGTAAATTTATTCGAGCTATTGCCAGATTGAAGTCCAACATAACAGATAAAAACCTGCAAGTGTCTCTGGTGTCATCACAGCATGTCATGTGACTAATCATAGCTGCATTGCTTTGCAATACATAACATCCCTCTTCCTTTAATTCACTAGTACAATGACAAACTTTTAAACAGTAATGATTTTTCAGCATGAACATCAGTCAACATCCACAAATTCCTGAGATGTGAATTGCTTCCCATTATCACTGGCTTGTTGTTCAGGTGATCCAAATCTTCCAAACAGCTTATCCAACTCCTCTATGGTTCTTTTTGTTGTGATGGATTTCATCATCCTGACTTTGGGCCACTTTGAATGCATGCCTACTAGGAAAAGAAACATACAACCTTCAATGGGTCCTGTGAAGTCGATATGCATCTTTTACCAAGGCCATCCCATAGGTGAAGTTGTTATAGAGGTGGAGTATTCTGAATTCTAATGCATAACTGATATTGGCTCACTTTCTCTTGCATTTGTGAGACAAGTACCAGGCACCAAAACTAGCTTTGATTGAGCTGTTTCATCTACATTACCTCTGGATAACCTTCTAGCAATTGATCCAGGATCCGACCATAAACACAGAAGGATGATCACCCTGATCCCTTATAGCAATGCTCGTTTTAGATAGGGAATACACAATAAATGGGAATAAATTTGGATAATTCAAGTTCCCTCATTATATATGATCTGAATTCAGGATTTTTCTTCTGTTCATCCAATGATGATCCTCTTGAAATCATGTCCGTGACCTTACCCTTTACTGGGTTGCTCCTTAGAACCATAAAAAAGTTATAGCACAGAATGGGACCATTTGGCCTATCTTGTCCATGCCAGCCCCAGGACACCCCAGGTGCCCTTTCCAGTCTCTCCTTCCTGCACCCAGCCCATAGCCCTGCAGCTTACAGTATGCAAAGCATATCCAGGTGCTTTTTAAAAGAGTTTAGGGTCTCTGCCTCCACCACCCTTTGCGTAGAATAGTTCTTCCTCATGTCCTCTCTACACGAGGATACGAGGCCAGGTAGCTAGGTGGATTGAGAACTGGCTGGGTAATAGGAGACAGAGGGTAGTTGTGCTCTTAGGCTGATTGGTTTTACCAAATTGACACTATTCTCCCCTGAATCTGGCTAAGTTAGGGGTTCCATTCGTAGACATGCAGGGTAGAATAGGTGTAGGGTAATGCGGCAGCGCGGGCTCGTTGGGCCGAAGGGCCTGTTTCCCGTGCTGGGTTGTTCTTTGTTCTTACATCTCATCCTGCTGACTTTCCCCACAAACAGTTTTCTGCAAGGTTTCGTAGCTAGCAATCAGAAGCAAGGGTCTGGATCTACATTTACCTCCAGCCCCAGGACACACAGTCAAAGATACAACCTTGTTGCTGCTGCATGATCACGTGACTCAGCTCAGGGCGTTATGCAAGAGATCATTTTGTCCAACAGTTAAGCTGACAGACCCATTAAGGAAAGATCTCACTTAACCCACTTTTCAGAAGAAGCTATTAAGCCAGACTTAACATCCAAGAAGCCAGTTTTTTTTCTGTAGTTTTTAGTCTGTACCACAAAAAGCTTCTGCATGACTAATAAAGAGAATAAGATCTTGTACGTCAAACTCCTACCTTTTATTTAAAGAATGAGCTGTACAGAACTAATATCTCCCAGGTTAAGTTATTATTTTCACTAATGATGCTCAGGCAATTAACCACATTTTACAATACATGAACGAGAGCCTGCTTACTAGATAACAGTAGTTTTAAATAGCAAAAGCCACAAGAAAATTTCTTGCGTTCACCTGAAAGTGTTGTTCTGAAGCAATTAGGAACTCCAAATTAGCTTAAAATCAATTGCTTTTCATTTCACAAAGACCAATAATTTCAAAAATGGGAAATTATTTCCATGACTGCCACAAGCAAATAGGTACCAGCTGTATCACTGCTTCACCACAGCCAAAAGGACAACTTGCAAAGCCTTGAGATTTCCATAATTTACAAATGCCCATACATTTATTTCAAAAACACGTGCACAATCAACTGATTCAATAATCAAGGACAATTTTCAAGTTTATGAAACATTACGTAATTCATTACATTCAATGGTCACAATGACAGCCAGTTAAAATTCTAACAGTACTAGATAAGGTACTAAGAAGGATGTTCCCAATGGCGTGGGAGTCCAGAACCAGGGGTCACAGTCTAAAGATATGGGGTAAATCATTTAGTACTGTGACGAGAAGACACTTCTTCACTCAGAGTGGCAAGCCTGTGGAATTCATCATCAGAAAAAGCAGTTGAGGCCAAAACACAATATTTTCAATACAGTCAAATATAGCTCTTGGTGCTAAAGGGATCAAGGGAAAGGGAGAAAGCAGGAACAGGTTCAACAGAAATACAGAAGATAAGAACAGGAGGAGCCATTTGGCCCTTCAAACCTGCTCAGGCATTCATTTCAATCATAGCTGATCATCCAACTCAATAGCCTAATCTTGCTTTTTCCCCATTACCTTTGATCCCATTTGCCAAGTGCTGTTGGGTGATCAGCCATGATCATGACAACAGAGCAGACTCAAAGAGCTGAATAGCCTACCCGTGCTCCAATTTTCTATATTTAACCAAAAGTAGAAGCTTTGGCTTTTGTATAATCACATCTATGGGTTTTCACCATCTTTCTCATTAACATGCAAGCTTGTTTGTTTCCCCAACCAATTCAAAAACGTTAATCTTAAATTGCACAACACAAATAACTAATTTTCGTTTTTACTATATGCATTGTGTCCCCATTCCTTTCAAGAGCTTCCAATGGAAATAAGACTTTATCCCTCAAATCAAGTAGTTTTCAATATACCATAAGCAAAAGTGGTTGTGTCACTATGCAATGCAATACAGATGAACAAAACAGGTGACGTATTAAAGTTTTAAAATTATTCTTGAAAATAAGTTATGAATATCCTGGTCATGGAACATGGGCAGAATGGGAACATTTTAATATACTGGAATGTTCCCTGACTGTTTATTTACTATAGTTGAAAACTACACAGATCTAAAAAATGTACAAATTCCATAATACCAGTTAAACTAGTATACAATGAAGGTCCTTATCCAAAGATTTTACTGACATTCCTTCCATTTGCATGTTTCTATTTGTAACTTACATTCTGAATTATTTCAAAAACCCCAAAGCACTTGGGCTGACAAAGCTTAAAGACAAATTCAGCCAGACCAAAATTAAGCACGCATGCTGTTTCAGAGTCACAATGATTTGATAACACACCCAATTTATTAAAGTGGTTTTCATTAACTAAAATCAGAATCAATAAAAATTATAAACGTAATTAAACATAAAATTTGGTACAATTAAAATCAAGCAATTTAAAGTTTACCATACCTAAATAATTACTATACAAGAGAAAGTAACTTTGGCTTGCCAGTCCAAACTTGAATACCCTACTTATTGCAGTATTTCCAAGCGAATGGTTGCTAAACAGTACACAGTTAGCCAGATCAAATCATTAACAAATTCACTCACAGTATTGTAAACAAAGGGATACAATTATTAATTGCTGCAAAAGATTGTTACTGGTTTACAAGTACTGTACTTCAACTTCAAATTATGTGAAAGCAAAATATAGTGGACACTGCAAATCTGAAATAAGATACAATGCTGCTTACTCAGATCAAACAGCAAATGTTGAATTAAAAAACAGAACTAACATTTCAAATTGACTCTTCACTTTCCACAGATGCTGCCAGACATCAAGTATTTCCACCATTTTCTACTTACATCACTCGCCTCAATTTTACTTAAAACTAGAAAATGAGAAACTCCAAAACCAGTCATGCTAACAATGCTTTAAAAAAACTTATTAAAAGAAAGTCAAGTCACTGCTAACCTATGTATTCCCTGACGCTCAAATGGCACAACACAGATAGTTGAAGCAACCTACTAATAGTATCTGAAGCAGCTGCTTGCATTGCAGAAGACTAGAAAAATAGCAACTAGTTCGATGGATACAAAAAGCCTTGCAATTTTAACTTTATCCAGTTAAGTATTTAACTTCTGCTCAGTACATCATCCTGATAAAGAGGAACTCACCATGTTATGAAATTGAACACAAATCTATGCTCTGCCATTCCATGGCGCAGCACATTGGTACATCACTTTTCCTTATCCAATCTACAGAATTTTCTTTCATACAAAGTTTCTATTTAATACAATTATAGGCATTAGTCCAAATAGCAATCCTAATTTTCATGCCCTGTCTGATACATCTTTACCTATGCAAAACAGTTGCACCATTATGACAAACCACATGACACTAAATATTATCTGGTATTGAACCACGTATTAAGCTTTGCATCTGAAATCAACTTTTTTGCACTTACTAGAAGCAAGGCAAAAAAAGGCCTAATAAACTAATTTGGACATCAAGATTACAAGTCCCCTTAATAGAGCTCTGGCACGACTTATTTATTGCAAATGTACAACGTGCTGATCTTTCACAGAATATATTTTCCTAACCCTATGAGGAGATCACAGAATGAACTCTAACAAAAGTACCCTCTCTGTGATGTGGAATCCTAGTAATCTAAATCCAACACTGGGTTACAATGCAGAAGTTTCAATTCAAAAACATGCAAAGAACCCACAATGATGCAGTAGAATGCAAAGGAGAGGGCCAAGGAATACCATTGGGTCAAGTGAAGAATAGTTTCTTGTATAGGATTTTATATTTAATGAGCAGAAAGATGACAATATCCCACTGAAAAATTAATTTGAGCACAGTTGCATAACATGGAATTTAGTTTTTCCTAATGAAACAAAATGAATAACTTAGTCCCAGCACTGAATTTGTCTACATGGAGGTCATTGTACTCAGTCCAATCTCTATTTCATAGTGTCTACAAAATCCAGTGCGCAGTGCAGCTGGACAATTAATTCAATGTTGCAATCTTACCAAAAGAGTAATCCCCAGGATTTGGGTTTGAATAAAATCCGGTTCCAGGTGGAACAGGATACTGCTGAGTTGGTTGTACAAATGAAGAACGAAACTGTGAAACAAAAACAACAAATTTCACTTTCTTTCACATTAAAGCTTAGCAATAAAAGCAAGCTTATCGCAGAAGATCAACATCAATTGTAAATGACCACAGAAATATTTTAAGTATTGGGTTAATCTAGTTTTCAACTGAACATATTTGATTCCATTATAGAATGACTAGTACAGTAGGAAACTATACTACACTGAGCTAATCTCAACTTTAAAATGAACAGAAGATGGGAAGAAGAATAACCAAAGAGCTAGTGAGTAGTCATTCTAATTCCAGTTGGCTCACTGAAAACTTG
This sequence comes from Carcharhinus amblyrhynchos, assembly GCF_965287045.1. Lineage (NCBI taxonomy): Eukaryota > Metazoa > Chordata > Chondrichthyes > Carcharhiniformes > Carcharhinidae > Carcharhinus > Carcharhinus amblyrhynchos. Next base: position 110,927,296 of record NC_137326.1, read on the forward strand.
AGTAATATAAATTAATGAATTAACTGATTTCTGTATATTCTATGTAAAGAGTCAGCATGGTTGGAATAGATGCATCCCATCCTTTAGAGGAACATAGTAAATATTTATTACTTAAATGTAGTTCATGGAGGATTAGGATGTCATTCTATATTTACTCAAATTAACTCAACATGAGCACAAATGAAAGACCTTGCTGGTAAGGCAGAGAAGAGAAAACTGTGAAGAAGAATACAGCAGACTTTAGAAAGCTCAGGAGAGGCAATAGTAATAACTATAAACTTCAACATCCTTAAACGTGGGTTCAGTTAAAGTTGTAGGCATACAGTACGCTGGATGGATTGCAGGCAAAGCATAAAAAGTGAAAAAATAGTATTTTATTTTATACATTGAGGGGTAATGCAAGATTCTGTTTTAAGCTGCCCTCATTTAAGTTAATAGGGCTTGAATTCAAGTTTAATATCAGGAATTGCACTTAAATAATTTTGCGCCAGTTTTGACACAAGGCCTCATGACCCAATCAGCACATTTTGGGAGTGACTTCTCCTACTTACTGACATTCCCTCTCGCTACTGACTCTCTAGTTCAAGGGCTCTGCTGCTTCCTCTTGCTGCTGATCCTCCAGCTCACTAACCTCTCCCAAGCCCTCACCGTCCCTCTCACTGACCCTCCAGCCTGCAGCTTACCTCCTACAACCTGAAGCCTCTCATCTCTAGAGCACTCACTCACAGTGAAGGCTGCAGAGAGAAAAGCAAGAGAGAAAAAGGGTCCACAGCAAGAGAAATTCAGGGAGTGCGAGAGGTCGCAAATCAGAGGATTGGCGGCAAGAAGGTTCAGGGAGCTGCAAAAGCTAACAGCCAAAGACAGGAAAGGTCAAGGAGTGGGGTGTGTGATGAGCAGAGCAGGAGAGGGAGAAGTAGAAAGTAAGCAAAAAGTTAGCATACATCTTTTTTATTATTTATTTTAAAACTTGCTCATTTACCATATAGGAATTTAGCAATGAAAAGATATAATCTTTTTTCTGACAAGGTCCTAAAGAACTTAGCAAAAATCACTGCATTCACTAGAGCAGATATGGTTAAGGAGTTAGGAGATTATAGAACAAAAGTAATCAAAATTAAGAATTAATGAATAAAGTGATAACAACGATCATAAATTGGCAAATCACAAACAAGCTGATAAAAAACAGGATTGGTACGTGAAAAGGCATACAGTTAGCAAGAATTATTTACACAATGATTCATTCATAATAAACTGCTTAATCACAAGTGGCTTCTGAAGCCAAGCTAATTACGAAACCTGGAGGAAATTAAACACAAGGAAAACACTGAAAAATAATCAAAAACAATCACAGTAGATCACACTGCAGTTTTGGATTGCTCCAACTGATGGAAACTAGCATCTGCACAATGGATAAATTGGCCTTAAACTGAACTTTTACCTCCAAAAGTAACTGTCCAGGATTGATAAATGAATTCAGTTCTTGTTTCAAAATAATAAATCGAGGTATGTTATGTTAACTGAGTGGATTCAAAGTGTTATATGCTGCAAGTTTGGATTTTCAACACTATATTAAGAGCTTGACAGTTTAAAAAGGTTTCAGAGAATAATCAGCATCTCAAGTCAAGTAGAAAATTAACACCCATGTACAAAAGGTTCTTGCCTGGCCTGGAACATAGTACGGTCCTGATGACGGATATGTGGGAATCTGTTGTGTCATCATCATAATAGCTTGAGAGCCAGGTGGATAGACATGGGTAGCAGAGGCCACGGGTCGAGTTGTTGCACTACTCTGAACCCTGGAAGCACTATTCTGTTGCTGGGCTCTGTTTGGGTAGTATTGCTACAAAGAAGAGAAGGAAACCACAATATAATCACAGGCTACAAGTGCACAGTGTTGTATTCACATTAGATCCAAAATTAAAACATTCAACATTAAATCAAAAATTTTAGTTGTCTGCTTTTTTTTTGGCAAGCCTTTAGATCTGCCACTAGACAAAAGTAATTGAGCACAATTTACATGAAATTTGATACCATTTTATAATAATCTCATCAGCAAGGATAAGCTAAAATGCAGGTCTGGAAACACTAAGGTGTCAAAGGATACTCATTACATCAGTGACATAAATCAGAGAAACAGAAAACAATTCTGACAAATCTTTAATGGAATCAACTGCACGTGCAGCAATTCGTGCAAAGGGTCATTTGTTTCCACTTTGGTTTAAATTGGTGACTGGGGTCAAAATTGCACTCTTAAAATGTCTTTTATGCTCAAGTTCATCTCCACATCACTGAACTTAAAAATTTAGCAGAAAACATTTATATTAAAAATATTCCGGTATATTAAGAGTGACAACCCACAACTCCAGCACATTTTTAAATACAGCTGAAAATGTGCTTCGCACCCGCCCCCCCCCCAACCCCTGAAAAAAAAAAGTAAGCATTTTTAATCAGCGTCTAGTCCACCAGCTGAGAGCAAAAGCTACCTATACGTAATTGTCTACTATTACTTTGGTGGGCAGTTTTAGCAAACAAAAAAACTAATGTTTCAAAGAGTCATTACACCTGTGTTTAAAAATATTAATTTCAAGAGTATCCTTGAAGACAAGCATCAGAAAATCACAATGGTGAGTAAGGGCGAGGCCAGCAGGCTCACTTTTAGCACAAAAGTTAACTTCCGTAAGTTAACACAAAATGTTCCTGGAAACTCGATTTGCGCTAGATTTAATTTGCTTTTTGAATTCTGATATTTTGCACTGGTTTGGCTAATTTCAAGCAGAGAGTTGAAATAACCAGAGTAACCTAATGGAAATTCCTGTCCAATTAATGGAGCCAAGGGACCACATGATCAAGAGATTAACATAATACCCTTCAAAACTGCCACCTAACTAAAATGGAAATTATACAATGTGAAATTTAGAGTGCACTGAATGAAAGCCAAACAAATCTTGATGTATTTACAACTGCTGTCCATCTCTCTTAATTTAGAAGTTACCTCATTCAAGTTGCCGAATAAAAATGACTGAGTTATTCTTCATATTTGTAATCTAAGTATTTAATGATAGCCAATTCACTGTAATGGGTTAGGGGAGTTCTTTAAGCAACTCAAATACTTTTGAAATTATTTCATGTACATTAGTTATGCTGAGACAATAGTTGAATGGATGTACGCTACATACAGAAACATCAGTAGTGCATTTTGGATTTTACTGGTAACTTTAAATTGAAATGTAGCATAGATACCTAGAAGTCGACACTTGAAGCCTCAAACATTCCTTCAACTTATGCACCAAGTATAAAATGTGAACTGCTGGTGCTGGTGGTCACCGTTCCGAAATTTTAAAAACCCACTCATAATTCGAACTGCATCTAATCACTGTGCCACATTTTATTAAATGACTTAACCCTAACCACACTCAAAACACCTTTAAGTCAAATTTTGCATCAGATAGATGCTGAAAATGATGAGTGTTCATCAATTTCATTGTGTCACTTTACCCAAGACATCATGGTAATGATCCCATCTGGATCACATTCAGCACTTTTAATTTCCCTTTACATCAAATCCAGAAGACTGAACAATGGAAGTAAAAGCCCACCTCAGAATTGCAATTCAGATGTTCTCTCTTCTGATTCGCTCCTGATTACATGGGATCTGAATACATCCCAAACTAATAAGCTGCATTCTTTGAGTAGGCCACCAGGATGCCTATGATCAACAATGATCAATCAATAACTTCACTGCATCTTCACCTATCTATTGTAATCACTGACATTCCCACAGGGAATTTGATTTTTATCATCGTTTTAAATTTGAAAATTATCACAGGCTTTAATTTTGTTCTGTCAGCCTTGCAGGCAAGTATCAGCAGGGATCTTTTCTCGTGATTTTCACTAGAACCGATTCTGAACACTTCCTTCCCACAATTCAGTTGCTGCTCATGTCAAAATTCATGGACGTTTCATCCATGTTGCCAATGTCACAAGAGGTACTCCACTCGTGTTGGCTCTGAGAAATTATTGTAAACTGGTAATTTTGGCAAAGATTGTCGGTTGTGTATTGGTTTTCTGCTGCAACACTGGATATTTTTGTGCCATAAAACTTGTTGCTCTGAAACCTTGGCCGGACTCTGTCTGATTTGGCCCACTCGTATTACTTAGTACATTTCTTGTGACAATTGACAATTTTCAAGGACACATTCCTGATATATGCTTCTCAAAAATCAGGCCAGTGGCTGGTGCCATGACACATTGGGCACCTTCTTCAGGATGGATTCCTCCACCTCCCACCAGTTTTTCCATAACACTGAATCCCCTTACTGAAGTACAGTCAATTGACAAGTTAGTAAATGTTACAACTTTGTGTGAAACCAGCTTGGCACTTCATACATTTTGCCAGAGAACCCATTTCTGTTCATTATTCACCATACGCAGTATGTATTGATTCATCTTAAACTCCCAAGTATCTTCTTGACAGCATGGCTCATATCGCCTGCTTTGTCCCATGTACGACTAATGTTCCAGCTTAAAAGCAAGACATGCATTCCTGATGTTAAAAACTTGGACCAACTCCTAATGTAAGCATCACATTTGTTTGCCGAAAAGGGAGGGTTGACTTATACACAAGTATAGGCCAGATTGATATTTAGCAAGGAAAAAAAAGGTCAGCTTATATACAAGGTCTATTTACATGACACAGTCTACAGGAATACTAGCTTCAAGCAGGAATGAAACAAAACCAAAACTATTCACAGCTCCCTACTCAGCAAAAGTACATCAATTCCATCAAAATTGCTAAACGTTCAGCAAAGAGTCTTCAGTTGACATTCTCAGTTAAGCTTTAATGGCGTGTACTGGATTTATCAAGGGATGTAGTTACACAAGGTACATGCACCCTGAATTGTTGAAAATAAAACTGTGCAAAGCACTGAACCAAGCTGAATTATTTTTTAATAACTTCCTACTACCAATTTAGTCCAGAAAGAATAGAAGCCTTAAAGTGACTTTGAAAAAAAACTTTCACCAGGTTATTCATGCTATTAAACTAACAAACCTAATTTTTCCACGCAGGAACTCTCTACCAAAAAAATACCTGTACATACAAACAGCTAGAGATAACCTTCCAAGTGATAACAAACCTCTTCAAATTAATTCTAGTTGTTACAGAACCTGGATGTTTCTTCAAGTATGCAAAATAGGACAGTTTATTTTTAACATTTCCAAATGAAATCATATCCACAATTCGGTTACGTTCACCTTAGTGATGGGAAGGGATAGGCATGAACCTCGGGTCAGTAGTTTTAGCTGGGGTAAGGGCAATTATGAGGCTATTAGGAGTGAATTAGGAAGCACAGATTGGACTAGGAGATTACAGGGACTGGGAACGTCCAAAATGTGGAGTTTTTTCAAGGAGCAGCTACTGCGAGTCCTTGATAGGTATGTCCCTGTCAGGCATGGAGGATTTGGTAGATCTAGGGAACCGTGGTGCACTAAAAGAGTTGAGTTGATGGTTAAAAAGAAAAAGGAGGCTTATGTTCGGATGAGATTGGAGGGCTCAGATAGTGCACTAGAAAGCTTTAGATTGGCTAGGAGGGAGTTGAAGAGTGAGTTGAGAAGGGCTAAAAGAGGACATGAGAAGACTCTGGCTGATAGGATTAAGGAGAATCCTAAGGCGTTCTATAGGTATGTCAAGAACAGAAGGTTGGTCAGGGCAAGATTAGGGCCAGTTACAGACAGCAGGGGGAAGTTGTGTGTGGAACCGGAGGAGATTGGAGAAGTATTGAACCAATATTTCTCTTCGGTGTTCACGCAGGGGGACATGAATATAGCTGAGGAGGACATTGGGTTGCAGGGGTGTAAAATAGACAGTATTACGGTTGATAAGGGGGATGTGCTGGAAATTCTTGAGGGGCTGAAAATAGATAAGTCCCCTGGTCCGGATGGGATCTACCCTAGGATTCTCTGGGAGGCTAGAGAGGTGATTGCAGAGCCTCTGGCTCTGATCTTCAGGTCGTCATTGGTCTCTGGTGTAGTCCCGGAGGATTGGAGGATAGCGAATGTTGTCCCATTGTTTAAGAAGGGGAACAGAGACTTTGCCGGGAATTATAGACCGGTGAGTCTTACTTCTGTTGTGGGCAAGGTTTTAGAAAAAATTATTAGGGATAGGATTTATAGTTATTTGGAGTGTAATGAATTGATCAGAAATAGTCAGCATGGTTTTGTAGCGGGTAGGTCGTGCCTTACTAACCTTATTGAGTTTTTTGAGAAGGTGACCAAAGAGGTGGATGGGGGCAAGGCAGTTGACGTGGTATATATGGATTTTAGTAAGGCGTTCGATAAGGTTCACCATGGTAGGCTTCTGCAGAAAATGCAGATGTATGGGATTGTGGGTAATCTAGGAAGTTGGATCAGGAATTGGCTATCAGATAGGAGATAGAGGGTGGTGGTTGATGGTAAATATTCATCATGGAGTTCAGTTACGAGTGGTGTGCCTCAGGGATCTGTTTTGGGGCCACTGTTGTTTGTAATTTTTATTAATGATCTGGATGAGGGTATAGTTGGGTGGATTAGTAAATTTGCTGATGACACCAAAGTCGGAGGTGTGGTAGATTGTGAGGAAGGGTGTCATAGTCTGCAGGGAGACTTAGATAGGTTGCAGAGCTGGGCCGAGAGGTGGCGGATGGAATTTAATGCGGAGAAGTGTGAGGTAATTCACTTTGGTAGGAGCAACAGATGTGTCGAGTATAGGGCTAACAGGAGGACTTTGAATAGTGTGGATGAACAGAGGGATCTAGGTGTATGTGTACATAGATCCCTGAAAGTTGGGAATCAAGTAGATAAGGTTGTTAAGAAGGCGTACGGTGTCTTGGCGTTTATTGGTAGGGGGATTGAATTTAGGAGTCGCAGCGTCATGTTGCAACTGTACACTACTCTAGTGCGGCCGCACTTGGAGTACTGTGTGCAGTTCTGGTCCCCGCATTACAAGAAGGATGTGGAGGCGTTGGAGAGGGTGCAGAGGAGGTTTACTAGGATGTTGCCTGGTATGGTGGGGAGGTCCTATGAGGAGAGACTGAGGGATTTAGGGTTGTTTTCGTTGGAAAGAAGGCGGCTAAGAGGGGATCTTATTGAAACATATAAGATGATTAGAGGTTTAGATAGGGTGGATAGTGATAGCCTTTTTCCTCGGATGGAGAAAGCTAGCACGAGGGGGCATGGCTTTAAATTAAGGGGGGGTAGCTACAGGACGGATGTCAGGGGTAGGTTCTTTACCCAGCGGGTGGTGAGGGATTGGAATGCCCTGCCTGCTGCAGTTGTAAATGCGTCTAGTTTGGGGGCGTTTAAGAGATCTCTGGATAGGTTTATGGACGAAAAGGGATTGGTATAGGCTAGTGGGTCATTGTTTTTGTAACTGGTCGGCGCAACATCGTGGGCCGAAGGGCCTGTTCTGCGCTGTAATGTTCTATGTTCTATCCCAAAGAATGAACACCAAGAGTAAAAAAATTATGCATCTTTTAAAATGTTAATGAAGGCTAAAAACTTAAACATTTTACTATTTCTAAATAAGAGATTTAGACAAATTTCCATTAACTGAAAGTTTAGATGTATTACTGAGTACTAAGCAATAAAAGTCTCTCTCTATCCTATGACTGGACATTTTCAAAACCTTGATTAACCATTCTCTCAAACCACTGAACATAAATATATTTACGTCTACCAGATGTCAAGGTCTCAAGTGAAAATGGAAAAGCTAGAACCAAAATTTGCAACTGCAACAGCTCTTTAAAAAAAATCACTTTTGGCTTCCAGAGATACCAAACAGCACATCAACAGTAGGGCAGGACTACCATAAACCTGAGAGTGTTGATAAAATTTTGAGTTAAACCTGAAGCATTTTTAAGAATTCATAAACACTGCAAGTTATTGCTACATTACAAAATCAACATGCAGCATGACATTTACTTTTCAGTGCAAATTTGCTTCAAGTTACCATACTTATGCTGCCAGGTTAGTATGCATCAGTTAATGTTTTCTTCCACAGCTGCTAGGTATCAAAACATTCCCCAAGATTGCTTTCCCTACTGTGATGTCTATGAATCACAAGTATGCCAAGACTCAGTGCCACAAATAGAACATGGAATACTCAAATCTCAAACAGTTGCATGCCTAAATTTATTTCAAACAAAATGACTTCGAATGCACAAACAACTCGTCTCTTGAAATCTCAAATCAAAGTCCAAGTTCCAGTCATCTTTTACTCGTGCCTTTTTGACTCAGTGTCCAAAAATAGTTAGCACCAAAGAAAAATCCCATCAGTATCACTCACTTACTGGAAAAGTATGATTTTCTTTAAAACAAGAAAAAGCAATTGACAGTGCTTACGTTACTTAAAGCAAGCTGTTTTGTTTTCTACTGACTGTCAATTTTCTCAAACATAGCCCATAATGTAGAACTGCATAAGACAGTGCCCACCACACTTCAGAATATATTCAGTAAAACACATTTTAATTTGTTTATATTATTCTCTTAAACTAATGTGACAGAATAGTTAAATGTTACACACACACGTTCCAAAATGAATCAATTCTATTAAGACACTGAAAATTCACAATTTCAAACTTCAATTTTATTAAATGAATTCAAGATGTATTCTTGAAATGGCCATTTATCTGAACAACTATCTTTCACTAAAAATGCAGTAACAAAAGGTGCAACAACAAAAAGGTGTGTCGCTATGGTCTGGGACAAAATCTTCTAGCTTTACTGACTACAAATAACCATGAGCCTATTGTTGCAGACCCTAATGATACATGGCTAACGTATATACTTCCGTACAAGGTGAGCCAAGAAAAAGGCAACTTTATACCTTTTTCCCTCCCTCCACCCACAAATATTCAACTTGACAAACTCCACATTTTATAATTCTATGAACCATACATCCAGAAACATATTTTTCCACCAATTTCCAATTCAATATCCAGAATCGTTTATAGTTACTTGCCTCTTCAAAGTGATATTTTTATAGCATCTTTCCATGCCAACGTGGAGTCCTGGCTCCCAATGCTGATATAAACTCTTTTCTATTCTGATCATTCTGGGTTGCTACAGATTTTAAATCTGCTGTAGGCTCTTGGGCTTCAGTCACCATGAGAAAGATTTTCCATAGAGATACCCAGCAAAAGCTATACGGACACAATATATCTGATCACACAAACATAAGGCACTTTCTAGAGGCCAAGCAAACAAGTGGAAAAATTGACTGCAATTGCAGTAAGCAGCTTATATCAAATGATGGCCTGGGATTTGAACCAATTATTTTATTTTTGTTCTACAACTGTCCACTTGTCCGAGTGCACGTGCCTCCAAATCTTAAGCTGGTAGATTCACGCTGCACTTCAAAACTTCAGTGCATAATCTACACCAAGACACTAGCAGAACAACACTGAGCGAGTGGTGCAGAATATGTACCATGCTTTCATTGAGCCTGGTCCAAATGACAGTAAAGGTCTCAAGTACCACTCAAAAAATGGCAGGATTCTGGCCTGTTGTCCTCCATCAATGAACAACAGATCTACTGATCATCGAACCAAATGCTGCTGCATTTTCCTACATAATTTGTAACAAAGCACCTTAGGATGCAAGTGATGCAGTGACATGCAACATAAATCAAAGTTCTTATTTGCAAAGTGGCAGAGAAATGAAGCATCAGTTAATAGGAATGCACTCTACAGTTCCAGCACTGTTATTTAAATAGTAGTTTTCCAAACATTAATCCAGACTCTGTTGACTTTTAAATCCCAAATAGTTCAGAAGAATAGCTTGAGGAAAAGCAGATTTTAAATCAGCAAGAGCCAGGACAGAACTTGGGAGGAAGAGGTGCCGATTACATTTTGCACTGCTGGAGGATCAGAGTGCATTTCTACACTCAGCTACTCCAGTGCTGTTATATTTAAATGACTTTTCCTCCTGACTCCCTACTTCAGTCTAAGCACCAACTGCTGATTTTAAATTTGTAGACTGCCCGACAAGATCGATGAAAAGAAATCAGCAGCAGGAGCCAGGACTCACGTTGAGAGGGTGAGTTGCCATTTAAGTATCATCTCACTGGAGGGCTGAACAACAGCTGTCAGCAATGCGCTCATATGGTGGTGCAGCTGCTGGATCCATCTTTCTAGAAATTGCTCTGCGAGGAAGAAATCTGAATGAGGGCATCACCCAAGTACGACTTTTATTCCTAAAGTCCTGCCAACAACCACCTCCCCTTCCACTTTTCAGCAGGAATATAAATGTCTCATCTTAAGTATATACAATAAGCAAAAGGAGATGGAATTGAAATCCAGACATGCACTGAAAGCCATATTTTAAATCTTAGCATGTAAATTTACATGGAATTGCATGAAGTAGTATGCAATTACATGCAGTCTGTTAATTGGTTAGTACCTGCTGATGTAAAGCTCGAGGACCTGCAGCAAACTAGGAAAGTAAGAAATAAAAGTCAAATTTAAGATTAGTCAGGTAGGCTCGATACACAGAAAAACATTTACAAGCTTCTCAGGTTCGCCTGTTAATCCTGAAAGTTTCAATACTAATGATTTTGCAAGATTGTAGGAAAGAGAAACTGTAAATTTCAAAAATCAAACGTCCAGTTTTCTCACATCCAGTTAACAAATGCTCATATGGAAATGCCATACCTTTGTACACACTTCCATTAACCAATTTAACGCAGAATGCATTTATTATCTTTGTGCTGGATAGAATGACCAACTTCTTCCTCGTGACCTAGCCATCTATGCAGAATGATCAGCAGAAAGTCAATAACTTAAATGAACCTAACACTGAGCTAATTATTCCCACCCTTCAAGTTAATGACCATATTCCGAAAATCTAAAACAAGATTTTTAATCACATTGTGTCTTTTTGCTCAGTCAACAAACAAATATTGTTGTACAGTTTACAGGCAATAACAGCTGGCCTAGCAACGTGTTGAAAATGGCAGCTTTCCTTTGGCGTTTAATACACAAGTAGATGTGACAAAAAAAAATCAAATGTCTATTTTGACTAGGGAACAAATGCTATTTCACTGCTAACCAGTAACACAACGCTTTGGACTGGTTTTCTTTCTCTGCAGTCAGGTCTTATGTGCTCACATATCAATCACATTGATATAAAAGCTCTTGTTGTTTCTCCCCAATCAGAACTGAGGGGTTCCCTTTTCATTCATCTTTCTTCTACACCTTTCTATTTTTTTCATGAAACTAACCAGATCTGTTAACTCAGATAATGAATGCACCCACCTAATACACCATTTATTCACTAGATTCAAAATATGCTAATCTCAGCATTAGCCCTAGAATTGTCTTGACACCCCCAGCAAGAATAGATGTCAAAACAAAAGAATCAGCCACTGTTCTTTATTCGGGGTTATCTGGCAGTTCCCACTAGGGTGGCAGGCAGAGATCAGTCTTTCCATGTATATATAAAGAACACCATCTTACGTGAAAAGGCTGGGCCAGCTATTATGCATCTGTAACTTGAAGCATATCAACACTCAAAGACAGAATTAAGAATGGCTATTTGAACAAAATACTGTCGAGGGGTAAGAACTATTAATCTAAATCTTAACATTCAGAAGAACTGGGATGGAAATGAAAAATGAAGTCGATCAAGAGGATAAGTAATTATTGCACACTAATCAACTTTTACATTAGTGACAACTTACCCAAAATGTATAGATATACTGGCACTTCAAGTTGCCTAAGATAATGTGAATTATAGTAACTGGAGTAATACTTCAGTATGGACCTCAACATTAGATTGATCTCCCTTCTACGGAACTTACAAGAAACGCTACCATTGAGTATGCCCAAGGAGAATGGAGTTTGGACAATTTCAATTAAGCCATAGTATATAAAAAAAATGTGATAATTTAGTAGGATTTTGGATAGTAAGCAGTTATAGTAACATGTGCTTTAAAGTACATGGCTACTGAGAACAGTAGCCAACAAATAACCTTTTAACAGCCATGTACTGATAACTGATGCTTAAAAAGTGGTTTAAATGCCACAACGTTTGACAATCATTTCCCTTTTAATCAATACTGAAGCTTCAAAATCTAAACTGGCAGAAGGAGTATAGGTAATCTCACCCAGTGATTAAATCATCAACTTGGATTACACCAAACAATCCCAACCCAGTTGGCATGCACAGCCTTTAATCAGTTCTCTGCTGGATAAGCATGGAGACGTTTAGAAAGACTGGGTACAGAAGTGTCATACCATAACAATGTCAGCCTCTCGGTTGCCGATACAGACTACAGCATTAGACAAGTCACAAAACACTACAGACCGTTCTCAATTCAAGCTGAAGGGATCCAAATATAAAAGCAATTAAGTATGCAGTGGGATGAGAGTTTATTCAAAAACAATTAAGCTAAAATTAAATCAAATTTCTGAAGATTTCATAATCTAGGACTGACTCTGTATAGTAAGCTGACCGAAACTAGTCAATTGCAGAAATATGGCAACAATTCAAGAGTACATATTTTAAGAGTTACAGAACGTTCACAATCAGTTTTGCTGCTAATCTTTCCAATCAGAAACCTATCTTACCTGCCGTGGTTGTGGTTGAGTGTTCATTTGTGGAGTTTGCTGTGGTGCAAAGACTACTGGAGCTGTTGTCTGGCCAGAGGGATAGGCAGTCTAAAAACAGTGACAAATCAGGTTAATTTTGGGAGGCATTGACAGTCAACTAACAACACCCTTTTATCAGCAAAAAGAAAAAGCAGCTTTTATTCACCTGAGAAATTCCAGAAGGGGAGGGATGTGGGGCAGCTGGAGGTCCTCCAATGGGTTGGGGCCCTTTATTCATTTCATGTGGCACAGCATGTGGAGCCGCTACTCGTTGTGAAATCTACAAAGACAAGACAAAGCTGTAATACTGATAACATATCTGGATTTACAATTAAAAGAAAGAAAAGAATAAAGAACCTGATTAGGCCTAGCAATCAGTTCAAGCTACAAATGGGTTTGCTTTTCATAAAACAAGTAAAGGGTCAAAATCCTGCCAGTTCAAGAGTCACTGACCAACAATTGTTCAAAATAAACAAACATTCATCTTGAACAGTATTCAAGGTTTGACTTTCAAATTCTTTTCCTTTTTTTGCAACTTCCAGTTCATCAATTTATCTAAAGTGGAAAGACAGACATTTCAAATAGTCTACATCAGGTAAGGAAACAAATGTACAATGGTGGCCTTACTGTAAAGATTTCCCTACAATAGTGACCCCATTTTGAACTTGTGATAAAGGAAGTTAATGGACCAATGGAGCCACTATCAAAAACAAAAATGGATTAAAAGGAGCACATGGACAGGATAACATATTCCACTGTTGAATAACTAAAAATTCCAGGTTTACACAACATCCAGATTTGTATAAAAATGAACGTGCCCAGCACGATTGATTAATTTCATTGTTTTCTGAGCTCTTTCCCTGCCCCCAAAACAAAAATAAACAATTTGTCTCGGATGGGTTCACACGATTAGAAAACTAACTATTATAAAAAGTCATCAACTGACACTTATCCTGTATTAATACAGGACTTGAGAATTTGTAATGATTTTTCTATTTCAATAACATACAATCACGTGGGTCACTCGGGACTCCTAATTCAGGGTTCAGTTAAAATTAAAATTATCTTGCCAGGGCAGGAAGAAAAACATGGGAGAAAAAAAAAATGAGAATAATTGCTCATGCACATATGTATAATATTCAAGCAATCCTTTCAAACTTCTTCAATACAAAGAAATAAAACTAATTTTTAAATTAATATTTTTCAGTAAAATTCAAAATGGGACACTACTGTAATGGAAAGCACATTATATCATTACCCAGAGCCTTAACCTTATTCCATTCAAAATGGAAGTGAATGCAGTGTTCAGTGTGGAACTTACCCACACAGACCAAAAGTTCCCATCCCTGATCTGTACTCAGTTAGCTGACGTCAACTGAGGTGGCAGCTGAAGTGCTACAATTGGCCTCAGCACTCCTGAACTAGGGAAGTCGAGAGAAAAAAAGAAATCAGCTCAGCTAAATACTCCTGTTCTTGATCGCTATCCAGTGACCACTGCTAGAAAATACACGTTTGGAGGATGGACTCAGCTTTGATACACCCAATTGTCAAGTAATATCCTTGCTCATACAGTCCCGCTATAGACCCCAGGAAATGCCATGTGACCTTCATACTAGGACAGATACAGACTTAGTGGTGACATTCCAGTGAAACAGCCTGCTGGCTCATCTATGAAGTCACAAGGGTAAGACACTAGAGAGCAGCCCACACTTATGGAACCAAATGTCACATGCAGGCAACTGCATGACCAATGAACTATTCGTATTGAAAAAGTTAAAATGGCAATTTAAGTTGATGAAGCGGGTGGGTGGGAATACACTTAACAAGGGAAAATGCAGTCAGAATACTGCAGTTTTTAACATGGTTTCATTGCTTTCAGGATACGTCAAAGTTTCTTTGTGCAATACTAATGGAGGGGTTGATTCCTGTGCTATTAAAGAAGTTTGTATAAATTTTCCAGTTTTAAAAAATTCATTCACAGGATTTAGGCATCACTGGCTAAGCCAGCATTTACTGCCCACCCATAACTCAGCAAGATGGTGAAGATGGGCCACCTTTCTGGACCACAACAGTATCCTGTGCTATGAGGAAAGGGAGTTCCAGGATTTTGACTCAGTAACAGTGAAGGAACAATAGTATAGCTCCAAGTCTGTATTACTGTGTGGCTTGCAAAAAACTTGCAGATGGTGTTCCCACGCATCTGCTGCTACTGTCAATCTACATGGTAAGCAGTTGGGAGGTGCTGTCAGAAGAGCTTGATAAGTTGCTGCAGTGCAACTTGTAAATGGTACACATCGCGGCCACTGTGCATCGGTGGTGGAGACAGTGAATGTTTAAGGTGGTGGGTTAGGTGCTATTCAAGTGGGCTGTTTTGTCATGGATGGTGTTGTCAGAGCTGCACTCATCCAGGTAAATTGAAATAATCCATTACACTTCATGCGCTTTGGGAAGTCAGGAAGCGATTACTTGTCACAGAATTCCCAGCCTCTGACTTGTTCTTGTGGCTACAGTATTTGTATGCCTGATCCAATTCAGTTTCTAGTCAATGGTAATTCCCCAGAATGTTGATAGTGGGGGATTCAGCAATGGTTATGCCATTGAATGTCATGGAGAGATGCTTTGATTCTCTCTTGTTGGAGATGGTCATTGCCAACAGCTGCTTTAGTCATACAAAACAAATTATTTTGGTAGCAGCAGTGTAAGTAGTATACAATTACACACACCTACACAGTAGCCATTTCAATAGTTTAGTATTGTTGTGATCTTTTCCCTTTTTTTGTTGCAACCCCTCCAAACCTGCACTTTCTACTTACTTTCCCTTTGGCTTATTTTGGATCATACATGGCTATATTCGTTACAGCTTCCACTGCTGCAATGCAATACAGAGGGTAATTCAGCTATGTTCATTACACTTTAAGTCAATACCAGGTCTCTTTTCTAGCATAATACTTCTGATGACTATTTTCCCCAATAAGTCTATCAAACATGTCTGACAAAGACTGAATATCCTAACAGAATTAAATCAATAAACTTGCAGTAATGTTTGTACAAAGATAACAACTTTAGCTTCATCCCAGAATCAGAATGTTTAAAACAATACATGAAAATCAAATAAAATTTCCACATTAAACTGAATATGGATTCTGCAATGATTAAACCCACTTTAATATCATAAAAAAAAGGGTTTAATTAGGAAAATTTATTTGAACTGAACAGTTTAAATAAGTGGTCACTACAGGCTTCAAAGACTAATGCTAAAACAAATTGATATGTATCATTAGTACCCCGCTGCTTGGAACTTGAATCAGTATCAGTCACTCATCATTTGCAATTAACTGCTATGTGAAGGGAAAAAAATGAAGTTGTCAGAAATTACAAGAAAAGTCCACCAGAACTACAGTGTACTGACAATTATATATCCAAGTTTAACCCCAATTCTGAAAGTCATCTTCAATGAGAATATAATTACTGTATTAATTGCAACATTATACATAAATACCAGAGAGCTTTTGAAAAACTAGTGCAGCTGTGATGATCAAACAACATGCACTAGATTACTACAATTTCAACAAGACTAATTTAACCATCATTTTGCATTTTGACTCCGTAGGATGCACTATTCCCTCCAGCTGCCAACTAAAGTCAGGCCCCAGCAAAAACAGAGCTACGGGTCTAGACAAGTTTCAGTTCTCCCTTCCAAGAGGGAGGTACCCACCATCCCCTGACAGCACCCGCACTAACATGTCAGGGACAAGAATCAAAAAGAGAATCAGATTCAAACTGGAACTCCATTACACCTTTAAAAAGTTGCCATTTTTAGAACCAGAAGCTAAATACTTTGTTTTATTAGCGTCCAAAACATTAGAACTGAAAGTTTTAAAAGTTGAAAGGCTGCAGAACTACTGAAATTATGGTGCCATTAATATTTAGACCCTTTTTATTTAAATGTAGTTCTTCCAAATGACTAATCACAAAGCCATAATAGAAGTGTACATACTGTGTGAAAGGTCCTACAAAAGGAGGTTGTGTAAAGAGTTATTCCGTGTTTGTCAGTGTTGATTCTCTGGCAATTCTGTCAAGTCAATAGTAAAAAGAAAATCTCACATTTCAAGACATTGGTGCAGCATCAAAAAATGCATTCCATATATTATGCATTATCCAATGCTGAATGTTTAATAGTCAAATTGCAAATTTGAATCCAGATCCCATCAAGGTGTCTTTATAAACCTATTTGTACAAAAAAAACATAGGTTCCTAGCACCACATTGCACGAGACAGGCTTGTCCAACCAAGTCCAATCTCAATCAAGCAGTCTACCCAAATTGCACATCATTGTAATTCCCTATCCCTGTTCAACCATCAACTAATTGGAAGTTTGAGTCCCAGAGAAAGATGATGGTCCAGAAAAATTAACTACATTTCCTCTCCACAGATGCACCAAAACAAGTAACTCCAGTGTTTTATTTAGGATCTCCAGCATCTGCAGTATTTTGTTTTTAACCATTTAGTAAAGTCTTATACAGTATTTAGAAGTGCAATGACATCTACATGTAGATGTTTGTAAGGCTTCAAAACCACGCAAGCCAAATGGCACAGGGTTCACTGTCCCTTGACATTCAATTACCATTATTGAAGTGCCCAATATCAATCCACTGACCAGAGAAATCACATGGGATCAGCCACATACATACAAGAGCAAGTGAGGGTTGGGAATTCTGTGGCAAGTAATTTAGCACCAGAATCTGCAAAGTTTTTCAACCATTCAGAAGGCACGAGTTACAGAGGGGGAATACTCTTCACTAGGTTGGATGAATATAGCTCCAACAGTACTCAGGAAGCTCAATGCCATCCAAGACAAAGCTTGATCAGTATCCCATCTTAAGTATTCATGACCTGTGCCGTGACAGTCTTGTGCCATCCACAAGATGCACTGCAACAACTCAGCCAGCCTTTGACAACACTTTCCAAACCCACAACCTTTACCATCTAGAAGGACAAGGGCAGCAGATGTATGGAAGCACCATCTCCAAATCACATGCAATCCTGACTTGGAAATGTACTGCTGCTCCTTTAATGTCACTGCTTCAAAATATTGGAATAGCCCTAAACAGCATTGTGAGTGCACCTGAACCACATGACTACAGCAGAGATATTCAGACAGCATTAATTAACATAATCAACAACATACCAAACTTTTAGTATGAACATGAAGCTAAACTTGTAAAAGAAAATCCAAGTCAATGGCATGTCACTCTCAGATTTCCAGCCCATTCATCGCTGACATGTAATCAGCTGTTATACGTCACAAATTGTTTGAATGCAGCATGAATCAGCATTAGCTGCTTGCACTGCTTCCTTTTCATTTTTGACATTTCCTCCGAAAAGGCCAATTTCTATACTAATTTCACATGGATCATTAACATGAGTTTCCCCAATCTTGAGAACATTCTCTACTCATCTTCTGAAAAAGCATGATAAATGTTCAAAATGAATTAAAACTCATTATAAGGAATATAATTGCTAGATGATCTTTGGCACAAATAAATAAACTTTGCATTTACAAAATGGTATGGTTGCTTTGCCCAATAAAGACCTCAGCCAATTTGCACAGTACAAGGTCCCATGAACAAATAAATGATTGACAGTGTTTTATTTCTAACAATGATTAAGAGGAATGTTGGTCAGGACTCCTCATGCATCTTTAAATGGTACAATATGATCATCAGCTCATTTATGATGGGCCTCGGTTCAACATTTCTCCAACAGCAGATTCTCTCCATACTGCGTTGCCAACCTAAAACTTTCACATTTAAATTCAGTGGGCCTAAAACTTGAAACCTGCAATCCAACACAAGAGGTGAAAGTGCGACAATCTTGATACTTGTGAAATTAATTTTCTCCTGTTAAAAAAAAATCAGTTGTCCTATGCTCTCCTACAATCCTGCATGCAAAGGAAAACAAAGGTAGCAAGTAACAATGGCACACCTCTGCATCTTTTTCAGGCAGGGTGAGAATTCACAACACCCATGCAGAACAATAGCTGTTCCAATCACGAGTCCATACAAAATTTCTCCACGCATCTGAAAGTTCAGCGACCAGAAATGGTTATGAACCACATGTTCTTAAAAGAAAAACAACCGACTGGGAAGTGACAAGTGAGACACTTGGGATACAGCTTTAAATAGTGTCATTCCAGAGGCCAAGTAGTGGGTTGACTTGTACGGCTTGTTTTCTTTTTAGTTTTGACCTTTTTTTTAAACAAATAAATCACTGATATTAACATCAAATCCCATTTTAAACAAAATACCAACCTAGGACACAGGGACAGTAACCATTGCTGCATGCTAAGAACCTGCATTAGAAAGTCATTTCACATATGGAAATTGGATTCAAACAAGTTTAAATTTGGTGAGACACAGATTAGAACACTGAAAGGTTCTACTATGCTCACACCTCTAGGTGTCAGCATTAATCTCCAAATCAGAAGGTGGCAGATTTAAGTCCTACACCACTGGAGGATATTAAAAAGCATTCAAGGCTGACACTCCCTCGACTGCTGCAGAAAGTTGCTGTCTTTTGGACACCATGTTAAATTTATGCCCTACCTGCCCTCACAGGTGAAGGTGAAAGGTCCTATAGCACTATTTTGAAAAGGAGAATTACCCCAGTGTCCTGGTTAATACTTATCCTTCAATTGACATAATTTTAAAAAATGTTTAATTGCTATTTGAGTTGTTGTTGCATTTCCTGCACTATACATTCAAATAATTGGCTGCAAAGCAATTTGGAATATCCTGTGGGTTGAAAGTCACTAAATAAATGCAAGTCTTCCTATTCCCAATTCTTGCTCAGTATCCTTTAACAATGAATTAAGAACAAGAATTAGGAATAGAAAGGAAAGCATTTTAATGCCTTTCAAAGCCACAAGAGGTTCCAAAGTGTTTTACTAGGAAACACAGCAAATTCCCTCATTTCTTCAACAGTAACAAGATCACAGAGTACAAATAGTTCCTGTGCATCTCTTAACTTAACAGTGGCACCACCTAGGAACAGGCAGCACTCTCCATACAACTACAATTAATGCATGAAAGAACAAGTACAAATGACTTTTCCATGCTAACAGAATGGTGTCAGCTCCTATGCAGGTCAAAGTTAAGAATCAGATTGTTGAGTCATTTGCTAAACACTAACACAGTTAGCAAATCTTGAGGTCGAAAGGTAGAGGATAACTGGACCAGGCTGAGCACAGGGTGACACACTGTATCACCAACCGGGACAAGTAATGAATCACTGATTAAATAGGACAGCAACAAGAATTAACTGAAATCAGCCGAAGGGTGGTGAATAGCAGACCATGCAACAATCAGGAATCACAGCAGTGAGCACATAATTCTTTCAGGCAGAGATGAAGGAAAGCGTTATCATGCTGCTGAGTGTAATTGGCAATCCAGTGACTACTGCCAGATGTGAAAAGTGATGCAGATAAATTTCACTTCATCTTACTGGAGAGGCATATTCAAAATCTGCCTTACAATCACTTCTGCTTGCAATGCTGGAATGGCGAATGTGAGAGTAACACATCACACAATAAAGCTCTAACATAATTCCACCTACAGGCAAAACTGGTATTACAGGCAATGCACTGGGTTTGTCCATAGGGACAGTCATTACATTTTTTAATTAAATGCATATATGTATCAAATTTAATACATACAAATAAAAACAATAATTAACAACATAAAGATGATGATCTTTGTTAAAATACTTACATCTGATAATTCAATAATGGATCAGCTGCAATGCTGGGCAATACGTGTTCCCTATAAAGTAGTAATCCCGCTCTAAATTGTTCCTACAAGTCAGCAGTCTTTCCATTAGAAGTCATGAGGAATTAATCCATAGCTGAGTAAATGTTCCTATTAAACAAACATTACTATTAACATGGTGCAATTAATTGGCATGTACTGGTTTTATGTGACCACATATTCCACATTAACATCTAACATAAATACAGTACATCAGGAAATAAATGTAAAAACTACAATTTCTTGAGACCACAAAGCTAGGTCAACACACTACGTTTAAGATAGTTAGGACGAGTGTTTGTTAAAATTGAAAAAATTAGTTTTTTTTAAACTGTGATTCTGCCAAATAGACTTGTTAAAATTAAATTTGCACTATCACCAATTCAAAGTTTTTAAAGTTTCTTTATTAGTCACAAGTAAGCTTATACTGCAATGAAGTTACTGTGAAAATCCCCTAGACACCACACTCCGACACCTGTTGGGTCCACTGAGGGAGTATTTAGGCCAATGCACCTAACCAACATGTCTTTTGGACTGTGGAAGGAAACAGGAGCACCCATAGGGAACCCACACAGACACAGGGAGAACATGCAGACTCCGTACAGACAGTGACCCAAGCTAAGAATTGAATTCTGACCCCTGGTGCTGTGAGGCGGCAGTGCTAACCACTGTGCTGTCATGTCACCATTTTGAATCCAAGCATGCAGTAAATTGTAGCTGTGAACTTGAATCCACCTGCAGTGTCTGATCCAGTTTCCTGAACAGCACGTGGTAGTTACATGTGACTAGTACACCATGCAAATTGATGGTAAGACCATTTGTAAAAAAGTGCACTTTAAGCAATACTACTCATTAACCCCTATTGATAGTCAATTAAAATTCAAAATCCAGCTCTGTAGCAATTTCATGTATTCATTGCCAAAAGAAAATACAGTAAAAAGTCTGACAACACCAGGTTTCAGTCCAACCAATTTATTTGATAGTAAACTCACTAGCTTTCGGGTTAGGGGCTAACCTGAAAGCTAGTGAGTTTACTATCAAATAAATCGGTTGGACTGAAACCTGGTGTTGTCAGACTTTTTACTGTATTTACCCCAGTCCAATGCCGGCATATCCACATCAAAAGAAAATACAGCAGTCCACCACTTACGTTTAATATAAGTTGGAAACATTGTACAAAAGTTCACTCGAAGCTTATAAAACAATTGTAAAGTAAAGCTTGTTTCGAATATTATGTCAGATCAAGTGAATTAGTCCTCATTGATAATTGGGCATTGCATGCCAGGGAGCCAAATTATTTGTACTGTCATGAACCACGTCACATTTAATAGGTGCTACTATTTTGCAAAGTAATTAAAAAATTTAACACACAAGCTTAATCCATGAAGGTCCAGCACAAGTTATACTCTATATCAAAAAGAAGTTGAACAAAAATAATAGCGCATCTGTGCTGTAATATTAAATCATAAATGTATTTCTGTTGCAACATCAGAATAGCTTAAAAAGTGTACCAGTATAGCTTGTTACATATAACATTATCCATTGTTTATTTCTGCAGGTTTGGATTTACTTACAAGTATAAAGAGCTCCAGGTGAATAACTAATCAGTAAGTACCTACAGGGCATTTCTACAACAGCTGCTATAAAGGAAACCAGGTAGACCTCATGGGATCCAGCTACCAGGGTCTTGAATCCCAGAAGCAACAGAAATCATTGGGAAATGAAAATGCACGTTCACTAGAGGCCAGAAACTACATGCATACAATTTGAAACAACTTGCAAAGAAACAAAGCCCATACACAGTTGATGCCAAAGGACTAGAGGCATTGCTTGTATATTAATACAATTAGCCATTACTACACAAAACAAGTGCTACAAGCTGTGACCAAATTAATTAAAGGTGCAGCTGTCAAATAATCAATAGTAAACACAACTTATTTGTGCCTCGGCTGTTGTTTCAATGCAGAGGTGGGAGAGGAGGAGGAAGAATAGACATAGAAACATGCAAGAAAAAGACAGGAAAATATATCATGTGGTCTTGTCTTTCTTATACAATTGTGATAAGTTATGTATCATATTCAAGAGACTCCTTACCACCCAGGTACCATATAGTCACTTGGGAGACATGAAAACAGACTCAAAGAAGCTGGAAAATGTGTCTCCACTCTAGGCAATCTAAACTGTTCCAGCAGAAAATACTGCAGCTGATTCTCCATTTAAAATGAAAACTGCACTGAAAAAACACTTTGAATCTTTTGATGTCACTGGAATATCTAAATTCAGGTTTCTAACGCAATGACTCTATATTATCTGAGAATGAAGAAGCAACCATTTTGTCAGGTGGTCACCTGTTTTGGAGGGGAGGTGGGGTTAGTCTTTTAGGAAACGATAAGTACTGATATTCAAAGCTTTAGCCTACATGGCCCTGAATCAGTTGGTTCAAAGTTTCCTTTTTTTCCTACTCCCAGTTTCAACCACTGTACAGATCAGCAATGTGACGTGCTTGATTAACAAAAAGAACTCACCTCTGAAAAACACATCAGCAGAACAGGTAATCTGCTGGCAGAACTCATTTTTTTGTCATATAATTGGACAGCAAAAGACTGGTGAATCGACATGACATTTGTATTCCCAACAGCACTTTTCCCTCAGTCGGGACTCAAGACAAGTGCAAACAGAGGGAGCTATGTGGGAAGTGCACAAAAATTTTGTACATGAAAACTGACAACTACGTCAACACTGCTTCAGAGGCCATATAACATTCAACAGTGGCCAGGTATGATCCAGAGCCTAGACATAACCATTGTATTATTTTGAAACGTATAATACCTTTGTCCTTTCCTCAGATTGAAAATAACTGATTATACTGTACCAGACAACTGGTTGCACTATGTTCCCATATTTTGTCCTCCAATAATTAACTGAAATACAGAAGCTTGTCAAAAGCCAAGCAGTCCAGAATGCACTATATAACTATCAGAAGCTACCAAAAGCTTAGTGCGCAAATGAACTGCCTGGTGAGGCACAATGACAGACCAGAAAATCTCCACCTGTTTTTGCTGAGACAGCTGATTTCAGTCAGGGCATAAAACTGCATAAATTAATTTTTAAGAGGGGCAATAGAAAAAAAATCCAAGCAGAGTTCCCACTCCTGTTCACTACCACCAAGTTCAAATACACAGTTTGAGGGTCAGGAAATGATCAAGCTCAGCAACAATTCTGCTCAACATGTGAAAAGTGACAGTAACAAACACCAAATTAACCAAGTTGACAGAGGGTTGCATAGCTCCCCTTTCGCTGAAGTTTGGCACCTTGAGAATTTCTTTCCAAGTAAGTTATGTTTGCTAATGTTGTATAGTTTCAGTGCACTATATTTTATCATGAAATACATCTAGCAGCTTGGTGTCATCAGGTGGTGATCAGTTTTAAGGTGACACATGGAACTACTGTTAACGATGTCTATGTGGAGTTTGCACGTTCTCCTCGTGTCTGCGTGGGTTTCCTCCAGGTGCTCCAGTTTCCTCCCACATTCCAAAGATGTGCAGTTATGTTAAAATTGCCCCTTAGTGTCCTGGGATGTGTAGGTTAGAGGGATTAGCAGGTAAACGTGTAGGGATAAGAGGATAGGGCCTGGATGGGATTGTGGTCGGTGCTGACTCGATGGGCCTGTTTCTGCACTGTAGGGTTCTATGATCAGGATAGTGTTAAACTTCAAAAGGACATTCATAGGCTCAGACGGGGCCTACAAATGGCAGTTGAATTTTAACACTAAGAATTGTGAAGTGATTCATTTTGGTGGGAAGGAGGAGAAACAGTAACTAAATAGCGCAATCCTAAAGCTGGTGCTAAAACAGGGTGTTTATGTGCACGATAGTTGAAGGCAGCAAGGCAGATTGAGAAAGCGGTTCATAAAGCACGCAGGATCCTGGGCTTAAAGGGCAGAGTATAAAAGCAAGTTATGATAACCCTGCATAAGACAACAGTTGGACCTCATCTGGAGTACTGTATCCAGTTTTGGGCATCGTACATAGGAAGGACATTACGGTATTAGGGAGTATACAGGAAGATTTGAGAATGGTTCCAAGGATGAGGGAAATCACTTGCATAGATTGGATTGTCCATCTTGGAAAAGAGAAGATAAACAGCCGATTTATTAAGGTGTTCAAATATGAGTAACGGAGTAAATGGGAAGAAATAAAGACAGTTCACTCGGTTGATCCTGAATATGGAGGGATTATTTTATGAGGGGAGTTTAATTAGGTTGGGCCTGTACTCATTGGCGTTTAGAAGAATGAGGTGACCTTATTGATACATCTAGGATTCTCAGGCAACTTGACAGGGTGGATGCTCAGTGAATGTTTCCTCTCGTGGAGACTTCAGAGCTAGAGAGCATAATCTCAGAATAAGCAGCTACCCATTTCAAAGAGATGAGGATTTGCTTCACTCAGAGGGTAGTGAATTTGTGGAATTCTTGACCGCAGAGCTGTGGAGGCTGGGTCGTTAAGTATGTTCAAGGCTGAGATTGATTTTTAAATCGGTAAGGAAATCAAGGGTAATAGAGGTAAGGCAGGAAAGTGGAGTTGAGGACTATATTGGATCAGCCATGATTTAACTCAGTGAATGGTGAAGTAGACTCATTGGGCCCAATGGCCTACCTCTGCTGGTCTAAATTGCTCCTCTGGCAGAAGGAGCAAGAACCAGAAGACACAGAGTTAAGGCAATTGGCAAAAGAATAACAGGAACACAAGAAAAACTTGTTTAGCAGGTGGTTCAGATCTGCAACATGTTGCTCAAGAGCATGTGAAGTAAATTCAACTGAAGCCCTCCAAAGAGAATTGGTAATTATCTGCAAGAGAAACAGTCTATGGGATTATGGGGAAAAGATGGGCAACTCAGAGGGTCAGCATGGATATGATCAGCTTAATGGCCTCCTTGTGCTGTGACCATTCTATAATTCTGAGGATTTTATTATTCTTTTGCAGGCTGTGAGCATCACTGGTTAGATTAGCATTTATTGCCCTCAAAGTGGTGGTGAGCCATCTTCTTCAACCACTGATGTCCACGTGGTGTAAATATACCCACAGTGATGTTAGAAAGGGAATGTTCTCGGTAAAGTTAACATGCACTTATTGAACAAGGCTCAACCATAACCACTAGATGGAGCACTATAACTGGAAGAAAACTTGCAAACTCACTCCCATCCTACTCTAGTGTAAATCTTGTTGGCAAAATCAGTCACATGGAGCATTGTACACTATGCAATTTAGATCATCCCACATCGCAGTTGAAATGTTTTAACAGAGAAAAATAAATTGACAAAGGAAAAAAGGCTCTTGTGCCAAACAATAAAATTTAAAATTCACTGGATATGTTATACTATGCCTCCAGAACAATTTTCCCACCATCAAATTTAAGATCAGTTCACGTCAAATCAGGTCATTAAGTTTTCCATTAAGCAAAGATGAAATCCCATAATTAGCACATTCACATGACTGATGCACAAAATAACAGTGTTTAGCCTATTTTCAAGTTTGATTAAATTGTGCAAATACCAAATTATTTACATCGCAAGGCTATGATATACTCAAAATTCAAGATTGCTAAAATGGAAGCAATATAATCTCCAAGAGTGCTGCCTCAGCTGTAATATTGTGTACAATTGTAAACGACATTTCAGGACGGATGTCAAGGTCTTGAAGAAAGCAGGGAAGGTTAACCAGGATAATACTTGAGATGAGAAACTTCTGTTATTTGGAAAGATTGGAGGGGCTAGGAATGTTTCCTGAAAGCAGAGGGATGAGTGAAGACCTAAAAGAGGTGTTCCAAATTATACAGGGTTCCCAACTTGCTCCATTTCCTCTGGAAAGTGGGTCATGGATTTAAAATAACTGTCAAAAAAGTGGCAAAATTTTCTCAGCATTAAGATCTGGAGCACATGACAACTTGCATTCACACAGGACCTTTAGCATAATAAAATGTTCCAAGGCACTTCACAGGGGCATTATAATACGACTCCAAGCCAGGAGAGGAGATATTAGGGCAAAAGACCAAAAGCCTTTTTTTTTTAAAGAAAGAATGCCTTAAAGGAAGAAAGTAGAGTAGAGAGGCAAGAAGGTTGAGGAAGGGAATCCCAAAGTTCAGAACATAGGCAACAAGACAGTGGGGAATGCAATTAAAATTGTGGATATTCAAGAACCAGAATGAGAGAATTCAGATATCTCAGATGATTGTGGGGCTGGAGATTACAGGGATAGGGAAAAGAGAAGCCATGGAGGAATTTGAAAACAAGGATGACAATTTTAAAATCAAGACTTGGCTTGACAGGGAGCCAATATAAGTCAGCGAACAAGGGTGATAAGTGAACAGGACTTGGTGCAAGTTCAGACATGGGCAGAATTTTGGATGACCTTACATTTAGAGGGTAGAGTTTGGGAGATCAGCCATAATTTATCTGGAATGGTCAAATCTAGCAGAAACAAAAGCAAGACTGAAGGATTCAGCAGCAAATGAGCTGAAGCAGGAGTTGGAAGACATCACAGAGGTGGAAATAGGCAGTCTTAGTGATGGCATTGATGTATCAGAAGCTCATCCTGGGGTCAAATATCACTCAAAGATTGAAAATAGTCTGAATTTATCTAATACAGTTGCTAGGGTAAAAGATGGAGTCAATAGACAGTGAACAAATTTGGAAACTGAAAACTAAGGTTTCAATCTTACTAATATTTAATTGGAGGAAATTTCTGCTCATCCAGTACTGGTTGTCGAATAAGTAACGTAACAATTTAGAAACAGTCAAGAGATGGCGGTGAGGTAAAGTTAGATTTCATCAGTATACTTGTGAAAATTAACCCTTGCCTCTATGATTATTGCATTGGGACAGTGTGTAAATGAGATATAAGAGAGGGTCTAGAGTAGATCCTCAGGGGGCAGTAAGGTAACAAGGCAGGAGCAAGAAGAGAAACCACTGCAAGTGGCACTCTCACTCTGGTTAGATAGACAGGAGTGGAACTAGGGCAGAGTAGTTGTCATTGTTTCCTTTGATAAATGCTGTTTCAGTACTGTGGCAAAACTGGAAATCTGAAATCTCAAAATTGAAGATCTGGGAAAGAGGTGCACTGATTTGGGAGGAAACTACCTGAAGCAAATTCCATGGGAACTAGATATGCACTTAGAAGATTAGTTTACAGGGTTATGGAATAAATTAGACAGCTCTTGCAAATAGCTTATATAAGTTCAACTGATAAAGGTTTTCTTCTATCGTCCAATATTCAACAGATTCAATATTAAATATGAATTGATTGAGAGCTTGATGTGATTATGACTTTATGCTCAATGTTAAAAGCTAGAAAGACAAACATTACTAACAATGCTGTATCTCCTAATTACATAGAATTAGCAATTCTTTGAACCATCACAATGCAAGTATACAACTCGCATTAAAACTCAAAGCCAACTTAACCTATCAATGGAGTTTTAAATCATGCCAAAAGAAACACTATTTTGTTTCAAACTATATTCAGATTGAGTCTATACACAAAAGTATTTTACACCAAGATTATGCAATTCACATCCAATTTAACGTAGTTCATTCTACTAATACAGGAAAAAATTGAACAAATGCAGAGACCATAATTTCTGCTAAACTTCAGCTCAAAAAATTAAAAAGCCACACAGTCAACGCACTTGAAACAGAATGTTAACGCCATTAACTACATCTTGCCAAACCACTAATAACTGTGGCTGAATCACTTAAACTTTCCTCAACAAATTACCACAGGGTCTTTAACTAGATTATGTTACTGAGTAGCAATGCAAATCAAACTTATTCCTAGGACTTTGACATAGATGCAAAATAGATTTGTGCTACTAGCCACATGAAATGCAAAGGATTTAAAAAAATGTCACAACTTCCAAGATGTCACATCTACATGTAATGCTTTCATAACACCCAAAACTTACGAGCAATCATACAGATTATCGAACTGCACTGTAAAGCCATCCAAATAATCAAGTTCATTATAAGGTGGCTTATTTTACTCACATTCATCCCTCCAAATGAATTTATACCAGATTAAAACAATTGCTACAGCTGTACATTAGGTATGACCATCTAAATATTGCCCAAATATCTCAATTTAGTCAGTTGTCCACATTTTTGTGGCCTAAATTTTCTTGGTATGATGCAGGAGATCAGCGTACATTAAGTCTGATTTTTAAAAAAATTATAGGCAAGTTTTTACCCCAAAATATAAGGCCACATTAACTGCATTTCAATATTGACACAGTTCCATAGCCAACAATCTAACAACCGAGCTAACCAAAGTTGGTTTTTGGATTATGTTTAGTCATTTCCAATCTTCCCTATACAGTTGAGAAATTGCCATCCAAAATCGTTCTGATTACACCAACGCATATAACTTATCAAAACAGAAAAGACGCCTGTAATAATGACTTATAGTTATAGATACGATCAGTTATTGCTATTTCTCTGCCGGACACATTCTCTCAAGCATACGCTATCAGACGATTAGTAGACCTTACAGCCTGTTACTGCAGTGCAGAGAGAAACCCACAAATTGTAATGAACATCAAAACCACACCCACTGCCAGGGAGCAGCACTGAGCCCATGTGGACTATGCCGATAAATTAACAAGCCTATGAACATGCATCGACATTTGCCGCATGCTTTCAATTCATGCAATTTTGTAACATATGGGAAGTATTTTAAATCTATACACATTCGCACCCTCATTTTTATACACAATATATCAATACCGAATCAAACATACAATATTCATTTCAAACTTTAAACATGAAATGATACATGCCCAATTCGATGGCATTTTAATTACTAAATTCCGCCTGATAACTTCCTAGAACTATTTTCCATTAGTTTTTTTTACACCGAATGCGCCTCAATATTAGTATATTGAACTATTTCAGCGCCAGTGTCAGGAGGGCCGAATTCAAATCATTTTGAGCGAAACTTTGCAATAATTCGCAACACAGGACGTTATGAAACTACATCAGCGATTTATTACATATCCTGCTATCAGTAAAAAGACATTTCAGCTAATAAATTAACATGGGTTGACTTCCTTGTTCTGCGCTTCGAAATTAAGTTGTCTCAAACGAATATAACAGATCATCCCCTGATCGACCCGAAAACACATTTAAGACTTCAAAAGTGAAGAAAAGAAATCGGAAGATTTAAAAACAAAGGAACGAGAACTCTCCAAAGCTCGGCATGCGTGTCCTTACATAATATTAGTTTTTAAGAAAGTTCTGCCCATAAATTTGTCCTTGTCCTTCCCGAGTAACACACCGTTTCGCCAAGACTCAAGGTTGCTACTACTTGTTAAAAACGCATTTCCCAAAAATGTTTAAAACTTTATTACACTTCCGCTCAGAAGAAAAAACCCCGAGCCCTGACTTTTTAAAAAAATGAGTCGGGTCACATGGTGATCTTTCTCCAGCGCTGTGAGAATATCTATATATAGTTAAAGATGATGGGAGAGTTTGCAGCAGTGGGATAGTGTGTGTATGTGCGCGCTGAGAGAGCCGGCTCGGTGTGGGGAGGAGGTGACAGTGTGACTCACTCACTTTGCGCCATGCCTCTCGGACCCAACCACCAGCTGCACATGGTTCCTCTTTTACCGGCTTTTTTTTTCCCTCCTCCCTCCAGTAGCACAAACGTGTCAGTTTTAGGCTCAGGCTGCAAACGCAGCAACTCCCAACAGCTGCCACACACACACACATCGGGGGGGGTGGTAAATAATCATACTAATATCTCATAGTAGTTAAAACACTGAGTTCACTTTCTTACCACCACCACCCCCCCCCCCACACACACACACACACACATTCCCCTTTCCAGGGTTACATTCCACCTTCAACAGTTCCCATATGTTCCCCCCCCCCCCACCTCTGTACAACCCACACCGAAAGACACGAGTTTAGAGCCGACTCTTGTTTCAATCTGACCCTTCCTTCCCTCCCCCCACCACATACACACACAAAAAAAATATAAAACTTCCAACCTGAGACTTTAGCAGGAGAAGCTGGGGCCTCCTCTGCACCGGCCTGAGAAGGCCTGATCTTAACTTCACCCTACCCAGGAGCAGGGCCAGAGAGCAGCGGGGGGGGAGGCCCCCCAGCTAAGGCTGTGTGGGCCTTCTCTCTCTCTCTCCCTCCACCGGCTGGGGTAGGAGCCGATCATGCCAGGGAATCAGGCACAGAGATACCGAGGCCTCACTCTGCCTTCTTCTCTCTCACCTCCACCCCCCCTCCTCCTCCTCCCATTTCAGTGAGGGGCCTGGGGGAGAGGGACACACAGAGAGAGAGAGAGACTCCCTCCTGTAAGCACCGACACCCCCCACCACCCTCCCTCCCCTTGGCCTAAACCCGCAACCCACCCACCCCTCCCTCCTTCTCAGCAAAGCACCGCGTCCGTCCGGTCGCCCTTACCCGGGAGGGAAAAAGAGGCTCCTTCCTCCTCAAGGTGTGTGAAATGTTGTTTTTTTTGTGTGTGTGTGGGGAGGGTCGGGAGGAGGAGGAGGAGGATGGGGAGAGGAGGTTGTTTTTTTTTCCCGGTTCCTTCCTCCCTTCTTCGGTTCCTGCGGATCAGAGAGAGAGAAAAAAATAAAAGAGAGAAGTCAGGTGGGTCGGGGCCGGTCAGCGGCGAGTGTTTGCAGCAGCCTCCATGCCGAGGATGGAGACGGATAATGAAAGGCGGCCCCCAGTAATGGCGTACCTTCGTCCTCAGTCCGCACAGCCGGACGATCGGCTACTTTCGGGGATTTCCGCCTCTGGGGTTCCGGAAAGGACACGTGATACTGCCGGGGAGAGGGCAGCAGCAGCAGCTCTTCGCTCCTAATGACAAGCAGCAACACCGATTATTGTTACCGGCCTCTACATACACAGCGCAGAAGCGCTGCCTGATCACATTCATACATACATACATATATATTTTATAAACTCACCCCAAAGTTCAACACACAAGATCTGGCTTCCAAACAGTTGACGAGCTTTTCTCAAGAAATATCTCCCTCCCTCCGCCCACCCACTCCCAGAGTACTTCACCTCCAATCAATCACACCAAAGAGCAATGAAATTAAGAGCTTTTTGCCACACAGGCTACTCCACGTTCCCAAGTAACCAAAGCAGGCAGACTCTTGCTCAAGTCTTGGTGCCAGGTTTGTGCCTACTGACTCAGGTGGAAAGTTTGTGCTTATAAATTCTGTTGGAAGTTCTATGCCTATAAATTTAGGTGGAAGGTCCATGCCTACCAGCTCAGGTGGGAGGTCCATGCCTACCAGCTCAGGTGGGAGGTCCATGCCTACCAACTCAGGTGGGGGGTCTATGCCTACCAACTCAGGTGGAGGGTCCGTGCCCACCAACTCAGGTGGGAGGTCCGTGCCTACCAACTCAGGTGGGAGGTCTGTGCTTACCAACTCAGGTGGGAGGTCTGTGCTTACCAACTCAGGTGGGAGGTCCGTGCCTACCAACTCAGGTGGGAGGTCCGTGCTTACCAACTCAGGTGGGAGGTCTGTGCCTCCCAACTCAGATGGAAGGTATGTGTCTACCAACTCAGGTGGAAGGTCCATGTCTACTAGCTCAGGTGGAAGATCCATGTCTACCAACTCAGGTGGAAGTTCTGTGCCTACCAACTCAGGTGGAAGGTCCGTGCCTACCAACTCAGGTGGAAGGTCTGTGCCTACCAACCTAGGTGGAAGGTCTGTGCCTACCAGCTCAGGTGGAAGGCTCATGCCTACCAGTTCAGATGGGAGATCCCTGCTTACCAGTTCAGGCAGAATGTCCATGCCTACCAACTCAGGTGGAAGGTCCGTGCCTACCAACTCAGGTTGAAGACCTGTACCTCCCAACTCAAGTTGTTGATAGTGGCATTTAAGGGGCATCTAGATAAATACATGAATAGGGGATGGATAGACGGATACAGACTCCATAAGTGCATACTGTTTTAGTTTGGGCAAACATCATGATCAACACAGGCTTGGAGAGCCAAAGGGCCTGTTCCTGTGCTGTACTATTCTTAGTTCTTTGTCTACCGCTCCAGGTGGAAGGCCTGTGCCTATAAACTCAGGTGGAAGGTCTGTGCTTACAGACTCTGGTGGAAAGGTTAATTATCAAACCAGCTAAGCTAATATGAACAAATACACATTTCTGAAAGTTTTAAAATGCACACTATCACACAAAATATAACATATGCATACTTCATTTCCAAAGTCCCTTGGGGCACGCAATAATTGTGAGTTGAGAGGGTGGGAAGGCAAACCGTTTCCAAGTCAGTAGGAGATGTGTGACACAAATTGTTTCTCCTTTTTCTCTACAGACAGGACTCCTAACTTGTCTTTACCCTAATGATAGAGATGAGATGAGATTGGGATGTGACATGTGAGGATTTACAGGTGTAAAAGTCTACATACCACTGTTGTATAAAACAATATATTAGATTAAAGATGCATGGCACTCCCACCCCACCCGCTCGACCTCATACAGAGTACTTTAGAATCAAAATGCATTGGAAAATATTTTCTTTCACAGCTCAATTTTTCAAACAGCTCAGCAACCTTTGTAGCAAAACCTGTGTGATACAATATAGCCACTGTGAGCCATTCAATAAGTTTACTGTGAAAATCCCCTAGTCGCCACGCTCCAATGCCTGTTCAAATAATACTTGGGGAAGAACTTAGCATGGCCAATGCACCTACTCAGCATACCTTTTGGACAGTGGGAGAAAACTGGAGCTCCTGGAGGAAACCTACACAGGCACGGGGACAACATGCAGACTCTGCACAGATAGTGACCGAAGCCAGGAATCAAACCCAGGTCCCTGGTGCTGTGAGGCAGCAATGCTAACCATGGTGCCACAATCGTATCATGCAAGCAAAGAGGCAAGTTATAAAGACATCATAATATATTTATATTCCGTTTCTAAGTGAAAGGGTCATAATCAATGCCTTATATCAGGGTATTTATACTGAGTAGCTACTATCTTTATTCACAGTGAACACAGTCAATTTCAGCATAGAGCAAGTTCCACGTGCCAAAATACTTGCTCATGTAAGGAATTGTTCTCGGAAATTCACCCTTGCATTGTAATTGATTGATCTCAGAACTGATATATCAGATTATATTGCTTCCAAATGACATGGCTCCCACTGGAGAAAACTACAGAGTACAATAAAGTTTTAAAATCTACAACAAATATACGGATTAGTTAGCAGCTAGATATCTCACTCTTTTCCATCACAGTCTGTACATTGGAACTGATAAAGGCTTTCTGATAAGAGGAATGGCTTGTTCTGAACAAGAATTTAGTCTCATTTAATTAATTGGGAGTATTTACATATTTACATTATTTACAAGTTTCCTTATCCAAAGTGAAAATATTTTTAATTATGTCACAATTTACCGATCTGATGTCAGCAGCTTTCTCATGACATCATAAAGCAGCTTAGCTGCCTTCACAGTTTACATTTTATAAAGATAAATAACACAAATAATTGTTATTTATGTAAAATGCACTGACTTGTGTTAAAGAAGAGGTAATGAAAGTGCAAAGTACATTTTGGTGCAATGTGGACCAGTACAAAGAACAAAGAACAACCCAGCACGGGAAACAGGCCCTTCGGCCCAACGAGCCCGCGCCGCCGCATCGCCCTACACCTATTCTACCCTGCATGTCTATGAATGGGACCCTACTCAGTCAGATTCAGGGAAGAAATAGTGTCAATTTGGTGGAAACCGATTAGCCTAAGAGCACATCTTTGGGGTATCCAACCTCCAACATCCTGAGTCCTGATGCTCATTCTCAGCTACAAAATATAAAAAGATCATATGACACATCCATCTATATCATGACAGATATCTTCACAAGTGAGATATGTGCAATAATAGTCATGCATGGGCTATGATCAGCCATGTTAGTGACGGCACATATCATACATACCACATTCCTGCCCCTATTGTGTGTTCTATTTTATAATAATTGAGAATTATTTTCAGCTAAAAACACAAATTTTGATTCATTTTGTTGATCAGAAAAAGTAGTTCAAGCAGCTTTGTGTAACTTGTCATTCTGATATCATAACAATAAAGTAGGTATTATGCATTCACTTTAGTGTCAGTTAAGGCCCCCGTTGTAATACGATTGCCTGATTCAGAAGGCCATGATTTCAATTCACACTCCAGAGATCTGAGCACACAGTTCAGCAGATAGGCCAGTGTCACATTGAGATACAGTAGAACGTGTCACCTTCCAGCTGAAGTGTTAAACCAAAGTCTCATCTACCCTTCCAGGTGGATGTTAAAGATCCCTTTGCGTTATTATTTTTGCCAAGCCCCAGAAATATATATCCCTCAACAAGCATCATATTAAAAATGCAGATTATCGGTTGTCATTTTGTTTGGCAGTAGAATCCATAGCATGCCAGTAAAACTCCTTCCACATCATTTGATTGTCTTACATAAAACCATCCCCATCTCTCTCAGTCATGAGAGCACCAGTTGTCCTATAATTCCCAGTCTCTTGAAAGAAAAGATCCCAGATTACTGCTACACTGTATTATTGAATCGTTGACACGAAATTGGATAGAGGCCAAGAGATTTTTGGTGAAGAGGATGCTGAAGACTCAAGACCGGGTATCCCTTCACTAGAAAGGCAATCATAACTTTGCGAAAATTCACACAGTTATTACCTGGAACAAGGAATCTTTTTGCATTGGTTAACAAGATAGCAACAGCACATATTGAGAAAAGCACAAATAATGTGAAGCTACACTGTGTAATTTTTAAACAGGGAAAAAATGTTCAATTAAAATTGATTGTAATGCTCAATTTTCCTGATGCAATAAATTGTCAAAGCCTACTGTAGTGAACATGCTGATAAAATGTTCTTTTCTGACATTCTCGAGGGAGTTCATTATGGGCAGTAAAGAGCTTTGGGACACCTTAATGATGTGAAAGGCACTATATAAAATACAGCTTTTTTTATAAACATTCAGTTACACAGGCAACATAGTCGCACAGTGGTTAGCACTGCTGCCTCACAGTGTCAGGCACCAGGGTTCAATTTCAGTTTTGGGTCACCATCTGTGTGGAGTTTGCACGTTCACCCCGTGTCTGCATGGGTTTCCTCTGGGTGCTCCAGTTTCCTCCCACAGTACAAAAATGTGTTGGTTAGGTGGATTAGGCAGGGTAAACATGTGGTGTTACAGGGAACAGGCAGACGGAAGAGCCTGGGATGCTCTTTCAGAGAGTTGGTGCAGACTCGACTGGCCCAGTGGCCTCCTTCTGCACTATAGAGATTATATGATATGAAAGAAAAACAATGTTTTCTTTTGAAAAGGCAAAATACTGCAGATGCTGGAATCAAACAAAAGCAGAAAATGCTGGAAAATCTAATCAGATCTGGCAGTATCTGTGGTGAGAGAATAGAGCCAACATTTCGAGCCTGGATGACCCTTCATCAGAACTGTTTATTTTGTGATTGCTTGGTAGTTAATTCTACCTGAATCTTCACTGAGTAAGAAAATAACATGGTTGTCTAATTATGTCAGCAAATAGGAAGTTTAAACAAGTTTCACATTTCTTGAGAAAGAAAACCACAATGATTAAGTGCATTTTTTAGTTTATCAAGTACACTATTTATCCTTAACTTATGCCAGAGACCTTGAGTCCACAAAAGTACTTCCATCTTTTATACACATGATCATTTCTAAAGCTGTTAATTCAGTGATTCAACATTACCTACCTTTACTGCATTTTTTAAAGTATGAAGATCTGTAGACAATATATATTAGAATCAAGGTTTAGATTTCATCGCTACAAAATTGCTTTTGTGAACATTGTAACAAAAATGATAGCATCTTAAAGTACCTTGACAATACATTTTAGTGAAAAGTAAAACCAAACTACAGTAGTCTCAGAAAACTTATTGTTAAGACTTGCATTTATCTAGTGCCTTATTACTCCCCTAGGAATGCTTCAAAACACTCTACATAAAACCTTTGAAATACTGTAACTGTTGTTAGCTAGGAAATCATTGCAGCCATTTTGCACATAGCAAGATTCTATAAAAAGCAATGAAATGAATGACTGGCTAATCTATTTTTAGTTTTATTAGTTAATGGACACATGCTGGACAGGAAAACTTGCTGCTATTCTTCAAACACTGCCATGGATCTTTAACACCTAGCTGTATCACTAGAATAGGCAAATACGGATTTGTTTCAACAGTCTTCCCTGTATAAAGTTCTGGTAAACACTGTGTTGAGTCACTTTCATAATTGTGCTCATATTGACCTTTATACTCAGTACTTTGCATTAGTACGTCACGCTGATTTTTGGAAAACTCCTTGCCCAATGGCTGATGCCATTTAAAGAGCAGCATTTTTGTTTGCAGAGAGGAGATTGAGGAGAAGAGAGGAGACGTGGGTGGCACAGTGGTTCGCACTGCTGCCTCCCAGCTCCAGGGACCTGGGTTCAATTCCAGTTTCGGAATTGAATTTCAGTTTTCTGTGTGGAGTTTGCACATTCTCCCCATGTCTGCATGGGTTTTTCCCAAGTGCTCCGGTTTCCTCTCACTATCCAAGGATATGCAGGTTAGGTTGATTGGCCATGCTGAATAGATCCTTAGTATCAGGGGATTAGCAGGGCAAGATGGGGGAGGGGTGGTTACAGGAATAAGATCTGGATGAGATTGTTGTCAGGGCAAGCTTGATGGATCGAATGGCCTTCTTCTGTGCTTTTGGGATTCTATGATTCATAGTAGAATAATTTAAAATAATTGAGTCTTCTCACACATGAGTCAGTGGATGTTCACGTACTGAAGCTGCTGCTGCAGGAAGTGATATATATGAGTGTTCTTAAATGAAGAGAGATGCCCATGGCCTTTTGCAAGCTATGACTACTTACTTCTTTGTGGCTGTGAAGAACACTCCACTAAAACTAGTCTGGCAGGAGATTGTTGATTGGGTCATTGCTGTTTCCACTCCAAAGGAAACTGCTGAAGTTAATCTACAGCACAGTTCTCTACATCTAAGTGTACATGATGTAAAGGGCAGCATTTTCTGTTCCCACCAGCAGGAGGAACCATGGTGGGGGATGGGGAAGGAGAAGGGGACAAAGTAAATTTCCCACAAGCTGGAATTGGAAGTTTGATCTTCCAACTTTAACAGCTGATCAATGTCAGAAACAATATTTGCATTCATATCCATCTCATGAATGCCCATGAGAAGGACAGTTCACGTACAATGTTCCTGATGAGCTTCATTTCTTCAACAACTTTGAGGTTTGTGGACGCTTCCTTTGCTTACATTTAATAGCACTACTGCGGGATTTTGGTGCTTGTTCTGCAAGCTGCGCCAAGGCTGGTCACGGGAAGCAAGACCAGCAGGGCAGGAGAAAGACGGAGGCAAGACTGGAGCGGGGAGGGGAGTGGTGGGAAGATGATGGAGGAGAGGGTGGGGGGTGGAACTTTGGAGAAATGGGAGAAGACGGAGGCAGGACTGGTGGCTGGATCAAGGAACAAGAGTGGAAAAGTAAATGATTGTCCTGCGCAAGAGTTCTAAGACTCTTCAGGGTGGAGTTAGAGAATGTAATGGGTTAAAGTTGCACTGTCAATGGCATATTGAACACACTGTCCTGGGGCTGTGTGGCCATTTTAGAGAGCCTGATTAGCAAACATGTTGGGGTCCGGGTCACTGGCGACGGCCATTGGACCAGTGTGCTGTGCAGGCTGTGGTCAGTCTTCTGAGGAATTTGGTTCTGGTGGTTAGGGTCATGGCACAGTCATGGTTAGGGGAGGCACCTGCATCCTGTAAGTTAGGAGCTGAAAAGTCTTGGGGGATTATTGGATGGTCTCATTGGGAGACCATAGGTGGCCTTGGAAAGTCAGAGTACATGTGGCTTCGAGAAGGGGAGGGATCAGGTGGACATTGGACATAGAGACATCAACATTAAATAGGTTGGGGGGGAGACAGAAATATCCACAAGGATAGTGGTGGGTTCAAGAGTCATGGTGAGGCTGGATAGTGATAAGAGGAAGGGGAATTAGGAGATGGTGAGAATGGACTTGATGGGTGATAGGGAAAGGTTGGAAACTGGTCTCCCACACAAAAGTCAGCAGTATCATTTTTACTTTTACCTTCCAATGATGAAGTTTGCAAAAGAAGCTGGAAAGCAAGTCACTTTGTTGTTCCCTGGGTATGTGGGAGGACTTCAGCACAGTAAATCTTGCTGATTAAAGGAGGATCCTATAATTTCTTGTTCAAACCATGGA
This sequence comes from Carcharhinus amblyrhynchos, assembly GCF_965287045.1. Lineage (NCBI taxonomy): Eukaryota > Metazoa > Chordata > Chondrichthyes > Carcharhiniformes > Carcharhinidae > Carcharhinus > Carcharhinus amblyrhynchos. The sequence continues at coordinate 110,966,029 of NC_137326.1, forward strand.
GAGCATTGCTCAGCTAAGTTTTGACTAATGAGGAGCTAACGTACAGGTAATGACTTTTCTAATGGTGCACGTTCAAGTGAGGATCGATTAAGCTTAGATGTTGCACTGCATATGGTCTGAATTGGCATCTGACACTCACAGAGGTACGTCAGAATTGACACAAACTCCAAGAATCAATGATAAGTCTGCTGCTCAGAGGCCATCCTCCTAATGCATTGGTCATGGTGTTCAGGTCACCATATTTACAGTCAGGACTGATGTGTAAGGACTGAGTATCCACAATGCTGACAGTAGTTCTTAGGACTTGGATTTTTGGTCCCTAAGGAACACTCTTGTTGTGAATGAACATTCATGTATGAAGGGAATGATCAGTCAGCTGTCATCCTCCAGGATGATATCCTGAAAGGGTATGTTCTGTGCAGGCTGAGGGAAAGTCAAGGGTTAGAGAATGCACAGCTACTTTCTAAATGGAGGAACACAAATCAATTGAACTACCATTGATTGCTCAGTTGTATCAGTTGACAGACAAAAGAGGGTAGCACTGATACAACTGAGGGGAAAAAAGGCCCACTTGGCACAACTCTGGGAAGAGCATCACCCTGAGGATCAATGGCCAGAGAAAGAAGGGACCAAATCTACAAATAAAGTTGGTGCAACCAAGAGTCTACAGAAAATGTTGATCATATTGAAAATGAGCAAAAGACAGTGCTGCAGATATCTCCACTTATCTTGGGAAGTGGCAGCTGATATTTGTCACACTCTCCATTGAGGAACTCATGTTACACAGATTGGGAAGCAATCCAGTGTTGGTTGCACTTAAGATTACTGGTACATTCAACTTTTTGCTTGTGGATTCTTGTAGGCCTCCACTGGAGACCTTTGCAGATCCCACAATTGGCAGTACATAAATGTATAAGGAACGTGACAAATGCTCTTTTCAATAAAGCTCACCATTACATGCCATTATGCATGGTTGATGCAAAACATGTTGCCAGATTTGCTGTAGTTTCAGGCTTTGTGCAAGTTCAGGGTACCATTGATTGCACTGACATTGCTTTGAGAGCTCCTGGCAGTAGATTCTAAGATTCATTAATAGGAAAGGATTTCACACTAGCAATATCCAGTTTGTATGTGATCACAGAAAACCAATCATGCATGTTTATGACAGGTACTGTCAGAGAACTCTCTCAACTCTTAATCTTGAGTCACTCACAGGCTTTACTGATCTTTGAGGGCCTTTGGTGCATACAGGATTGACTCCTCAGTGATAAAGGACATTCCCTAAATACATGGCTAATGAAACCCATTTGTCTTCTGTAGAATTCATCTGAGGAAAGATACAATAATAGAGCAGAATATTTGCCTCTTAAGGATGCGTTTCCAGTATTTGGACTTATCAGGTAGAGGTCTACAATACTCACCAAGGAGAATGAATTCTCTTTGCTATGCTCTGCACAATCTGGTGCTACAAAGGTGGAATGCATTGCCACAGTGAGACATGAGGATAAGGTGATGCATTTGCAGAGGATGAGGATTCCAATGAGCCACATGAGGAAGCCATTGCCCATGCATAATGTCGAAGATGCCTGTGAAAACCTTATAGCTACAAGACTCCAGGAGGATAAGGTGAAGACAGTTTGATATGAGCGCAGTCCTCCTCTTGCTTTGATGAAGGGGAGACAATTAGACCTTCATTGTGATCTTCAACATCTTATGAAAGGACGTAAATCTGAAAATGATAACAGAGGAAGCATAAGTCGCCTTGAACACTAATGATGGGGGCATCCTTGAAATGCATAGTAACCTAGGGACCTAGGAAGCATGTGGTCACTGTGTAATGGGATAAGAACGCCACTAACACTCGTTGTTAAACAACTACACATAGTGCAATGCTTTCAACCAGTGGCCATAGCAACCTTCAAGAGGCAGATATACTATTGCACACATCAATGCACTCATGCAAGTGGGACAGGAATTTAACAATGTGACTCTGAGAGGAAAAACATACATCTCTAGTTACCACTTGATCATCTGAAGATGGAGCAAAATCCAGACAGCACCATCTCTCCAAACAGCAGCTCCGATTCAAGATTAATGTGGAGGTTTCATCCTGATACTGAGCCCCAAGGTGCCATTGGATATTGGGATGTGGTGACCTGTAACACAACAGCATAGATGCAAACCTGCGCGTCATGGTAGCATTATATTCCCAGAGTGGTTCAGCAGGACAGCGTGTGATTATTGTCAGTTGGTCACGAATCCGCGTTCATCAAAAGTCTGCCAAGTTTACGTCCTGCATTGCCTTGGCATCTGGGAGAGATACGACCCAGTCAGTTTTGGCACATCTGTCAATGATAACTTATTCTGTTCATAAATACTGCTGAGTGCTCAGGAAATGTGCCAGAGCATCGCTTTCATATCATTACCATCCTTGAAATTGTCTACTTCCCAAAGGTCAATCCTTGCTATGAACCCTAAGATACTGCACAGTCATGTAATCGATTAATGTTCTGTTACTGCAAAGAGGGATTCCATCATGCAGTGCTGGGCAGCCATTAAGGAGCAAAGTAACAGCCTTATGCTTTGTTAGTCAGCGATACCAGGGTGAGCACATACCTCTGACACCACACACTCATTCCCATCTAGCTGACATTTAAAATGCCACTGAGTGGAATCACTCAGCGTCAGGCATGGGGAGAGTGAGAACTAATAAAGTAGTAATGTTGAGCCTTGAAAGTGGAGATGAAATAATGCTGGAGGGAGGCATGAAAGGCTGTGGTGTTCAATGATGATTAATACTTTCACCAAACTTCACAGTCATAAAATGAAAGCCATTGCAAAGTGCACTTGACTGAAAAGTCTTCAACGTGGGTCACAATAAATAATTATAACATCTACAAATAACACATTTCAGTGCAGCAGCATTGAGATGATCACTAACCTTCCATGAATGATCCCCCTGAGGTCACTTGAAGTGAGCCTCAGTTTCAAGGGTTACATGCGCATTCTTCAGTCATCATTTTCATATAGGAGCTGCCTTTGTTCATGTCACCTGTGTTGAACTCCAGGCTATTGACTGATGAGATTAAGTGAGACCTCATGGAACTGAGGGACCCAATGAAATATCATTGGGATGGGTTGGGGGAACCAGGGACGCAGGGAGGAGGGAGGGTGCAGAGTGCATTTGGTAACTTTGAATGAGCACTGGAAATTACATCACATCCATGAACAATTCAATATCTGAGATTGGGAGGTGGATAAAAATGGAGTATATTTAAAGAAGTGGAAGTATATACAGTAATTGAACAACCATGTCACTGTTGTGCATTAATTTTCCTGATCCTTCTGCCATGTCTAGGTGCTGCCCAGACATCTGGAGCAGAGGTGGAGACAGTCTCCTGACTGTTATGCCCTTTTGTCTGAGATGACATTTGTATGCATCCTGCACTGGCTGAAACCGGGAGGGCCTCGGCCTGCTAAGGGCCCTTTGCTCTGGGGCAGGTACTCCCTCCTAGGCCTCTCTGGAGTTGATGGGGTAATTGGAGTGGCTGGCCACTCTTGGGAGTGTCCTGGGTAGATGCCCTCACAATGTCTGGCTGGTGCTTCTCCTCCATTTGGGTGCCTGAAGGCCCCTCCTTGACTCCTTAAGGAGAAGGAGCACTTGGAAGGTGCTTAAACACTGCTGGGGTTTCATACAGTTTTAACATAACTTAGCACTTGATGTTCCTATTGATAAAACCCAGCATGCTTTATTAAACATTTTCTCAACCTGTTCTGCCACTTTCAATGATTTCTATTTGTATAAGCCTTGGTCCCTCTGCTCCTGTATCCACATTTAGAATTATGTCCTTTACTTTGTGCTTGTTTCTCTCTGTGTTCTTTCCAACAAAATTAATTACTTCACTCTTCTCTGCATTAAATGCAATTTTTTTCTTCTACATCGTTCCCACTTGTGGACTCTAGAACACATTGAGAAATATAATTGCACTCCCTTTTATTCCTTAGCTCTAGCCAAATAGACTCTGTCTTTAACCTCCCCCTGGGTATCCAGGAGTATTTAATACCAAGTCCTGCCCTTCTTTAAGCCAAGCCTCCATTATCACCACAACATCATATTACCCAATGATTATCTGTGCTTGCAACTCGCTTATCTTATTTACCACACTCCATACATTACATGCACAGCAACCCAAATTCACATATTATTACTTCCCCCTCATGCTGGAGCCACCTAATATTACTATTTGTTACCTTGAAGCTAAATATCTTTCCCTGTGTTCTGTGCACCTTAGCAATCCTCTCTAATATTACTATTGGTTCCCACACCCCTACCATGTTAGTTTAAACACTCCCCAATAGCAGTAGAAAATCACCCATTGAGGAAATTCGTCTTTGACTCAATTTAGTTGCAACCTGTCTGGCTTGTCAGGTCTCATCTACCCAAGAACTGATCCCAAAGTTCCAGGAAATGAAAGCCCTATCTCTTCGACCGACTTCTCAGCCACACATTCATTTTATGTAAGTTTCTAGTTGACCTACTAAGTGATTCACTCTGGAAGTGAACAGGTTTCCTGGTGGATCAGGTGGGAAATTCAAATGTAGGATTGTATCAATGTTTGGGAATGACAATACGCCAGGCCAATTATTAAGAGGTAATACACTGCAGATGCTGGAAATTTGAAACAAAAACAAAGGAATGTTGGAAATACTGAGCCAGACAGGCAACATCTGTTGAGAGAAAGAGTTAATGTTTCAGTTTGAGATGATCTGTTAGATAAGCTGATGAAAGGTCATCATGACCTGGAGTGGCATGCTGGCACAGTGGTTAGCACTGCTGCCTCAGAGTGCCAAGGACCTGAGTTCAGTTCCTGGCTTGGGTTCACTGTCTGTGTGAAGTTTGCACATTCTCCCCGTGTCTGTGTGGGGGTGCTCTGGTTCCCTTCCACTGTCTGAAAGACATGCTGGTCTTTATGCATTGGCCATGGTAAATTCTCCCTCAGTGTACCCGAACAGGCACCGGTGACGAGGGGATTTTCACAGTAACTTCCTTGCAGTGTTAATGTAAGCCCACTTGTGACACGAACAAATAAACTTTAACTCCCCACTTTCTCTCCACAGACGCTGCCGAACCTGCTGAAAATTTTTTCTAATATGTCAAATAGCTGGGGAAGTGGCTGAGTTTCACACTTATGTGCTGGTCACTCACCCAGAGTTAAAATGGGGTACTTTGTTTATTAAGTAGCCTAGCAGTGATAAAGGTTTATCAAAGAGTTAATAGTTATCCAAGGTGGGTGGTTTATTTGCACAGCAGCCTGTTCTACCAGTTCTGCACAAATGGTAGGAGTGCTTGGATACTTTTTAACTACACTGTAAATCTTCAAGGGAAATCAATGACTAACGTTTGTGGGACAGGAAATTCTGGGAAAAGCTCGGAATCGTTCACATCATGATGACGTTATCATCATATTGTACATTGGAGAAACAGAAAGAAAAATGGCTTTGCCAGCCACTACTGAAAAGCTGGACCAACTTGTAATTTTTGATACTTAGAAATCCTCAATGTCATTTCTAGATAAAATAATCTGCTGTATTATGTCCAACATTTCATTGATTCACAGAAATCTACAGCACAAATGGAGGCCATTCAGTCCATCACATCTGTGCTGCCTGTTTCCAGCCTCATCGCACTTCACTGCTCTTGGTTCATTGCTAAGTACAGTTGTTGTTGTTGTTCGCCCATCATCGTCAATGAGGACCTCGACACCATTAGTCATTTTGAGGTTGGATGCAGTGTGTCCGAAGATGACTGATCAGGCCAATTTGAGCATGGAATGTCCTGGCACACATTGGACAGACTTGTGTAGACACTGTAGTTGTTGCGTTGGTGGCTCTGGACTTGCGCAGCTCACGCTTAAGTTGTACTTCAACAATACACCTTGCTCCGTGAGCTTGACAGCCTTTGTGGATGAGGCAGTGCCAGGTAGGGCGGTTTTGTGCCAATGTTTCCCAGGTGGTCGTGTCTATGTTAAGCGACTTCAGGGAGGCCTTAGAGTGTGTCTTTGAAACGTTTCTTCTGCCCTCCATGCGAGCGTCTTCCAGCAGAGAGTTCCCCAAAAAGGCGCTGCTTGGGTAAGCGCTTGTCTGGCATATGGATGACATGACCTCCTCACCGGGCCTGAGCTCTCATCAGCAGTGTGTGAACTGATGGTAGACTTGCTCTAGCGAGATCTTCAATGTCTGGCACTTTGTCTCGCCAACAGATGCGTAATATTCTATGAAGACAAGTCATGTGGAAATGATTGAGCTGTCTTGCATGCCTTCGATACACCATCCACATTTCACAGGCATACGTGAGAGTAGTGAGTGCCATAGTGCTGTAGACCTTCAGTTTTGTTGCTGGGCTGATTCCTTGATGTTCCCACACAGTGGAACACAGTCTACCAAAAGCAGAACTTGCCTTTGCTATTCTGCAGTTAACTTCTGTGGTCACTAGTTACTGCTCAGGAGAGGGTGCTGCTAAGATAAGTGAACTGGTCCACTGCCTGTAGTTTCGGCCCTTTGATTGTGATTATGGATTCAGTGTACAGTGCATGAGGAGCAGGCTGGTGCATAACTTTGGTGTTTTTAATATTGATGGTGAATCCAAAGTTGTTACAAGCTATAGAAAATGTGTCCATACTGACTTGCATCTCTGGCTCTGAGCCAGTAAGAAGTCTCACAACACCAGGTTAAAGTCCAACAGGTTTATCTGGTTGCAAACATCACTAGCTTTCGGGGTTTTGTCCCTTTGTCAGGTGAGTGGGGAGTTCTGATCACAAACAGGGCATATAAAGGCATGCATTCAGTTTACAGAATACTCAGTTTACAGAATACAGGGAGAGAATACAATATTATGTAAACTGAGTGTGTGCCTTTATATGCTCTGTTTGTGATCAGAATTCCCCACTCACCTGACAAAGGGGCAAAACCCCGAAAGCTAGTGATGTTTGCTACCAAATAAACCTATTGGACTTTAACTTGGTGTTGTGAGACTTCTTACTGTGTTTACCTCAGTCCAATGCCGGCATCTCCACATTCTGAGCCAGCATACAGGGCACAGTCATTGGCAAAGAGGAAGTCTCTCAGAATAGACTCCTTCACTTTGGTAATAGCTTGAAGTCTCCTTAGGGTGAAGAGCTTCCCATCCACTCTGTACTTGAGGCTGATTCCAGCAACACTGTCCTGGAAGGCATCATCCAGCATGGCAGTAAACATCATGCTGAACAGTGTGGATGTGAGCACACAGCCCTGTTTGACACCTTTGGTGACTAGGAATGCATTAGAGGATTCTCCGCTGTCCGGTACTCTGGCCATCATGCCATCATGGAACTGGCGTACCATCTGAATGAATTTGGAGGGGCAGCCGAACTTTGACATGATCCTCCACAGGCCTTGTTGGCTGACAGTGTTGAAGGCTTTCGCAAGGTCAACAAAGGTCGTGTAGGGCTCGCGATTCTGTTCCTGACACTCCTCCTGAAGTTGGCATATGGCAAAAATCATGTCAATAGTCCCGCAACCTTTGCAGAAGCCATATTGTGACTCTGGAAGCAGACCCAGCTCCAGATGAGTGAACAGACGATTTAGCAGGACTCTTGCAAGGGTTTTTCCTGTGATGGAGAGCAGCGAGATTCCTCAGTGGTTGTCGCATACTTGCCAATTGCCCTTCCTCAATATAAAAGTAGGGAGGTCTTGCTGCAGCTGTATCGGGCACTGGTGAGGCCGCAGCTGGAGTACTGTGTGCAGTTTTGGGCACCGCACCTGCGCAAGGATATTTTGGCCCTGGAGGGAGTGCAGAGGAGGTTTACTAGGCTGATACCGGAGTTGAGGGGATTGAGCTATGAGGAGAGGTTGAATAAACTAGGCTTGTACTCGTTAGAGTTTAGAAGAATGAGGGGAGATCTCATTGAGATGTATAAGATGATGAATGGGATGGATAGGATAGAGGTGGAGAGACTCTTCCTGCTCAAAAAAGACAGTAGGACTAGGGGGCACAGCCTCAAGATAAAGGGGAGGCGGTTTAGAACGGAGTTGAGGAGGAACTTCTTCACTCAAAGGGTGGTGAATCTCTGGAATTCTCTGCCCGTTGAAGTGGTGGAGGCTGCCTCGCTAAATATTTTTAAGAAGCGGGTTGATGGGTTCTTGATAAGAGAGGGGATTAAGGGTTATGGGGAGAGGGCGGGAAAGTGGAACTGAGCCACGACAGATCAGCCATGATCTTATTGAATGGCGGGGCAGGCTCGAAGGGCTAGATGGCCTACTCCTGCTCCTATTTCTTATGTTCTTATGTTCTCTTGTAGAGGTGTACGATGGAAGCATCTTTAAGTTCTTGAGGAATGGATCCTTGCTTCCAAAAGGACTGGAACGACTCAGTGAGCTTCTGGATAAGTACAGGACCAACAGCTTTGTAGATCTCTGTGGGTATGGCATCTGCCCCTGGGGTTTTGCCACTGGATAGCTGACTGACAGCTTTTGTGACTTTGGCTACTACCAGTGGGTCATCCATGGCGCTGTTGATATCAACCTGGGGAATCCTGTCTATTGCCTCATTGTTAATAGATGAGGGTCGGTTGAGGACAGCTTCAAAGTGATCAGCCCTTCTCTACAGGATCTGAGACTTCTCTCTAACTCATCTGTACTCAGGAGGGGGGAACTACTCTGAGAGATTGAGGTCCGTAGAGAGCGTTGAGGGCTTCATAGAACCTTTTCAAATCATTTCTGTCAGCATATTCCTGTATTTCAACTGCCCTGGTGCTCAGTCAAGCATTCTGCATTTTACGCAGGACAGTTCTGGACTGTCCTGCATAAAGTAGGGCCTGTATCTCCTCATCATTCTCATTGAACCAATCATGCTGCTTGAGGGTAGAGGGTCCGAGCATCTTCAGTGCAGATAAATGGACAGCATCCCTGAAGCGTTCCCAGTCATCCTCAGCACTGCCTGTGAGGTGTAGGTCAGCAAGCGTAGTTTCTAAGTCTTCAGCCAATGCTGAAGCTATGCTGGAGTTCTTTAGCTTGGCTGCATTGATTCTTTTCATAACCTTGCTTCCTTGTGGTTGTCTCTTGGGTCTGATGCGGAGCCTCATTTTGGAGACGATGAGCCTGTGATCTGTCCAGCAGTCAGCACCACACATGGCCTTGGTTTCTCTGACATCCTGCCTGTCTTTTCTCCTGACAATGACATAGTCAATAAGATGCCACTGCTTAGAGCGGGGGGTGCATCCCGGAGGTCTTGTTATGGGTAGGTAGATGGAAGGTTGTGTTGGTGATGAGGAAGTCATGTGCTGCACAGGTCTTCAGTAAGAGTAGGCCATTACTGTTACACTTGTCCACTCCATGCCTACCAGTGACTCCCTGCCAGATTGCAGAGTCACACCCTATTCTTGCATTGAAATCGCCAAGCAAGATCAGCTTGTCGGTACTGCTCACTGCTGATAATAAGGCTTCTAGTTCTTCATAGAACTTGTCTTTCATCTCGTCCGCGTTGTTCATTGTGGGGGCATAGGCGCTGATCAGGGTGGCTTGACTTCTGTTCTGTAACAGAAGCTGTAATGTCATAAGCCAGCCGTCCACACCTTTGGGTAGACTATCAAGTTTCCGAACAGGGTGACTCCTGATGGCGAATCCAACTCCAGCATCACGACGCTCATCGCTGCCACAACCACTCCAGAAAAAGGTGTATCCACCTCCAGTTTCAGTCACTGACCTATGTTGGCAAGACGAGTTTCACTCAGGGCTGCAATGTCAGTGTTGTATCTTGCAAGCTCTCTGGCAAGAAAGGCTGTTCTTCTCTCTGGTCTGTCTGCTGTAGGGTTGTCCAAAAGTATGCGCACGTTCCAAGTGCCAATGATAAGTGGGTCACCTTGTGTTTTATTTTGTTTGTTTGACCACAAGGTGGATCCCCGCCAGTGGCGGTAAACTGACCATGGTGTAGTGAAGCAGGCAATGTTTAGGGCACCTTTTCTAGCCCCTTCCTCATTCTACAGAGGTGAGCAGTGCGTTCCTGAAGAGGACTGCTCAGTCACCCAGGTAGACGCCGAGTTCCACTGCTGCTTCAGTCAGTAGAAAATGACCATTGGACCTGAGCTGCCTGCGTGCACGTCCATGACTACAGCTCCCAGTGTATCCACACCTGCTGCTTCATCGCTCGCCCATTGCCACAGGACTTCAAAGATTGAACAGGACGATGATGATGATGATGATGGTGTCGAGACTAGCGTTTGATTTGGATTAAAGTGAGGGAGGGTTGCGATCGTCAGCCTCACTCTCTCTTCCCAATTCCCACCTGGATCCAGTGGCAAGACAAGAGTCGAGGCGGCTGGAGATGGGACTAGGTGTGATGGATGACCAAGACGTCTTCTGTGTTTTAGGAGGTGTATGGAGAGTCAGAGAGGGGTAGTACCTCTGGTGGGGGAACATGTCGCGTCCTTTTCAGGGCAGTTTGTCCATCCTTTGTCCCCACCTGGCACTCAGCTCTCACCGGTGGCTCCCCATAGCTGTTTGCACGCGACAGCAGCCACACACCGGGCAACGGCCTCAACAAGCCGGCTAAACCAGGTGAGGGTAGCCGACAGGTCTCAACCCTCGGTGAGATAGGGAGATGTCTACCACAGCATGTGAAGACAGAGTCCGGCGGATTGAGCAGAAGAGACCAATGGAAGGTCCAACAGTCAAGAAGGCGGCCTCGGCAAGCATTGTGGAACGCGAAGAGCAGGGCAAGACACAGAAGACGCCCTGGTCATCATCATCTGCTGAGCCTATGTACAGTAAGAAGTCTCACAATACCAGGTTAAAAGTCCAATGGTTTATTTGGAATTAGGCGCTGCTCCTTCAACAAAAGCTTGGGATTCCAAATAAACCTGTTGGATTTTAATCTGGTATTGTGAGACTTCTTACTGTGCCCACCCCAGTCCAATGCCAGCACTTCCACATCATTGTTATATAGGCTTACTTGAATAGCACGTGCAAGTACTTTCTCAATGTGATGAGGGTGTCTGCCTCTGCCTCCCTTTCAGGCAATATGTGCCAGATTCCCACCATCCTGTGCTACGATCTTTGCTTGCTAAATCCAAGCTGACTCTTCTTGATTAACCTGTGTTTTCCTCATTAATGATGAATACAGCCTCTCACAGTATCTTCCGATAATTATACCCACCACAGGGGTTAAGCCATCAGTCCCACAACAACTTAGTCTACCTGTGGGATCTTCCAGTGCTGCTGAAGGTGACTCTCAAAGCCGTTTCCCTGGTGGTGGGATGGGTGAGCCACACAAAATGGCATAGACATCTGCAGGACTGGAAGATCCCACTGGCAAACCATAGGCAAGACGAACCATTGCAGAAAACACACCGCAGAGGGGAAGGTGTGGCAGAAAATATCATCCTTTCTTTTTCTCTCTTTTTAAACAATGGTAAATCATTAGCAGTTCTTCAGTCCTCTAGCACAATGCTTGTAGCTGGAAAGGATTGGAAGGTGGTACTTGGAACTTTGTATTTCCTTCTCTTAACAACCTGCAAAATATTTCATTGGAGTCTGACAATTTTTGCTCTTCCTTTCTCACTAAGATTATCCCTTTCAATATTCCAAACTCCTCGCCCTTTACAATAATGGTTGAAGTTTAATGACTCCTACACATTCCCATGCACCCACCGTGCACGAGAATTCAGAGTGGGAATTCTGCTGCCTCCCTGCTAATTAAGTCTGGGGTGGGAAGGTCTTTTCAAATGGACACCATTTGATGAAGCCCACTTAAGGGCTTCATTTCCCCCCCTCTTCCAGTATTCAACCAGCAGGAGGTGGGAAGGCAGGAGAAGGGGAGTGTAACGATACAGAGAGACCAACAAGCAAACCCTGGGTTTGCCTGTGGCCTAGAAGGAGTGGCCCTTCAATTAAAGATACTCAGTGCCTGATTGAGAGTCCTGACACAGAAAGGAGAAGTCTGCTCTGAACCACACCACTTCCAAGCCCTCTCCTCTGACCACTGTACCCCCACCCTGATGGTGACACCTCTATCTTGTTCTCACTTACCTTTCTCCAGGATCCAATGATACTTCCTGGTGAAGGCCCAAGTATATTACCACCAGATGGAGGAAATGTAGATAAGGAGCAGCCATCTATTCTGATGCATATCAACTAAACAGCCATACCTTGAAAGTGGGAGAATAACTCCCTCTAACTCTTGTAACATCAAGTTCTTCTGCAAAGCAGCTTTTTGTTAACTCAACTACAAGAGGCTTCACAGCTTACTGACAATCCTCTGCATTATAAGACCCTCACATCAACTAAAGCATCAACTCATTTAAGAAACTTCCTACAGAAGACACTGAAGCAGCCATTGAATTGTGATTGTATTTATTTCCCTCATCTGTATCTCATCTTTTTATGACTGATAATGTTGAATGATTGAGTGAGTGAAATATCACACTTCAATCAGCAAGTGTGTGACAATAAATAACTTTCCTTATATTTAAATTCACTAAAAGCTTGCTACTTGAATTACTTACATTGGAATAATAACTCTGAAGCTAATAAAACACACATCCCTCAACACAAAATGCATTAACCGTGGGCAGCGAGAAAACATGAATTCTGTCTGTGACGGTTTATGTTCACTTGACCAACTGTGGATCCACAGACTTAGAATTGTTACTAAGTTCAAGCTACATTTTATAACAAAAGTGTTTTGCTGATACTCTTGGTACAATTCCAAGAAGTGTGACAGAATTGACATGTTTAGCTGAGAGTTTCCTGCATGCCAGAAATACATAATGAATGATAAACAAGGGTGGAGCCCCAAATTTGGCTGAATACCTGTTCATATTGGCACAGACATGCAACGTAGACATATTGCATAATTTAACACTTGGAGGAAGATGTATTGCAGCAATTTATTAAGTGCATGATATTAACTAATGCAAGCTTACCCTTTACAAACAATTTGGGGCATTAATCTGCAGATAGTGATTCTGACAGTTAAACCCAGGTTACATCAACCAATGCCCTCCAGCACTGAGTCCTGTACAGCCTGTGAGATCAATAGGAAGGCACCTTGTTAGCAGAGATCCAGTGAGTGCCTGTGCCACCATATGTCTCTATCACTTGTGGGAATCTATGTTGCCCAGCAGTTGTCCTGTAAGGGTAGTCTCAAACTTGTCTCCAAAAGACCCATTCTTCCCTCTTTTGGACAGCATGGTAGCACAGTGGTTAGCACTGCTGCTTCACAGCTCCAGGGACCTGGGTTTGATTCCCGGCTCGGGTCACTGCCTGTGTGGAGTTTGCACATTCTCCTCGTGTCTGCATGGGTTTCCTCCGGGTGCTTCGGTTTCCTCCCATAGTCCAAAGATGTGCGGGTTAGGTTGATTGGCCATGCTAAAATTGCCCTTTGGTGTACTAGGATGCTTAGGTTAGAGGGATTAGTGGGTAAAATATGTAGGGATATGGGGGTAGGGCCTGGGTGGGATTGTGGTCGGTGCAGACTTGATGGGCCGAAGGGCCTCTTTCTGCACTGTAGGGTTCAATGATTTTGGCCTGCTATAAAGAGATATCAATATTACAGTTCCCTGCCTTCGGGGTCCAAACCACTCATTGAATCACTTCCTGCCCTTTCACCAATTTGTGTGTGGCTTCCTTTCACAATTTGAGGTATGTCTCAAGGGTCACATGTCTCAGTCCCCTGTGTATTGCTGCATTCCTCTCTAATGAAGGGAAACTAGAATTCCCTGTGTAGTCCCCTGCTGACATGGCTATCTTGGAATGAACACCTCTTTCAAGGTAGAGCTAGATTTTTCAATGGCAGTCAGGACTCAGTCTATCTAGGTCTCAGTCCTTTTCAGAACTGTTCTAGTGGATTTCTGTCAGAGTTTTGGCAGGTGTCTCGAAGAATGCTGAGGAATTTTGCCTCCAAAGTATTTACAGAAGTATCAGCTTCCAATTAATGTTCCGTTAAGGTTATTCATTGTACTCAGCGATAATGTTTAAACATTGGGCAGAGGAGGGTGGTGAGGGAATGGCAGAATGGACAGAGAATAGCACAGGAGATCCAAAACAGCTTTTACAATATTGGGATTTAACCAATTGATTGTCCCATCAGCACTGCTGCCTCTCAGCACCAGGAACTTGGGTTTGATTCCGGTCTTGGGTAACTGTGTGGGTTTGCATATTCTCCCCATGTCTCCGTGGGTTTCCTCTGGGTGCTCCGGTTCCCTCCTGCAGTCCAAAGATGTGCAGGTTAGGTTGATTGGCCATGATAAATTATCCCTTAGTGTCCAAAGATATGTAGGTTAGGTAAATTAGCCATGGTAAGTGTACAGTGTTACAGGGATAGGGCAGAAGGGAGAACCTGGGTGGGATGTGCTTTCAGAGAGTTGGCACATACTCGATGGGTTGGATGCCTCTGTGCACTGTAAGGATTCTATGGTTCTATGGTTAGTATGAGGGCACATTGACGTGAATCACAACAGGTCTCCCACGACATGCACCTAGCAAGCAGAACCTGCCTGAGGCTCACATGGCCCTTCTCCGCATCTACTCTATCCAGGCCTTGCAGTATTCTACAAGTTTCAATAAGATCCCCCCTCATCCTTCTCAACTTCAATGAATACAGACCCAGAGTCCTCAACTGTTCCTCATATGATAAGCTCTTCATTCCAGGGATCATTCTTGTGAACCTCCTCTGGGCCCTTTCCAAAGCCAGCACATCCTTCCTTAGATACGGGGCCCACAACTGCTCACAATACTCCAAATGGAGTCTGATGAGAGCCTTATACATCCTTAGAATACATCCTTGCTTTTGTATTCTAGCCCTCTTGATATGAATGCTAACACTGCATTTGCCTTCCTAACTGCCGACTGAACCTGCATGTTAACATGAAGAGAATCTTGAATAATGACTCCCAAGTCCCTTTGTGTTTCTGATTTAAGAAGAACATAAGAACATAAGAAATAGGAGCAGGAGTAGGCCATCCAGCCCCTTGAGCCTGCCCCGCCATTCAATAAGATCATGGCTGATCTGAAGTGGCTCAGTTCCACATTCCCGCCTTCTCCCCATAACCCTTAATCCCCTTGCCTATCAAAAACCTATCTACCCGCGTCTTGAATATATTTAGCGAGGCAGCCTCCACCACTTCAACGGACAGAGAAATCCAGAGATTCACCACCCTTTGAGTGAAGAAGTTCCTCCTCAAATCTGTTCTAAGCATTTCCTAAGCATTTTCCCATTTAGAAAATAGCCTATGCCTCCATTCCTCCTTCCAAAGTGCATAACCTCACACTTTTCCTCATTGTATTTTATCTGCCCCTTCTTTGCCCACCCTCCCAACCTGTTTAATTCTTTCTGCTGCCACCCTGTTTCCTCAATACTATCTGTTCCTCTACATATCTTTGTATCATCTGCAAACTTAGCAACAGTGCCTTCAATTCCTTCCTCCAAATCGTTAATGTATATTTTGAAAAGTTATGGTCCCAGCAATGACACCTGAGGTACACCACTAGTCACAGGCTGCCACCCTGAATAAGACCCCTTTATCCCCACTCTCTGCCTTCTGCCAGTTGTCTACTTTAGCAAAGCGTTTGACAAGGTACCACATGCTAGGTTGTTGCATAAGATTAAATCTCACAGGAGAGGGTGAGGTATCTAAATGGATACAAAATTGGCATGATGACAGAAGACAGAGGAAGGTTGTAGAGGGTTGTTTTTCAAACTGGAGGCCTTTGACGGTGTGCCTCAGGGATCAGTGCTGGGTCTGCTGTTATTTGTCATTTATATTAATGATTTGGATGAGAATTTAGTAGGCATCATTAGTATGTTTGCAGATTACACCAAGATTGGTGACATAGTGGACAGTGAAGAAGGTTATCCCAGATTGCAATGGGACCTTGATCGATTGGGCCAGTGGGCTGATGAATGACAGATGGAGTTTAATTTAGATAAATGTGAGGGGTTGCATTTTGGTAGATCGAATCAGGGCAGAACTTATTCAGTTAGTGGTAGGATGCTAGGGAGAGTTATAGGACAAAAAGATCTAGGGGTACAGGTTCATAGCTCCTTGAAAGTGGAGTCACAGGTGGACAGAGTGGTGAGAAGCATTTGGCATGCTTGGTTTCATTGTCAAAACATTGAAACAGGAGTTGGGTTGTCTTGTTGAAGTTGTACAAGACGTTGGTAAGGCCACACTTGGAATACTGTGCACAGTTCTGGTCACCCCATTATAGAAAGAATATTATTAAACTAGAAAGTGTGCAGAAAAGATTTACTAGAACCAGGACTTGATGGTTTGCGTCATATGGAGAGGCTGGATAGACTGGGACTTTTTTCTCTGGGGTGTAGGAGGCTGAGGGGTGATCTTATAGGGGTCTATAAAATAATGAGGAGCACAGATCAGCCAGATAGTCAATATCTTTTCCCAAAGGTAGGGGAATCTAAAACTAGGGGGCATAGGTTTAAGGTGAGAGGGGAGAGGTACAAAAAGATCCAGAGAGGCAATTTTTTCACACAAGCTGCCAGGGGTAGTGGTAGAGGCAGGTACAATTTTGTCTTTTAAAAAGCATTTAGACAGTAACATGGGAAAGATTGGTATAGAAGGATATGGGTCAAATGCAGGCAATTGGGATCAGCCAAGTGGTTAAAAAAAGGGACAGCGTGGACAAGTTGGGCCAAAGTTTCCATGCTGTAAACCTCTATTACTCTTTGACTCTATCTGACACAGGAGCTTTATCATTTCCAAATTTTAGTGCTTAATCTGTTCCACCTCATAGTAACTGCCCCATATCCCTGACCAGTTGGAGAGAATACTTTCGCTGAGCTTGACTATCCTAACTCATGACCACTATTTGCACTTTTAGCCAGGGTTGTTGTGTTGCAATCAGGAAAGGGAGCCCTGACCGACTCTCTGGTTTCCTGCCTGGAATACTGCTTTCAGTTATAGTTCAGCTGCTACCCCAGCTGAAGTCAGCCAATTCTGCACAAAGCTGGGACTTTCCTAGTTTGAATGCCTCAGGGGCAGAGAGACCATCTTATTCCATCTATTAGTTGCATGTTTAGTGAAAACTGATAGTGACTAGTGTGGAAATACTTTTAGTCCAGGGGGATCATATTGGCCCTTATTCAAATTTCAGATATGAAGTAATCTATGATCCAGTTAAAAACAGCTCATTTAAAGGCATTCATTGAACAATGTTCACCGTATGAGTTAGAAACATTTTCACAGAATTATCCAACACATTACTTAGCTCCACCCTAATGTAAACTTTAAGATGACCCCTGGTCCTCCTGCACCTTTTCAGTTGAAATAATTGGTCTACATAAACACAGGCTGGTCCCTTCATTATTTTGTCAACCTTGATTAAATCAATCTAAATCTGTGTTTCTCGAAAGTCTAAAGGCCCAGCTCATTGAATCTATCTGCATAAATAAAATGTTATAAATTAGGAATTAATCTTTACAGACGCCTCTGCACCTTTTCCAAATCCTCAAAATCCCCAAACTTTCGAGGAGATCAAAACTGGGCACAGTATTCAAACTGAGGTCTTGTACAAGGTCAAAACAATGTCCTTTGTTTTATAGCCAACAGTCCTGGGAATGCACTGTAGAATTCTTTTTGCTTTAACTATATGGTTAAAATATTTTAAAAATAGCAAAACACAACTGCTAAGTACAGCTGTGTTTATTGACAGGTGCACTAACTGTTCTAATCTTGAGTATGTTTCAAATTGTTTCCTCATAGATCCAAGACAGGGATCATTAACTGACATGTATTAAATACATTCATCTTCAGTTTCCTTCACATCAAGAACTCATGAATTGAGTAATCATAATCTATGGGATCATACACCATTGTTTCATTAGATGATAGACAATATGGCATTTTTGTGAGCTTTGTTCCATGGTACAACATTCAATACATAGTGAAAAGTATCAAAATAGCAAATTCAAAATAAAGATTCCACTATCTTCAATAGCCAATTTGAGCATCCAGTTGGTGTGGCATAATTCCAATTTTTTGGTTCAGATCTCCAATGGAAGCACATGATGACAAGTCTTCACCTTTTTTATGTATAAAGGTGCCTGATGATAAAATCATTGACTCACACGAACATACGTATTAGGAGCAGAAATAGGCCATTTGGCCCCACAATACTGCCTACTCCTCACTTTAATCCCCTTGTTTGTCAAAAATTTATCTAGATTTGCCTTAAAAATATTCAGTGATGCTGCTGGGGAAGAGAGTTCCACATATTCACAACCTGCTGGGAAAAGAGATTTCTCTTCAATTCTGTCTTAAATGGAAGACACCTCATTTTTAAATTGTGATCCCTTGTTCTGGTCCCACCCACAAGAGGAAATATTCTTTCAGCATGCACTCTAGAAAGCCCCTCAGGATCTTATATGCTTCAATGAGATCACCTCTCAATCTTCTATACTCCAATTGAGACAGGACCAAACAGTCCAACCTTTCTTCATAAGATAACCCCCTCTTCCCAGGAATCAGTTGAGTCAACTTTCTCTGAACTACTTCTTGTGCAATTATCTCCTTTATTAAATAAGGAGACCAAAACTGTACATGGCTGTGGTCTTACCAATGTGCTCACCACTAGATGTGATCTTACCAACTGTACAATTGTAGCAAAATGTACCTACTTTCATATTTCATTATCCTTGAAAGCTATTCTGATCAGCTACAACACTGGCATCTACTTGGCAATGTAGAAAATTACCCAGTTATAGCCTGTCCACAAAAAGCAGGTCAAGTTCAATTCAACCAATTACTACCCCATTAGTCTATTCTCAATCATCAACAAAGTGATGAAAAGTGGCATTGACTGTGCTGTCAAGCTGCCCTTACTCAGCAATAATCTGCTCACTGACACTCAGTTTGTGTTTTGCCAGAATCATTCAGCTCCTGACCTCATTTGAACCTCGGTCCAAACATGGACAAAAAGCTGAACACCAGAAGTGAGGTGAGAGTGACTGCCCTTGACATCAAGGCAGCATTTGACAGAGTGTGGCATCAAGGTGTTCCATCTCCAACTTCCATTTTCTCTCCAAAGTCATTGATCAAAATGTGTCACCTCCCAAATCTATGTCCACCTTTCCCAGAACTCCATGTTGGAATCTAGCCCCTGTCTCAATATCTGCCACAGTGCCCAAGGACCTTTTCTTTATTCGAAAACACAGCAAGTTTTCGCATTTAGGCTGATAATACCCAAATCTTCCTTACCACTACCTCTCTCCATTCCTTCACCATCGCTAAGTTATGAGACTGCTTTCCTGACATCCATAACTGGATGAGCAGAAATTTCACCCATTAAATGCTCAGAAGATTGAAACCATTGTCTTTGGTTCCTGCTATTCCTTAGCTATCAACTCATCCCTTTTCCCAGCAACTATTTTGAGGTTGAAACAGACTGTTTGCAGAGTATCTTATTTGACTTGAATATTCCAACACACTCCTGGCCTACCTCCCACATTCTACCCTGCGTAATCATCGAATCCCTACAGTGGAAAAGGAGGCCATTCGGCCCATTGGGTCTGCCCCTCCGACAGAGGATCCCATCCTGGCCTTTTCCCGTGCCCCTACGTATTTACCCTGCTAAACTGCCTAACCTACACATCTTGGGATATTAAAGGGTAATTTAGCATGGCCAATCCACCAATAAACTTGAGGTCATCCAAAACACTGCTGCCCATACCCCTTTCTTCACCAAGTCCTGTTCAGCCATCAGCTGTGTTCCAGGGTCAGGTGAAATGGTGCTTCTCCTATTTCTGGGCCACCCCATCTCTAGGTATTTTGCCTACCTGCACATAACCGCTGCTTCACTGTTTTCATTGTGCATTATAAACCTTGCCTGTGTACCAGGGCCTTCAAAGCGAGGCAGTGAACATGAAAACAAGTAGATATGTTTGGATAACTTCCTTTTTACCATAAGTCCCAGATCAGTAAATGAGAGCAAATCTCTGAAATTCATCTTTTTTGGTTTTTCTGGCCTGTTGCCCCTTCTTTGATCCTGGCTTCAGAACACATATTAGCGGGTGTTTGGGCTTATCCCCATTGCCGTAGTATTTTAGTTGCCAAGTATTTCAACTGCCTTTGTGCGTACCAGAGAGGTCCCTAGTTCACTCTACAAACACTTCATTCTTGCAGTGTCAGAGTGGATTTACATATTTAAAGCTGTTTTGTTCTTCATTCACATTTCCTTCTAATTGTCTTCAATTAGCTGCCTGCCATCGCAGAAGTTAAGCTACTCCATAGAATTACTTCGGTACTTAACCATAGAAACACCAGTGAGATATCTACTGTGCTATTGTGCTGTCAGAAGCTGATTAGTTGATGATGAATGCAAGAGGAAGTCTAGAAATCCCGGTGAAGATATTGAGCAGAATTTTAACTGGGAATAAGATTTAACTTGCAGGTGGCATATGGCTGGCACCAAAAGAAAGCTCCTTCAGCAAGATCATGGAACTTCATAATTTAACCCTTTATTACCTAATGTTGACCTTGTGAATTTTATGCTGTACCACACCCACCCTAGCCTAAGGCAGATATTTCTTTGCTGAGGTTCGAATGCAGTTCTCTATAGATGGGCTCTAACCAAGGTTGTATGAAGT
This sequence comes from Carcharhinus amblyrhynchos, assembly GCF_965287045.1. Taxonomy (NCBI): domain Eukaryota; kingdom Metazoa; phylum Chordata; class Chondrichthyes; order Carcharhiniformes; family Carcharhinidae; genus Carcharhinus; species Carcharhinus amblyrhynchos. The sequence goes on from NC_137326.1 coordinate 110,986,664, forward strand.
ATGATTGTCATATAAGGGAGGATATTGATGAAGTTACATGAGCAGGGAGAGTAGCGGGTTTGTGTGGACCATAAATATCATCATGGACTTGTTGAATGGATTGGCCCATTTATGTGCTGGTTATTGTACATAACTCTATGAAATTCAATCCTCTTAAGATAAAAGTAAACATTTATTAGCATTTTAATTTTATTTGTAACTTTGCACTAGCCTTTGGTGATCTATGCACATGGACACTTCCTTTCATATCCAGAGCTCCTAGTCTCTCACAATTAAGAACATTTTCTTATTGTCTTATTTTAATTCACAATTCATCATGATGAACGCCATCTGACATGGTTTTATCTATTCATTCACTCTGCCTATTTCCTTTATAATTTTCTGCTCCTATCCATTCTCTTTTCAACCTTGGATCTATAACTGTTTGTTCTTATTACCATGTCTTTTACACATGTGGTGAAAATTTGTGGTTACAGATCCAGGACACTAACTATCACACCAACCAATCAGAGAATGTTCCCCTTATCACTACTCTGCCTCTTACCTCCCAATCAATTACTAACCAATTCAGTGTGAACATAGAACATAGAACACTACAGCACAAACAGGCCCTTCGGCCCACGAGTTGCGCCGATCACATCAACACCTACCAATCCATAGACCTATCTATAACCCCCAATCCCACTAAATCCCATATACTCATCCAGAAGTCTTTTAAAAGACCCCAGCGAGTTCGCCTCCACCACCAATGACGGCAGCCGATTCCATTCACTCACCACCCTCTGAGTGAAAAACTTACTTCTGTACTTGCCTCCCCACACCTTAAATCTGTGTCCTCTCGTAGCGACCATTTCAACCCGGGGAAATAGCCTCTGAGAATCCACCCTATCTATTCCTCTCAACATTTTATAAACCTCTACCAGGTCGCCTCTCAACCTTCGTCTCTCCAGGGAGAAGAGTCCCAGCTCCCTCAACCTATCTTCATAAGGCATGCCTCCCAATCCAGGCAACATCCTTGTAAATCTCCTCCGTACCCTTTCAATAGCTTCTATGTCCTTCCTATAGTGAGGTGACCAGAACTGCGCACAGTACTCCAAATGAGGCCTGACAAGGGTCTTATAAAGTTGTGCTTTGCGTTTTGATAATAACCTTTTGTGCATAAAGACAACCCCCAGCTACTCTATTCATCAAACTTGTGACCTCCTCAATATATTTAGTTACATTAATCAGACATGACCTACCCTACATAATCTCTTTGATTAGTCAGACTTGTCCAACTGTTGAGTCATTACATCACTGGTGTTTGATTCCAGTAACTTCCCTATAGTTGATCTTAAACTGACACACCTATATTAGCTGTTTTCTCCCTTCCTCCTGAAGTACTAAGAGTCATATTTGTGTTTTTTCAGTAATAACAGCTGGGGGTTACATTGGTCCTGGCTTTGTGCCAGGAACATAGGAATTAAGAGCAGAAGAAAGCAATTGAGTCCTGTGAGCCTGCTCCGCCTTTCAATAGCTGATCTATCCCTGATCTCAAATCCACCTCCCCACCTGTTTCCCATATCCCTTTAACCTGTTTTAATGTCAGAAATACATCTATTTTCTTCTTGAAGCCATTTAATGATTCAGACTCCACCATGCTTTGGGACAGCGAGTTTCACAAATTCACCACCCTGCGTGAGAAATAGTTCCCCCTCATTTCAGTTTTAAATCTACCAAATCTACCTACCTATACCTGTGACCACATGTTCTAGATTGCCCCACAAGGGGAAACGTTTGGTCTATGTTTACTAAATCAATCTCTTTTAATATTTTACACACCTCGATCAGATCCCCTCTCATCCAACTCCAGTGAGTATAAGCCCAAATGTTTAATGTCTTCTCAATACATCAACCCTTTCACCTCCGGAATCATTCTGTTGAATCACCTCTGAATTGCTTCCAACGCCACCACATCCCTCCTTAAATAAGGGGACCAAAACTGGACACAATACTCCAGATGTACTCACCAACACCCTATAGAATTGCAACAACACATCTCTACTTTTATTCCCTAGTCCTTTATCAATAAATGCTTCAGAAACATCATGGCTATGTCTAACTTTTTCACCACATACACAATCTCTTGAGTTGAGATTGGGGCTTTGGTCCATTTAGTCCATAAACTAATCAAATAACAAGCCATTTATTCTCTTTGTCATTAATATCAAGAGATGTCACAAGCAAACATTTAACAAGAGGCAGAGCAATAATATCTTTATTTTCACACGGGTTTTCGATATTCCTGAGTTTTTTTTGTGGATAAACTATGTTGATCATTGATTGACAATTTTTGCTTATCAATTGCTAGAGCTGTTGTTCCTGAATTTTCACTTACCGTGGTAGACCTCAAAAGATTGGAGCCAACTTTCCAGTGTATACATATTAGCACAGAAAGTTGCTTCATTTGCAACCTTTGTACCGTGACCTTTCATTTCACAGTTTGTGCACGTTGTATGTGTGCATATACGCAAAAGGGTGCTTGAGTTAAAAGTTCTGCATCAACCCAGAATGGAAGGGAGCTGAAGTGTGAAGAGTTGGGATGCTGCTGCTCACCAGGTATCTTTGTGGATGGTGTCTTCAGTGTGTCTTGCTGTCAGTATAAAATTATGCTGACTCTGACCGGTTTCATGATGTGGAGGTCAGTTATTTTTAGGTCATTGTTTGCTTACAGCTGCAGAAATTCTCAATCTTCTGGCAGTAGGCCTCATTGGCAAAATGCAGCTCTCCAACCACCTTGTCCCAGGTAGCAGACTTGGCATGGTAGCAATTAAGGAGGAGAAAAAAGGATTGTGTGAGAAAGTTACATCAATGGGAACAAGGTGGGCTTTCTTACTTTGGAATTTGCATCTGAATGCACCTCCCAGTTTCAGTTTTGCCACGATGGGAAAGAATGTTTGCCCTGGCACCATTGGCAAGAGAGATTTGCAAGGGGTTTGAAAGGTTAATTGGTAAAGATATGAAACCTGACTCCAATCTGCCACAAACCTGTCTACTTCTGGTATAATGAGAGTACATTTAGGGTCCTCCAGCTAAACCTCTTGGAACAAGCCAGACTGCAACTATGATATTTAAATGAATCCCCATTCCTCAAATGTAGAGAAACTTGAAAGGCAGTGGGTCAGGTTTCCTAGGACTGAGTAAACCTGGCAGTTACTAGGAAGTGGGAACTGCCAGTTCCAGTAATTAAGAAAATTTCCAATCCTGAGCCAAGAGAAGAATAGTAGTTCCTCCCATTCCCCTCATGCAAATCTTCTGCTATGATCTGCCTAGCATTCCAGGAACTTCAGACCCATCCCTGCCATCCCTCCCTCACTGTGGTCTCTCCCATTCTTCTTTCTGCCTTATTCTGAGTCACCCCACCATCTCCTGCCATTGTCAGGAACAGCACCTGGTGGTCTGCAGCTCTGGTACACCATTGACTTCCCTGCTCAGCAATAGATCAGCCTCTCAATTTGGCCTTCTGCTGGGTGGGAAGGAGAGTAAGACAATGACGAGACAAGTGAATTTGGCAAGACATCCATGTTCCTAGCATTTCCAGGTTTCCCAGCTGTAAGCACATGCCCCTGTTCCCGATAAATTTGGGCCCCATAAAAAGCAGGGCCCAAATTCTGGTGCATAGAACTCTACATTAATACAATCTATGTTAGCTGTGACATCATCAGAGGTCATATTTTGCTTCCTGTTATTGTTACAAAAAACGTTTAATCAGCTCAAGGTCAAATAACTTTGCAAGTTTTCAATATAATAGGATTGAACCTTAAAAGCTTCCAAGAAGCATCAGATGAGATTTACATTGATAAGAATGTGGTTCGTACCTATTCATGTGGACAGAATGAAACCTAAAATTTACAAAGGGTACTTTTCAACATTGGCATCCTTTTCATCTTCTGGACTGGAGTAGCCTTTGAACGATTCCCACAAAGCAAAACTAGCTCACCACAAGCTTTCCTGATTTATAATGTACTTTCAAATGCCACTCCCACACAGCTGCATCATCACACACAAGACAACAATTTAATTCAATAGAGCAGCCAAAGTTGTGCTACAATCTGTAATAGTGCAACTGAAAAATGGACTCATATTTAAAATATGTGTTTCATGTAAATCAATTGAAAAATAATATATATAGAACCCTTACAGTGCAGAAAGAGACCATTCAGTCCATCTAGTCTGTACGAACCACAATCTGACCAAGCCCCAATCCCTGTAGCCCCACGTCTTTACCCTGCTAGTTCCCCTGACACTAAGGGGCAATTTAACAAGGCCAATCAGCCTAACCCACATACCTTTGGACCATGGAAGGAAACTGGAGTACCCAGGGGAAACCCATGCAGACACAAGGAGAATGTGCAAACTCTACACAAACAGTGACTCGAGGCTGGAATCAAACCCAGGTCCCTGGCGCTGTGAGGTTGTCGGCTAACCACAGTGCCAGTAATCATATGTAACATATTATTTCAAAAATGTAAATGAAGGACCAATTTTATGAGCCCAGGGAGTGTCTATTAGTTTGAATCAACCACCAACTGTGTTTGGAATCAGATCTCAGCTGCCCAAAATTCGCTGAGATCAGTCTTACCAATTTTGTAGTGTTAGCTTATTTGAATAAATAGCATAACCCTGTCGCATCGTTTTAATCTTGCACCAGCAACAAGCCTAATGGGCATGCAGAGCATAAAGCTTTTTAAACTTCAATCTGGACAACTATGTGAGCATGAAAGCTGAGCTAGCTGAAGTAAACCGGGACACTAGGTTATAGGATAGATCAATAGAGTAGAAGTAGCAGGCATTTAAGGAGATAGTTCAGAATATTCAGAATAAGCACATTCCGACTATAAAGAAAAATTCTAAGGGGATGGCCTTCCATCTGTTGTTGAAATTAGGGAAAGTATCAAACTTAAGGAAAAAACACATAATTGTGCAAAGTTGACTGGCAGGTCAGATAATTTGTTAGAATGCAAAGAACAGCAGAGAATAACTCAAAGGATAATGAGGAAAAAAAATTAGAGTATGAGAGGAAGCTAGTGAGAAATGTAAAAACAGATAGCCAGAGTTTCTACAGGTGCTCAAGGAGAAAAGAGAAATTAAAGTGAGTGTTGACCTATAGAGAGTGAGAATGGGAAGTTAATAGTGGATATTGAGGAAATAGAGGATGAAATGAACAAATATTTTGCTCCTGTCTTCACTATAAAGCATATTAAAAAACATTCCTGTAATAGCTGTAAATCAGGAGATGTAAGGGAGAGAGGAACTTGGTGAAATTACAATCACTAGGGGAGCAAACTGATGGAGTTGCCGGCTGATAATCTCTGGGTCCTGATGAAATTCATCTGAGGATCTGAAAAGAAGAAACTAATAGTAGGTGCATTTGGAGGAACGGTCCCATCAGACTGGAAAGTAGCAATCCCTCTATTCAAGAAGGGAGGGAGACAGGAAACTGCAGTCCACTTAACTGCAGTCCACCTGTCTCAGGAAAGGTGTTAGAATCAATCATTAAGGAACTGGGCTCTTAGAAAATCTCAAGGTAATTGTGAAGAGCAAACATGGTTTTACGCAAGGAAAATCATGTTAAATCAATTTATGAGAGTTCCTTGAAGGAGTAACTTGCGCTGTGGATAATGGAAAACTGGTCAAAGTACTCTATTTGCATTTCCAGAAGGCATTTGATAAGGTGCCATATCAAAGATTGTTGAGAAAAATAAAATCTCATGGTGTAAAGAGTAACCTGTTAGCTTGAATAGAAGATTGGTTGTTGGCAGAAAACAAAAAATACGCATAGATATTTTTCTGATTGGCAAGATGTGAGGAGTGGAGTCCCACAGGGGTCTACACTGGGATCTCATGGTAGCTAAGTTTATGGATGACACAAAGATGGGTAGGTGAGTATGTTGTAAAGAGGACATAAGGATGTTACAGATGGATTTAGGTAGGTTGAGTTTATGACAAAAATCTGACAGATGGAGAATAATGTGAAGTTGTTCACTTTGGTAGGAAGACTAAAAATGGAGAACAGTTGCAGAACTCTGAGATACAGAGAGATCTAGGTGCATGAATCACAAAATGTTAGTATGCAGATACACCAAGTAATTAAGAAGGCAAATGGAATGCTGTCTTTTATCGTGAGAGGAATTGAACATAAAGTAAGGCTGTTCTGCTTCAGTTATACAGGGCATTGATGAGATTATGTGTGAAATATTGTGTGCAGTTTTGGTCTCTTTATTTAAGGAGGGATGTAAATGCATTGGAGGCAGTTCAGAAGAGGTTTACGAGATTGCTATCGGGAATGAGTGGGTTGTCTTATGAGGAAAAATGGGTCAAACTGGTTTGCTTCTGCTGGAGTTTAGAAGAGTAAAGGGGACTTGATTGAAGTATAATAGATCCTCACAGAAGGACTTAGAAAGGACCTTTTCTGATGTGGGTGAGTTCAGAACAGGGGGCACTGTTTTAAAATTAGGTGTTGCCTTTTTAGGACAGTGATTAGGATTTTTTTTTCTCTCAGATGCTTGTGTAAATTTGAAACTCTCCCTCAGAAGAGAGTGGTGGCAGAATCATTGAATATTTTTGAGACTCTGGTAGACAGATTCTTGTTAGGCAACAGAATCAGAGGTTATCGGGGGTAGATGCGATTGTGGAATTTGAAAAGCGAACAGATCAGCCATGATCTTATTGAACGGTGGAGCAGGCTGGAAGGGCAGAATGGTTTCCTCCTGCTCCTATTTTGTACATTTGTACCTGGCCCGCGGTTCAAATTTAAGGGAATGTATGCAAATCTTATTAGATCAACTCTCTACCTTTCACACTTCGTACAATGCAATGCCAAATGAAATGGACAGTGTTCTTGGTGTAGAGACAGTACTTTGCTTCCACAAACACTGTGCAGTGGTAAATGCTTCTAGTGCTGTCATGGACAAATGCACTTGTGAGCGATAGAGCAGTAAAGTCAAGGTCAATCTTTATATTGGCTCTCTCACCATCTGTTGTATATGTATTCTGACTCCCCAAAGCCTGTTCATCATCTACAAGACACAAGTAAAGGATGTGATGGAATACTTTCCACTTGTCTGGATAACTGCAGCTCCAACAACACTCGAGAAGCTTGACACTAGCCAGGACAAAGCAGCCTGCTTTATTAGCACCCAGTCCAACACCTTGAACATTCACTCCTTCCATCACCGATGAACAGTGTGTACCATCCATAAGATATACCGCAGGAGCTCACCAAGATTCCTTTGGCCCTGGCTTGCAAACCTAAGACTGCTGCTACTCAGAGAGACAAGGTCAGCAGATTCACGAAGACAGCATCACCTGCAACTTCTCACCCAAATCATGCAATATCCTTACTTGGAACTGTATCGCTGTTCTTTCACTGCCTTTGTAGGGTCAAAATGCTGAAACTCACTTCTTATCAGCATTGTGGGTATACCTACACCACAGACTGCAGCGATTCAAGAAGGCAGCTCACCACTATCTTCTCCAGGGCAGTGAGGGATGGGGAATAAATGCTGGCCTAGCCAACATCAACTACATCTTGTGAAAGAATGAGAAAAATTCTTCAGGACTCAGTCAATGGAGATACTAACAAGCCATTATTCCTGGTGGACATTGGAGCCCCCACCCAGAGTACATTCTGTGTCTTTTCCATCCATTATGCTTCCTCCAAGTAATGTTCAGCTTCGAGGAACACTGATTACTATCTGAAGAAGACTGATAATTGTCCATCAGCAGGAGATTTCTTGCCTATTTTTTGACCCGAGACTTCATGTCTTCTAGAGGCACTGTTGAAGATTCCCAATGCCGTATTCACTGTATAGCGGTTCCCCCATGTCTTGTGGGCCTGTCCTGCCAGTGAAAGAGGAAATATCCCTGGCTGCTAATGGAGCTTCTGGGACTTTGATGGTAGGTCTGAATCTGTAAATATGACTACATTAGGATTTTGTTTGGTTTGTCTGTAAGACAGCTCTCTGTGGCACCAGTTCCTGGATGTTAGTGAGGAGCACTTTGCAGAGTCATCTAGGTTGAGTATCATTTGGTGGAGTCCTCATCTGGTGCCTTGGTTGCAGCCAAGTGATCTGTCCCTGTTTATTCTTAATCTTTGTAGCAGTTTGATATGACTAAGTGACTTTGTGGGCCATTTCAAAGGGAGGTTAAGAGCTGTATTGTTGTGGAACTGGAATCACGTAGGAACAAGGTAAGAGCGGTATTTTGTTCTTGTACACAATCCTGCAATGATTCTTGTATGTGGACACCCAAATCTATTTTCTCCACCACATTTCTTAATGTCTCCAATTGAGAGAATACATCCACTTTTCTTTCTTAGATTCAAAATGGATAACCTCATACTGTCCAACATTGAACTCCATTTGCCACAGTTTTATCTGCTCAGTTAAGCTATCTTTGTACCTTTGCAGCTTTCTGATCCTATTATACTACTTGTTGTTAGAAATGGGTTAACAGACCTTCCAATAAAATGCTAATTTGATGCCAATTATTCAATAGAAGGCACTGATATATAAAGGGGCTACAGGTGTCACTGGGTGTTGGTGGAAAATTGCATGTGGAGTTGGATCAAAGAAATAAAGGTAGTTTATGAAGAAGCAGGACTCATGCCTCTTTTACCAAATGCAACGGGGAAGCTCGAACACTTGTATCTTATGTATCTTCATTGACAAACTTGGATATTAAGCCCTCTATTCCTTCATTCGGGTCACTTTGGAAATATGGTGAAAAGAGGCCCTATATTACATTCTTCATTTGTTGATAACTTGTATTTGAAAGATAGCGGGGGTGATTCTCCCAGAGCCAGGAGACTCAAGCGGAGGCTGTGTAATGGGCCCCTGGCTAGACGCGGTGGCTTTGGCACATTTCCAGCAGCTGGATTTCAGGTGACGTCAGTTCCAGAAATGGGAGAAGCCAACAAAGAAAGTTGTGCAATGTCGGTCTGAGGAATCAGCTGATCCCATCTGGGATTGCTTAGAGTCAGTAGACTGGTCAGTATTTAAAAACTTTATGGTGTCTGCTGTGGACCTGTTGTGGTGGCAGATGAACTGTAATGGATCCAGGCAATGTGGGAGGCCAGAATTGATTTGTGCCATGATTAACCTTTCAAAGCACTTCATAATGATGGATGTCAGAGATACCAGATAATAGTTATTAAGGCGCGTTGCCCGGCTTTTGTTTGGTACCAGGGTGATGGTTGCCTTCTTGAAGCAGATAGAGTATGTTACTAACTTCATTAGTAAGTGTGTAGAAGGCTGTGTGCCAAAGAAGTAAATCCATGTGTTCCCCAACCAGAAACCAGGGATGAACAGGGATATCCACTGCTTGCTGAAGTCCAGGTCTGAGGCGTTTAAGTCAGATGACCCTGACCTATACAAGAAAGCCAGATATGATCTAAGAAGATCCATCAAAGATTCCAAAAGGCAGTGCTGGACCAAGCTAGAATTCCAGGCTAGCCACACAGACTCCCGCCGACTATAGCAAGATCTGCAAGACATAACAGGCAACAAGATGAAGACATGTAAAATTGCTGGCACCAATGCACCCCTCCCCTATGAGCTCAATACATTCTATGCCCATTTCGAGCAAGAGGTCAGCGAGAGCATGCCCTCTACCCTGGAAATGTCGGACGAACCAGTATCCGAGGTTACCATTACAGATGTCAGAGCAGCCTTCTCGAAGGTGAACCCACAGAAAGCAACAGGCCAGGATGGGGTACCCAGACTAGCACTCAGATCCTGCACGGATCAGCTGGCAGGACTATTCACAGACATCTTCAACCTCTCTTTATAACAATCTGAGGTCTCTATCTGCTTCAAGAAGATGACCATCATCCTGATACCAAACAAAAGCCAAGCAATGCACCTTAATAACTATCCTCTAGTATCTCTGACATCCATCATTATGAAGTGCTTTGAAAGATTAATCATGGCACGAATCAATTCCGGCCTCCCACATTGCCTGGATCCATTACAGTTCATCTGCCACCACAACAGGTCCACAGCAGACACCATCTCCCTGGCCCTACACTTAATGCTGGAACACCTAGATAACAAAGACTAGCCTGGAACTCTACCTATGTCAGACTCCTATTTATTGACTACAGCTCAGCCTTCAACAAAATTATTCCAACAAAGCTCATCTCCAAACTCTGTAGCTGCGGAGGGGGAAAAGGGGTATTGGGACTGCTCCTGGACATGTGCAGGAGCCCAGCAATTGGGTGATGTGGGGCTGGGGGGGTCACACGTCCAGCATTGCAGGGTCATGGGACTGGCCAGTGACCAAGCTGGCCAGCAATTGGGAGGCTGGTAGTTCAGGGATACTGCACATGTGCTGATCTCTGCTGTGACAGATTGGTGCATGAACAGTGGCTGGTTCAGTGCTCTGCTGCCAGCCTCTCCAGTGGGAATAGGCCCTGCGCCCTGATTTTTAGCATGCATCACACTAGGGCACTCTGCAGTACATGGAGTGTGGGAGATTCATTTTGAAAATCCGACTGGAAAAAAAGCGGGATTTACTCCAAATTTTATGCGAATTCGGCACTTTTAAGAATTGGTTTGGGAGAATCCCACCCAGTATTTTGTGAAACAATAAGATGCTGATGTATGGACTAAGCTTGCTGTGTGTGAGGTGTTTGTCCAAATAATTCTCCTTCATGCTGTGAACTCCTAGATAAGGGAAAGGTCTTTTCCTGGTTCTGTCGGTGAAAACTAGGATGAAATTGTAGGCCTTATTTGTTGGAAAAGTATGAAACAGCTGCAAGGTATGAGGCTGCAGGATGCCCTAGTATAATGCTCAGAATGATAAATGGCCCAGCAGATATTTAAGCCAGAATTTTGTGGCCCCTCCTGCTGTTGGAATCTTCTGGCCCTGCTGAAATCATAGAATCCCTACAGTACAAAGGAGGCCATTTGACCCATCGAGTCTGTACCAACCACAATCCTATCCAGGCCCTATTCCAGTAACCCCACACATTTAGCCTGCTAATCCCCCTGAGACTAAGGGTCAACTTAAAATAGCCAATCAACCTAACCCTCAAATTTTTGGAGTGTGGGAGGAAACCAGAGCACCCAGAGGAATCCCACGCAGACATGGGGAGAATGTGCAAACTCCACACAGACGGTGACCAAGACCAGAATTGAACCCAGGTCCCTGGTGCCGTGAGGCAGCAGTGCTAACCACTGTGCCACCTGGACATATTCAAAGATCCATCAGTGCACATTTGAATGGATTGCTGCACCCACCATGGGGAGCCTGCCATGGAGGAGCCGACCTTGGCTTTGCCAGAAGAGTCTGGATTAAATAGTTGAGTCCTGCTGAATCAAGGATGCAGCGTTTGACTTGTCATGAATATCATATTCAGTCCCATTTAAGTTGTTTGACAATACTGATTGCACATTTAGGTGTAAAACTTGGTTGGCCTGATAGTGGCTAGGAATGCTTATCTGGAAGCTGGGTATGAAACCACATTCTTATAGATCCAGCATTTAATTCCTCACATGATTGGGTTTCTGTGAGGTAAACAGCTGCTGCTGAATTACTTCACCTCCAACTAGTGGAGCTATCTCTCTGTGGGATATGGTGCTGTGGTCAGAAAAAATATGGCTGGGCACTTAAATATTTTATAGGGAATGGATGACCTTACATCTGTTCCAAGCACAGGGAGAGCTCAAACCTGTGCTTGTCATTTATCAAATGATTGATTTTACCATTCAGGCTTTCTCTCAACATATTTGTGTTCCAAGTGAAAAGAAAGGATCTTCAAATAGAGACACGCCTTTGGTCTGAAAACTGTGTCCATATACACGTTATCACTGCAAAAGAATGTCATTAAAGATATACAAACAGATTAATTCTAATAGATTTCCTAATTTTTGTAATAACCAGAAGCAAGTTGCCAAGCACAATACTTCATAACAGTTTTGCGATTTTGTACAGAGGTTAAAATTAGCATATGTCTTACACAATTTGATTAAATGGCTGGACTTTTGGATGAAAGTCTTTTTGTAGATGTTCAAACTGTGGATAAGAAACTTTTTGTGTCAGAAACATCCCAAAGTGTTTTACATGCAGTAAATTGTTTTGTAGCATTGTTTATGAACATGTGACCTCTGAAACCAATTTTGATTATCGGCTTCAATAGAAACGTTAGCCAGGATTGAAGGAACAACTTTGAATTTATATAGCACCTTCGGTGACCGCGGGGCACCCCAAACAGTTCCATGAAATACTTTTAAAGAGTAGTTTGTAATGTTGGGAATCATAGCAGCCAGTTCGTGCACAGAAATAACTCTCAAACTCATAAGTCAGCATTGGACCTCCAGCCACTAAAGGCCCCAGTGGGGTGAAAATCCCACATCTGAGAACTGCTGGCCAGTCGGACACCATTACTAGCAGTGCCACTGGGAGATTGCTGCTGCCAGTAATGCACTGAGGCTCAATCCCAGAATTGACTCTGGATCCCAAGACACAGGTGAATGAGGGTGAGATAAGAGTCCTGTTTAGGTGTCGCCAAATGGCAGGGGTCCAAAGGAGTTGGAGGGAAGAGCAGAGATATGCTTGCCATTGACATATGTTGAAAGGTCTTGCAGAATGATATTCAATCTGTTTGGCTGCATTATGAACGTAGCTTCCTTGGCCATCAAGTCTTGGGGTTGTACTAGAATCCAGAGCTTCTGGCTCAGCGACAGGGATAGTGCCTACTGTGCTACAATTCCTGCAGACCTATCTATAGTGTATTGAAAATTACATTGTTCATTTTGTGCACTAAGGCTGCCATATACCACAGAGGGAGTCCAGAAAGAGAATAACAGGATCCATGTGTTAACAGCACATGTAGCTTCTCACTGAATCTTGCCCAATCTTACCATTTCTAACCAAGAATGTCACAGTGGCAATGAAGAGGGTGAAAACATGAAACATTGCTTTCAGGTATGCAATTTAGGAAGACCTTTGCCCACTTTCTGCAAATAGCACTGCATTTCAAGTTAGAAAATAAGAAACATATTGAGGTTGTTGGATGCACAAGAAGCATGCCAGCTTGAGATTAGCAAGAGAAAGACACAGTAGCACAGTGGTTAGCACTGCTGCTTCACAGCTCCAGGGACCTGGGTTTGATTCCTGGCTTGGGTCACTGTCTGTGTGGAGTTTGCACATTCTTCTAGTTTCCTCTAGTACTCCAGTTTCCTCCCACAGTCCAAAATGTGCAAAAATTGCCCCCTAGTGTCCTGAGATGCATAGATTAGTGTGGAGATATGGGGGTAGGGCCTGGGCAGGATTGTGGTTGGTGCAGACTTGATGGGCCGCATGGCCTTTTCTGCACTGCAGAGTTTCTATGATTCTACAAAAGACAATGTACACTGGCAGTGAAACTGCAAAAATAATTATGCAATCAAAAAAAAACTTGGATCATCAGAGAGGTTTTTCTTTGAAAGAAACATGATCCTTGGCTATCAATCCTGCACCTGCTGCATTGCTGATCGAGATCTGATATGCAATGAGGACATCATCAGTAATCTCACATTTGTAAAAGTGTTTGTGATGTTTCAAAGGGGCGATGGCAGGTTTTGGAATCACAGGTGACAAAAAGAAAATGGCCTTACTTTTGCGTTATGGAGGTGAAGAATTGAAAGTTACTTTTGAGAAAATTCAGACAAAAATGCACAAACAACTTATTTCATGCCCAATTAAGATGCAGTGTACAAAACAATGCCTTCTAATGTGCTAAGCAAAAAACAAACAAGGCAATTGGTCAATATTGCACACAGTTGAGACTATTAGCAACGAAATGCGACCTTGGTTATGTTAAATGTGTCGAAAAAGAAATCAAAACACAAATAATCATAGGTTGCTCTCTCATCGGCTATGCTGAAAAGTTTACTTACTAGTGTCACAAGTAGCCCGACACTGCAATGAAGGAGGGAGAATATAGCATGGTCCAATCCACTTAACCTGCATACCTTTGGACTGGGAGGGGAAACTAGAGCATCCAGAGGAAACCCATGCAGACACAGGGAGAACATGCAGGCTCTACACAGATAGTGACCAAACAGACCACCCGGCATCAGCCTAGGCACCAGAAATGACAGTGGCAAACCAGTCTATCTTGCAAGTTCTTCCCACAATCTGTGCCAAAATTACAAAAGCTGCCTCACAGACGAGTCAAGACATCACCAATGCAGCACACATACTGTACTGAAACATGAGTCTTGAACCTATAACCTCTGACTTAAGTGAGAGCGCTACCATCTAAGTCAAGCTGGCAATGTTAATTAATTATTGCATTTTTAACAATGTATTCTTTTTGGCACTTTGAATGATTGGGTAGTATATTGGGGAAGAAAAGTTGAGCAGTAAGAAATGTATTAAGGTGACTGCAAGCACAGCATGAACAAGTCTAGTTTCAAGTTTTCACTTGCATCACAGTACTAACTATTGCAATAACTTTTCAGTCAGCTCATAGGTAGATTGAATTCCATTGGTAAGTGTGCAAAGAGTTTAATCAGTTAAGCAGGAGGAAGCAATAAATTGATTAATTACTGCAGAAGTTAGCACAATTACTATGATCATGGGATACACTTCTTATACCATTTAAAAAAACACAAAACAGAAATCTGTCAGAGTTACAGGTGTTAGGAAGATTACTATCACTTTCAGAGTACAGAGCTACTAAATTTGAGGATGCTTACACTAATCATCCTCTCATGTTCAACTCCTTAACTCTATTCTCCAGGAAACGACCTGCAAAGCAACAAAAGTGGGCTCACAAACCAATCTGTCCAAACAATGTTTCCATTGTGGTGGTGCTTACCCACACTGGATAGAATGTCCTGCTGAAGTCCATGAAAAACTCAACCACTTTGTTTACATTTGTTATTCATCAGCAAAATCAACTACCCAATCCCATCAGAAGGATGCCACATATGCTCAGCACAGCAAAATGGCAAGAGAATGTAGCTAATCAGGAATGATGTAAACGCATTATAAGCAGCTCAGAGAAGCTTTACTAAACTAATACCGGGGATGGGCTGCCTTCTTAGGAAAGGTTGGGCAGGCCAGGTTTGTATTAACTGCAATTTGGAAGAGCAAGAGGCAACTTGATTGAAACACTTAAGATTCTGAGGAAAAACAAACAGGTTGGATGTGGAGAGGAAGTTTCCTCTTGCAGGAGAATCTAGAAATAAGGACCACTGTTTGAAAATAAGACTGAGATGAGGAAAATATTTTTCTCTGATTGGATAGCAAGGCTTTGGAAAACCCTTCCTCAAAACTTCATAGAAATAGGCTTTGAATATTTTTAAGACTGACAGTTAGATTCTTGATTTAAAAGAGTGAAGACTTGCTCCCAATTTGTATGTATCCAGAATGTCACTGTGAAAAGCTGGAAGGCCAATGAAGAATCCCAGCACCATCTGCATTGACGGCATCCAGGTTAGTACAAGTGTGACTCCCCTCAGACTCATTACAAGTGGATTTCCTGGATTCTGTGTCACTCTTTTTTTTCCTGCTTCTTCGCCTCAGCTGGACTCATCATGGTGATGGCAAGACATCATTTTTAAATAGTTAAACTCCAGCAACATATGGGAATTACCAACCTTCTCCTTCATTCTCTATAATATATAAGATGGACGTGTCCTGGAGTGTACTTTCTATATCAGGGAAATAGAAACATAACTTGTGTGGATTCCCAGTCACTTGGTTTGGAAACTTTTAGGAATGTTTATGCTTTTGATGAAAATCAGATAGAAATGATAGAAACTGATAGAAATGACAGGAGTCCTATTTGTGCAGCAGATTTAAAGAAATTGGTTTAATCTGTTGAGAATATATTACTTTAATATGGATTTAAAATGTATCTATTTTATAATGAAATAGTGTTTACTTCAGATTCTAGACATTTTGTATCAGAACTTAAAATGCCAAATAATTTGTTTTCTGGAATCAATGATCTTGGAGGGCTGCTACATCATAGAAGGCCCCATCGAAACAGCACAATTCATAACAATTTAAAAGAGAAGCAACTAAATATTTTCAAAAAAATTGAAGGCACAAAGAGTAAGAACAAGAGAAGGGTATTAAATTCATAACCTTTTCAAAGTTGAAACTCATAATTGGGTCCTTTGGTGATGTAAAATTCTATGCTTTATCTACTGGGACAGGGTATATGAAACCGTACCTCAAAGAATCAACCAATAAGTTCAGAGGGAAAGGATAACAGTAAATTTGTTTTGCAATGCATTTTCAAGGGGATTGGTGAAAAATATTGAAATAGATAGCCCACAATTTATATTTATTTCCCTCCTCCCATTATGATGCCAAAAACATTTGAGTATGGCTCAGGTGCAGCAAAACCCATGGGTGTTTTATTCTAATGGTTATTTTTCAAATCAAGAGTTAGGCTGAGACTAGTCCCATTTAATTGGGGATGGGGAGAAGGAATACATCCTATCTGCCAGTTCTTACCTAATATATACATTGTCCTTACTTATCATTGCAAACAAATGGACCTCAGCTGGAAGGCAAATGCCCTTTCTTCATCCTAGGTTAAGTTCATTCTCCTTTTCAGTACAAGGTTGCAATTAAGGATAACATTGCTAAATTGGACTCACATAGGAGCAATGAGCTCAAAAGTTTTGACACAAAAAGATATATGGCTGACAAATGAGATTACTCTTCAGAGGAATTTGGACCACTTAATCTGAAAGTTAAGAGCTGAATGACTAATAAGTTTTAATGTGGATAATTTTAAGGTACTGCATTGTTCATATTTACTTTTCCAATGTATTAATTTGCAAAAAAACTTTGGGTGTGATTTATTATTCATTGAAATTTCGTAGTCAATGTATTGCTATTATTGACATAGCTAATTAAATACTAGCATGCATCTCAAGGGCATTGGAGCACAAGTCAAAACAAGTTATTCTAACCTTGGACAGGTTATACTGAAGGCCACTGGATAAAAGCAAATTACTGCAATTGCTGGAATCTGATACCAAAAGAGAAATGCTGAAAAATCTCAGCAGGTCTGGCACATTTGATATGTTCTGGAAATCAGGGAGTAAGGGTGCTAACTCAAAGTGGAACAGACCAGAATTGTTTTTCACCAGAAAGATTGTAATTCCAGAAGTGAAAATAAGAGTAAGGTTTTGAAAAATGTTCATAAACATAATGTAGATTTCCCAGAATGAATTAATAGGTAAAGACCTCATACTAAAAATTTAAAGGTAAGGACCTTATAACACATCATGCAGAACTGAAGGGTCCCAGGATTGAATGGCGGCTTTCACTAACTATCTGCATCAGCAGTCATAAGCTCTAGGCAGCCTTAATTTGGCTGGGCTAGCAAGGGGTGGCAAAAAGCAGCCAGAAGTTTTGCTCCCAATAACTCATACTGGAGACTGAAAATGTGAACCCTGGATTGTGAATCAGGTAGGCACAATACCCCATGTCGATAAACCAGGGAGTTACGTTTACATTTCTTAACTGTACATTTGAAGGATTAGTGGTGGATATGTGGACAGTTGTCCAGCCAAAATTCAATGTAATATGACAAGAGTCTGATAAAATCATTTTCCATAAAACATTAGGCCGATGTTGAATAATAAAACTGAACCAATATTCCAGTTTCAGCTAATCACCTTTTGAGCATTCCCTTAGTATAATTAAATATGTAAATTGAAACTTTTGTGGTGGATTGTTTATGAAAGAAGCAAGTCAATTTTATCCCACATATTTAAGGCAAGCATAGCATCTTTTAACACAAGAGAATCAGCCTCATCACCAGTAAGTTATGGATTATCACCCAGTATTGTTTAATCCGCTGCTGCTGCTTCTGACATTGAAACACAAATTCTGAATTTCAATGTGAAGTCCCAGATTTGACAAAAATATATTAAGCCTAAAATTTGCTGGAACAAAACATTGAGCAGTGTTTAGAAATGTGAGCTGTTAAAAAGTGTGAAGAGATCTTTGATGCATGACAGGAAAGACATTCCTTAATCAATTAGATTTGAGAAAACAAAGGAATGATGGGTAAGAAAATAGACCGAACTACATTTAAACACGAGGGAGGAAGAGAGAAAAAGATTAAATTTTGGGAACAATTTACTACTATCTTCAAAAATGTAACTGCACAGCTTTAGTTGTAGCCTTTGAGCTGGCAAAGTTGAGTGACATTGCAGGAATACAAACCTTATACAAGGGTCCTTCCATCGTTAAGTGACAGCCTCAACTTTCTGCTGAGAGTTTTATTTATCTTGGCACTTACGGGCAAATAGTACTTGACAGAAGAATAAATTACTTTATCTGGAACTGGAGGATAGAATTATGAATCATTAATTTCTGAACTAGAAATATTTAACATTTAATACAAAATTAAACCGGTTTTGGACATTATGTCCTGAGTAATGAAATCAGTAATCACACACCAAACTGTAGTTTTCACAAAATTGAAATTAGCATGCAGCAAAGTGAGTCAAATATTGTATAAAGAAAATTCACTGTGCTCAAACTGACCTGAGTTTATGTATATTTAAGAAGTATACTTTAACCAGATTGATTAAAACAAAAAAAAATCACTTAACTTAGGTTAAACTACTTGAATGAAATTGAAGATTTAAGTGAAATTCACAGCTAATATTAAAGTTGAATTTTATTTGTGTAGCTAATCAATGGTTTGGAATTGCTGTACAGAATGCAGATCCAGGAACCATACCAGATTATATTGGCATCGGTGCACCATAACATAGCTTTACAAGAATGATACCTGGACTCCAAGGGTTAAAATGCAGGGAGATTACACAAACTAGGTTGTGTATACATGAATTTATAAGATTAATGGGAGGACTTGATAAATGTTTTCAAGATATTAAGGGAAACAGGTGGTGGATAGATCAAAATTATTGTTGCTGGCTGGGGAGTACTTACGTGGTGAAAAACTGCGGCAGGCGACAGTGCAGAGGGACCTCAGGGTCCTTGTGCATGAGTTGCAAAAACCCAGCCAGCAGGTGGTCAGGAAGGCTAATGGGATGCTGGCCTTCATAGTGGGGGGGATTGAATATAAAAGTAGGGAGGTCTTGCTGCGGCTGTATAGGGCATTGGTGAGGCCGCAGCTGGAGTACTGTGTGCAGTTTTGGGCGCCAGACTTACGCAAGGATATTTTGGCCTTGGAGGGAGTGCAGAGGAGGTTTACTAGGCTGATGCCGGAGTTGAAGGGGTTGAGCTATGAGGGGAGGCTGAATAAACTAGGCTTGTACTCGTTAGAGTTTAGAAGAATGAGGGGAGATCTCTGAGACATATAAGATGATGAATGGGATGGATAGGATAGAGGTGGAGAGGCTCTTCCCGCTCAGAAAGAACAGTAGGACTAGGGGGCACAGCCTCAAGATAAAGGGGGGGCGGTTTAGAACAGAGTTGAGGAGGAACTTCTTCACTCAAAGGGTGGTGAATCTCTGGAATTCTCTGCCCGTTGAAGTGGTGGAGGCTACCTCGCTAAATATTTTTAAGACGCGGGTTGATGGGTTTTTGATAAGAGAGGGGATTAAGGGTTATGGGGAGAGGGTGGGAATGTGGAACTGAGCCACGACAGATCAGCCATGATCTTATTGAATGGCAGGGCAGGCTCGAAGGGCTAGATGGCCTACTCCTGCTCCTATTTCTTATGTTCTTATGAGTGTAATATTAGGGGTATGGTTAAAAAGTTAGAGCCAGGTCTTCTACAAACAAAATTAGGAAGCATTTCTAACAAGGGGTGGCAAAAGTTTAGAATTTCTACAGACTGTAACACAAGCTAGAGTAACTGCTAATTTTTAAATCTCAGATAGATATTTGTTAACCAAAGATATTAGGGATACGGGACAAAGGCAGTTAGGTCGTAGATCAACCATGATTGCAACGAATGACAGACTTAGAGTGAAATGTCAGACTCTCAGATCCTGTCCTTTTGATTATGAATTTAATAGACAAACCAGTACTGAATGAAGTTTAAAATGGTTATTTCACAAACCAACCTTATACAATAGTAACATTCACTATTTTAATATAGATAAACACGAACAATTACTGTAAAGGACAAACATTACAAACCTTTATTGGTGGACAAGAAATAACTTTATTTAGATTTGTAGCATTATAACAAAATTTAAATGAAGTACATCCATCATGCGGTAAAGTAATATAAAATAGAAGTTCTGAACCAATAATTAAACTGGCTCAAGAGCAGACTGGTAATCATGTTTACCAAAGGACCAGCAGTACTTTCTGGGCATGGATGGTGACTATTCTCTAAAAGGATCCTCATGTACAAAGCGCCAAGTATTAACCACAAGCTACACACAATAATTGGGATTTTTGCGTAAAATGACAAACCCCTCCAGGATAGGAGTTAGAGGCGTGTACTCTTCAGTTGCCAACTCAGCTCTTTCGCCATGTGCTAATAGCACAGGTGTAGTGTGTGTCTGGAATCCTGTGATGGTCTTGGGCTTGCCTGCTTGGCCTACAACATCCACAGCCTGGAACAAAATCAGAAGAGTTAGTAGATCTTTTCTAATTATTCAATCCAACTTTAGATTACAAGCTTACAGATTCCCTAGTTAAAAAAAAAATCAATCCAGTCACCAACAAATGCTTCTACTAATAAAGAACAAGGAAAATTGCAGCACAGGAACAGGCCTTTTGGCCCTCCAAGTCTGCAGCAATCGTGCTGCCCGACTAAACTAAAACCCCTATCTTTCCCAGGACCATATCCCTCCATTCCCATCCTATTCATGTATTTGTCAAGACGCCCCTTAAAAGTCCCTATCCTATCGGCTTCCACTACCTCCCCCACCAGCAAGTTTCAGGCACCCGTCACCCTCTGTGAAAAAACTGGTCTTGGGTGATGTGGGACAATAGCATCAGGTAAGCCTCTTAAGATTTTCCAAGCTTCACCCTCACCCCAAGGAGGAGCAGGGAAAGAAAATAAAGAGCCTGTCTAAAATGTAGCTTTTTCCACTGTCAGCAGCCAAGAACTCAAACCTGAGAGAAATTATGGAAGCAAAATTTGGATCTTTGTAATTATTGGCTGTGCCATATTGTACTCAATGTATGAAATAATGTAGGAAGAACAAGTAAATACATTTAATACAATTGTTTACAAAATGCTTGAATTGTGCCTAAATCTATAGCAAAAGCAAGTCTACCTTGTATTTATAACTCAAAACTCCATATATGCTGTCTTCCACCCCTTTTGCTGCAGATTGAGCTAAATTATAGTTAGTTCTAAACTTTTAAACAAATTTTGTCATTATCATGCAGTTTCATACCTGACCAACACGTACTGATACTGGCAATGGTTGAAGCTCTTCATCAAACGTAACTAGCATACGAGGTTGCATTGCAGCAACCAGCCCATAAAGAATATAATGGGACTTCCCAAGAATTACTGTAAATAAAGTGATTCATTTTTAGACAACATTGCACATTAATAATCACTAATTTCATGAATACATTTATTTTAATTTGCTACATTTTCCAACTTTGTACAGATGAAGTTTTCACATCTTCCCACTAACACAAAACATTTGAGTTAGAGAAGCCCACTTAAGTAAATAACTAATAAACTCTCCATATACAAATGCCTATTCTTCAATGGTGACTGGCCTGTTAATAAAATGATTTATCAAAGCAGAAAATACTCAGAAGGTTAGGCAGCATCTGAAGAACTGTTGCAAGTGCTGACATGGGGTCATCAAATTACAATGTTAGCGATAAGTAAAACAAGAATCGACATTCAGGCGGTGGTGGTTAAAATTTACCCATGCCAGATATGACTACTGTGTTGAAGAGTCCTTTTTAAAAGAACTGTGCTGCATTGCAATATTGTAGATGATAAATACATTTGATTACACATGAGAACCATGGGGCCATTTATACTGTACTGAAATTTCAATCCAGCTTGTTCGTTTTTTGCCAAACTTGACATAAGGTTAAAAGATAGAAGGATACAACAAGACAAAATATTGCAGAAGGAATCAAATAAAAACAAAAAAACCTAGTAGGTCGGGCAACAACTATGGGGAGAGATGAGACAATACCGTTTAAAAGTCAAGAATAACCCCAAAAAAGTTGTTAGATTTTTGCCACAGCAAAGAAAATTGCAGTGAAAATACTATTGAATCGTAGAATCCCTACTGTGCAGATGACGACCATTTGGCTTATTGAGCCTGCACCGACAGCAATCCCACTCAGGCCTCATCTCCATTACCGCATGCATTTACCCTGCTAATCCCCCAACATTAAGGGGCAATTTAGCATGACCAGTCAACCTAACCCCCATATTTTTGGCCAATGAGGAAACTGGAGCACCTGGAGAAAACCCACAGACACATGGGGACAACGTGCAAACCCCACAGACAGTGCCCCAAGGCCAGAATTGAACCCAGATCCCTGGCAATGTGAGGCAAAACAGCTAACCACTGAGCTGCCCTCAATTGAGAACTGTAAATGATGTTCACACAAATATGCATTAGGTGATTGCAATGAGTTAACAAAATAAATGTTAACCTTGTATATCAGACTTGACAGGAGTCACAAAAAAAATTCTCAGTGGCCTTAACCTCCTGCACTGCTGTAATTTTCTGATTTTTCATTCAACGCAGTCTCCAAAAGGAGGAGAGATTTAAAAAAAGCCAGGAAGTGTTAATATATAACCTGAAGTTAAATTACAAAGCTTCAACTTTTTTGTAAACACACTAAAAATATATTGTTCAACATAGGCACCATTAACATATTAGTACTAATGAAATCAACCATGCAAAGCAAATTATATTGAACAAAACTTACTGTTCTTCACATCAAGAAAAGAGACAAGTACAGTAAGAAGACCAGCCACTGCTACTTGGCTCATTAGTTGTCTGTCACTGTGGTACGGACACAATGTCAGTGTTCCCTTTCCAAGGTGAGTCAAACCCTACAGGAACACAAATCAAACTTAAGTTTGAAATACATGATTTTGCTTTAGATTTCACATGAGATAGTACGTAGTGCTACGCTGGCTTTCCATAAGACAAGATGGCCACTGGCACTTTGCCTTCCAGTGAAACAAGTTACTCCACCTAGTGTTTCAAACAAAAATGGAAGAAATCATTCCAATTGAAAATAAACATGCCCACAACTCCTGAACTCAAACAAATAAGCCACACAGTTACCAATTATGGCACATTCATTGGAGAATTAATTTTATAGTTAACTGTGTTCTCATTTGGAAAATTTAATCTACACTAGTACAAAAAAGTGGCTTTCCAACTGACCACAGCAAACAACTTTCTCTTTAGGAATTTTTTTTTGCTCGTGGAGAGTTTCATTGGTGCAAGACCTTTGTTACAGCTTGATCAAAAAGCTTTATTCAAGTAAACCTTATCAATGAGCATTTGAACACAAGCAGTTTCAAAGCTAAGTCGTCTCTGCAACAATGACATTCACAAGAATATATTTTCAATGTGCACTATGATTTGATCTTTGTTATATTGTAACTCCCATAAAGTACAGATTATTCAATGTTATGGACCCAATTTTGAATTTGTCTCATCTGACCTGCAAATAAATTACAAAGTGGCACCAACTAGATTGAGGAACACTAACATTGGAAAAAAAAAATTTCAGGATTGAAAAGGAGATTAAAAAGTACAGGTTTGATTTTGCATTTCAACAGTTAGATGTTATTTTATCACTTCAAATCTTAATTTATCATCTTAAATGATACATCAGTAACTCAATTTTGATTCAGTAGAACTGTCCACCCACCTGCGCTATTCTAACCATGAAAAGATTATTGGGATCCTTGGCATGGTACTGTGCTAACTGTCGCAGCATGGCTGCCAATCTGGCATTGTTTGTACCTGTAAATAGAAGGATTAATTAAGAATGAAGAGCTCATGGTTTTACAGCATTGTATAACACCTTCACAATGTCCCAAGTGAATCATTTTGAAACTGCAATTACTTGTTTAGAAAATTCTGTCTATTTGCATACACGATTCAACAAACAGCCAATAATAGTTAACCTGATAACTTGAAAGGAACTATTTAGCGCCTTTCATGACCATTGGCCATAATGTACTTTGAGATGTCCAACGAAAAACTTCTGAAGTGTAGCCACTGTTGCAATGTAGGAAATGCAAGCTCTCTCAAACAATGTGATAATGATCAGATAATCTTTTGAGAGATGTTTGAGGGCCAGGACACTGGGCTAATTCCCCACTATTCTTTGAAATAATGTTGTAGGGTTTTCTTTCTACCTGAAAGGACAGACAGGACTTCATTTTAATGTCTTTTCAGATTGCAGCTCTCCCTCAGCACTGAGAATATCAGTTAGCCTAGATTGATGTGCTCAAGTTCTGGAAGGGAACTTAAACCCACAACCTTGTGACTTGGATCAAATGTTTACTAACTTAACTCTGGAATCAAATCCTCCATGTGAACTAATGTTGTTGGCTGGAGGAGGAATGTAGTAGGCAAGGATACTGCACAATTTATTGCTCCTTCCTGAAAGTGCCATGAAATATTTTATATTTAGTTATATTAAACCGTTGGAGATTAATTTTAAAGCCCGACATGAAAACTGCACTGTTGACAATTTGTCCTGCACTAGTGCCATTTAGATTGTGCACCCAGGTCTATAATAGGAATTGAGCAAATCAATTGTCTCATTCAAATATAAGAATTCAACAGAGCCAAGCTGAAAATATAACTCAATTTCACTTGTGTCCATATGGATATTAATTTTGGGTACATTGTTTGTTTGTTAAAAAAATTAAATTTACTTTAAAGATCTAACATTAATTTAAATGTGTATTAAAAGTATCCCAGTACATTAAAGTACACAAATTTTTCTTCCGTCAATGTAATTTGCATGTTTGATTAACTTTCACTGTTAGACCCTGCTTTTATTCTACAGAGTCATCTTCAATGAATTCCATAACAGGTGGCTGTCCCTTGGTTAAAAAAAGGAACAGCTAAACAGAAGAATTGTACACAAGTACCCATCACAAAGTCACATTTAGTCAGAAACTTCCCTCATACTATGATAGGTCTGTTTATACCATCAACAGAAAAACAATTTGCTAACTTACTGCTTGGAGTGATTTTCAGTTATACACATCAAAATTATTTTATTCTTGTCTGTGTAAAATCAGTTTATTTTAGACAGGGAATTTTGACAATTAGGGAAATATGAAATAAAATGGCTTGCATGCACAACCTCAAGTTCTATTAAAGATAGGACCAGGTTACCAGCAAGAAGCTTTACTGTTTAAACTTTAAGTTTATTTATTAGTGTCACAAGTAGGCTTACATTAACAGTGAAGTTACTGTGAAAATCGCCTAATTGCCACACTCTGGCACCTGTTCAGGCGCACAGAGAATTTAGCCAACACACCTATCTAGCATGTCTTTCAGACTGTGGGAGGAATCTGGAGCACCCGGAGGAAACCCACGCAGACGTGGGGAGAACATACAGACACTGCACAGACAGTGACCCAAGGCTGGAATTGAACTTGGGTCCCTGGTGCTGAGAGGCAGCAGTGCTAACCACTGTGCCACCACAGCAAGATATGAGAGAACTATTGGTTGGCAATGATAGAATAGTGCTTCAAGTAAATAAATTATTTACTCTCAGGATTAGTCACATTGCTTCCTTTTGACCAGCATATTGTACTTCCGTTTGTGAATGGTCACAACAGGATTTGAGTTAGTGCCCACAAGTAGGAAGAGTAGTTGTTATTGTTTGCCTTCCTGGATATCTTCGTTACTTCAGAGACTCTCTTAATTTTAAGCAAACTGAGCTAAGTGCTATAATTCATTGCTTTTATCACTGAAAGACATGTCACGTTGAATTACGTGTCCCAACCATAAAAAAAGCTTAAAAGTTGAGGTTTATGAAGTATCAGAAAGTATCTAGATACCAAAGAATGAAACATTTCTCTTTAAAAAAATTTAAGTTTAATAAACAGCGCAAGGCAATGGTCCAAATCGTTAACAGAAAATAACCAATGTCCAAGGAAAATGGCATACATGTTTTAACAAGGTACAGTCATGTCACCAGTATTGTAATTAGTGTTTTAGAATGTTGTCCTTTGACTCCATATTGGTAAAATGAGTTGCCTCCTAGTGTGTTCTGGGCATGAATCAAGAATTCAAGTATTCAGAACAATGCATTGCCAATTATTAGATTTTAAATAACAAGTATCAAAATAATTTTAAGAACATTGACAACAGTGGGATAGAACCAAAATTTTGCTTAATTACTTCATTTACCTCAACAAATATAAACTTGCAGTTTCATGATATAGAGGCTTACTTAAAAACTTAAATTTTGCTGTTATTGAAGACTGACTTGGCACATTGCCATTAGATTTTACTAGAGAATTAGTCAACATTTCCAACATTAGTATATGTTACTCACCACTTCCAACCATGCCCATTGCAAAGATAGAATTATGAGATACTTCTGGGTCAGCATCATGAGAGAACTTGCTCAAAGTGTCCAGTATACTCAACCGTGGATTAGAGACCGAAATTAATGCCAATGCCAGAGGTACAGCACGTCTTAAAATAGGTTCACCATACCTTAACTGCCATAAAAAGAATTCAATGTAATTTTTGGTGTTAAAAATCTCAAGGGTAAATTGCTGTTTTAGGTGGTTTGGGCAATATCCTACATTTTACAATAATTCACTTGAATAATGGGCAGTATTCTAATAAGACTTAGAAATATGTGATTATTCAGTCATTTTAGGTGATAACCATCCTTCTATGTAAAGGTAATCTCAATGGCAAAATGTCTAATATCAAATAGCTCAGAAAGATTTATAAATAAATACCAACTACACATACA
Organism: Carcharhinus amblyrhynchos; assembly: GCF_965287045.1. NCBI lineage: Eukaryota > Metazoa > Chordata > Chondrichthyes > Carcharhiniformes > Carcharhinidae > Carcharhinus > Carcharhinus amblyrhynchos. The sequence goes on from NC_137326.1 coordinate 111,013,571, forward strand.
TACATTTCTGCCCACAGATAGTTGTTTCTCAGCAAACTGCAGAGAATGATAGAACTTTCTTCAAATATACTTACATCTAAACACCAATTCCACACTAATTTCAATTAATCAGAGGAGGTGTATTTGTATAAACCCTTTAATATTAAACTGAACACTTCACAAATGGAGGCAGTAATGCTGTAAAAGCTTGCTTAAAAGGTTATTTTGAACACATATTTGGCTCTCAAGATGATAGAGAAGGAAAATGTGAATATCTACTGAGTTTTCAGGTCAGACTTTGTGCCTAGACATGAGCTTACTGAAGGCAGGCAGACAGATAGGATCTGATTATGGTCTTCAAAAATAATTGCAGGTTGATAAATTAATGGAGCCAGATAAAACTAGGAACCGTCCATTTGAATTTAGGGAGCAAAGAATGATGGAAAATGAAGGACTTTCATATGTCTGGCTTCAAAGGGTAACTGCCAGGTAGGAAAGTATTCCAGAGGTGGCAGAGAGTGTATACCTTTAAGTGTTATGTTCATTTGTGCAAAACTACAGGATCACAGGAGAGTGAGATTGAAGGTAATTAAGTTGCAGTCTCTTGAGTTTGTCTGATCACCATTAAGGGATCAGACAGGATTTTAAATAGAGTTTCCTGAACTGGGTACAGGACTTAATTCTTTCCTCTTGCCTTTCCTTGTAGTTGGGTTTATAGAGATGAATCCAGGAAGAAAAAGAATGAGTGATTATGGGTCCTTGTCCAAGAACAAAGTTTTAAATGGAGCAGAGAAAGTGGTGTGGTTGCGTTCAGGCAGGGAATGCAAGAGTTGGTGTAGCTGAAGACATGAGAGATGTACGAAAGAGTTAGACCCCCAAAGAATACTGCTGGACAATTACGATTGAAGAGTTGCAAAGAAAAGATGAACAAGATCATGATGGGATTTAAATTAGTTATTGCATATTTGCAGAAGGTAATTCCAAAGAACATGAAACTAGATAAACTATCAGTACAACACAAATATACTGTTCTGTTCAATAATTGACTAACAGGGCCAAGGACTCCTTATAACATATGCTAATAACTGAACAGCAAATATGGGAATATAGCTACAACTTCAAAATGACCAACACTTACTAAAAGTAAAACACTTAATAAAAGTAATTTTCAAAAGCAGAATTTTAAAATTCTCAGAGGAACTTACCAAATGTCCAAATGTACGCAGAGCCATTTCTGCTCCAATCTCTTCTCCCATGGCAATTAAAGCAATACCAAGCACTGCTACTCCCTACAAGTTTCAAATCATAACTAAATAAATTATTTGAGTCATTAATCATCACTGAACTCTAAAGTTGTTATAATGCCAAGTAAAAAAGGTTACTTTTGAATTCTGTACTTTTTGATTTAATCAATTATAAAGTCAGATAATGACATTAAAATTAACTTGCGCAGTTAGAATTAAAATTTGTCACAATTATTTCTTTGAAATATGCTTTCCAGTATTTTCTCTGAAGCATTGGGAAATTCCATTTTTGGCCAAAACTCCAGATTCAAGTTGCGAATGAACAATTGTATGGGCATTTTACTTCGAAAGCAACTTTCACTCAATTGCATCACTGTGTGAGATGGTCTCATACTAATATTCCATTAATTGCAAGGGGTAATTAATAGAAAGGCAACAGGTCTTGTAAAAGTGTTCTTAAAAATTAATAAATAATTGACCTTTTCTTGGTAGATATTACTGTTAGTAAATAGGTTACATAGATTAAGTCAATGAAATCACCAAGAGAAGCATCCAATCACAGTCCTGCATCTCCCTGAAGCAGATGTAACTTAGCAGGTTGAAGCAAAAATTGTAGAACAGTAATTTGACTCATTGCTCTTCCCTTGTTTAAATTTGACATGTGAACTCATTCCATTTAAATATGATTCACAAATCTGTAGTTATAAACAAATTACTTGGTCACAGAATGTAAACAATTTTATATTTCCTAAATTCTATATATATGTAAAAATCTGTAAGGAAAATAACTTGGCAACTTCCCATGGCAGTATCCATTTCAAATCTTGCAAGAGGAATGGATCTTCATCATGCAACTTTAAATATTAGACAACAGTTACGTTCTGCTGGTTTTCGTCATACCTGGTGTGCTCCCATATCTGCGGCATTCTCTTTTTTGTCCTTATCTTTCTCTTTCTTTTTGTCTTTATCATCTTCTTTCTCTTTTGAATCATAATGTTCACTGCAAATGTGGAGTAATTGCTGGACTTTCAGTACATTACCAGAACCTAGAGAATTATCAATGAGATAATGGAAACAGAACATTGCCTACAAATCAATTAAAATAGTTAATTCCTCATTCAGTTTATCAAAATGACTTCCACTTTCTCTCCTGTGCAGCTCTCTAAAATAGCTACCTGGAGATAAACTCTCAGCTCTCTGACTAATTTAATCATTAGTAATTCTTAAATAACTCAGTCGACTAGTTATTTCTCTTTGGGAAAAGCGCTCTATCAATATAAGGAAATTGATATACATTTGATTACAGGTATGAAACCAATTTACATCATGTGTTGGTGCGCCAATTCCTGTGCAGCAAGGAGATTGTATTTTCCTGCACTGTACTACCAATCAGGAGGTATAGCAGAAAAGGTAGATGGGATATGGGTCCCTATTGTTGGATTCCTGCCTTGCAAGTGCCACAAGTGATCTTCCTAACCTTGTCAGCACTCTTACTTCTCAGTTAAGACATTAGAATAATGTTGTTTATTCAATGTCAAAAAAGAGGAGCATTATATTTTACTGTCTGGTGAACAAAAATGCCTTACCCAAACTATTTCAACCTGTCAAGATGGCATCCAAATCAGATTAATTAGATTTATTTAACTATACCAACCTGCATATGCACAAACATCTACCAAAGTATTGGCAAAACTACGAAATGGCTCAGACACGACTTCCAGGGCAGCCAGAATTGCCTCAATGGCCTCACCTTTTCCTGTGAACCAGAAATACATTTTATTAAAAACCTTACACAATTTTAACTTTATTTTGCAGCATGTCACACACAAATTTTATATATGCACAATAAGACTAAAATAGTTGGTTTGGAATTGCAACGGAAGAGAAAAACCACAAGTTTAGTAAAATCTGAATGTTGCAATACATAACTGGCGAATAATGAACATCTTAAAAGGAAAAGACAAGCTTCTGTGTTGACTGAGAACTTCCATTAGAACTCAGTGTTCAAAACAAAAATGCACAGCATTACAACATATTAAGGCTATGTGGTCCAACCAGTTCATGCCGCTGTTTATCCTTCATGCAAACAAGTTATTCTATCCACATTTATTCACTCCATTTCCATCTCCCCTTAAACCTTTCCCTTCATTCATTTTCAAAATTTAATCTTTATTTTTATGGTTTCCGACTTTGCCCTTAAAACAGAAATGAAATACACAGTTTCACAACTGTGTGGGTAAATTTTTCCTGATTATTATAAATCTTATGTTTAATCTTGTATCTATGCTCCCTTGTTCCAGATCCTCGAAGTACCAAAAAAAGTCTGTTTTTATCTACCTTGGCCCAATCATCGATAATTGTAAATATTCACATACCATCCAATAATTTGTGCTCTAATGAGAAACAGATCTTAATTTTTCTAAAACTATTATATTTCGTTATGAAGTATCATCCTCCATCTCAATTTCCCCCAATATCTCCCACATGGTCCTCGTCAAAAAGGCTTTTCTGAAATCCACATGCAGCACACGACCAATCATGGCTGTTAACACATCAAAAAGTTCTCTTGTAGGATTCCCTACAATGCAGGAGGTGGCCATTCAGCACTTTGAGTGTGCATCAACAGCAAACCGACTCCAGCCCCTATCCTCCTAACTCCACGTGTTTACCCTGCTAACTCCCCAATATTAAGGCACAATTTAGCATGGCCAATCAAGATAACCTGCACATCTTTGGACTGTGGGAGGAAATTGGAGCACCCAGAGGAAACCCAGAGACATGGGGAGAATGTGCAAACCCCACACAGTAATACAAGGCCAGAAGTGAACCCGGGTCCCTAGCACTGTGACGCAGCAATGCTAACCACTGTGCTAATGTGCCACCCAGGTTTATCAAAACGATTGCTGGCTATTTTGTTTATCTAGGTTCATACATCATCCTTAAAATACGATAAAATCTTCCCTACCTCAGTTGTCATTACCAGGTTTAGCACAGTCTTTTTCAAAATGAGCTGACACTGGCTGCTCACCAGTCCTCTGATGCACACCCACCCAGGAATGCCCTGAAGTACAATTTCCAGGTTCTTGATTTGTCTTTTTCCCTTTCTCCCTTCTTTGTATGGATACTCAGTTCTCAGTCATCTCAGCTGTGTCATCCTTTAACTTGATTACCTTTTCTAAAATGTTCCTTTTATCGGCAATGATGGTGTCCATCTTGCTCGACCACCTCATGATCCACTTTTTCACTGATATCTTTCCTCTTTAGTCAAGAGTCATGTGGATGCATTAAATGCTGTAATTTTTATCTACAAACTGGCAACCCTCTCAAGGTCCCAGCTCATCTTTAAAAATTCCCTTTTTATTAATGTAAGTGCAAATATGCCACTTATTTTTAATGGTTTTTACATTTTTCTTCATACTTCCCCCAAAGCTTTCTTTGTCCCATTTTATCTTCATTCTCCTTCAGTTTTTTTTCATTGCTTCTTATTGGCTTTCTTCAATTTTAAAATCGGTTCTAACCTTTATTGTGGCACCCTAACTATTAGCACTCTTGCTTTTTTTTAAAAAAGGAACCTACTTATGTTGTGACTTTTCAAAATTTAATATATTTTAACAATTGCTCTAAATCCGTGTGCCAAACTCCCTTCACCTAATAAAAAACAAGAGCGAGCACAATAATTTCAGCAGAATAACTAATTTAAATGTAATAATTATTTTTTCCTCTCCTCTCAAGCTGAATTTTTCAGCAACATGCTGAAATTATTCTCCATATGTTGCTTTCCTTCCAGCAAGCCTATCCACCATCAGCACTATCCTATCCTAAACCAGTATTATCGCTCGTTTAGTAAAAGAACCTGTGAATCAATGATTGGCAATTAGGAATAAAAAAATTACTTTTCACTCCTTAGCCCAGGGATACCAAAGCAAACTGCTGGTCAAGCTGAGGTCAATTAAGCATATCAGTATTTGGAAATCTCATTGGTGTGCATGTCTGTTACCTGATTCCAAGTCCAATTTAATTTAAAATCTAAGTTGGAATAAAATAATGACTTTGAGTATGCAGCCCATGTGCTGCCAAGGCCAGATCTTCAGAAAATTTGCTGAAATAACTCAAATTTTGAGAAGTCCTGAACAAAGCAGAAAATTAAAATAATTAAAAGCAAGTCATTTTATAGAATTAGCACTTGTCTTGCTGCAATACTTCTTACCCAAATGGTTGAGACCTAGGCCTAAGGGTAGCCACCTGGCATAAGTGTCCTTCAGCTCCTGTTCTGATTTTTCCATTATAGTTTCTAAGATGGTGGAAGTAACTTCTCCATTGCATGAGCCCACTGCAATCATACCACATGCCAGAGCAGTCACACCTATTACCTGCAAGTTAAATTTGAAAGCAAATAGTTAGGCAACTACATAGAACATGCTAATATTTATGACTTAGTGCATATGGAAATGGAATAAAGGCAACAACCCAAGAAACTGCTTTCAATAATACAAGTACACATTTTATTTAAGTTTCAATGCAACATTAGTAGGACCCAGGTATATCTCATTCATTCATCTGCTGTGGCTGTTGAATTTCTAGCTTCACTGATGTGAGAAAATCCAGGTCACACCATCCACCTTTCAGGAGAAACCTTTAACAATATTCTTCCAGCAACCAGATCAAACCCAAATTTAAATAATTTAAAGTTGGATCCCTGTCTGAATCAACTCCACAACTATTATGCAACAAATGAATTGAGTTAATTGCATGAAAACTAAGCCATTATAAAAGAGCCTAAAAGGCAAAAGAAATCAGTGGTAAAGTTGGCACATGCTGAAAACTGCTGAAAATGCTTGATAACAATAACAGGTGCTAAAACCAAAATTGTTCTGTTCAGCAGCATTAATATTGCTCATCTTCAGGAGTTAAAATTTTAAACAAAATATTACTCGTGATCAGCTCATCTATTGTTATTTTTGTTTCTAATTTCACCATCACATCCACTGCCAGAATCATACCAAATTACAAATGAGACTTTATGCTGACAGAATGATTCATCTATTTGGCATGTACTTAACTAAAGAGATAGAAGCATTTGTTCTAATTAATCGATTTAAGACAAAATAATTTACTGCATCTGCAAAAAGCAGTTGGTTGATGGACTTCATATTTACAATTATACTACAGTTTATATGTTTTTCTACAACCAATGCCAAATAGACACGTATTGCTGCACTGATTAAATTATAGATGTCTGAAGATTTTCCAGGTGTTGTACAAGACAAAAATTTTGCTAAGAGTTTTAAACATTTTAGGAAAAGTGGTATTTCAAAATGATATGTTCCCTATAGCTATTTTTCCCACTTCATTTTTCCTTACTTCGAAATTCTGTCTCTAATTCGCTTTAGTGTACATCTTCACAAATCTAATGATCTATTGGATACCCGCTCTTAATTGTTCTGGGTTAGATAACTTGGGCTTTACCTTATTTAAAAATTCAATTTTCAAAAACAAATACATAGCAAAGCATCAGACCTTAATGTATCAAAGCACTTAAGGTAATAAAAGTAATTTCACTGTAAAATCTAAAAATAAGAATCAAATACAAGCAAGTCTCATTCATCATTTCTTACAAATCTGCAATTCATTCAAACGTACAAAATTTTGCTTTCACTATCCTATCCAGAAAACTATCCCCAATATAAATAGTTTTTGTGGTCGTCCATTATCCATGTTTTCAAATTTCCTTAAATCATTGAACCCAAAAGCAAAGATGGAAACCATTCAGCTTAACATGTTTATGCCAGTTTTTTTGAAAGACAATTAATACCATATCCTGTTCTTTACCCATAGCTCTCAAATGCTTCCTTCAGAATAGGGAGAGAAGAATGGAATATGAATTTCACCACCCAAAAAAGTCCCCCACTTGCCCGAAGGTTACTTAGGGTAGCAACTGACCAATGCTCTGAAAGAAGATCTCAATCTGATTTTAACCTCTCTCTTTCATTCAGCTTTCAACTGATATCCTGCAACATTTTCAGTTTTCATTGAGAATTTCAACACCGGCAGTTTTTATTCATACCTCCATGCTGGATTTAGAATCTCGTGTCACGGGAAGGAGGAGAGCAAGTACGTCTTCCCGATTTGAGCCTGCATAAGCAAGACCAAGCCTGCCAACCGAAAAGTTAAAGAAATTACACTAAGACACTGCATACAATCAGAATCAGGGGAAAACTGTCCACTAAGTTTAAATTCATCTGTATGTTTCACAACTCTATATACTTCTCCAATTAATATCTAGAGATTGATGATGCCAAAATTAAAAATATATTTGGAGAAATCATGCATAAGATTAGAATTCTTCATTCTACAAACTATTCTTCTTGGCAAATGGCCTTTAAAATCCAGATGTTGGCATTATTTCATACAGAAAGCGAGTTCCTTATTAATCTTTAGCGAACTGGACAATAGAACTTCTGAAGATGTTATATGGACTCGAAATATTAACACTTTCTCTCTCTAAAACTGCTGCCGGACCTGCTGAGATTTTCCAGCAATTTGTTTTTATTTCAGGTTTTCAGCATCCGCAATATTTAAATTTTGCTATAGAAGAGAACTTGTCAATGCACTATCAGGATGTTGGCACTGCAAATCTGAAAATTAATCCTGCAGCAATAGCTTAACATGCAAAATAGTAAATGATCAACTATGACTAGAACTCTAGAAATTAAACTGGCGAGAAACCAGCCTATTGTTTCAATAAACATTTTGCAAGTTCCACCTCAAAAATGAAAGCAACGTGAAGACAAAAGAAATATTTTAAGTTGAACAGAAATTAAAGACATGGCACAGAATACAGATAAAATGATAGGAAGAGAAAGTGTTCTTAAAAATATTTTTGCAGCATTGCATTACAATTAAACAAATATTAATGTTAAATTCAGGAATGCAGAGGTGAAGAAGTAGGAAGTCCTTGGTTCAGGGAAATTTTTGTCTGCTATATTCACTTGTAGTCATTCAACATCCATATTTTTTCCGTCAGGTGCTTTATTATTTCTAGTTTAGCTTCCCTGCTGTCATTCCCTTATTTTCTAATTGGGGATATCACATTTCACCACTGAATAACTGATTCTGTTTTTAACATTTCAGTGTTTATTAATTCACACATTGTAAAAATGATATTTAAGTGAATATAAAAGCAGCTCATTCAAGAACTGATGGTATTTCATTTAGCCACCTTTCAAAATAAAACTAAATTAAGTTTGCAACATGGTGACTAAAGTTCCAGAATGACCCAGTAAGTTTTGCCAATCTTTTGAATAAACACTGTCAATAAAGTACAATTGGGATCAGTTAGATGGAGTTTACAAAATGTGCAAAAGAAGACAATGCTTACCCAAAGATGGCTCCAATTCTCATCGTATTACTGCTGTGTAGGACATAGTCTGAGAGAAGAGCAAGTGCTGGATCACACTCATTTCGGACACCAGAATTTACAATACCACATGCAAGCAAGGCACCAGACTGGAATAGAAGGCATTGATGGTTAATTGTTTGATCAAATGATAGACAACTTAAAAATTGCCCTGACATTACTCAAGAGTTGTAATTTTTCCGAGCACTGTTTGTTAAGTAGGGATGGCAGCACAGTGGTAATATTACTAGACTAGTTTGTAAAGAAGTATTTCATGAGATGCAGGTGTTGTAGGCAAGGTCAGCATATATTGTGCATCCTTAATTACCTTTGGACCAAGGGCAGCTAAGTTTCAACCACATTGTATCTCAAGTTACATGTAGGCCAGACCAGGCAAAGATGGCAGATTTTCTTCCCTCAAGGCCATTAGTGAACCAGTTGCTTTTTTGCAGCAATTAATGGTAGATTCATGGTCACCATTATGGAGACTAGCTTTATATTCTAGATTTATCAATCAAATTCAAATTCAGCGCACTCCTGTGATGGGATTTTAAGCCACGTTTCTAGTGCATGAGGCTCGACCTCTGGTTTACTAATCCAGTAGTATTACCACCAAGCCACTGTCTCCCCAAAGGCCCAGATTAATGTGCCAAAGACAAGAGTTAAAATCCCTTCATGCAACTGGGGAATTTAAATTCAATTAATTACTACATCTAGAATAGAACGCTTGTCTCATTAATAATGTCAACACTATCAGATTGTCGTTATTAACCCATCTAATTCACTAATATTCTTCAAGGGAGGAAACCTATCATCTCTACGTGGTCAGGTCTACACAACTCCAAATCCATAGCAACACGGCTGATTCTTAACACTGTTCTAAAATGGTCTAACAAGTCACTAATGGGCAATAAATACCACCCTTGTCTGTGATACCCAAATTCCATGAAAGAATAAATAATAAATGGTATTTACTCTGAATAAATGTGGTTGAGAAAATTACTATAGCACTTACAAGTATTTGCATCTGTAGTAACTAATTATATTACATCTAAAATATCTGAATTGATAAGATACTATTAAACAAATCATGGTCAGAAAGTATTTTAAGCCAACAAATTAATTTCTGGTGCACCCGAGACTTGAAGATTGATCTTAAATGAAGCTTGCTCCAGAACGCCCAGAACAAAAAAGGAAATAGGTTGGACTTTTATCAAAATGCACTGGAATACAACTTCCTAGAAAGACATTTTAACTATTGTATTGCTAAAATCTATAATGTAGAGCTTCTGCTCATTGCATTTTCATCAATTGCATGAAATAGACAATAGATAACAAACAGGACTAATATTTTAGTGCAAAAATAGGGCCTAAGTCTTTATCCAAATGCCAAATTTAAAAAAAAGCACACAATTGTTGGCAAAAGTTGTTCATAAGGAATAATTGTAGCAGAATTCAATTTTTTAAAGGAATCAAATCACCTGGCTTTATTTCAAACTGCTCTTTAAAAAAAGACTTTATTCAGGTTATGTATAAGCAATACCTTTCTAATCAAAAATTGAACTGGAAGAAAAACACAAGTTCCTACACAGTGATAATCCACTACGATAAGGATTGTCTGTAATTTTTGTAACATATAAAATCTTTAAAACATAATGTGTAAAACTGCTCCACAGAATTGGGAGGAAACACAAAGGAGCAGTTATTTCCCCCGAAATAAAATGGTAGGACTGGAAACTAAGGATGTTAACAAAAATAATTCAATTCACAGCAAAATCAGAATACTACTAACAAGTGAATCAGCATTAGTGACAAATAAAATTACTTGTTTAGAGAATCCATTAGCAGAGCTGTATTAAAGTGGAATTTTTTGCAAGCTGTCAACTTTAAAAAAAGTTTAGAGTGATTTTCCTGAAGCTTTCAGAGCAGTAAGTGGCCTACGTTGGATTTTCCTGGATACATGGGCTGGAACTCTACTGATGTTCACACCAGCAAGATTCTCCAGTTTTCAGCAGTGCACCCCCGCCTGCAGGATGTCATTATTGGGCATTCCCATTGACAAAGGTGGGAACCAGAGAATCCTGCCGCTAGCACACAATCTGCCACCTCCCGCTGGCAGGTCAGAGAATCTCACCCAAGATGTCTGGATATCTTTTTACATAACATATGAACAGCTTGGCATCAGGGAACATAGTCAGGGATCCACATAAACTTGTCAAATAACTTTAGACATATGAAATATATTTGGAATTTAGGCCTCACCTTAATATAGTCTTCCGAAGAGTACAAATACTTGTCAATTTGTGTCAAACCACCATCCACATCCCAAAGTAGTATCATACCTAATGAAGCAGCAGCACTTAGCATGCCTAGTAACAAAAAAATGAAATGGATCAATTACCCAGCCAGTACATCATGCTTGATATTTTAACAACATTCGGGAGGTACTTACCATGGTCTTTGTTTTTGTATAGCCATTTATTACCATCTTCTGTCAACAGTTTATCTTGTCCAAATGCAGCATTTACAAAACCATTGACAAACGATGAAGCGAGGTTCATACGAGCAGAATCAATCTGGGAGCCAGTGCTACCAAAACCTATAAATTAAAAAACTTCAGTACTTTAATTTCTAAACACAAATTTTTCTTATCGAGCACACAGCAGTACTCTTACACTCCACCACTAATAATACATTAAGTATTTCGTAAAAGGTCCTAATTATTCCAAAGTTTCATCTTTTTATTACATCCATTAAATCTTCTTCCAACTCTAAATGTTGATGTGCCACTGCTCCACACAAGTGAGACCTTCTGGTACCTTGCTCAAATAAATATCTTTCATTTGTAAGTCCATCAGCTGTTGGCTGCCTATTAAACCAAGACAGTATCACAGTACTGTCCTTTCATAATGGCTATACACACATTTTACAGGTTAGAGTGTTTGTTATTTGATGTCACTACTGTAAACCTCTGCCACCATCCTCTTGATGGGTGATTTGGGAGGATGCTGACAGAAAAGGAATTGGCTTCATTAGATTTTCCTTGATACATGGTGCCTGGATATCTTTTCACGTGGCATATCTGCACTTGCAACAGCTTGGCACCAGGGCACATAGCAGGTTGTTAGAGTCAATAGCTTTGGCTATGTGCTGGCAACCGCCTGTAAGTGCTTATGGGGCCAATTTAATGGGTCAGACAACGAGGACGCGACTGCTCAGCATATCATCCATTTGGCATTTTCGGAAAACAGGACAACTTCACTTATTGGCCTCTCATTATTGAGAATGGATATGTTCATGGATCTCTCTCTTTAAACAAGGTATAACCATTTATTTGAAATAGCTTTAAGAGATAATGAGAAAATAGCATTCAAATTCCATTCGATATTACTTCACTACACAGATTTCTATCAAGGCAACACAAAATTACAAAAAAGTTAAAACAAATTTTGTCTCCCAAAGTCAGCCAACACTAAAGAGCTAGAAATGTTGAGACTAATTTCTATTGGTATCACATTGAGAAATGTTAACCTTCACTAACAGAAAAAGACAGTAATGATTATAATAGTCCCACTTCTATACTAATGCAAACTTACGGTTATTTTCCAAATGTGTCTTGTAAATATCCTCTGGTACTTTAGGCTCCATAATGTCCAGCTGGGGAGAAAACAGATATTTCTTGTATCTAATAGTATAACTGAAATTTGTAATAGATTGTGCTTCTCTACATTAATAGGCAAATTTAGATTAACCTCTCCCTGTACCATTTCCTTTATTCTTTGGAAAACTTTCACCTTGCTGTTCCCCATCTCTAACCTCTACAAGTTCTTCAACTCCTAAAAGTTTGGCATCTGATGCATCCTTCCTCTTTTCATTCCACAGCTGGTAACCCTGCCTTCAGTACACAGGATTCATGCTTAATTTTCTCTAAATATCTTTCCAGCTCTGTCCAACATTAAGACTTTTTAAAAAATCCGTCTCTAATATCTAACTTATCAACAAATCCTCCTGCTTTGGATCAGTGATGATTTTTCCTGATGCAGCTGTGAAATGCATTGTAGTACTTAGCTATCTAAAAATCAGGCTGCTGTTTGCATGCATAACAATAGAATGGGGGGATAGCATGGCTGAGCATTGCCAATCAATCAGGCCATGGGCTTAGCACAATGCTTTTCTCAATTTGAAACATCCACAAGCAGCTTCTATAGAGTCATACAGCTCCACAGCATGGAAACAGGCCCTTTGGCCCAACTTGTCCATGCCACCTTTTTAAACCCCGAAGCTAGTCCCAATTGCCTGCATTTGGCCCATATCCCTCTATACCCATCTTATTCATGTAACTGTCTAAACACTTTTTAAAAGATAAAATTATACCTGTCTCTAACATCATCTCTGGCAGCTTGTTCCAGACACTCACCACCCTGAGAAAGAATTGTGCATCTGGACTCTTTTGTATCTCTCCTCTCTCACCTTAAACCTATGTCCTCTAGTTTTAGACTCCTCCAGCTTTGGGAAAAGATATGACTATCTAGTTGATCTGTGCCCCTCATTATTTTATAGACCTCTATAAGATCACCCCTCAGTCTTCTACATTTGAGAGAAAAAGTCCCAGTCTATCCAGCCTCTCCTTATAACTCAAACCATCAAGTCCCGGTAGCACTCACGTAAATCTTTTCGGCACTCTTTCTAGTTTAATAATATCCTTTCTATAATAGGGTGACCAGAACTGCACACAGTATTCCAAGAGTGTATTTAATTGAAGACTGTCAGAGACAGCCAAAATGTGGAGGATAAAGCAGCAGCGTAGAGACAGTAATATAAGTATTGGATTCCAAAAATTATGTCGTAGCTGCAGGTGAGGGCATCACTGAATAATGTATAAGAACATAAGTAGTAGGAGGAGTAGGCCATCTAGCTTGCCCCGCTATTCAATAAGATCATGGCTGATCTGAAGTGGCTCAGTTCCACTTTCCCGCTTTCTCCCCATAACCCTTAATTCCCTTGTCTGCCAAAAACCTATCTACCCGTGTCTTAAATATATTTAGCAAGGTAGCCTCCACCACTTCAACGGGCAGAGAATTCCAGAGATTCACCACCCTTTGAGTGAAGAAGTTCCTCCTCAACTCCGTTCTAAACTGCCCCCCCTTATCTTGAGGCTGTGCCCTCTAGTCCTGTCCTTTGAGCGGGAAGAATCTCTCTACCGCTACCCTATCCATCCCTTTCATTATCTTATACATCTCTAAGATCCCCCCCTCATCCTTCTAAACTCTGAGTACAGACCCAGTCTATTTAGTCTCTCTTCATAGTCCAGCCCCCTCATCTCTGGGATCAGCCTAGTGAACCTCCTCTGCACTCCCTCCAAGGCCAAAACATCCTTGCGCAAGTGCGGCGACCAAAACCACACACAGTACTCCAGCTGCGGCCTCACCAGTGCCCCGTACAGTTGCAGCAAGACCTCCCTGCTTTTATATTCTATCCCCCTCGCTATAAAGGCCAGCATCCCATTCGCCGCCTTGATCACCTGCGGCACCTGCAGACTGGGTTTTTGCGACTCATGCACAAGGACCCCCAGATCCCTCTGCACCGTAGCATGTTGCAGCTTTTCACCCTTTAAATAGTAATCCCTCTTACTATTATTCCTGCCAAAGTGGATAATCTCACACTTGCTAACATTGTAATCCATCTGCCAGGTCCTCGCCCACTCGCTCGGCCTATCTAGATCCCTCTTGCAGACTTTCCACACCCTCCGCACAATTTGCTTTTCCACTTATCTTTGTGTCATCAGCAAATTTTGTCACCCTACACTCAGCCCCCTCCTTCAGATCATCTATATAAATGGTAAATAGCTGAGGCCCCAGCACCGATCCCTGCGGCACTCCACTAGTTACCAACTGCCAATCAGAATAGCACCCATTGATACCAACTCTTTGCCTCCTATAAGACAACCAATCCTCTATCCACGCTAACACCTTACCTCCAACTCCATGCCCCGTAACCTTCTGAAGCAACCTTTTGTGCGGCACCTTGTCAAACGCCTTTTGAAAATCGAGAAATGCTGTCTACTGCACTAGTCACATCCTCATAGAATTCCAAAAAAATTTGTCAAACACGACTTCCCATTAACGAATCCGTGCTGAGTCTGCTCTATCAAACAATTCTTCTCAAGGTGCCTCGCTATTTCATCTTTGATGACGGATTCAAGCATTTTTCCAACAACAGACGTTAAACTAACCGGCCTATAATTCCCTGCCTTTTGCCTGCTACCTTTTTTTAAACGGTGGCGTAACATTAACCGTTTTCCAATCTTCCGGCACTTCCCCAGAATCCAGCGAAGTTTGGTAAATAATCAGTAAGGCATCCACTAACACCTCTGCCATTTCCTTCAGAACCCTGGGATGCATTCCATCCGGTCCTGGGGACTCGTCCACCATCAGTCCCGCTAGTCGATCAAGCACTACCTCTCTAGTGACAGTAATCGCATTCAGGCCCTCAACTCCTACCATCCTTCTATCTTTAATATCCGGCAAACTATTCGCGTCCTCCTCCGCGAAGACCGAGGCAAAAAACTTAAGGTCTCAGCCATTTCCTCAACTCCCACCACTAAATCCCCCTTCTCATCCTTTAAGGGTCCCACATTCACTCTAGCCAGCCTCCTCTTTATATATTTGTAAAAACTCTTACTGTCCTTTTTTATATTTAGTGCTAGTTTAGCTTCATAGTCATTCCTTCCTTTATCAACTTCTTCATCAATCCACTACTTTTAGCCACTCTAAAAGTATCAGCTTTTAATTTAATACTCTCCTTTATCCCTTCTCCCACATTCCTTCTTTACCATCGGAATATATTTCTGCTAAACACCGAGAAAGATCTCCTTAAAGATCCTCCACTGTTCCTCAGCAGTCCTACTGACCAATCTGCTCTCCCAATCTACATTCGCCAATTCCTCTCTCATCCTATGTCCATAAATCCTGCATAAAGAGGAGTTAATTGATGAATCCAATGATTTAAATATAACTGGCTATGGAAGATTGAAAAGATTACAGTAAGAACTCAAACTTAACTATGTTCTAAATCATATTTGGGGAAAATCTTTGGACTGCACAAGTTTGGATTTGAAACAAAAACTTTTCCCATTTTATGTTATTAACATCAGTGGCTGTTCTGCGTGGAAGAGTAAGGTATCTAGCAAAGAAACCCTAATCTAAGAGTGATCCAATTTGTTGTCTTTCAATAAAGAGGCCAAGAACCATTACTTCTCAATTCCAATGTAATATTGTATCCACTGCTTTAGGAGAGTTGATACCGCCCTGGTGGCAATCATATCCCCTCTGCTTACTTCTGCAACATTCAAGACAAATAGATTGAAGGACAAATAAGGCTGATCTGGTACATGCAGGTTATGCAGGATATTCTCAAAACAAACTTGAGCTCGGAAGAACACATTCAAATTTGTTTTGAGACAATCTTGGACATTGGTTTTTGAAAGCCACAACATTCACTGCCACTCAATATTTGTACTTTGTTTTGTATAGCTCTATGGCTGTCTAGCACTAACTGGCATAAAAACACTGGAAATATTCAGCAGGTCACGTGGCATCCTTTGAAGAGAAACAAAGTTAATGTTGATGGCTTTTAATTAGAACTGGAAGAAGTTAGAGATGAAGTATAGACTCAGGAAAAGGAGAGAGAGAAAAGAACAAAAGGGGAAGGTCTGGCCAACGTGTTAAGCAATTCCAGAATTTTCTGCTTTTATTTTACATTATACGCATTTGCAGCTTTTTCCTTTCCTTTGGGTGTAGGGGCAGCGCAAATGGGAATAGCAGAATCATAACTGAAAGCTGTCCAGAACAGGGGCAGAGATTGTGATCTGAAGTTGTTCAAACACTGAATCAGGAGTTCCATACAGTGTCTAACTAAATGATGAGGTGTTGCTCCTCAAGAGTATGTGGAGCTTCATCAGAATAGCACATGGGTCCAAATGGGAGAGGGCAGGGAATTAAAATGACAGGTGACCAGAAGATTGGGGTCAGACTCACAGACTGAATGGAGCTGTTCCACAAAGTAGCCAGGTAATTTATTTGGTGTCACCAGTGTAAAGAAAACTTCATAGGGGTGGGCAATACATCCTGGCTTAGCCAGTTACACCCATACCCTGAAAATGAAAGCAGCAGCAAATACAGCAATATGTAATTGAAAGAAACACATGTACATCTCCAGATGTACAGGACATGTTGTTTGAGGGGAGGGTTGTTTGGGGTAATTTAAGACTGCATCAAGGGAGGAGGAAAGATATGTCTGGATGTGGCATCACACTAGAGGTGACAGAAATGACAGTATGACCTGTTGAACATGGAGGCTAGCGAGGTGGAAGTTACGGACAAGAGGAACTCCATCATGGCTCTGGGAGAAGGCATCGGGTGAAAACCAAATTGTAGGAAATGGGATGGACCTGGTTCGAGGCAGTGTCAAACATGATGGAGGGAACTCCTGGTTGGGGAATTTTTCTACAGAACAGGATGGGAGGAAGTGCAGTCAAAGCTGCTTTTGTTTATACTTGGTATGTTCGATAGCCCAGATCCAGAAATGTAGACAGAGAAGTCAAGGAAAGAAACAGCATCAAACTGAAACTGTAACTCCATGTTTGTCTCTCTACAGATGCTGTCTGATCGGAGTATTTCCAACACTTTCTATTATTATTTCAGATTTCCTGCACTCTCCGTGTTTTATTTTTGTATTGGAGCCAAACGGCATCTGGTTTGCTTCTCAACATCAGCTATATGATGTTGAGACATCTGATCTTAACAAGGTTACTAGTTCAGTGCAAGAGTGATAATTCCTTGGAGGACCTTTGCAATCTTTCCTTTTTATACACAATTACTGTTGACATTCTTTTGCTGCCAAATGGTGCTAGCAAGATCCAAGTAAATGTTATCTGGATATCATCAGTCAATGCTGGCATATTGCAGCACTGAAGTCTTTGGCACTACATGGCACAAATGATCTTTATTACAGACTGTTAAAGATAATTGCATTTCAGCGACGTTATTCAGTCAACTTCAGAAGTCTGATTTCTCTGTTCAAAGTGCCTAAAGTTTGGCCGTAAAAGGACTTGCCAGTCAATTTTCCCTCCAATTAAGGAAAGCTAGCATTTATCCGTTAGCATCCCTGGCTGCCAGTACAATTACATAATGACCAGAATACCCTGTCAATCATCTCACTGCTGTTTTCCTGTCTCTTTAAAATACTTTCTCACTTTATCAAAATAACTCTGATCTCAGCAGCCATCACTAGCTCCCACACAGTTGGTTTGACCTCAATAAAACAGTAAATATAAAATGCTTCTGAAAGTGTTTTTCATCAGTCTGTAGAATCCATATTGAACAAATATTTTCCATAATCCAACCAAATATTTCACATTTAAGTTCAAAATAGCGTTATTTGGAAGCACTGCAGAATAATCTTCCTTTTGTCTACAGCAAACTTCAAATAGTTGCATTTGTTAAACTGTGCCTTACCTCTCTTGCAAGGGCCAAGAAGTTGCTGTTCAATTGAACATTTGACATTATCTCTGTCAGATCTTCATAGTCCTCCACATCCTCATTTAGTTCCAAGAATACACCATGGCGACCCAACATAAATGCTACCTGCTTCTGAATAACACTGTAAATCAAGTAATATTAATGAACAATGATCACAACAAACAAGTGTTTATTGTAGCTTTGTATCACTACTTGATTAGCATTAGAAAATGCGTTCTATAGTTCCACAGGCTCAACTGCCCCATAGGGCCTCACACGGTTGCAAATGCTCAAAGTACATACTGTTCATAGGCTACACCATATCAACCATTCAAGCCCAAACCTATTTTCATTTTGTCTGCATATAATCGGAGTGACTAGCTTATCAAGGATGCCTAAATCTTAATATGGAGAGGCAGTGGCATAGTGGTAGTCACTGGACTAGTGATCCAGAGATGCAGGGTTCAAATCCCATCACAGCAGGTGTTGAAATTTAAATTCAATATAAATCTGTAATTAAATATCTAATGATGACCATGAAACCATTGTTGATTTTCATAAAAATGTTACTAATGTGCTTTAGGGAAGGAAATGGACCATCCTTACCTGGTCTGGCTTACGTGTGACTCCAGACCCACACCAATGCAGTTGACTCTAAAATGCCATCCAAAATGCCCTAGCAAATCACTCATTGAATCAAACTGCTGGAAGAAGTTAATAAGGAAATGAAACCAAAGTTAAAGTTCATTTATTAGTGTCACAAGTAGGCTTACATTAACACTGCAATGTAGTTACTATGAAAAGCCCCTAGTTGCCACACTCTGGTGCTGGTTCGGCTACACCGAGGGAGAATTTAGCATGGCTCAATCCACCTAATCTGCACATCTTTGGACTGTGGAAGAAAACTGGAACACCTGAAGGAAACCCATGCAGACACAGGGAAAACATGCAGACTCCGCACAGTGACCAGACGGACCACCTGGCATCAGCTTAGGCATGATGTGGGAATGCTGGCGTTGGACTGGCGTAAACACAGTAAAAAGTCTGACAACACCAGGTTTTAGTCCAACCGATTTATTTGATAATACTCACAAGCTTTCGGGGTTAGTCCCTTCGTCAGGTGAATGGAGTGTTCTGGCCTCAGACAGAGCATATAAAGCACAGACAGTTTAGAGATTACTGATTAAAATGCGAATCCTTACACCTAACCTGCTGTTCAAGACCTGAAGTGGCTGACAACGTGAGTGGAAGGAGCACTGATCACAGGTTACAGAGATGTGTATTGTCTCCAGACAGTACAGTAAGTGAGGTTTTGCAAACCCAGGCAAGTCACGGGGGTTACAGATAGTGTGACATGAACCCAAGATCCCTGTTGAGACCGTCCTCATGCGTGCGGAACTTGGCTATCAGTCTCTGTTCAGCGACTCTGCGCTGTCGTGTGTCGTGAAGGCCGCCTTGGAGAATGCTTACCCGAAGGTCAGAGGCTGAATGCCCGTGACCACTGAAGTGTTCGCCAACAGGAAGGGAACAGTCTTGCCTGCTGATTGTCGAGCGATGTTCATTCATCCGTTGTCGTAGCGTCTGCATGGTCTCCCCAATGTACCACGCTTCGGGACATCCTTTCTTGCAACGTATCAGGTAGACAATATTGTCCGAGTTGCAAGAGTATTTACCATGTACCTGGTGGATGGTATTCTCACGTGTGATGATGGTATCCATGTCGATGATCCAGCATGTCTTGCAGAGGTTGCTGTGGCAGGGTTGTGTGGAATTGTGGTCACTGTTCTCCTGAAGACTGGGAATTTTACAACTCATCCGCTTTATCCTGGACCACAATGTCTTCACCTTCAACAACCAGTTTTTCATCCAGACACATGGAACAGCCATGGGGACCAAATTTGCACCTCAATATGCTAACATCTTCATGCACAGGTTCGAACAAGACTTCTTCACTGCACAGAATCTTCAACCAATGCTATAAACTTGATACATCGATGACATTTTCTTCCTTTGGCCTCATGGTGAAGAATCACTGAAACAACTGTATGATGATATCAACAAATTCCACCCCACCATCAGACTCACCATGGACTATTCCCCAGAATCAGCTGCATTCTTGGACACACGCATCTCCATTAAGGACGGTCACCTCAGCACCTCACTGTACCGCAAGCCCACAATCTCACAATGCTCCACTTCTCCAGTTTCCACCCTAAACATGTTAAAGAAGCCATTCCCTATGGGCAAGCCCTCCGTATACACAGGATTTACTCAGATGAGGAGGATCATGACAGACACCTCCAGACCCTGAAAGATGCCCTCATAAGAACAGGATATGGTGCTCGACTCACAGATCGACAGTTCTGATGCGCCACAGCGAAAAACCGCACGGATCTCCTCAGAAGGCAAACACGGGACAGTGGACAGAGTACCCTTTGTCGTCCAGTACTTCCCCGGAGCGGAGAAGCTACGACATCTTCTCCGGAGTCTTCAACATATCATTGACGAAGACGAACATCTCGCCAGGGCTATCCCCACACCCCCACTTCTTGCCTTCAGACAACCACACAACCTCAAACAGACCATTGTTCGCAGCAAACTACCCAGTCTTCAGGAGAACAGTGACCACAATTCCACACAACCCTGCCACAGCAACCTCTGCAAGACATGCTGGATCATCGACATGGATACCATCATCACACGTGAGAATATCATCCACCAGGTACGTGGTAAATACTCTTGCAACTCGGCCAACATTGTCTACCTGATACGTTGCAAGAAAGGATGTCCCGAAGCATGGTACATTGGGGAGACCATGCAGACGCTACGACAACGGATGAATGAACATCGCTCGACAATCAGCAGGCAAGACTGTTCCCTTCCTGTTGGCGAACACTTCAGTGGTCACGGGCATTCAGCCTCTGACCTTCGGGTAAGCATTCTCCAAGGCGGCCTTCACGACACACGACAGCGCAGAGTCGCTGAACAGAGACTGATAGCCAAGTTCCGCACGCATGAGGACGGTCTCAACAGGGATCTTGGGTTCATGTCGCACTATCTGTAACCCTCGTGACTTGCCTGGGTTTGCAAAACCTCACTTACTGTACTGTCTGGAGACAATACACATCTCTGTAACCTGTGATCAGTGCTCCTTCCACTCACACTGTCAGCCACTTCAGGTCTTGAACAGCAGGTTAGGTGTAAGGATTCGCATTTTAATCAGTAATCTCTAAACTGTCTGTGCTTTATATGCTCTGAGGCCAGAACTCTCCATTCACCTGACGAAGAGGCAGTCCCCTCGAAAGCTTGTGAGCATCAGCTTAGGCACCAGAAACGACAGTGGCAGACCAGTCTATCTTGCAAGTTCTCTCCACAATCTGGGGGTTTGTACCACAATCATGACAGCTGTCTCACAGATCACTGTGAGGGAAAGCCACTACCAAACAGCACACACTATTGTACTGAAACGTGAGTCTTGAACCCATAACCTTCTGATTTAAATGAGAGCACTATCATTTAACTCATGCTGGTAATATTGAGTAATTACTGCACTTTTACCAATGTATCCTTTTTGGCACTTTTAATAATTGGATAAAAAATTAGAATGGAAAAGTTGAACAGTAAGAAATGTATTAAGGTGACTGCAAGCACAGCATGAACAAGTCTTGTCTCAAGTTTTCACTTGCATCACAGTACTAACTACTGCTATAACCAGGTAGATTGAATTCCATCAGTAAGTGTGCAAAGAAAATGGTTTAATCAGTTAAGCAGGAGGAAGCAATAAATTGGTTAACTACTGCAGAAGTTAGCACAGTTACTATAATCATAGCTTAGGATACGTTTCTTGTGCCATTAAAGGACACTTATAAAAGGAATAAATATCATTAACTTAAACTTCTGCGTAATAACATGCAGTATATAATTAGGATCTTTTTTGTTCCACGCAGGTTTCTGTACCCTTCTTAAATTTGCCACTTTGAGAAAAATATTTTCTCTGTCAATCCACTCCAAATGTCCTGAGTAAAATTGTACAGCAATAAGCAGTACAGATCAGAGGAATCTAGGTCACATTTTCAATCTGTGCTGTCAGCCAATTTCAGCTGAAATAATAGTTTGGATTCTACAACTGATTGCATGACAGAATGAACAAGGGAAAGGTACTTGAATACAAACAAGCACAGAACTATGGTTCAGCAAAAATCAGTACTTTAGAAAAGAAAAGGAAAACAAATGAATTTGGTGGACTAATAAACAATAGTAGTGTATTAGAAATGCATTTTTCTAGTTTTTAAGGCAACTCTTTCCACTACAGACTTTACACGAAACATTTTAACAATTAATCAAATACATATTGATTTGAAATTATTACATACACATCTTTACAGGAAGTAAAAATATCTTCAACTAGTTCCATGTCATTTAACATCAGAGCAAGGCGCAGAGCCTCAGGGAAGCGATTGAATTTCCGGAAAATACTAAGAGCACATCGAAGTAAAGCAGAATTTTCTGGTTCAGGAACATAACTGACACAGCTGAAAAAGAAAATTAAAAAAAATCACTTGAAGCACAATATACAAAATAACGCACCATAAAATTTAAATAATATTCGATCACAGTTAAGGTCTGCATTTTATCAAGCCAACTCATTCAATAAAAAGAATATCTTACAAATTGCAAGACTTGCAGTAAAAAATTTCCAGTAAATTCTAATCAGAAACAAAATGTGTCTAATGTAGAAAACAAATAATGATGGTATGTAATACAATGAATTATGACAAAAAATTGAATCGGTAGAATCTAAAGATAAGGTTCACAATCTTTACTAGATTGTAAAGAGGTTTAGTAATGCAACTTTTACTACAACTTTTCCTCAGACAGCAAATTTCTACTCAGCCACTCGAACAAGAGCTGGGCATGCACATGAAGCTGATTTTGTTTAAAATCATAAAGGAGGCAAATAAAACTTGATTTTCTAATTCAACACAAACACATACTATACTCAGCAAGCCATGACGAAGTGCAAACCTCAAGTGAAATGGAACAAGCAGGCTGGGTCTGATCAGACGAGAATCTGATAGCAATTAGTCCCCAATTTTAAATCACATATTTGATCTATATTGTTTGATTGATATTAAAGTCAAGGAACCAATCGTAAAGGAATCTGGGAAGCAAAGAAGTTAACTTATTTGGCATGGGAATTTTTCACAACAGGTCGAGAGGCAGGAAGGTGCACTGGTAAGGGATTGCAGCGTTTCCATGGGCTGAATGGCATAATTGCTGTGACAATTGATGTAGAGTTTCCATTACAAACCTGAACATAGAAATTTATAATGTAAAGATTAACAGGAAGATCATAAGAATTAAGATAAGCTACTTAAATGAAAATATTATACAGATAATGATGGGATAAAGTTATTCAAACGCCTTTTTGAGTCAGCTAGGAGATTTTTCACCTTTCTAACAGAGGCAAAAGGCAGTCAAAAGTTGAAACTGTATTACACATTGAACAAACTCAAGATGTACTTAAAGCTATACACAAAGTTAATTTCCAACTAATATTATAATTCATGTTACAAAAGCTGCAGAAAGATGCTTCACACACCTTGTTAAATATAAGCAGACTTTAGAATACGCATTTTCGTCAATATAATCTTCCAGCATATTGAGATGTTCAATCTCCATGAGAAGATCACATGCCTCATGCTCAGCATTGTGAGCCATATTATACGGAACTACCTCTTTTACCAAGGTGAGTAGTATTTCATGCTGAGCTTTATCATTCTCATCTACCTCCTGCCATTCTTTCGCAACCTCACCTGCCAGATGCCTGGAAAAGAAAATAATGTTAAGATTTCAAAAACTTAAGAAACCACCTGTCTGCAGTCAGCTGTCACAACAATCATAAATCCTGAAAAAAATTAATTAGAACACATAGAATAGACATTTTCACTTATGAAAAGTACTCTCATCAGATCTGAGTGCTAAATGACATGCACAGCCATTCAGATTTAACTATCACTTGTGCTTCACCTGGACAAGTTTGTTATTTGCTCCATCTCTTATAAAGCCCCAGGAGACATCATGCCTTTGGGCTGGATAATCCCCTCGTGATGGGCATAAATGCTGGTCTAGCTGGTGATGTCCACATTGCGTAAATTAATTTTTAAGAATCAGATATTTACATCAATAGCTTCAACTGAATTAATGCTAACTGTCAGGAATAGATATGGATATAAAAAAACAAAAAAGATAAAGACAGAAGTGTTGAAGAAGCTAAATATAAAGGTAGCAATACAAGGATCGAACTCAATACTATTGACGAGTAAGTTTGCTCTGGTTCCTAGAATTTTCTTTTTTGTTATATAATTTCAGATGTATGAAAGACTGATAGTTCATGGTGGCCTGCCTCTTCCCTTGCCCCACACCTGCAGAGATATGTCCCTCAAATTATACATAACCAATCAACTCTTTCTAACAAAGATAGATGTCTATAGTCCTTTGTAGGCTATGACTTTTGTATCTGCAATCTGAATATTGACCCCCTGTTTTATCCTCTATATGCAAAACACTTCAAATATTTTAGATATTTAATTTCCCTTACTATCTTAAAATAGTTATTTATATAGCATGCTATCACAGCCCTTAAATATTCCAAAGCTTTGAAATGAATTAGCTCAAAACAAGGTCACAGATTTTATACAAGGCAAATATCACAACTATTCTGCAAACCAACAACAATAAATTGAGTAACCAGTTAAACTTTATTTAAAGACTGATGTTGGTAGAAATTTGTAATCAGTAAACAAAGCACCTTTTTCCTATCAAGGGCAATTTTATACTAAGGAAATTTATCATAGGTTACATTATTAGTAGACAGCTTACGTTTCCTTTTAAATTCTATCAGGCTTGTTCCAACATTATTGGACTGGTTGTATAGGTTTAAAGTAAATTGGCATTTCTACCTTAACATAGCCAGGTTCGTGCAAAACATAATCTAGAATACCACCATATGGAATTGAGTCACCTGGCCCAGTTCGTTTGTGCCTGCGTTTTTCATGAGCCACCTTGTTTGCTTCAACTTTCCTATCAACCTAATATCTTAATATTCCACTTTTCCCAAGTAACTATGTAAACACCTTTCATAATTTATGCCCTATGGCAAACAATTTCACACAATAACCTCAACATGAAAAATATAATAAAATAATGAACGAGAGTTTTTTTGTTAAAACACACCTGACATATTCATGCCCCCATGAAGCCAGTTCTTCCTGAGATCCTTGAAGCCTATATTTCAGACATTCCCGGTCTCCGCTCATTGTCATGGCTAAGACTGACACAATGTCAGCACAAAACCTCTGTAAGAAAAAGATTACTTCTTCTTTAATGAACATTCTCACTTTTCCTTATAATTCAATTAAACTGGCTCCTTGAATGAGGCAGTTGATTCTTGTGTTAAGTTTTGTCAACTTACAGAACAGGTGCAGCTCTGCATTGAATAGGTGCCATTTGAGCCTCTCTCCCGTAGCTCAGCTGGTGAAAATAGTTATCAGTTCAAATATACAGTTCAGAAACTCTTAGGATAAATATTGTTTCAGACAATGATTAAATTTCACCTGGTATAAGAATATAGGCATTTGAAGACTAAAATTGTCAGGTTGTTTAGCTCTGATCCAGCTACTCCATAAATATATCAATATGACTAGAGTCCGACTCCTGTACCATGACATGTCCACTGTCAAGCAGGCTAACATCAATGGCTAGATTTTAATTAAGTGGAATTCTATGTATCTAAATACCAAATTACAATCAGTGTCTGTGAAATTATATCAGGTAGGACATGTACACCTTGAGAACGGGACAGAGAGATGAGTAGAGGGTTGGAGAGCAGAGGGGAAAGAAAAAGATCTTCAGAATATTAAAAATTCACCAGTAAACTAATGGGATTTTGTACTATTTCAAATCTTCTATTACGGAAAAGAACATTTAAGTTGACCATAAAATCCACAAGAAGTGTTTCTATGCAAGTACTTTAATCACACTTCTGTAGTGCTCCGTAATAAGATATTTAAATAAAGAGCAAAGTCACAACTAAGAACTTTAAATCTAAAGGTCAGCAATGTTTTAGTATATTAGTGAAGCTTGCTTGTCATTGCTCAGCAAGTATGTGTGCGCTATTTTATAGCAAAACAGGAATACAATGTACTATCCTGCAACTGTGTTTATTAAAGCCACTTGCCCTTTTGTTGTAAGTGAAGATGCATTGAGAGAAGTACGATATTTAATTGCCATTTTGTCAAGTACTATGAAGTTTGGAACAATTTTATGCTGCAGTTCAAAAATACAGTTCAGAAACATCCAGCATTTAAATGCTGTTTGTAAGTATAAAAATCTATTTTGAAACACATTGTATACAAATAATGACCCATTGGGTCGTCATGGCGAATCTCAATGTGTTACAAATACATTTTTCTACGAGGCGAAGTCATAGACTGGGATATAATTTACAACACAAAAACAAGCCAATTGGCCCAACTCAGTACACACAGCTCCAAAGCCCACAAGGTCATTATTTTTCTCATCGTGTCTGTGTTTGCAAGGCAAACTCATTCCATTACCCAGCTCTCTCCCCATTGCCTTGAAACTTCCTCCGCTTCAAAGAGTTATCCACTTTTACCTTAAAAAATATGCAAGGCCCCTTAACTCAACTTCTACCCTATAATCTTACATGATACAACCGTCTTTTATGCCAATAATTTCTTATAACCTCTTTTACTTTCTCCACGACTGCTTTAAGTTGATGATTCACTGCCAGAAGGCATTGTCTTTTCTTGCGTCAAAATTCTTCATAATTTCATGAACCTGTTAAATCTCCTGCACTCAATGGAAATAATCAGTTTCAAAGATCTCCTTCTAACAACTTCCTGGCCTCAGCTTTGTGCCCCCTCTCTGGCTTTCCAAAATGGGACACCCAAAATCACAGATGCTATTCCAACTTGCCTAACTGATATCTAGCATGACTTGATCAGTATAAAATTTAAATCAGATTTTAGAAGTTATTTCATTTACATGTACAGAAATTTAGAAATGTGCATTATTTCAGCTTACAGGGTTCAACATTTTAACGTCTTTTCCTGACAATAAAAGTTCTACAGTACCTAGCTTCAGCTTCTAAAGTAAAGTTTATTTATTAGTTATGAGCAAGTCTTACATTTACGCTACAATGAAGTTACTGTGAAATTCCCCTAGTTGTCACACTACGGCACCTGTTCAAGTCAATGCACTAAACGTTTACTGGTTGTTGTGGGAAAATAAGATTTGCTTTAAGTTGTTTCCCTTAAAGTTGCACTTTTCAGAAATGTGACAATGTTAGGTGAGGAATTATCACATCTTAAATTACCCATTTTTAAAATCCAAATTTCTATTGGCCTTTCCTATTTGCATTTTCACATTATGTAATAGATCCCGTGGCTGTTGCTGTTCATCCACTCACATCTGCTACTTGCCTGCTCATTTAACTAACTGCTGCATACCACGCTGAAGTCTTTCATAGATCTTGTGTTTACTGACCTTTTACCTTACTTCATACCCAAGTCTATTGCACCAATATCAACTTCAAAAACCCAATTCTTTCAATTCTTCTCTTTCGAGGAACATCCTAACTGCTTCCTATTCATCAACTAACCCACTATCCACGTTACTGCATTTCTTATGGCATGTACATGAATTCTCTATTAAAGTCTTTTATGAGACAGTTCCTTCTGAAAATCCATAACCACTATTTGTGTTCTCTTCATCTATGCAATCAGTTTCGCTTTCCAAAATGCTTATTTGCCTTTAACAAATCATACTGACTTTCCTCAAATAACCCATGCATTTCTAGAAGCTTATAATGTTACTTTCAACTACAGATTCAAAATAAAAACAGAAAAAACTGCTGGAAATGCTAAGGTCTGGCAGCCCCTGGAAAGAGAGACAGTTAATATTTCAGGTCTGTTGCCTTTCATCTGAGACATTAACTCTGGTTTCACTCTCAATAAATGCTGTAACACTTGGAGTATTTCCAGCATTTTCTTTTATTTCAGATCTCCAGCATCTGCGATATTTTGCTTTTGTACTTCTCTACATTAAGTTTTTCACAACTGACAAAGCTGTTCTTCCATTACCTGGTTTCCACAACACTCCCTCAAGAAATATTGATACATTGACTATCTACACTAGAGTTCCTTGCACTTTACATGTGCAAGGATGAACAAACATGGGCATTGCTTTTATTTCTCCTAACTTGCCTTAACAGTCTATGATGGGTGTCTGTCCTATGGGTGTACTTCATAAACTATCAAGTGCTTGTCAGTTTGAATTCTAGGTTACAGTCTGATTGATTTTTAAAAGTTAATGGTAACATTTGTTAGACGTGAATACAAAGAATGAATAGCTGAGAATTTAGACATGGAATTTAAATTCATTTTGAAAATTAGATAAACATTAATTTAATTATTCCTAAACTTTTTAATGTGAAATATTGAAAACCAAGCTGACAATGTTACATCTGAGCTATTAATCATTATAGCTGCTGACAGACCTGTTGCGTTTTTGTAAAAATTTCAAGTTGTGCTGTTGTGTATTCCTAGTTCTTGAAATAATAGGGAAAGCATTTCCAAGGTATATGAGAAATTGGGAGGAATAGATTGCATGACCTGACCTGTTGCCATCAATCAGATCAGTATTTGGCACAAAGATCCTTCAAAACCAGAAAGTGCTGAACCAGCAGAATTATTTGTGGCTCCTGCAATCAGATTGTCTTTGAATGGTTAACTGGCCCACAGCACAGAGAACAGGTTAGAGGAATTCACTTATTCTTCAGATTGAAGAATCAGGAAATCACCATGATGCATAAATCTCACAGGTGATCATTACAAATACAAGACATATCTTCCATCATTAAAGCAGTTTTGAAAACCACACCACCTAAAAAATGTCCAGCAATACTATTATAGTTCTCAGAAGATTAAGTTATGCCTTGAAAATAATAGTATTTTATACTCAAATTTGAAAATGATTACTTCATTTACATTCACAGACATTTGGACTACATCCCAGGAGGTCCAAAGGAGATAGCTGTGGAGATTGTGGAGACATTGGTGGTGGTCTTTCAGCAATCACTGGAGTCAGGGAAGGTCCCAAAGGACAGGAAAAGGCTAATGTAATACCCCTGCTTAAGGGAGGTAGGCAGAAGGTAGGAAATTATAGGCCAGTTAGCCTGACCTCAGTAGTGGGCAAGATCTTGGGAGTCCATTATTTAGGATGAAATTGCAGAGTACTTGGAAATGCATGGTAAAGGGAAGCTGAGTAAGCATGGCTTCATCAAAGGGAGGTCATGTGTGACAAATCTGTTAGAATTCTTTCAGAAGATAACAAAGTTAGATAAAGGAGAGCCAGTGGACATGATTTATTTGGATTTCCAGAACACCTTTGACAGGGTACCTTACAGGAAGCAGCTAAATAAGCTAACAGGCAATGATGTTAGAGGCAAGATACTGGCATGGATAGATTAGCTGACAGACAGAAGATGGGGATTAGGGGATCCTTTTCAGGATGGCAACTGGTGACCAATGGTATTCTACAGGGGTTAGTGTTGGGACCACAATTTTTCACTATATATATTAATGATCTGAAAGATAGAACTGAGGGCATGGTTGCTAAATTTGCGGATGATACAAAGATGTGTAGAGGAAGTGGGGAGGTTACAGAATGATTTGGACAGGCTAGAAGAGTGGGCAAAGAAGTGGCAGATGGAATACAATGTGGGAAAGTGTGAGGTTATGCAGTTTGGTCGGAAGAATAGAGGAATAGACTATTTTCTGGATGTGGAAAGGCTTTGGAAATCTGAAGCACAGAAGGACTTGGGAGTCCTGGTTCAGGATTCTAAGGTTAAACATTCAGGTTAAGTTCGCAGTTAGGAAGGCAAATTCAGTGTTAGAGTCAATTTCTAGAGGGTTAGAATACAAGAGCAGGGATGTACTGCTGAGGCTGCATAAGGCTCTGGTCAGACCTCATTTACAATATTGGGAGTAGTCTTGAGCCCCATACCCAAGGAAGGACTTGCTGGCCTTGGAAGGGGTCCAAAGGAGGTTCACAAGAATGAGCCCAAGAATGGAGAGTCTGTCATACAAAGAGCAGTTGAGGAGACTTGGCCTATACTCCATGGAGTTTAGAAGAATGAGGAGTATCTAATTAAAAAACTTACAGAATACTGAGGGGCCTAGATAGAGTGGACATGGAGAGGATATTTCCACTACTGACAGCGACTACAACCCGAGGGCACAACCTCAGAGTGAAGGGACACTCCTTTGAAACTGAGATGAGGAGAAATTTCTTCAGCCAAAGGGTGGTGAATCTGTGGAACTCATTGCCACAGAGGGCTGTGGAGGCGAGGTCATTGCGTGTCATTAAGACAGAGAGAGGCCCTTGATCAATAAGGGGATCAAGGGTTATGGGGAGATGGCAGGAGAATGGGTATGAGAATCATGTCAGCCATGACTGAATGGCAGAGCAGACTAGATGGGACAAATGGCCTAATTCTGCACCTATACCTTACGGACTTGAATGGAAACTTGATATTCAAGTAAATTGCAACATATGAAATCATGGAATTATCTTAACTATTTCATTAAAAAAAACGTGATATTCATTACTGCACAAAAAGTTACCTTATTTTCTCCTGATGGCATTTTTTCATAGATTTCCTTAAGTTTGTCATAATGTGGTCGAAGAAATTTAAGTGGCTTTGGGACAGATGTCATAGAGGTGGTGGATGAACGAATCTGCCTCCTAAGTTCCTCCAGAGCAGCCCGATAAAGTTTTGTGTCCGATTCCTGGAAGGAAGTTAAATTTCCCAGATTTAGAAGCATGAGGGATGTAACAAAATGTTCTTTTGAACTATTATTTAGTTTCACGCAAATAGACTTCAATCTCAAGTTGCAAAGTTTAATGGTAAAGCAGAGAAAATACCAAACTTTTACAGTAACCAGAGCACCTGGAAACATTTAAGATAATGACATAGGAATGCATTTAAGAGGACCACTCGGTAAATTTTTCTTTTGCAAATTTCAGCTAAAATACAGGACTACTACAGGTCTTTGCATACTTGTCTGAAATATTCAAAAACTTCACCTTTTGAGATACAATAGGAAATGTGGACACACACTTCACTGTTAGGGAACAAATCTCACAAAGGAAGCAAATGTAAAAGGGACTTACACTCAGCCTTTCCACAAGCATCTCTAGTTCTTCCTGTAACTGCTTATCTTCGTCAGACTGAAAAGAAATTAAATCAAAGATGGGAAGTTGGCGTGCAAATACTTTTATAGAACAAGGCAACAGTTTACCTATTAATTACCAGGCTTTTGATTCATTTTGAAGAAACAACATATAATTTATAGATTACACAGGAAAAACTAAATTCACATTGAATCTTCCTAACCCCACAGCATACCTATTCTAATAGACATATTCTAAATGGTAGCAAATTAAAGAGATAGATACAGTGACGTTTTATCCTATTTTTGAAGAGCTGGAGTTTAAAACAAAATGTAGCACATGTTCTTAAAGCTGATTTGTAATATCGCGTTTACACTAAACAACTGAAATCCAATGAGGAATACTTTAAACAAGATTGAGTACTTCTTATTTGCTAGAACTCTTCCATTCCCACACATTTCTCCCTGAAAAAATTAAACGTAACAAAAAAACATTATTTCAAAAGTTTAAGACATTCCCCTTTGATGTTACTTTAACCCCTATCCATTTTGCTTTTTCACTCAATTTGATGGTCACCAGACAGCTCTATATTTCTTTACTGCTTTTTATGGAAGTAATATTACTCGTCAGATGTCCTGCAAGAGGTTCTGGCCTGTTCTCTCGTATGGCCTTGGATTGCACATCAGCGACTTGCATTTTGGATCAGCCTGAAGACCGGAGGGTTTTTGCAAACTGTCAGTGGTTCACCGACCACCAGAAGACCAGTGCACAATCAGAATCTTTAATAATTTTAAAAGCCACGGTATACAACATGTCATTCTTTTCTCCACAATGAGGCATGGTTGTGATGCTGGTCAACACCACAGTGGCCATCAATTCAAAAAGTTCAAATCTATGCCAAGATATGAAACTGAGTTTAAGAAATATGATAAGATGCTGTAATTACTCAACTGGTTCATTTCTGTCATCCCTACCTAGTATTGCCTATACGTCTCTCATTATCTGGATGAGATCAACCAGGGCTGGACACTAAATCCTTGCCAGTGTAGAAAAAGAATCATTGTAACAAATATCAACCCCAAACTTAAGTATTTCACCCACTGGTATCTCAACGCAATTTTTTTTTTGCAGAAACTGATCTTCGATGCACTTATTTTACTTTGGGACATGTGGAAGAGCATCAGGTTAACACACTGATGAATTTCAATGAATAAAACATTGCACCACATTGTAATGAAATGTCAGTACATTGCTCAGCTTATTAAAGATTTAAAAACGACATGATCTGGAAAGAATATTTATAGTTAACACCTTATGAAACATCCAGTTTCAGTGCCCCATTAGCATTCAAACATCGATGGGCCACAATTTAAAATAACATCAGTTATTTCATTTTTCAAGGGGAAAATGGGATACTAAGAGGATTTTTTTTATTACTTGTCTCAAAATTCTAAGAGCAATGGCAAACTAGATTAGATTAAGCTACTCAAAAACCAAAATTCCACAAATCAGCTAATTGTGGGGTAACTGATTTATTAAGCTTGAGGTGGATGTATGAAGCTTGTGGTGGATGTATGAAACATGTACTGTCACCTGAATGGCAAAAAACATCCAGGAATATTAAGTAGGGTCTTTCCTATAGGTGCTGCCTTTAAGTCATTGTTCAGCCACAACTTATTTAGGAATCAAAATCATACAGCACAGAAAGATGCCATTCAATAATCATGGTTGTGCTAGCTATCAAGTACTGGCTTTTTGAAAGAGGCCTGTGCTTAACCCCCTCTCCACTCACATTGTCTATACTTTTAAAACTTGATTACCTGTAAAGACCCACATTCCAACCATTATTTGTAAATTGAGTTGTGTCTATATATACCCTGTTTGTGAACACAACTCCCACTCACCCGATGAAGGGGCAGTGCTCCAAAAGTTTGTGCTACTGAATAATCCTGTTGGATTCTAACCTCATGTTGTGGGGCTTCTTACTATTTTTGAAAGAGCTATCCAATTTAGTCTCACCGCCCAGGTTTTCCCTCCAGAAATTTTCCGACAGAATCAGATTCCACCTTTTCGTGGAGTGTTTTTTAAATCTTAACACCCCGTAAGAAAAAAAAACTCACTTCTCTCATTCTTTTGACAATTATTTTAAAACTATGATCTTTGTTTACCAATTCAATCATGAGGTCAACAGATTCACCCCACCTCCTTGATCAAAACCCTCTATTATGTTGCCCATTAACCTGCTGCATTGAGAACAAAGCCAGCTTCTCCAACTTTTCCAAATAACCAAAATCGTTCACCCTTATCATCAGCCTGGTAAACCTCTTGTATCCAGTCTACAAGGCCTTCGGATCTTTCCTAAAATGTGATGCCCAAAACTGTAAACAATAGTTATGCTGCAAATAGTTATTTATGAAAATTCAGATGACTTTGTTTTCGTTTTCAATATTTTTATAAAAACAAGCACCTCTCACACTTTCAAAGATTCATGGATATGCACCTCTTTAGTCTCTCTGCTCTTGGATCACCTCAAAATAGTCCCAGAGCATACTATGTCTCTATGCTGTTTCTCCCATATATGCAATAAATTACATCCACCGTGCCATCCTTGTTTATTTCACTGGTTTCCATATGTTCTCCTGGAGTGTGCCACTGTGCATCTCAATATTAACTATATTACTGAGTTTAATATCATCCATAAAATTCAATATTTCATAATCAGAAAAATACTGCTACTCATGGTCTGTTTTTCAGGATGGTGATGGGAGAAACTTGTGGCAATGAACCAAAGCTTCTTTTACATTGTCATGCAACATAAAAACAGTTTAATTGTATTACATGATCTATTTCACCTCTAAGCAGCAGTTCCCACACTGAGAAGCTTGGACGTGAGAAACAGCAATTGCAAACATCCCCTCCCTTACGCCTTGTCCAATATGTCGCAAGTATAGGATCGTTCTCTTCTCAAGGCCATTTAAAAATGTTGCCTGCCGGGCCACAGCTACACATTTGTTTGAGCTGTCATAGTTGCTATGTCTCCCACTGGTGCACCCAAACATGTGGGAGAGATGTGGTCGGGAGAGGGAGAAAAAGCACCATAAGATACAAAGAGGAGCTGTACACAGCTTCTGTCATTAACGAGAGCGCGCTTGGCTGAAACTGCAATGACCAACAAGAGCATATTATGTCTATAATAGCAAAATACTGTGCATGCTAGAATCTGAAACAAAAACAGAAAAGGCTGGAAAACGTCAACAGATCTGACAACATCTGTGCAGAGAAAATAGAGCCAATGTTTTGAGTCCGTATGACCCTTCATCAGAGAGGGGTCATCCAGATTCAAACATAAGCTCTATTCTTTCTCCACAGATGCTGTCAGACCTGCTGACATTTTCCGTTTTTGTTATAGCATATTAATGTCTGTTGTCTATTCAGAAGCACGCCATTTTCCCTGGTGTGGGGGCGGGGGGTGGGGGTAGCATGTCTCCACATTCAGTTCCTCATTGCCCTTGAAATTTAAGTCTTTTTTTCCCCAAAGCTGTTGTGCGCGCAACAGAATCCACAGTGTAACTGCAGCCTTTGGGATTATATCAGTGTCATTTGAAATCCTCAGCAGAAAGTTAAAAGTTTATTTGACTCAAATCACATTAATTCAACAATGCTAAAATGGTCTTTAGGGAAACTTGGTGTGACACTGCTACAGATCAGTAATGCTGACTGTAAGGACAAACGTCAATAATATCTGTTGCTGCCCAGCTCATGAGAGAGAGCAGCTCGGATTAAATAATGTACTCCTGGGACTGTAAAATAACATTTTTATAAAGCATGTTAAACACAGATTTTTCAAATTTATATGATGTATTCTGTATTAATCTATAACACACACAAACCAATTATACACAATTTTTTTTTTGTTTGGTTTTTGTAGGCATCTGAGATCATGTTAGTTTTCAAGTGTTAAAATGAGGTCATATTGGAAAATAGCTTGAGAAGCACAGCTTTAAAGAATATTGTTAAAGTGATTATTCCTACAACCGCATCTTCAAACTCAGTGGCCTGGGGCTTGACTCCTCCCTCTTCGACCAGATTCTGACTTCCTAACCCACTGACCACAATCAGAAAGGATAGGCAACAATATCTCCTCCATGATCATCCTCAACATTGGTGCCACTCAAGGCTGTGTCTTGAGCCCCTTACTATACTCCTTATACACCTGTGACTGTGTGGCCAAATTCTCTTTCAACTCAATTTTCAAGTTTGCTGATGACACCATCATAGTGGGTCAGATCTCAAACAATGATGAGACACAGTACAGGAAAGAGATAAACAATTTGGTGAACTGGTGCAACGGTAATAATCTCTCTCTCAATGTCAACAAAATGAAGGAGATAGTCATCAATTTCAGGAAGCACAGTGGAGGACATGCTCCTGTCTACATCAATGGGAACGAAGTGGAAATGGTCAAGAGCTACAAGTTTTTAGGTGTCCAGATCACCAACAATCTGTCCTGGTCTGTCCATGATGTGGATGTGCTGGCGTTGGACTGGGGTAAACACAGTAAAAAGTCTGACAACACCAGGTTTTAGTCCAACCGATTTATTTGATAGTAAACGCACAAGCTTTCGAGGTTTCCCTCTTCGTCAGGTGAATGGAGAGTTCTGGCCTCAGACAGAGCATATAAAGCACAGACAGTTTAGAGATTACTGATTAGAATGCGAATCTTTACACCTAACCTGCTGTTCGAGTCCTAAAGTGGCCGACAATGTGAGTGGAAGGAGCACTGATCACAGGTTAAAGAGATGTGTATTGTCTCCAGACAGCACAGTGAGTGAGGTTTTGCAAACCCAGATAAGTCACGGGGGTTACAGATAGTGTGACATGAACCCAAGATCCCTGACGGTCTCAACAGGGATCTTGGGTTCATGTCACACTATCTGTAACCCCCGTGACTTGCCTGGGTTTGCAAAACCTCACTCACTGTGCTGTCTGGAGACAATACGCATCTCTTTAACCTGTGATCAGTGCTCTTTCCACTCACATTGTCAGCCACTTTAGGACTCGAACAGCAGGTTAGGGGTAAAGATTCACATTCTAATCAGTAATCTCTAAACTGTCTGTGCTTTATATGCTCTGTCTGAGGCCAGAACTCTCCATTCACCTGACGAAGAGGGAAACCTCGAAAGCTTGTGCGTTTACTATCAAATAAATCGGTTGGACTAAAACCTGGTGTTGTCAGACTTTTTACTGGTCTGTCCATGTCAACGTTATTGTTAAGAAAACCCACCAATGCCTCTACTTTTTCAGAAGACTAAGGGAATTTGGCACATCCACGACGACTCTCACCAACCTTTCCGGATGTACTATAGAAAGCGTTCTTTCTGGTTGTATCACAGCTTGCTATGGCACCTGCTCTGTCCAAGGCCATAAGAAACAAGGAGTCATGAATGAAGTCCAGTCCATCACTAAAACCAGCCTCCCACCCACAGACTCCATCTACACTTGCCTTAGAAAAGCAGTAAGCATAATTAAGGGCCCCACACATACTCTCTTCCACCTTCTTTCTTTGGCAGAAGGTACAAAAGCCTGAGACATGTATCAACCAACTCAAGGACAGCTTCTTCCCTGTTGTCATCAGACTTTTGAATGGATCTGCCTCGTATTAAGTTGATTCTTATTTACACCTTAGCTATGACTGTAACACTATATTCAGCATTCTCTTCTTTCCTTTTCTATGTGTAGTATGTTTTGTCTGTATAACACACAAGAAACAATACTTTTCACTGTATACTAATATATGTAACAATAATAAATCAAATCAAATATATTACCTAATACCCCTATGGCAATTTGTCCCAACCACCAGAGCTATTTACCTTATTTAAACCAAGATGCTCATAATAACTATGCACAAGACACCTTAATGAAACATTTTCGTCAAACAGATTTAATGCTCAGTGGAAATAAACCACTGTAGCATAAATAAACAACTGAGACACTAACGGGGAAAAGCCCTCATGAACTTCCTATTCATATATTTAAACGCTGCTTTGGATTTCAAATTCATATCGTCACACACAAGCATTAAAATCGCCTTCATCCGGCTGCAGAGTTTACATTCATCGGAGTTAAAAACATTATTTAAGATAACTTAGAAAGAGGGTGTTTCAAGGTACCAAAAATTAGGTAGGGATATTTAAAAGCCAATTTTACGCCTCCCGGAAGGCCAGTGGGGCAACAGAGCTGGAGTGGTTCAAACACTCCACACATTATCAATAAACAACTTGCTTGGTTAGAGACAAACTCCAAGGTATTTCATTCTTTAAGGAAACATACCACATGCTGAGAGCGTTAGCGCCGGAACCATTCTCAGCATAAATCGCTAGCCCGGCGATTCAGGACCATGTTTAATGAAGGCGGTCATTAATGGGCTGGGAGTCACGGCTTTAACTAGGAGCGGCCTAGTTTGTGCTGGGAGGCCGATGCCGGCTCGGCAGCCAGGCAGGAAGTTTGTTGGTGAGGGTGGGCTAGTTGGCAGGAGCGGGGGGCGGGGGGAGATGAAGAGAAGGTTGTTTAATGGGGCTGAAGATTGGGAGAGAAGGCCTCAGCCTGGCTGAGTGACTCTGCAGGAACCGGCTTTGGCGCTGTTTTTACCCGGCCGCAACATGGCCGAGGCGGAGCCGCCGGCAGGATGACCTTACCAGCTCCTGCTCCTTGTCCTCATTCTCCTTCTTGTCCTTGCCGCCACTCCCCGCCGCCGCTTTCTCCTCGCCTTTCCGCGGCACCGCCGCCTGCTGCTGCTGTCCTTTCTTCGAGTCCTCCATCACCGCGCGCAGCTCCCACACTGCGGAATGCCGGGTAACCGCTCCCCGCGCCGACGTCACCACTACGGCGGCCGGGTCGGGCCGGGCCAGGAGGAGAATGCGTTTTCACAACAGGCCAACTGCCAACCGCTTGTTCAAAACAACGACAACTTAACCAGCTCTGACCAATTCTCTAGTCTCTCTCCACAGATGCTGTCAGACCTGCTGAGATTCTCCAGCATTTTTCCAGGGTTCTATTTGTTTCAGATTCCACTGGAAGTGGTACTGCAGTGTTTTATCTTTAACAACTTCTTTTTCAAACCTTTCTAAAAAAAAATTTTTATTTCGTCCAAAAAAGACCAAATTCTGAATGAATCCAATTCATGGGGCAGGATTCTCCAACTGCACTCGCCTCAAAACCGGAGAATCCTGCCCAAGGTCAATGGATCTTTACAATGTCTGCCCACACCCACTTCCCGCCTGCTACAATTCCCATGGTGGGCAGGATGGGAGAATTCTGGCCATGCTCCCCACTATAGGGTACAAACAAGATCCAAGCTGATATGATGAGGCATTGCACCCCATTCTGGGCTTGATCCAAACTGATAGGATGTGGCATTGCACCCCATTCTTGGCTCGATCCGACACTTCATCCTAGCCCATAGGCCAAGATGGCTTTGAAAAATTTCATCAGGTGATGCCTTGGTTGAACCTCATCGGCAACCCCGATCATTAACTCTACCCTAGCTTGGAAAATCAACCTGCCTGTGACAATGCCCTGAAAGCAATGTGGTGCTGCCTGCGAAGTCTGGCACTGATTCCTGTGAACGCTGCATGATACAAAGAAGGAGAAATAGCTTCAAATTGACGAGTGATAGGCAGATTGTCAGGTGCAAGTTGCTTAGGTATCGTTGTGAAACATGTCACTCTAATTGGATGTCAGTGTGCCTGGATGATCCAGTGTGAGGGAATGATTCTGGAGAGGAGTCCTTTTAATGAGATGCAAATATTTTGAAATGGTGTTTATAACAGACCACAGTGAGAAACACAGCATGCCATTTGAGAGCTGGAGCGCACAATTGTGACATAGTTTTACATCAATGTAAAACCAATATTTTAGCCTTTCCATGCCCACCGTGAAAGGGAGGGGAAAATTCCAGCCTTGATGCTGAGTCAGATGTTGTGGCTTCAAGCTGTACTCTAGGAATTTGAATCAATATTTAAAGGCGACATTGTGGAAATGCTGCACTAACCAGCGTGCCATCCTTTGAGTGAGTGGGCATAGTGCATTCTACACTACAAAATCAAAAAAAGGGTTGATGCTGGAAATCTGAAATAAACACAGAAAATGCTGGAAATACACAGAGGGTCTTCCAGCATCTGAGGAGAGAAGAAACCGAGTTATCAGACAGAATCCTGTGCTTTCACTACTGGGGAGCTTGGCAGCAGATATGGAATATAATTAGGGAGGATGGTGGCATACCAGATCCCTACCTTCTTCCCTCTTCTGCAAGAATTAAATTCTAGATGGGAAAGGCTATAGTCAGCCTTTCAACCCTGCTGTGTTTTGAGGCCCTTAAATGGCCAATAAATGACCACTCATCCTGTCACTATTGGTATTGACCCAGTGGTGGATGGACCCATCGACACACAGCATACACGACCGGTTTGTTGTCTCTGGTGGGGGGCATTGTCCCTCAGTCAAAGACACTCAGTGCCTGATTGAGGATCTGGATATGAAGAAGTGGAAAGGAGCTGCCAGAAGCAATCGCTTGCCTTTGTTGCAAAACCCAACACCTTTTTCCCAGTGAACCCCACCCCACGAAATAACTCCCACTACCACCATCACCACCGTCAACATTACCTACCTGCAGCTTGGGTTGCTCCACGGCCCTGGGAATGGACTGCCTATCATTGAGTCATAGAGTTATAGAAGTTTACAGCATGGAAACAGGCCTTTCGGCCCAACTTGTCCATGCCATCCTTTTCTTAGAAACCCCTAAGCTAATCTCAATTGCCCACATTTGGCCCATATGCCTCTATACCCATTGAACACATGTAACTATCTAAATGCTTTTTAAAAGACAAAATTGTGCCTGCCTCTGCTACTTTCACACATCTGTGTGAAAGAATCGCCCCTCTGGACACTATTGTATCTCTCCCCTTTCACCTTAAACTTATGCCTTCTAATTTTAGACTCCCCTATCTTTGGGAAAAGATATTGAATATCTATCTGATCTGTGCCCCTCATAAGAACATAAGAACATAAGAAACAGGAGCAGGAGTAGGCCATCTAGCCCTTTGAGCCTTCCCCCGCCATTCAATAAGATCATGGCTGATCTGTCGTGGCTCAGTTCCACATTCCCGCCCTCTCCCCATAACCCTTAATCCCCTCGCTTATCAAAAACCCATCAACCCGCGTCTTAAAAATATTTAGCGAGGCAGCCTCCACCACCTCAACGGCAGAGAATTCCAGAGATTCACCACCCTTTGAGTGAAGAAGTTCCTCCTCAACTCCGTTCTAAACCGCCCCCCCTTTATCTTAAGGCTGTGCCCCCTAGTCCTACTGTCCTTTCTGAGCGGGAAGAGTCTCTCCACCTCTATCCTATCCATCCCATTCATCATCTTATACGTCTCAATGAGATCTCCCCTCATTCTTCTAAACTCTAATGAGTACAAGCCTAGTTTATTCAGCCTCTCCTCATAGCTCAACCCCCTCAACTCCAGTATCAGCCTAGTAAACCTCCTCTGCACTCCCTCCAAGGCCAAAATATCCTTGCGTAAGCGCGGCGACCAAAACTGCACACAGTACTCCAGCTGCGGCCTCACCAATGCCCTATACAGCTGCAGCAAGACCTCCCTACTTTTATATTCAATCCCCCTCGCTATGAAGGCCAGCATCCCATTTGCCTTCCTGACCACCTGCTGCACCTGCAGGCTGGGTTTTTGCGACTCATGCACAAGGACCCCGAGGTCCCTCTGCACTGTCGCCTGCTGCAGTTTTTCACCACGTAAGTAATAGTCCTTCCTACCATTACTCCTACCAAAGTGGACCATCTCGCACTTGCCAACATTAAATTCCATTTGCCAGTTCCTGGCCCATTCGCCCAGCCTATCTAGATCCTTCTGCAGACTCTCCACACCCTTCACGCAATTTGCCGTTCCACCAATCTTGGTGTCATCAGCAAATTTCGACACCATACACTTGGTTCCCTCCTCTAGATCATCTATATAAATGGTAAATAGCTCATTATTGCCCTTGATAGGATCACCCCTCAGCCTGCTACGCTCCAGAGAGAAAAGTCCCAGTTTTTCCAGCTAACTCAATCCATCAAGTCCCGGTAGCGTCCTAGTAAATTTTTCCTGCACTCTTTCTGGTGTAATAATATCCTTTCTATAATAGGGTGGCCAGAATTGCACACAGTATTCCAAGTTTGGCCTTACCAATGTCTTGTACAACTTCAACAAGACGTTCCAACTCCTGTATTCAATGTTCTGACCAATGAAACCAAGCATGCCGAATGCCTTCTTCACCACTCTGTCCACCTGTGACTCCACTTTCAAGGAGTTATGAACATGTATCCCTAGATCTCTTTGTTCTGTAACTCTCCCCAGTGCCCTACCATTAACTGAGTAAGTCCTGCCCTGTTTCAATCTACTAAAATGCGTCACCTTGCATTTATCTACATTAAACTCCTTCTGGCAAAAGCCATTGTCTCCTTGATGACGCTGCTGAGCACAAGAACTACCAACCTCTAATGGGCTGGTAGTGCTTGGTAGGTGAGGCTTTAGTTTACAGCGTTTTGATTCCAGGGGAAGGCCCACTGTTAGCCTTGCCAATGCCTGATCTGCTTGTGATTTGACTTGCCTTACTGAAATGAGGCAGCACAAATTCCACTATTTAAGAAAGGAGGGAGAGAAAAAGTGAGGATCTACTGACCTGTCAGATTCTAGCAATTCTACTGCTACTGATGCCAGTCTATCATGAAAGATGTAATAACTGGACCCTTAGAAAATAATGGTAGGGTTGGGCAGAGACAATATGACTTTAAGAAAGGAAAATAATTTTTGACAGATCTGCTGGAGATTTTGGAAGATGTAACTAGCGGAGTAGATAAGGGAGAACCAGTGGATATGGTGTATTTGAAATGTCAGAAGGCATTTCAATAAGGATCCACTCAAACGGTTAACAAACACAATTAGAACACCTGGTGTCGGAGGTAATATACTGGCATAGATTGAGAATTGGTTAATTGAATAAATTGATGAATTGAATAAAAAACAGGGCAACAATAAATGGGTCATTCTAAGGTTGGCAAGCTGTGACTAGTAGGGTATTGCAAGAATCAGTGCTTAGGCCCAGTGATTCACAGTCCATGCTGACAATTTGGTTGTGGGGATCAAATGTAATATTTCCACGTTTTCTGATGATACAAAACTAGGTGGGAATGTGAGTTTTAAGGAGGTTCCATGAGGCTTGAAAGAATTTAGATGGGGTAAATGAATGGGCAAGAACATGGCAGATGGACTATAATGTGGCATAATGTGAAGTTATCCTCATTGGTGTGTAAAACAGAATGCAGAGTATTTCCTGACCGGTGAGAGATTGCGAAATGTTGACATTCAAAGGCACCTAAGCACCCTGTTCATATGGCAGTAAAAGTTCACATGGAAGTGCAGCATGCAATTAGAAAGGCAAGTGGTATGTTGCTCTTTATTGTAAGAGAATTTGAATAGAGGAGTAATGATGTCTTGCTGCAATTGATTTGATTTGATTTAATATTGTCACATATATTAGCATACAGTGAAAAGTATTGTTTCTTGCGTGCTATAGAGACAGAGTATACCGTTCACAGAGAGGAAAATGAAAGAGTGCAGAATGTGGTGTTACAGTCATAATTAGGCTGCAGAGAAAGATCAACTTAATGCAAGGTAGATCCATTCAAAAGTCTGATGCAGCAGGGAAGAAGCTGTTCTTATGTCGTTTGGTGGGTGACCTCAGACTTTTATATCTTTTTCCTCTTGGAAGAAGCTGGAAGAGAGAATGTCCAGGTGCATGCGATCCTTAATTATGCTAGTTGCTTTGCCAAGTTAGCGGGAAGTGTAGACTGGTCTTACCTAAGGAAGGATACACTTGTCATGGAAGGAATGCAAAATAGTTCTCCAGAATGATTCTTGGAATGGCAGGATTGTTCTATGAAGCAAAATTGAGACTGTATTTTATAGCGTTTAAAAGAATGAGTGGTGATCTCATTGAAATACACAAAATTCTCATAGGGCTCCCCAGCGTAGTTTCAGGAATGCTGCTTTTTCTTGGCTGTGGAAAATTTAAAACTGGGGAGCATAGTCTCAGAATAAGATGAAGGCTATTTAAGGCTGAGATGAGGAGGAATTTCTTCATTCAGAGGATGATGAATCTTTGGAATTCTTTATCCCAGAAGGCTATGGAAGCACAATCATTGAGTATGTTCAAGTCAGAAATCGATTTGAGTTCTGGATTTAAAGATATAAAGGGATATGGAGATAGTGCTGGAAAATGACACTAAGGTAGAACATCAGCCATTATCTAGTTTTATGATGGTATGGGCTCAATGGGCTGAATGGCGTACTCCTGCTCTTATTTCTCAGGGGCTCTCTATCTGGCAGGCCAGGTAGGAGGTGGTGGCATTGTGGAAATGGACTGGAAATCCAAAGAGCCTGGATGATGCACTGGGGGCCTGGTTATGAATCCCAGGAGATAGTGAAACTGGAACTGAATAAAAAAAATCTGGAACTAAA
Organism: Carcharhinus amblyrhynchos; assembly: GCF_965287045.1. Taxonomy (NCBI): domain Eukaryota; kingdom Metazoa; phylum Chordata; class Chondrichthyes; order Carcharhiniformes; family Carcharhinidae; genus Carcharhinus; species Carcharhinus amblyrhynchos. The sequence goes on from NC_137326.1 coordinate 111,057,546, forward strand.
TGTTTAATGATCACCATGAAATCATTGTTGATGGTTGTAAAAACCCATCTGGTTCACTAATGTCCTGTAGAGAAGGAAATCTGCCATTCTGACCTGACCTGGCCTATATGTAACTCCAGACCCATATTAATATGGTTGACTCTTAAATGCCTTCAGTTCAAGGACAATTAAGGATGGGCAATAAATACCAGCGCAGCCAGCGTCCATATCCCAGGAATAAATTTTTAAAAAGCTGGCAGGCCAGATTTGCATACCTCAATAAAATTCCACCCAGTAGGTCATGACTTTTCATTAGAAACATACGAGGAGAGGCAATGGATAAGTGATATTATCGCTAGAATATTAATCCAGAAATTCAGCTAATGTTGTGGCCACGGGCAGATGGTGGAATTAAGAATCTACTGACGACCATAACTATTGTCAATTGTTGGAAAAGCCTATCTGGTTCACTCATATCCTTTAGAGAAGGAAATCTTCTGTCCTTACCTGGTCTGGCCTATATGTGTCTCCAGAGTCACAGCAATGTGGTTGTCTCCCAACTGCCCTCCTAGGGCAATAAAGGACAGGCAATAAAATGCTACGTTCTACATCATCTCCTTTCCTTCCCTGTGTACAATGTGCTTTGTCTATATAGCGCGCAAGAAACAATACTTTTCACTGTATACTAATACATGTGACAACAATAAATCAGATCAAAATGCTGGCCGTCCAGCTATGCCCATGTGCCACGAATGAATGAAATAAAGATTTCATGGTACTTTTCAAAGACTAGCTGGGAGATTTCCTGCCGTTCCAGCCAATCTTTATTCTGCGGTCAACATCTATAAAATAGATGATCTAGTCATTTTTTTTAACAGTTTGAGATACCTTACTGTCGGCATTTTGGTTCCTGGGTTTTTCTGCAACAGCATCGACCCTTCAGAAGTACAATCAATATTGGATGTCCTTAACACGCGAAAAGCGCTTTATACTTAGTTCTTTAATATTTTGCAGGCTTCATTGTAGCATGGAATGCATTTTCACAGTTGAGGAGGAAGTTTATATATATGTATATATGAATTGAATAGCCGCGAAATCAAATACTATTCCATATTCAAAATCCTTCAGTCTACAGATGTGTGTAAAGAAGCTCAAGCGGATCTAATTTATGGAAACTTTTTTGTAGTTACCGGAATATTCAGGCATATTCCGGAAATGTCCTCAAGGTGTCACTCCGATTCTTTATGTCGAATACCAGTTCCATCAGCAACACTCATAAATAAAAGCAAAGAACAGTTTTCCCATCGTATGAAGGCACATGGCACATCTTGATATTTGATAAAATCATACGTATATAACGCTCTATAATTAGAAAAGGAAAGGGACATAATACTTAGAGGACAGGAATGTGTTTGTTTATATTACGATGAATATTCAAAACGTCTTTGAACACGTATGATTTACCAACTTGCATTTGTCAGGCTGTGGATAGGGTATTAAAAAGAAACAATTTTCTGGTGAGCTGGCTGGTAAAAACGATCTCTCTCTTTCTCTTTTCAGTACCTAAGAGATTATAGTTATACTTGGCAAAGTGTTGTCTTCTGTAGGTTCTGACTGACCAGGAAATTCTCCTAAGCAATACAACTGTCTATTTAATAGTTGATTGCAAACATCTTTTCCCCTCCAATTATTATATATTTGAAAATATCGGCTCGCTGCACGTTACATTTTGCATGATTTTTAAAGTTGGAAGGAGTTACTGATTACTTATTGGACAAGAGGTTAAATTGGTACAGATTATGCTAAAAATACTATGTTAATTTTATTATTGCATAAAAGATTACGAATTCATGCATCAAATAAAATTATACAGATTACCCTGTTCGTTTAGGGTAATGGTTTTCTATGTAACATTGAAATCAATATGAAGATAATGTAATCCAATCTCTTCTGCCACAGACTATTATTGTTACCATTGGTCATGTCTAATTATTATGAATTTGCCAGAGGCCAGACCTCTTATATTCTTTATGACCCTTGCACTGCATTCTAACACTTGAAACTAAAATCGTTGTTGTTATTCTGACAATTTATAGACCTTTAATACAGAAAAAAAACACTGTTAAACTGCAATACTCATACCCATTTAATCTGGTTTGGATTAACTGCTGAACAACATAAAATCCATCTTTTAGTCAGCTCTTTTCTGCTAAATTCAATAATTGTATCTAAAAGCTGTGTCATGCAAATGTCACTAACTTGTAATGGCCTTCACTGATTGATTACAATTTCTATATTGTCTTTCTTATCGCCTTGCACTCACAATCCTCTGCATAGTCTGGTCCAATTAATATTGGATTTAAATAGTTGTTTGCATAAAAACATTTTAAAAACTGTCTAAAGCAGAAGTGGTTTTAAATTTAATGTGTTAAGAACACTACTGATGTTAAATGCTAAGGTATCTCAAACCTGGAAGAGTAATTGGAACACCAGTTCTTACTGGTGGCCTCTTTTAAGGAAAACTTTTCATTTTCTCCATACGTGCAGCATTGAGAAAATTGTCGCGATGTGTTGCAGGATTTCAAATCTGACCTCGAGATATGTAAATCCTTTCATCAAAAACAAAACTTTTTTTTCAAATAAACAACCGGCATTTGGGACCAAAACTGGCAACAGGTGAGGGCTCATCCAGGGTTTGAACCCAGCACCTCTCGCATACTCATGCAGTGAAGTCCCCAAAGCAAGGATCATACCACTAGACCAGCGAGCTGTGGAAATTTCCAATTTGGTCTCATGTGAGGAAAGATATGCAAACTAATGAGAAACAGTCAGTCTTGTTACATTCAATTAATAAAGGATATTTATTAACTTAAAAAAACACAAGAATGACAATTCACTGCAACAGTCCATCTGTCTAAATTAATAGCAACACACATACCGTATCACATGAAATTAACCCCAATTATCTACATTCCTGAATCTGAGAAATGCCCCTTTCCCCAATCAACATCCAATATTTAATAACTTGAGCTAATGACAGCATATAGTTATTACCCGTAAATTCCCTTTCAGTTTTAGAAAAGCTTTCTTCAGTTCAGCCAAGCCTTTTTTTATTTTTAAACAAAGGCTTATATCACCAGCTTGTTTTCAGGACAGCCTGCTCTCTCCTCCTAGGTGTGACTATGGTGGTGGCTGCTTCCCTCTCACTGTATTCAGTTATCCTACAATGGATGTATTGTTTCCCTCCTTTGATGTTACCCTATCTAGATAACACCATAGACCAGACTTTTAGCATATAGGTGCAAAGAATTTTCTTATCTCTGCACTTCAAACTCACCTCTTTCACAGTTTGGAACATCTTTTTCTATACACCATTGTTCAACTCCTAGTCACTTAGATAAACACTTGTTTTCCTACTGCTACACTAATTCACATAATCAAAATCATCCCATCAGACAACTACACTCATTGGTTCTCCTTTGATCTAATTCTTTACTTTATTCTATCCCAATTTCTTTTTAATCTTGATTTTACTCAATTCTTGGATTTTCCATTTATTCCAGAGCCCTGATGTGGAAATAGACAAATGACTAGCCAGCACTTGAATGAAAAAACAAAGGCAAATGTTTCCATTGGGTTCTTTCATCACAATATTGTGTTCTACTGAAGGGTTGTAACCTGCAAGTTAACCTATTTTTCAGTAAGATGCTAATTCCAGTCTTTACCAAAGATTTTCCCTTCTTTGTCTTGAAGTAGTCTTCTTTCCAATGAACAGTTAAGTCAGTGCTATTGCCAAGAAGTGTAGGAGAGTTAGCCATTGTGTTATGGTCACTATTTATTCCTCACTCAACATCACAAAAACAGGATCTGGTCAGTATCACATTGCTGTTTGTGGGAGCTTACTGTGCACAAATTGACTATTGGGTTTCCATTGCTGCAGTAGCAGCTCTCCCTGGATTCTAGGATGATATCCACTCAGGGACATGAGTTTTTGCCATGGGTCATCATGTGATTGATTAGCACATGATGCAGGATGTCCCATCTGGACAACCTGTCCAGTCCATCAATGTTGAATTTGCAGGTGTCTTACATCTGAATGCTTTTGGAGCTAACTTCAAGAAGAATACTTATGTTTGTTCAGTGCAGCTCAGGAATAATCAATAAGCCGCCATTAATAGTGCTTATGTCCTGACCCTAGACTCTGGTGAAAATGTTAAAGGTAAGTTCTAGTTTGACCTTGATGAAGTCCTCACTCCATCTTGAATGGAATCATTGGGCAAAATAGGATGGGAAATGCTAATACAAATAGAGTCATCCTGCCGACAAAGTATGCATAGCATAGTCTCTTGACAACAAACACCCTCCTTCATGAAAAGAACAAAGAGGCATTCTCGACCAAAGCATTGGCACTTCCTGAGTTACTTCCTGTTCAGGTCAAAGATCTAAGTAACGGGTGTATCACTGGATCTATATTGGTGACTCTTGCTTGCTAGACAGATTATAGGCTGTTTCCTATATTATAATAGTGACTGCACTTCAAAAGTATTTCATTAGCTGTAAAGCACTATGAGAGGTCCTGTGTTATAAGTGCAAGTTATCTCAAGGAAAAGATGAAGATGTAGTCGTAATGTCACTGGACTAGTAATCCAGTGGCATTAGCTAATACTTGAGGGACATGAGTTGAAACTGCACCATGACAATTGATGGAACTTAATTCAATTAGTTAATAAATTAAATAAAATTTTAAAACTCTGGAATTAAAAACTTGTCTCCCTAATGGTGTCTATGAAGCTATAATTGATTGTTGCAACAATCCGTCCCCTTTAGGGGAGGAAATCTGCTGTCCTTATCTGGTCTGGCCTATATGTGACTCCAGAGGCACAGCAGTGTGGTTAACTCTTAATTGCTTTCAAGAAAAATTAGTGATTGTGGGTTTCGACACGGGGCAGTTGGAGGAGGGGAGCTGAAAGGGTTACTGGCGTGTAGGGGTCAGCAAGATAGTGGGGGAAGGGTAGATGGGGTGCCAATGGGTTGTAGTGGGAGGGCGTCCAGTGAAAGCGGGACGAGTCAGTGTCACAGTTGCTTCGGGATTAGAAATGCATTAAATGCTTCTAACTTTCCCTGGGTTACCATTCTGCTAAGATAGTGGAAACCATCCCAAGTACCTGAGTTACATCGGAATATCGATGATATAAGATAATAAGGTAATTGCCGATCGGATTTTTAAATTTCCTGGACAGTCCTTGTGTGGGGTCTCCGGGCAGTTGCGTCTCTCTGTGTGTGCGGTGTGTATATATATACAGGGAGGGGATAGTGTCCTAGTGTATCTTCTGGGTTGCCTCCTGAGTATGAACACTCCCCACCCCCAAAGAACGAAGTGCTGGGTCATTATTCATCAGCTTTTTCCGAAGAAAATACACCAACTTTCAGGGCGTCAATTTGACTGTAATGGGTCTATACTTTTAAGGAAGCGTTTACACTGTCTCCTTCAGCGTGTCAGACTGAACGCTGTCATTTGTCAAATGAATATTCCACAGTACCAATCATGCTCCAACTCACTGACCAGTTGCTAATAAAGAAGCCCCTTTAGCCTATGTCGGAGTTTGTGTGTATGTGTGTGGCGGATGTGAATAATCTCAGTGTAATTAACCAGCCCCACTCGCGTGTTCACGGTGTCAGTGTTTAGCTGTTGATCACTTTCCATCTCCCAGCCTCATCAGCATGAAAGCTGAACGGCTGACAGACCTGGAAGCGGAATGAAATTCTAGTTGTGTTTTGCACTGAATAAATCATGATCGGAGCGTATATATTGAGGTGCATATGCCTTTGCCACACCTGATGTGTTGCCGGCCAGCTCCGAGCTACAATGGATTGCTTGTCATAGTAACGGGGTGCGCATTATGTGATTGGAAGAGAAGCACCTCAGCAGATTGCTGGGCCTCCAAGGCGCGGCCATCCTCATTCTGTGCATCCTCTGATTCATTTAGCAAACAACAAGCACGTCGCCGATTTTGAAAATAAACAACAAAAAAAACCCGTTCTTTATATTTCTACAAATAAGTAAACAAATACATCCTGGACAGCTTTCCGCAGGCTGCGATTAATACGACAAGCCATGTCACTCACTGATGTTTTGATCGCCGAAATGTTAGAGGCGTGAGAGACCATAATCTGTTTCCAGCATGAACGTGGCTCTACAAAATCTCAGCAATAATGTAAGTTCCGAGCCGGCTTTGTTGATACTTGTATGTGTAGTGGTAGACATGCAGTGTGGGCACTATGTGATCGCGTTTATTGCAGAGTGAATTCACCAAATCAAAAATAACAGGAGGATTAAAGCCTCTCTTGATGGCAGTAAATAAATATTTGTTTTAAATGTAAACTGTAAGCGGTGTTTAAATAATCCGGCGACCCCCATAAACACTGCTTGCAAATAATAATTTATGATTGGCATAAAGGTTTAATGGAAAAGTACTGGCAAGACGGCTGTCCATTCTGCTTTCGAGTATGAAAAAGGACCTTGTGTGTTTCGGCATCACTACGAGATGTTTTTAAATATGATACTTTACAAAAATGATCTGCGGCATTGTTGTGGATCTTTGCACAAATAAGGAACGTAATGTGTTCCAATCGCGGTTTTGTTATAGTTGTAAAGCGGGCCATAGTTCATTTCCCTGGACCGCAGAGAGAATGGTTTTATATGTGGAACAGATCGATCCTGAGCTGTTGTACGAATTGAATTTTCTTTTTTTTTAAGAAAAAAGCTATGGGGGCGATTTTTCTTTGCAATTCCTAATACAAAAGTTGGAGATGAGAAATGAGCACTTTCCAACATGCATCTTAATATCGCGCGTCTGGGTACAAACTGCCCCGGTGTGAGAATATTATTGTCATGCAGTGATTTCCTGGAAAGGGAACAGAAACATTTACTTTGCCTTTTTGCTCCTTTTTGCTTTTTGCCTTTTACTTTGAAATCAAAGTAAACTCAGATAGTCTTTAAAGGGCGAAAACAAAAATCGCTCACCAATGATATTCGTGTAACAGGTGACCGCATTGAGAATTGCCAGTTTGTTTGTATTTTTATGAGCACCGAACCCAATCTAAAATAATTTTATTCTAGCCTGGTATGTATCACCGTTGTGCTTTGGTCAATTGTCTCTACAGGACAGGTAAATTGGATTAAATAAATGATTTCGCTTTAGAGGGCTTGTGTACTTTTTCTGCTCAATTTTGAATACTTACATGTTGCAAATAGATATTTATTATCCTTTTCCCATATACTAATTTATCTGCACGCCAATTAGGTATCTGAGGTTGGTAAATTGACACCTACTTATTGCAAACGATATTTATTTACCAATACAGAAACATGATACCAATGGTAGGTTTAACTGGTGGTTTAGGACATTTCTCCATTAGCCTCATGGATTGAATTAGCCCTGCACATTCCTGTGTTTCTTTAAACAGTGATTTTAACAAGTACTTATGTCATGTGCTACCATGGTGATGTACAGATGATAAACATTGTACTGGTTTATGGGCTTGGGGGAAAAAAAGGTGCTGATTAACATAATATAATTCCCAAAAAATGTTTAACGTTCAGCTATAATTACTGGACGGAATTCATTTTATATTAATATCAATATTTCTTCGCACAGTCAACAATACTTAAAATGTTAGACTGAGGAGAATTCATCACTGTATAAATTGTGATTCTCCCTCTTATTACCATTAAGAGCTTTTGATAATTGGTGTTAACAATCCACCTCTTTTCTGAATGCATCTCTGTATTACAATAATGCATATTTCAATACAATATTGCTCCAAGGTTTATCTGATGACATAATACATAATCAATATTATCAGAAAATGGTTATCTGATTAACCTTAATGTAAAAATAATTAAAGGTGCTAATCTGACAAACACCGAGGAGCAAAATCGAATAGCTCCGATAAACAGACAACGGATCATAAAATGCAGTTAAGCTTGGTCATTGCTTTTATCCTGCCTGTCAATTTAAATGAATATAGTATGCAGCCCAGTGCTCAGTGAGTGCATGTCTCAGTGGGAGCCCCAAGTTTATGCGAGGCTCCCACCATTTAGAGCCGACCTGCCATGCATAAAGTCAGCTGCACCTCTTACAAGATATAAACATTTTAGCTAGAGAAGTGATTTGGGAAGAGAATCTGAACAGGTAGAGTAAGACTAATGGGACAGCAGGGGAAAGAGCCATTGTTCTCAGATACCCCAATGGAGGCTTTGATGCAGGAGGTGGAGAGAAGGAGAGATGTCTTCTATCTAAAGGAGCCCACTCAAGCATATACTGCAAAAACAGTGTGGGACCAGATAGCTGTGGCAGTCAATGATAGAATCTTGACTCACGGTCCTTGATGGAGTACCATGAGAAGCCTCACATGAGTTGTAAATGTCAGTGAGTGTCTCTTCAAATGCCATAACCATACCATATCCCACCAACTGCACCTCTAGCCTCATGCATTGCTCAATTCACCACACTTCTAGCACTCAGCTACCAAAAATCTCTATCAATCTAATTCATGCCTAATATTCATAGCTTCATCCAACCCTCACAATTAGCACTGCTGTAAGCCTTATATCCACATCTCATAACTTTGGACACACGGGCAGATGTTCAACCACACCATCCAAGTATATTGTACCGTACTTGGTGACACATTTCCTTATCTTATGCAGGACAAAATGAGACATAATTGAAAGCAAAAACACAATTTATAAGGTAAAGGTACAGATCTATCTCCTTACCACCATGGAGGACACAGCATTGCCATCATTGGAGTCACCATGACTGTGGCCCTTGACAGTGATGGGTTGAAGCCATTAAAGATATGTTCATACCTACTTCTCCATCTCCTTCCCCCCCATCATTCACTCTCATACTTGCAACCATCAGCACAGATATTGACACTTTGCATTCTTTAGACAGTAGCTTAAAGGAGGAATCTGCATGAAGTATGACACTGGACCTCAATAACCTGCAGCCAGTGCAGAAAAGAGTTTGCACAGCCTGCCAGAGTGCAATGTCACACATTTATTTTGTTGCAGAGGACTCACTTAAGAACTTTGAAGGGGTAGTCTTTAGGAAAAGACTGAAATAAAAGCAAAATACTATTGATGCTGAGGATTTGAAATGAAAACAGAAAGTGCTGGAAAAACCCAACAGGTCGAGAGAAACAGAGTTAACAATTCTTGTCATTATGACTCTTTTTCAGAGTCAGACTTGCTGAGTTTTTCCAGTATTTTCAGTTTTATTTTCGAAGAAGGCTGATGGTTATACATTTTTGAATGCTTGGTGCATTAGCTGGCCTGATTAAAAAGCATAAGGTTGTTCAGGAGCATGGAGGAATCTGGCACCAACTTGACACAGGGTTTTGTGCAGATCTTGGAGACCAGGACTCGCCAGTATGGAAGTGGTAGCCTACTCTATCAGACCATTTGCAGATTCAACCATTTTGTAAGGTCGGCTCATTGATGTCTCAACTTTCATTGCAGTACAAGAAATGAAACCCCAATGTCTAAGCGCTGGCTTGGAAACTTCAAAATTTATTTATTAATCACGAGTAAGGCTTACATTACAGTGCAATGAAGTTACTGTGGAATTTCCCCAGTTGCTACAATCCTGTGCCTGTTCAAGTCAATGCACCTAACCAGTATGCCCTTCAGGAAATCAGAGCACCCAGAGGAAACCCATGCAGACAAGGGGAGAACATGCAGCCTCTGCACAGACAGTGACCCAAGCAGGGAATTGAACCCAGGTCCCTGGCACTGTGAGGCAGTAGTGCTAACCACTGTATCATCCTTATGAATGTTTCTGCCCGGTTTCAAACCAGGGACCTTTTGCATGTTAGCCAAGTGTGATAACTACTATACTACAGTAACAAGTGACAACTCAGTAACAACTCAGGCTGAAGTCACGCAAGCTCAGCCTGATGTCATGCAAATTTAGATTACACCCATAAGCTCAGTTTGCTGCTGTGCAGGCTTAAACTTTTAACATCTTAGCTACTGGATTCAAACAAGCTAACATGATTTCACAGCAGTCCAAGAAGCTGTTTTCCAATGCAATAGCAAACAGGGATAAACTTTCAAGGGCAATGAATGTGCACTTTGCTGGAGATGTTCACATCCCAGAAATGACTATATATAAATAAAACATGGATATCCGATGCGTGGGAACACCTCCACTTCCAAGTCCTGATTTGGAAAGATATTGTCACTGTTGCTGGATCAAAATCCTGGAACTTCCTCCAAAACAGCACTGTGGGTGTACTTACCACAAAAAGATTATAGTGGTTCCAGAAGGTGGCTAACCACAACATTCTCAGGAGCAATTCAAAATGGACAATAAATGCTGGCTTTGCTTAAGTACCCACATCCTAAGAATTTAATTTAAGAAAGGACTGGAGTTTGTGAGATTCTGAATTCGAAAGAAAGTAACTCTAGCGTTATTTTCATGTGTTCTGAGCCTTCATGGAAGAGATTTTCAGTGCACAATTCTTTCCTGAATTTGTCATAAATGTGCAACAGTTAATATCAGTCTAGATTTTGCTTGAGTATGATATCTTGCTGCATGCCCCATTAGTTTATTTTTGCTCACCTTAAAATGTTTTGTCTTGTTTGCTGATGGAGGTAAAGCTGATATTGGTGCATCGGATCCAATAGGACATCTGGGATGTCAGTGAATGATGGGATCAATGGTCTATCTCCTTAAAAAATGAGATTTAAGGATTAAGAAAATTTTTAAAAAATGTAAATTAAAATCAAAACAGGTACAGAAAGAGAAATAAGAGAGAAAGGAAGATTGAGTTAAATGGGACGGAAAAGAAAAGGGTAAAGTAAGAAAAACATATAAACATATTAAATTGCAAAATTTTAAAACTTTGGTGATATTTATTACTTGTGGGAATAAGATATTGCAGTTTAAAATGTTTCCTTTCAGGGAAATTGAGTGGCATTGCAGGAACTTAAATTCCTAATTCAAAATGTACTTGCGATGTTAAGTAGCAGCTGTAACAGTGTGTGTGAGTTTAATTGATAACTAATACACACATGCAGCAATTTCAAGAAAACACAAGGAGGTTGAAGGTGAGCTGCCATTTTCTTGAGGCTAATAGTGAGTGGAGTGTTGCAAATTGTCCAGCAACCTGTAGCTATTGCCAATTCACAGGGTGTCTCTTCCTAACTACATTGGTGGGTGTCCTTTGTTGCCATTAGATTTGAATATTTCAATATTCTTTTGAAGAAAGAACAAAGGTTGGTTGGTCTCTCACTTTATATCCTCCATAAACGTCAGCTCATCTAAACCCCTTACTGCTAATATCCTAACTTACACCACATTCAGTTCACCATTACCCATGTTCACTGTCCAACATCGGCAATGCCGTAATATTATAATTCTCATCCTTTACTTAAAATCCTTGGATAGCTTCACCCTTTCCCATCTCTGTATTCTCCTCCAGCCATACAATCCTGAGAGATCTTGGTGCTCCTCCAATTCTGGCTACTTGCACAATCCTGATTTTCTTTGCTCTGCAACGGGCAGCTGTGCCATCAATTGCCTAGGGTTACTCTCTGGAGTTCTCTGACTAAAAATTCCCGCCTTTCTTTCCTCCTTTATGACACTTATTAAGATCTACCTCTTAGTTTAACTTTTGGTCACATGTCTTAACATTTCCTAATGTGGTTTGGTGCCACATTTGTATCATAAGTCTCGAGGAAAGCAGCTTCAGACATGTTGAATGTGCTGTATTATTACATTACATGGCCTTAAAATGTGAGGAGAGAAATGGAATAAACTAAATATAAAGATTTTAAAATTGATAAAGGAGCCATGAGATATAAAAGAAATAATTATTCAGTAGATTGTATGATCTTCAGAATTCTTCATGATTGAAATAAGTGTAATTTAATCAAATGCTCAGGAACTGAGCTTGGTGTTTGGTGTACTGTTCAGATGGTTAATTTTAGCCATCTTTGTTCATTGATAGATTTTTGTTGGTGTTTAATTTGATGCATCAGATGTGCAGAAACCATTTTGTAATTCGTTGGTGCATGGTAGCAATCCTTCAATTTTTCCATGGATTACACAAAATCCTTAATGAAACCGTGTTGTTCACATTACTGTTGATAAATCATTCTCATTCAACTAAACCGCATCCAGCCTGAGGTTATAATCGAAAGATAATATTGATGAGACATTGCCTAGGTTAAATCCTCGAGCTAAGAGATGACATCCCATTCAGGGACTAGGGTTCACATGTGCTGCTGAGCCATGAGAAGACTCTTCACTTGTAACCCAATCCTTCTGGCAATTTTTTGATATGCACCATGAAAAAAGAGAGTGAGGAAAAGTAAAATAGGAAAATAAAACAGCTTCAGTCCACATAACACATCTGACATTAATCTAATCTAGTGTCTGCTTGAAGACAGTGTCCATCTACTTAATTAAACCATCTCCATGTCCATGTCAGTGTCCGGTCCATTCAGCTGTATACCAGCATGGTTATATTACATAAGATCACATAATATGAGCTAGACATTGCTGCAATGGAAGGCTGGTAATTTCTAAAGGCTAGCAAACTCGCAACAACAATTTTGTTTCAGATCAATAAACTGAAAATCTACACCCTTATGTTTTTAAGAATATCTGCACAGCCTTGATTTCTAATTAAATTTTTAGTAACATACCCAACAATTTTAGTAAAGCAACACTTCTGCTAACATTTATGTTTGCTTGTGGAGTGATGCCTTTCCTTCATGAGATCACCCTCCCCTCTTCAATAAGCTGCTTCATTAACATCTGGGAACTGATCCCCAAGTCACGAGAGTCAACTCGCTGGCAGGTCAGCCAAAAGACTGGCATTGTTACACTCCATCATCATTCCTGATTATGTCCTGTCCATTGGCAGGACAAATCCATGCCAGGCATGGGCACAGTGGTATAGTTGGGGTGAGGTGACCTTTAATTCTGGTCTCCATGATGGCTCATTGTTTCAGATGAGATATGGGCCAGGATACGTCCTGCAGCTTGCAATCTACTGACCTTCCTCAGCTGATGAATTGATACTCCTCCATTTAGACCAAAACTTGGAGGGAACGCTGAGGGTAGAAAGGGAACTGTATGAACTCTTGGTGGGATGTAATCACCATGAGTGGCTTTATGGTGCCAACCATTGTCTGAGCTGGCCAAGTTTTGAAGGAGATAATTGCCACACTACCTCACTGTGGTAGCTGATGAAAGAACTGACATGAGACAATAACCTGCGTGACTTTGCCCTCACCAATCTACTTGTATGTAGCAGATGTATTTGTCCATGACCACATTAGTAGGAGTGACCATCACACAGCCCTTGTAGATACAAGTTTCTGTCTCCATTGTGTTGTGTGTCAATACACTATGCTGAATGGAATAAATTAAGAGCAGATCTGGCAACTAAAACTGAGCATTCACGAGGCAATCAGTTCCTGACCTCTTCACAGCCTTGGTCCAGATACGGACAAAAGAGCTGAACTCAAGAGGTGAATTGAAGGACACTGCCCTTGACACCAAGGTGGCATTTGATCGTGTGTTGCATCAAGGTGCCAGAGGAAAACTGAAGTCAATGGGAATCGGCCAAATGTGGGCAATTGGGACTAGCTTAGAGGTTTAAAAAAAATGGGCTGCATGGACAAGTTGGGCCGAAGGGCCTGTTTCCATGCTGTAAACCTGTATGATTCTATGCCACATTTTGGAACCTTCCAGAAAAACTGGAATGAGAGAAAGGTTGATGATGAAATGGGTTAAGCCCTGCTGAAAACGATAGAAAAGGTAAAGACCCAGACCTTTCTCAAGTTAATAGAAGTGAAGGGTCAGAAGACAGGTTTAGTTCAAGGATTGGCATGCTACTTTTGTGAAGGTTGAATGCTGGAAGTTAAAGAGCAAGTCTGTCACGTTTGTTTCATCGAGAGATGTTCTCCAAGTTGATAATGTCCTGGTAAAGTTCATAACAGCGGGGGGAGTTTCCCCCATATTCAGAGAGGGTCCCATCAGGTGAGGGAAAGCTTATAGGGAATTTTTTCTCAAGGGTAAATTATTCCTATGTTCATCTGGCGAGACAGGCAAGTTATTTATTATCCTTAGTGATACAAGATTAGCATAGTCACTGATATTGGCAAGTGGCATAAAGCTTTCTCCAAAAACCTTGCTGAATAAACCAGTATTTATTTGGGATATTAATGGAAATTATTTACTCATCCCTTTATTTAAAGTTTACTTTAAGTGTGGCTTAGTTACTAGTCCTGTTACTGTGAGTGCCATTCCTACTTTACCTTGTGGAAGATGGAAATTTCATGTTTGGAAATGATTGGTTGGGGATAAAGTATAACCATTTCCAGTAATCTTGAGAAAGTCTATTGAAAGTTGAAACTGAAATTGTACAGGAAAAGTTGGGTGACACAAAAGACCCAGCTACCTTTTGTAAGCTTGCCACTAAAATTAATGTTTTGATTCATGATGTTTTTCATAGCATCATAAATTCAGTCTTCTAATTTAAAAATGACATGAGAGCGTCAGGCTGAAAAAGAAATGTTAAGAGCAGGTGAAGACAATGTAAAGCCGCCTGAATTAAAAGTGCAGAAAGTGTCTGAGCAAGATGAAGCAAAACAGATAGCAAGAGTGCTGAAAGCTAATGATGATAAAGAGGGAACAGGCTTCGAAGGAGAATGGAAAAGCTGAAGCCAGTTGGCCCTATGGAGCTGCAAGAAACAATGTGTTCTTGAACATCATTTTAAAATTTTAAAATGAAGAGCCAATCACTCTTGCTGGTAATGAATTAGATAAATGATAAGGGCACAGCTGATGTTAAATGTGAGGTTATTCCAATTCTGAGAAGGGAAACTTAAACATCTGCTCTCCACTGTATATTTGCAATTTGGTATAATGCAAGGAAAGATATGAAAGCCAGTGAAGGATGTCCCAGACGTCTGTGGCAATTTTAAATAAAATAATTGTTTATCAATACAGTACACAAGAAAGTCAACTAAAAATAAACTCACCAACTGGAAGGCTACACATATTAACCCCAAATTTACCCTGTTCCAACAACTTTATTTCCCTAATTTCAGAGCTAATCCTCTCCGAGCAACATCCTGCAGGATTTCAAAAACTATAGGCATGATCTAGTAATGGTTACCACACCAGGCACTAATATATATTTTGTTGTTAGTGCCTGGTGTGGAAACTATTTCTGGATTTGGGTGTTGCTTCTGATGTAGAGCAGACAACTGGCTGTTCAAACAGGCTTCTCTACAGGCACAGCTTGCTGGGAGTTCAGAGCTTTTCCTGCAGCAGGCTGAGGTCTAAAGCAGCTAACTTGTATAATTGAAATTACTTCTGGTATACCATTTCCCCCCTTAATCATCTTTTATCTGAATTAACATACTCAGAAGTCACTCTTAACTATCTTAATTTCATGTGTCTGCCTTTTAGAATGTACTGTAATTGTAAAATTCATAACTTATCTTATCCTTTGACCTCTAACATCTTACTCAAATCTTTCATTTTCTATTCCCCTTTGTTGCAATTTGCCTTGGGTAAACATCTATTTACAGGGTTATTTGGCTTATCAACATATCAAAAGCACTAGTTCCATCAAACTAGCCAAATTGTCTACACCACTACACAATTTCCATTTTTAAATAGTTCTTTTAAACATTCAGCTGGCAGAACACATTTCCAATTACTGGATTTTCATGAGTTATCACGATTTTCTGACACAAAGCTCAAATGGAGTGGGAGGAAGAAAAGAAATAAAAACATTCAGGAAATGAATAAAAGAGAGCATCAAGTGTTCTTAGCTGAGCATGGACGTGGCTTGAATTAAGTTCTTAAAGCAACCAAAGAGGATCTTACTTGAAAGAAAAATGAACTGCTTGCATAACACCTGCAAAAGAAAGCTGAGTGGTTAAATCATGGAGAAGAGCCAAAAGTTAAACACAGTCCTAAATTTCAACAGGATCATGAAGTGAATCCCATAGTTATGTGGGACAATTTAGATGTGTGGCTGGTTCAGACTTTCTTCACATTAGAAAAAAACATGCAGACATGGAAGAAAATGGAAATCAGAAATTGGAATCTTAACAGAATGCCTCAGATTCTGTTTGAAACAGTGAAAACCCTGATGACAATTTGTTGTCTAGCACAAGAGACAAACACAAGAAATTGCTGAATTCAGATGGTTAGACGTGATGTGATAGGAGGATTTTGCCTCAGACTCCATTTCACAGCGGCCAGTACACTGAATCCAGATGGTTTGTCGGCAGTCAGCAATGCTGTTCCTGACTAAGTTAACCAAACAAATTGTAAAACCTTTGGACTCCTCACGAATGCTAATCCAGTGTCCTGACTGTACAAAGTTCAATACAGATTTTTAAAAAAGCAACATGAAGAGTGCAAAACCAAGGAGCACATATTGCTTCCATTAGTGGGCCAGACTAGTTGGTTAGTCAACAAAAATGCCATGCAATATTGCAGACTTGGTTGGTTCATGCATTGGGTTTCCAAGGCTACCACAGGGAGTTAATTTAAATCCAAACTATCATGAACAGGTCTGTTGCCTTGATCCCACTTATCAACCAGCCATAGATACAAATTGATTGTTGTATTACTGACTGCTTGGTTTCTGCCGTTGGGAGCTGTGTAGCTGGCACCAAAGAACCCTATGAGTGACTTGACGACCAGTACAGTCGATCATAAAATTGCATTTGTTCCTGATCACAGTATGGATACATACCCGGATCCATCAAACAGTGGTTCTATAATTCGGAGGTATAGCTTCTATTTTTTGAAAGCCAGTCAATATTTATTGAGCGTGAATTGTGTTTTTTTTAATTTAGTCATGGTTTACGTATGTTTTTGGCAATGCTGGCATTTAATGACCATCTCTTGTTGCCTTTGAGAAATGCTGTAAATCTTCTTGAACCACTGTAGTTCATGTTGGTGAAGGTGCCCCCACAGTGCTGACAGGTTGTGAGCTCCAAGCTAATTGATCCAGTAACAATAAGGGAACAGTGATGTATGTCCAACTCAGTATGGTCTGTGACTTGGTAAATGGGGGGAAGGGTGGGGGGGAACATGGGGCTTATCGTGTACTCTTGCATCTGCTGAACTTGTCTCCATGCACCTGATATACCTGGTCTTCCAGGTAGTGAAAGTTGTGGTTTGAGAGATGCAGTTTCAAAAGCCTTGATGAGTTTCTGCAGTGCATCCTGTGGATAGAGTGCTGATAGAATAGTGCTGATGCTGAGTGACACTGTGGTTAGCACTGCTGCCTCACGGCATCAGTGACCTGGGTTCGATTCCAGCCTTGTGTGACTGTCTGTGTGGAGTTTGCTTGGGGCTTCCCCTCAAATGCATTTATATTATTTGCCTTAACCACTCACTGTAGTAGTTAGTTCTACATTCTTAAGATTATTTGGGTAAAGATGTTTCTTTTGAATTCTCTATTGGATTTCTTGGTAACTATTGAATGTTAATAGCCTTTTGTCATGCTCTTCGCCACAAGAGGAAACAATCTCTCTATATCAACTTTACCTAAATCTTTCAGAATTCTATAGATCTCTAAGTCATCCCGCAGGCAGTTTTTAGAAGAGAATTCGAGCCAATTCAGTGTTACCTCATCAGCCATGCAACAGACATGTTCTTTTTATTCATTCGTGGGACGTGGGCATTGCTGGCAGCATCTATTGCCTATCCCTAGTTGCCCTTGAGAAGGTGGTGATGAGCTGCCTTCTTGAATCACTGCAGTCCATGTTTGAACTTAGGCTGTAATGAAGTCAAGAGCTGAGTGATCTTGGCAAAACCCAAACTGGCCTCACTGAGCAGGTTATTGCTGAGCAGGTGACACTTGATAGCATTGTTGATGACCCCTTCCATCACTTTACTGATGATCAAGAATAGATTGATTGGACAGTAATTGGCCAGGTTGGATTTGTCCTGTTCTTTTGTGTACAGGACATACCTGGGCAACTTTTCACATTGCTGGGTAGATGCCAGTGTTATAGCTGTGCTGCTAGAGCTTGACTAGGGAAGTGGTAAGTTCTGAGCACAAGTCTTCAGTTCTGTTGCCGGAATGTTATCAGGGCCCATTGCCTTTGCAGTATCCAGTGCTTCCAACTGTTTCTTGATATCATGTGGAGTGAATTGAATTAGCTGGAGGCTGGCATTTGAGATGCTGAAGACCATTGGAGGAGGCGAGATGGATCACCCACACGGCACTTCTGGCTGCGAATACTTCAGCCTTGTCTTTTGCAGTGATGTGCTGGGCTCCTCCATCATTGAGGATGGGTATATTTGTGAAGCCTCCTCCTCCAGTGAGTTGTTTAATTGTCCACCATCATTCTTGATTGGATGTGAAAGGACCACAGAGCTTAGATCTGATCCATTGGTTGTGGGATCGCTTGCTCTATCACTTGCTGTTTTTGCCATTTGGCATGCAAGTAGTCCTGTTTGTAACTTCACCACGTTGACACCTCATTTTTAGGTATGCCTGCTGCTGCTCCTGGCATGCCCTCCTGCATTCTCCATTGAACCAGGGTTGATCCCCTGGCTTGATAGTAATGGTTGAGTGGGGGATATGCTGGGCAATGAGGTTGCAGATTGTGCTGGAGTACAATTCCACTGCTGTCAAAGGCCCACAGTGCCTCATGGATGCCCAGTCTTGAGTTGCTAGATCAGTTCGAAGTCTGCCCCACTTAGCACAGTGATAGTGCCACACAACACAATGGAGGTTATTCTCAATGTGAAGGCAGGACTTTGTCTCCACAAGGACTGTGCAGTGGTCACTCTTGCTGATACTGTCATGAACAGATGCATCTGCAGCTGGCAGATTGGTAAGGATAGATCAAGTATATTATTTCCTCTTGTTGATTCCTTCACCACCTAGTGCTGACCCAGTCTAACAGTTATATCCTTTAGGAACCAACAAGCTTGATCAGTTGATGAGCCATTCTTGGTGGTGGACGTTGAAATCCCCCATCCAGAGTACATTTTGCACCCTTGCCATCCTCAGTGCTTCCTCCAGATGTTGAATGTGGAGGAATACTGATTCATCAGTCAGAAGGAGGATGGTACGTGGTAACCAGTAAGAAGTTTTCTTGCCCATGTTTAACCTGAAACTTCATGGGGTCCAGAGTCAATGTTAAGGATTCCAGGGCAACTCCCTCCCGGCTCTATATCACTGTACCGCCACCTCTGCTGGTCTGTCCTGCTAGTGGGACAGGACATATTCAGGGATGGTAACGGTGGTATCTGGTGTGTCATCTGTAAGGTATGATTTGTGAGAATGACAATGGAAAGACTTAGACCAGAAAAGCTTGGTGTTCTAGCCAAAGGAAATGTGGAAAGGATTTTACAGCCTTGCTCAAGCGAGACTGGAAATTCCTGCCCGAGTTCAACGGACATTTCCACTGTCCACCCTTCACCCGCTCCGATTCCATGGCAGGTGAGGCAGTAGATTTCTGGCAGAAATGTCTCACTTGTACATCAGTAGGAAAATATGCTATTTTTAAAAATATGCTTTACTTTGATCTCTTCTGATCTGCCCATACAGTGTGTGTAATATACTGGTTGTGAAGATAGCTCATAAGAACATAAGAACATAAGAAATAGGAGCAGGAGTAGGCCATCTAGCCCTTCGAGCCTGCCCCGCCATTCAATAAGATCATGGCTGATCTGTCGTGGCTCAGTTCCACTTTCCCGCCCTCTCCCCATAACCCTTAATCCCCTCTCTTATCAAGAACCCATCAACCAGCTTCTTAAAAATATTTAGCGAGGCAGCCTCCACCACTTCAACGGGCAGAGAATTCCAGAGATTCACCACCCTTTGAGTGAAGAAGTTCCTCCTCAACTCCGTTCTAAACTGCCTCCCCTTTATCTTGAGGCTGTGCCCCCTAGTCCTACTGTCTTTTTTGAGCGGGAAGAGTCTCTCCACCTCTATCCTATCCATCCCATTCATCATCTTATACGTCTCAATGAGATCTCCCCTCATTCTTCTAAACTCTAGCGAGTACAAGCCTAGTTTATTCAGCCTCTCCTCATAGCTCAACCCCCTCAACTCCGGTATCAGCCTAGTAAACCTCCTCTGCACTCCCTCCAAGGCCAAAATATCCTTGCGCAGGTGCGGCGCCCAAAACTGCACACAGTACTCCAGCTGCGGCCTCACCAATGCCCTATACAGCTGCAGCAAGACCTCCCTACTTTTATATTCAATCCCCCTCGCTATGAAGGCCAGCATCCCATTCGCCTTCCTGACCACCTGCTGCACCTGCAGGCTGGGTTTTTGCGACTCATGCAATTGACAGTTTTCCCAAACTTGTGTTAGTCTTATATGTTCAACGCCAGAACATGCACAGCAATAGCCTGAGTTCACTCAGCCTCTATCTTATAACCCCTTTTCTGCTTTTTGTAGCCTTGCATCATTTCTTAAATTCCAGCATATCCACAGGGTTTCCCCATCAGGTGATTGGTAAAATTGGAGAGAGGGTGTAATTGGCTAAGAATAGCCATTTATACAATTTCTTCTAGTGAGCCACTGATCATGAGTTGCGAATCAGGAAAATCCAGTTGGAATCCAGAGCTTTGTTTTCTATTAATTTCTCATTGCATTCAATGATCTATTGTTATGAAATAGTGGCCCAACAATGGTTTGACTGCCAGCCAATCAGAATTGTTTGAAATACTGCAGGGCTTTGGACTTAATCTTATTTTCTCTGCATTTAACCTTTTGGGCTTTAACTCCTGAGTTCCCCAATATTAGATTTAGGGGTACCCCAAAGATACATTGGGGAATCCCTCTTAGAGATTCGCAGCTAAGGGTTTGTAAAGCTATTGCCCAGAATCGCAAACTTCCTCTGGGCAATTGTCCTGCACTGAGGACTATTTGAAAATGCAATTTTAATCGCAAACTTTGGATGGTTTAGACCATGTTACACCAGTGGTCAGCCAGAAAATGTTAACAGAATTAAAACCTCTTCCAACTTCTGGGTAACTGTTTTACAGACCCAAACCGAACCTCCATGGGACTCACCCCACATACCCATGGGTCTTCTCCTGACCTCACAAGGGATTCCACATTCCACACCCACCCCCCTCCCCCACAAGGGATTCTCCCACCCACGAGACTCCTAACACCACGCACACCACCACCATCCCCCCAAGTCTGATAGGACCTGATCTGATGTGTACCCTCCACTTCCCCCGAGGCCTATATAATTCCAAACATTTCTTTGTTTACTATTGTAATCACTCCCTTCACTCTGTGTCAAATTTAATTAATGTTTTTATTATCTGATGCAATATATCTGCCTGCATCACTCTATCACATTGCAATTTTCACATTTCTCAGTTTCAAAATTGCTACATGTACATGCTTATACTGTGTTGTTGCATTATCTCCTGAGGCATACTTCCCTGCTTGCTTTTAGAAAAAACAGACATTTGATTATTATAAAGTTACATTTGGTGTAATTTTTAACATGGTATTGGTTTGTCCATTTCTTTTACTCCTGCAGATCACAGACAACGGAGGCTGCAGGCAGCAAACATGGTTTTGATTTTCTCTCCCCCTTACAGTGGTAATTTAGACTTGGGTATTGTTCCACAGGCACTGGCAAACAGCCCCATAAATCGCAGCAAGTTCAAGGCACAGAAAGAAGCCTCTTGGCCCATCATGTCATTACCAGCCGAAAAGTGAGTCAGCCAGTCCAATCTCACTTTCCAGCATTTGGTCTGTAACCCTGCATGTTATGGCACTTGAGGTGCATATCGAGATGAGTGGAGGGCTTTTGCCTCTTCTACACTTTCAGGCAGTGAGTATTTGCTTTTAACTAGTTTATTAATACTGTATCTAAACAGGATATAGATTAGGCTTGTTGCTCCTGAGCACGGTGTGTTCCATCCTCTCACTCAAGAATCTAGCACGTGGCTGACTAATGATATATCATCATTATATATCACTCTTTAGCATATCCATGTACTAACCCATCGCGGTCAGAATCAATCCTGTCTTTATCCAATATCTGTACTTGCACTTACCTGTTGTACTCTTTCTCAAATTAAGGAAATCATTTGCATTCACATAGTGCTTTTCATGACTGCAGGATGGCCCAAAGTGTTGTGCAGTACTTTTGAAGTTTAGTCTCTATTGTCATGTAGAAAAATGTGGCAGCCCATTTACAGAGTGGGGTCCCATAAACAGAATGGAGATAAGTGACCAGATTATATTTTTTAGTGATGTTGTTTGAGGGGTAAATGTTGATATTTACACTGGCAGAATTCTTGCACTCTTTAAATAGCTGTTTGATCTTTTACATCCACATGTGAGGACTTACAATGTGAATGTAGCCCAATCCATCACGCAATCCAGCCTCCCATCAATTGACTCTGTCTATGCTTCCCGCTGCCTCAGCAAAGCAGTTGGCATAATTAAGGACCCCATGCATCCCAGACATTCTGTCTTTCACCTTTGTCCTTTGGGAAAAAGATCAGATCTGAGGTCACGTACGAACCGACTCAAGAATAGTTCTTCCCTGCTGCATCAGATTTTTGAGTAGACTTACCTTGCATGAAGTTGATCTTTCTCTACACCCTACTGTAACACTACATTCTGTACTCTCTCTTTTCCTTCTCTATGAACGGTATGTTTTGTCTGTATAGAGCACAAGAAACAATACTTTTCCCTGTGTGTTAATACATGTGACAATAATAAATCAAATCAATTTTTGAAATGTAATAACTATTGCAATGTGGGGAAACGTAGCATTTAATTTGCACGCAGCAAGGTCTCACAAACAACAATGAGAGTAATGATAAGATATCCTGTTGTTTGGTGTTGTTGATTGAGAGCTAATCTTCAATTGTGCCATGAGATCTTTCACAGCTCTGAGAGAGGAGATATTTAGTCTTAGCTGAGAGATGACACTTCCAATGGTTATCAATCCTGCACTGAAGTGTCATTCCAGAAAATGTATCCAAGTCTCCTGAGTGGGGCTTGAAGCCATGTTTTCTTTTCAGCAGCAGGAGTGATACTATTGACCTAAAATTAATCCATTTAGAGCAAGAAGCCAGGCATTTTTTGTAAGTTTTTAAAAAATTGTCTTCCATATTTTCATTGTCTCACACATAACCCCTAAAATAGTTCAAAAAATTGTCTATACCACTCAGACCAAATGTCTTGTACTCATCTCTCAGACCCAGTGAACTGACCCACACTTTTCACTGTGATACTGTAACTCTTTACCAATACCTGTTACCTGGCAAACAGTTATTCTCCCTTTGTTGGATCTATGAAGTCTTCGACCCTGTCTACTCAACAAAGCTGGGAGAGCACTATACACCTAATGAGCTGATTATTGGGCTGACCCTGCCTCCAGTTGTAGCTGCCACCCGCTACTACTGGATTCTTCATCATTTGTAGTTCCTCTAATTTACTTGCTACCCATCCTAATGACAATCTTTGGGCTGGTGATTGGGAGTGAGGCAACTTATGACCACTTATCCTCCTCCTGTGGCTGTTCTCCTGCAGGATCTTGTTGAGAAGGATGCAAAGGAAAGAGAAATGGAATAAGAGTTAGTCTGGCACTGACAGTCTGAGGTACATGAAGGGTGTAGGTAATAATTGGAGTCTGTTTCAATAAAGCCCCATCCTCAGAATCTCCGCTATAAATGTGCTCTCAGAGGCCACAGATCTCGGGAGCTTGCTGCTCTAGTTAAGAGAGGATCATGATGTTACAAGCTTTTCCCTCAGCCTTAACTTCTCTACTTTTTGCTATTCACCTTTCTTTCCTTCAGGAGAGAGTGAAGTTTATGAGTAGCTAGTGAAAAGATAATGCATGTATGAGGTCTGTGCTTGTTGCACAAATGCTGGGGGAAGGGGTAAAGTAAGATACATGATTGGATGGAAAGTAAGTAGCTGGAATGCAAAATGAAGGAGATATCAGAGAATTCCCATTTTTGGAAAAAGCTGCTGTCAGTTTGGATTGAGAATAAGGGGGTGACTAAAGGTAAAGGATGTGATGCAGTGCAGGAAATTGTTCAGAGTTCTGGGGTATGGACCATTGCCAATTGTTATTCAGGGAGAAGCACAATTAAGAACTGTACTCACCTTTGCTGCTCGTCAGGTTATTGAAATATTTCTTGCATTGAACCCAGGTTTTGGACATTACAATCCCAGCCACCTCTCTCCAATTCCAATGGATCTTCCTCCTTTCTCACTCATTCCACTAGTATCTCATCAGAGAATTAGGGATTTGGTGGGCCATGCAGGGATTTTAACTCAAGCCATGAGCACACTATCAGCTTCACCTTTCCATCCAAGTTATAAAGCATTCTGACCTGGACTTCCATCAATATTCCTTCCCAATTGCTGGATTTAAATTGTGGGATTTCATACCTCACATCGCCACCATAAAGGACTACATCAGTTCCAGGAGAAAGCTCAACATCACTTTCTCAGGGCAACTAGGAATGGACAATAAATACAACCTTGTATTACACATAACTTGCAAGAACAAGATAAAAGACTTGCATTTATATAGTGCCTTTCATGACTACTGAACATCCCAAAGTTCTTTACTGAAAGTGAAATGCTTTTAACGTGTAATCACTGTTGTAGGAAAGGTGGCAGCTAATGTATGATAAAAGGGTTAAATGATTTAATCTGGCCTCAGGTGTTTTCTGAGCTTGCTGAGAGTTTCAAGAAGCACACGTGAAAGGCAGAAATTTCCAGTGAAGAAGACACTGTATAGATACATATTGGACAGCTTGGCTACATGTCTACACAAAATGCTCTAACCACATATGAGTGGTTAGCACCTTAGAGAATATCTAAGGTAAAAACCTAAAAAGGTAAAAATGTAGCAGAGGGTTTTACTTACTTTATGTCTGGAATCATATCTTATGGTAATGTAATGATGACTTAAAATCCTTCTCAGAGAAGTATTCACTTTCTACGATCACAAATATACTGTAATTTTAGCAAAAAAATATAATTTTGCAAGCAGCCAGTCAAAAGGTGTAGTTCAGACAGTAGGGTTCAACACATTTATATTGCATGTGTTTTTTTTTAAACACAGCTTAAAAACTCACCAGAAATCACTTAGTGATGCCAAATAGATCTACAGAGTGATAAAACAAATATAGCCAGCTGTGCCCAGCATATTATGGCTGACAGTGGGGAACTATTGCATATTGTAGGGCACTGGGGTGGCTCTAGGATTTGCCAATAAACGGTATCTATAGGAGGAAGAAAGAGAAGATATACTGCAGGTTGCTCTCCCAAATCTGTTAAAACTCAATACGCATTCTGGGCTAGAGATGACTGAAACTTTCTTGAATTTGTTTATTGAATGAATCTTATAAATGTTCAGTGTGATCTTCAATGGTGCTACCTGGGTGGTAAGCTGGACATAATGGATTACCTGTCCACTGCAAAGCCCATCTGATTTTCATGTAATTGACTGTCAGAGTGTGGCTCCTTTCAGGTCACATGACCCTCCCGCGTCTCTCAGAACAGAGCACACGAATCTCAGCTTATCAGATGTTAGGACGTGGGTCCAGGTAGGTGGAATCTGCTGTGTGAGCCTGGGAGTCAGTAGGACTAGACCTGTATCTGTACTGAGTGTGTCTGTACATAATGATAACTGTTCAATAAGTCATTGCTCTGAATGAAGGCTTCCTTGTCATATTGCCTCATGCTACAACAATGGTGGCCAGAACATAGTGGCTACAGTCACAAAAAGTCAACATTTGGAGGGACAAGGATGAGTCCATGAAAACCTGAAAGGAAGATTAAAAAGTCATTTTATCAACCATAGTTGAACAGCTATGCTATTATTTGAGAAAATTGATTTATTTGGACCTGAGGTCAAAAGTTGGGGCCAGTACATTGAAAGGCTTCGATACTTTTTCTGCTGTCAACTAAATAATTTCTGAAGTAAAGCAGAAAGTTATTTCACTCAGTTTGCGGCCCACAAACAAATAACTTTGTAAGAAGCCTCACTTCTTTGGAGGCACTGGATACCAAACCCTTTGACCATCCAGTCGCACTATGAGGGACCACTATAATCCCCAAGCCTCCATTATTATGCAGTGCTGTAACTTCCATCCATCCATAAGGGACAAGGGGAGACCGTTTCTGTTTTTGTCACTAAGCTTTGCCAAATGGCTGAATACTGTGTGTTTGGCCCATCTCTAAGTAATATGTTACGTGACTGTCTCATATTAATAGTTTGAGCATTCAGAAGAAGTTGCTGGTAAAAACTAAAATATCCCTGGACAAGGCAGTTGAATTGGCTCGAGTGACTGAAAGCGCTGCAAGAAACGTTCTGAACTGCAAGACATGGGAGACCAGGTGAATCAAACATGATGGGAAATGAGCAGCACAGCGGAGCCCGAGAAAAGGAAGTCATCAGCCAGATGGGTTTGACCCGTGTCATCACTGCGGGGGAGACCATCCCCAAAACAGATGCAAGTGTAAAGAATTCATTTGTTTCAGATGCAGTAGGAAGGCTACATGCAAGTCAATGCAGAGTCACACTGCCCCTAGTTTCCAAATAAAACTGGAGGACTTCAGTGAATACTTGAGGAAGATTGGATGAAAAGTCCAAAGTTTACAAACTCACCATTCATAGAATCATAGGGTCCCTACAGTGCAGAAGGAGGCCATTTGGCCCATTGATCCTGCCACGACCACAATCCCATCCAGGCCCTATCCCTGCAACCCCATGTATTTACCCTAGCACTAAGGGGCAATTTAGCATTGCCAATCAACCTAAGCTGCACCCAGAGGGAACCCACACAGACACAGGAGAACATGCAAACTCCACATAGACAGTCACCCAAGGTCGGAGTTGAATCCGGATCTCTGGCACAGAGAGGCAGCAATGCTAACCACTGTGCTGCATTATAAAGATATATAAAACATCCCCCATTGATATTTTCTTATGGTTAATGGGCAACCATTACCTATGGAGGTCCATACCGGCACTTTGGCTATGGTAATGGGAGAGCAAACGTACAAATATTTGCAGGACGGCTTGCAACCTTTTAAAGCTTAGCAGTACAATGGCCAAGTTGGCAGCTGATATGGAGAAGGCACTGAAGACAATGGGCACAAGGCCAACACCAGTGTCCTATCAGCACCAGTCTGCTCAGCTATCTTTGATGATAGTGAAAGGACAGGGGCCTAGTCTTATGGGATGAGATTAGTCAAAGCAATCAAATTGAACTGGCTGGAAATTTTCAGCATTAGGAATGGGGTTTACCAGGAACTCTTGTGCAAATATTAAGGAGTCTTTGAGAGCACTGAGGTGCATGTGAGGAGTTAAAGCCAAATTTGTGTGAATTCTGGATCAATGCCAAAATGTTTAGAGCCTGGCCTATCCCTTATGCCCTACATCAAGACGTTGAAGCGACTGGAAGACCTAGGATAATTTAAACCAGTACAATTCTCTGAGTTGTACCAATAGTCCTAGTGTTAAGATCAGACCGCATAGTAAGGATTTGTGGTGATTATAAGTTGACCATGAACAGGGCTACCCAAATAGAAAGATATCCAATTCCTAGGATAGAAAATCTTTATTCAAAACTGGCAGGGGCCTCAAGTACACAAAATTGGATGAAGGTCATGCATACCCGCAACTTGAGTTAGAGAAAGACGCAAGGAAGTTTATCCCATTAATACACATAAGGGCTTCTTCCAGTATATGAGGTTACTTTTTGGTATATCATCTGCATGCACTATTTTTCAGTGCACATTGAATGACAAAGCACAATTAACCTCTTACCTGGTAGCTTACCATAAGGAAAAAATGCCCTACACCAATGAAAAATTTGATGAGGAGTCAGCTGAAAAACTGAAATGCATCCTGCTTAGTCATAACAGTGCCTCGAATTTGCAATATTGCTGAGAATTTAGAATGGCAGCCTATTTCTCAGTTAAAATTAGCGGGGGAATTTCTCAATGCAACTGGATGAAAGTATGGACATTACAGATTGTGCAACCTTGTCAGTTTACATTCAGTATGTTTTGCACAATGAATTTCTTGAGGACTTTGTGCTGCTGGACATCAACTAGCATGGCTAGTGCACAGATCTTTGAAGCGTTGAATACTTGTGTGGTTATAAAGTGCAGGCTCAACTGGGTTAATTGCTAAGGAATCACAAGTGATGTGGCAGCCAGCACAACTGGGGAGAAAAAAGAGTTATAATAAGAACTAAGGTGGTCAGGACATTGTTTGGAATCATTGCTTTATTCACTGTGACGCATTGGCATCAAGAGGAATTCCATCCAATCTTGAAGTGGTTTTGAAGGAGTTGTGAATTTCATTATATACGCACTCAATACCAGTCTTCGAGGCTCTGTGTTCTAAATGGGTCAAAGCACGCACATTTATTGTTCCACACAGGAGGCACACTGGCTTTCAAGGGGGTCAGGTGATTGGCAGAGTGTTCAAAGTGAGGGATGAAATACGCATCTTCCTCCTTGAGAAATTGCCCCCCTGACCAATTTGTTTGGTGACAAAAATTGGATTTTAACTCTGACTTACCTTGCAGACATCTTTTCAATTCTAAGTGAATTGAACCTAAAATTGCAAGGAAAGAATGAAGATTTTTTTTCGGCACTGGGTTAAGTAAATACTTTCTAGAAGTCAATGCAAGCTTGGCAAGTGTAACTAAAAAGCCAAAACTACTACACATTCCTCACACTGCTATGTCACACTGAAAAAAAAGTCAGCAAGGAAACTGTCAATAGACTGACAAGCTGTATTCAGTTGCATTTGGCTGCGCTGATCAACAGTTTTTGTCTCTCGTTTCCAGAGGAGAAGTTTCAGATGTTGAAAGAGAAGAGGTGGGTGAAAAATTTGAACTTGAGAGCCCAGAGTCAATTATTAACTTACAGTTGACTGCAAATGGAGAAGTCCTGACCTGTGATAGCACATTAAAAACACACCATGAGGTGTCAGCATTCTGGATTAGCATCTCCAAGGAGTATCCAGTGCTGAATACGATGAGCATTTTGTCACTATTGCCCTTCACAATGAACTACATGTGCGAGGTGGGATTTTGCATTCTCATAAAGATGAAGAGAGGACAAGGAAGAACTGGCTGAACTCTGCCCCTGATATGCGCGTTGCCCCTTCATCCTGTGAAACTGATTGAAGTGAGATTGTGAGGACCAAGCAGACTCACCTGTCACATTAAGTGAATGTGGCATGGGTAGTGAGGGATGGCCATTTGGTAAATGTAGGTTGCCAGAAAAAACAGTTTAAAGCCCTGTCTTACATCATGAATGCTCATTTTGCATAGAAACTTTTGATGGGGTATCAGATGCCTTTTGGAAATCTAAGTACAGTACATCCACCAGTTCCCCTTTATCCACAGTATATGTTATTTCTTCAAAGAACTCCAATAAAGTAACTGAACATAATTTCTCTCTTGAAAAACAACATTGACTCTGCCTGATTACCTTAAATTTATCTAAGTGCTGTATCTTTACTAATAGCTTCTAATCAATTCCCTATAACCCATGTTAAGCTAACTGGCTTGTGGTTTCCTGCTTTCTGAACTCCTCCCTTTTTGAATAAAGAAATTATGTTTGCTGTTTTCCAATCAACCTATCCCAAATCTAGGGAATTTTGGAAAATAAAATATCTCAAAATCAATTCTCTCACTAGCCATTTCTTTTAACACACCAGGACTTGTTCCTGCAGCTCCAACAATCTTCTCAGTACCACTTCTCTATTGATCAAATACTCTTGAGTCCCCTCACTCTTCCATTTTCTGATTTACAGCTATTTCTGGGATGTTACTTATATCCCCTATTGTGAAGACCAATGCAAAATACATGCAAACTTCATTGCTGCCATTCTGGAAGGAACAATTGCCAACAGGTCAGTTTCCCCACCAAAATTGTCCCATTACTGTTGGACACCCTGAGCAGGATTTTCCGGCCACGCTTACCCCAAGGCCAGAAAATCCCACTCAAAGTCAATGGACCTCCGCATGGTCCATGTCTCGGCTGCTACGATTCCGATTCCCATGGCGGGTGGGGTGGGAAAATCCGTTCTTTTTAACTTTTGCACTTTCCAAGCTATTTGGTACTCTACTGCAAACAGCTTGCATAGTGCTGCAGATGCAGTTGGTGGACTCCTCCAACTTGTACACAGTTGCCATTACATATGTGGAAATCACATGGAGTACAAGGGGTTAAAGTTCCCTTATTGTTCGTCATTCAAGCTGGATCTCAGATACCACTGTACCTATGCTCCACTGCAGACCTGTGGCTCTCCCTCCCCAGCTCCTTCATCATCTCATCACCATCCCCACTGCCATCACGGCTATCTCCTCCTGCTGGAAATGTCACCATGTGGTATTCCCTTTTTATCGTTATTTTCATCTCCCAGACTTGGTGTATCTACATGGCTGCTTGAATGTTTGAGGTGGGGGGCATTATGCAGTCAGTGAGGCTAGAGTTGTGGTTATTGCTTTGGGAAGGATGACAATTCCAGAAATATTTTCTGTGGCCTTTATCTATTTATAATAATTAAAATCTCTTAAAATGCTGTAGGAGTATATACAGAACATGCAGCATTTGATTTGTTTTTTTCTGCTATAAACAATTCATTTCATGCAGATGTAGCAAATGGCACAGGGAAAGATCAATGTGCATTAAACATACATCTGCGTGGGAAAAACAACAACATGTCCAATTTATAAAAATGCACTTTAATGAAAAATATTCACTATTTAACAGCCGTGCTGTTCGATTGAGTGAATGACGACTGATGAAACACCATTTTCTATTAGCAGACAAAGTATTGATTGATTAGTCTATTCAGTCCTGAGATGGTTCTGTTAACAATTAACTGTCAGGATGTACTAATAAATGATTATGTCACCGTTGACATCAATGGAAAGGAAAATTGGATGGTGTATACTATTGGGAAGGGGAGCTTTCACATCATGTGCATTGGTATAATGAGGGGGTGATATAGGTTTCCCACCATTTGCACTTTGTGTACTAGGGGTTGGGGGAAGGAAATTTCATACAAGCTGACTTATACACCAACCAGAGTTGAATGTAATCTGACATTATTTCACAACAATTCTAAAGAAAAAGCTACAAAAAAATTATACTCTATCACATTTTAGTTTTGAAGAAATAGGATAAAACCATTTGAGTAATGGGATTGCATTTTCTTTCTGTAACTCATCTTCAACCCATGTGCTCTTCATATGGGGCTTTCCTCTTGGAGCGCAGAATTGTTCACCTAATGTATAGAACATGTAGAAGAAGAGATTGCTGCATCTATATCCTTCTGGATTGAATACCAAAGTAAAGCCTATTTATAAGACACAAGTAAGGCTTAGACAAACACTGCAATAAAGTTATTATGAAGTTCCCCTAGTCATACTCCAGCACCTGAACAGGTGCATTAGGTCAATGCACTTAACCAGCATGTCCTTTAGAATGTGGAAGGAAACCAGAGCACCTGCAGGAAACCCACACAGACAGTGACACAAGCTGAGAATCAAATCTGGATCCCTAGCATTGTGAAGCAGCAGGGCTAACCACTGTAATACCATGCCACTCTATTTGCTAAGGTGGGATTTAAAAGCTGAAAATAAGGTGATTTTAAGAACATAAGAAATAGGAGCAGGAGTAGGCCATCTAGCCCTTCGAGCCTGCCCTGCCATTCAATAAGATCATGGCTGATCTGTCGTGGCTCAGTTCCACATTCCCGCCCTCTCCCCATAACCCTTAATCCCCTCGCTTATCAAAAACCCATCAACCCGTGTCTTAAAAATATTTAGCGAGGTAGCCTCCACCACTTCAACGGGCAGAGAATTCCAGAGATTCACCACCCTTTGAGTGAAGAAGTTCTTCCTCAACTCCGTTCTAAACCGCCCCCCCTTTATCTTGAGGCTGTGCCCCCTAGTCCTACTGTCCTTTCTAAGCGGGAAGTGTCTCTCCACCTCTATCCTATCCATCCCATTCATCATCTTATATATCTCCCCTCATTCTTCTAAACTCTAACGAGTACAAGCCTAGTTTATTCAGCCTCTCCTCATAGCTCAACCCCCTCAACTCCGGCATCAGCCTAGTAAACCTCCTCTGCACTCCCTCCAAGGCCAAAATATCCTTGTGTAAGTGCGGCGACCATAAGTGCACACAGTACTCCAGCTGTGGCCTCTTGCCCACAGGAAGTTTGCTCAGGTTACTTATCAGCACTCAAAGCACAGAAAATCTTAGTTAGTTCATGCTTTTTAGCCTCCTTAAGTAAACAGCTGGCAAAGACTCTTGCCCACAGCCAGTGGAGACCTTTTGTACATATATACATGCCCAGGTCAGTTGTTGTCATTGAGTCCTGATTGTAATCAGCAGCTTGAGCAGGAATTTGGAATGACCTGTCAGGCCAACATTCCAAATATCAGGACCAAAAAATGTACATTTTAAACATCAGTGTGTGTGTGTACCTGACAAGACCAACATTTGATTCCCATTCTGAATTGTTCTTGAGAAGATTGAGGTGAGCTGATGCCCTGAACTGCTGCAGTCTGTGAGGTGAAAACACTTCCACAATGCTGATAGGTGGGAAGTTATATGATTCTGACCCAACGAAGATGCTGAAGGAAAAGTGATGTATGGATGGTGTGTAATTTGGAGATGAATTTGTAGGTGATGGTGTTGCCATGCACTTGTTGCTCTTCTACTTCTAGGTGCTAGAGGTTGTGTTTAGAAAATGTCTTGGTAAGTTGCTGCAGTACTACAAGATGGTACACACTGCTCTACCATCTACTAGAGGAACGAATGTTTGAGGTGGTGAATGTGATGCCAGTCAAAAGGTGTCTTGGATGGTGTTGAGTTGAAAGAACAGGACATACTCAGGGATGGTAATGGAGGTGGAGGAGTCTGGGATATCGAATGTAAGGTATGATTCTATGAGTGTGACTATGTCAGTCTTTTGCTTGAGTAGTCTGTGCTCATCTCTTCCAATTTTGGCAGAAGATGCTCGTGAAGAGGACTTTGCAGAGTCAATTGGGTATGCCTTTGATGTCTTCTGAATTCAGTGGTGAAGTGGGTGATCTGGCCAGTTCGATTCTTTTTCTTGTCTTTCAAAGTAGCTTGATACAACTGAGAGGCTTCTCACAGCATTTCAGAGGGCAGTTAAGTCCTACCTATTGCTGCAGGTCAGGAGTCAGATATAACCATGTCCAGTTAAGGGCAACAGATTTATTTCCTAAAAGGCATTTATAAATAGATGAATTTTTACAATAATTTGATAGCTCCATGGTCACCAATACTGACTTCTACTCCAATTTTCTTCCTGCACCAAGTGGTGCTCTAAAACAGTTGTTTCCATAGATAGTTTTTCCTGGAACAGGTGGCTAAAGGCTTATAGCTTGAGGGACGTTATTCCACATCAAGCATGGCTGACCAGGAGTTCTGCTCTTACCACACTAGTGTGTGGATTTGTAGGTTGATTTGTTCAACCCACGTGGCTGTGTTATGAATGCATCTTCTTTGACCATCAAGTCTTGGGTGGCATTCGAACTTGGAGCTTCAGGCTCAGAGGCTAGGATGCTACCCACTGCCCCACAAGACCTCCACCATTATTGATGCTAGCTTTTTATTCCAGA
Source organism: Carcharhinus amblyrhynchos (assembly GCF_965287045.1). Taxonomy (NCBI): domain Eukaryota; kingdom Metazoa; phylum Chordata; class Chondrichthyes; order Carcharhiniformes; family Carcharhinidae; genus Carcharhinus; species Carcharhinus amblyrhynchos. Next base: position 111,091,238 of record NC_137326.1, read on the forward strand.
TTTATTGAATAAATAAGTGTACTGAAACCCTTCAGTTACTATAGTGGAATTTGAACTCAGCCCACTGGATTACTCGCTGTGCTACTCCACACGGGATAGTCCAGAAAGAACATGAGTGCTGCTCAAGGGCCAGCATGAAAGCTTAATCTGACATTGTCGTGGCCTTGCCCCCTTGTCTTGATTACAAGAACCCATTGTACAGCATTGGCAGTCATTTGTAACCTGGCCTCAGTGAGGAAGGGGGTGGTCTTCAGGCCACATGACTTTCCTCTGCTTTCTACCAACTTCCTGACAGGAACAGATGAAAAATTAGCAGGCTGAATTAGAATGAGCTCCAGGAGATAAAATTACCTGGTTTCTGTTGACAATCAGGTGAGTTTCTGACTCACACCTCTACTCAGCTGCCTAAACGTGATTGTGAGTTAACATCAGCTGCAGACTAATAAGCTGTTAGGGGTTAGCTGTATGCAGTCACAAAATTACTCCTTTAGCTTCTGGCTGCAGTTTTTTCCATGACTGTTTCTGTTGCAATTATATAATTAGTATACTTGGACCAATGTGAAATTACCTACATGTGTATTTCTCCTGCTGAAAATCTGTTGATTTGCTGCTACAAGAAGGTTCAGTTTGTGAAACCAGGGAGACACATTGCAGCAGAGCCTGCTGGATGTTTTTATTGTATTTTATTTTATAATAACTGGGATGTGAAACATGGCTCTGTTACTCTGCTGGCTGATGACACCACCATAGTGGGTCGGATCTCAAACAATAATAAGACAGAGTACAGAAATAAGATAGAGAATTTGGTGCACAATAGTAATCTCTCCTTCAATGTCAACAAAACTAGGAAGATTGTCAGACTTCAGGAAGCGTAAAGGAGAACGTGCCCCTGTCTACATCAACAGGAACGAAGTAGAAAGGGTTGAGAGCTTCAAGTTTTTAAGGTCTCCAGATCAACAACAACCTGTCCTAGTCCCCCCATGGCAACACTATAGTTAAGAAAGCCCACCAATGTCTCTACTTTCTCAGAAGACTAAGGAAATTTGGCATGTCAGCTATGACTCTCACCACTTTTACAGATGCACCATAGAAAGCATTCTTTCTGTTTGTATCACAGCTGGGTATGTATGGCTCCTGTTCTGTGCAAGACTGCAAGGAATTACAAAAGGTTGTGAATATAGCCCAATCCATCAAGCAAACTGGCCTCCCATCCGTTGACTCTGTCTACACCTTCCACTGCCTCTGCAAAGCAGCCAGCATATTTAAGGACCCCCTTCACACCACACACTCTCTCTTCCATCTTCTTCCTTGGGGAAAAAGATACAAAATTCTGAGGTCATGTATCAACTGACTCAAGAACAGCTTCTTCCCTGCTGCTGTCAGACTTTTAAATGGACCTACCTTGCATTAAGTTGATCTTTCTCTATACCCTAGCTATGACTGTAACATTACATGTCTTTGCATCACCCTAGTGCTCCTACACAGTGCTACCCTAGTAGCTGCAAGCACTGCTGGTGGAAGGCTGCTGATCTTCACTGAGGGAGATTGCAGATGACTTTGCTGGTTATCTTTGAGCAACTCTGGGCCTTGAGGGCCAAAACTTGGACTGTACCATCTTCGTATGGCAATAGCAGCCTGGGCTGGCTGACCAATACCAGCTGAGAGAGGACAAATGGCTCGTGCACCATAAAGGCACTGCCACACCTTTGGGACAGGGTTTCAGCAATCCTAGTCATTTTCTAAAGGATAGATTGCTGGACAGCCTCAATGTCCTGTATAATTGTAACAAGACCTCTTTATTCTTACACACTAAATCCCAATTATGGCTGGAATTTTCTGACCGTTCATGCCAGTGAGAGTTTCCCCATCCTGCTACAGTGAACAGAGGCTTGTCACCAAATTCTCCATTTTCACTGCAGTGGGAGCGTACCTCAGGTAGTAAGATCACCCCCAATAAGTTGCACCATTTTAGATTATCCTGATTTAAAGTTGCATATAGTTGAGGGCTGGTATTTCCAATTTTTATCTTCAATTTACTATTCTTTTGCATTGTTTCATGTTGTCATTTTGCATCATTTTGCCTCATTTTGTGTCATTATGTGTAGTCATGACATGTACTCATAGAATCCTGCAGAGCAGCCCTTCAGCCCAACAAGTCCGTACTATCGCATTAGAAACACCAGAACTCCCACCTAATCCCATCTGCCAGCACTTGAATGTTAATAGTCATTGTGTGCCACTGTTTTGCTTCTTTATGTTTTATTGCGCATCACTATTTCAAATTGTCATTTCCTGTTATGTAACATAAAGTCCCATGACCCGATTGGCACCGTTCCAAAGCAAGTGCAACTGCAAGTGTTCATTTGCACTGGTGGGAACTGCAATTTTTTTTCAAACAACTCTGATGCAAAATTCTCAAATGAAGAATATCCAAACAAATAGCATTTTTTGAAAAGAAGTTGAAACCTGCACCGTACTTATTTCTGTGCATTTCTAGACTCTGCAAACCAATTTCAATTTTAGAGCCCCAAGTGTACTTGCTGTGAAATTTACAATGGGAGGCAGCAAGGCCATTTAAGCTGTGAGTGTGAGGGAGAGCTATTTGTTACTGTACTCGGGTAACATTGCTTGCCTTGTCTGGGTCAAAATACAGCGTGCAGCACTTAGCCTTCAGGAGTCTGACTCTGCAATCTTTTTATTAATTTTGGAATGCCAAATCTTTCAATTTTGCAGTAGGTTCAGTAAAGAGGTTATTATAAAGCCATTGAGAGAGATATATTCTGAAGGGAAAATCCATCATTGAGGCACTAATCACTCAAAGCCATATTCACTGAAACATTTTATGGATGTCTTCAAATAATCCATGAAAGTGACAAACGTTTCCACCAACTGGCTAACTAAAAGGGGAGAAGGCTGATCTGCGAAGGCACCAAGCACAAAGAGACTTCAATGGGAATATGCAAAGAGGAAGTCGAAGTGATGGAGAGAGTGCCAAAATCTCCAAACAACTGGACAGTAGCAGAGGCTGTAAATTGCATATTGAACTTTTCAACCATTACAGAACCTAGTGAACCAATGTGGAAGTAAGTCATCCTGAACCTGAGAGACTACCCAAGAAGAAAGAGACTGGTGAAGCTTATCTAATTTGAATTTATACAGCGTTCCTTTAATACTTGATTTATTTTAAGTTATTTCAGGTAGGAATGCACTGTATTACACATATGGTACAGTATTTCAACCTGCACACTGCCTGCCTGGAAAACCAATGTCCAAAAGAACCTAAAAATGGTTTTAACATGGATTCCTATGGAAACCTGGGTTTCACTTAAAGTAAAGATTCTATGGAGTACAATTACCGATACAACTTTAAGTGTGGACTTACTGTACTTCAATACTTCAGTTACAAAACCTAACAGCCATTTGCCTTCCTAATTACTTGTTGTATCTACATGTTAACTTTGTGATTCATGTACAGGATCTTGTTCAGATTCTAGTTCATTGTTCCTTTGACTTCAGTCTTCCTGGAACTCTTCTATCCCTTCCCTGGTTTCTGGGACTTCTTGTTCTTTAGATTTGGATTGGCTTTCTGTCCCTGTGTACTGTCCTGCCTGTTCTAGCAGTTTCTGGGAAAGCTGCTTACGCCTGGGTAATCTTTTTCCAACTACCCTGTTTCTGCTTTATTGTGTGGGTGCCTGGTTGCTAAGCAACAGCCTAGAATTTTAAAAACCCTGTATTTGCTTTAACGTCATAAAGTTTCATTAAAATCCAGGCATCTGAACCTACCGACAGATTGGCAGGCAGCTTTTCTCATGAAGCTAAAAATGAAGTTTTAACCCTTTCTTAGTACATATGCAAACACAAATAAAGCTTAAACTTAAAGCTATACATTAATTCTATCATCGCAAAACAAATGTAAACTACTTACAACTATTTCTATTTCCTAATACCTCCCCCTTTGAAAGAAAGCTTCACAATCATTATTTACAATGGCATCACATCTTCTTCATACAAATTGAACATTATAAATGTCTAACAAAATAGCTTATTGCAGCATACAAATAAACATTTTATCTTATTTCACAACAATGCATGTCATATTATGAAATTACAAGGAATTAACTAAAACAAAGTCAATAAATATAACATCACGATCATAGATCTTGTGTTCCTTTTTCATTCTAGTTCCAGTTTTTAACTCAGCAAAGAATGTCTCATTTAAGTCTGCAGCCTAAATAATTCTTTGTTAAGTGTAGATGTAATTCCAATCTCAAACACAATTTCTGAACTAAAATGTGATAAATTCTCATTTGGATTTAACAAAGTCAAAATGGCATTTTTGTGCATTCTTCTCTAATCAAAGTCTTTGTCTTTTCAAGGATTTGTTAAGTAGCTTCTTACATTCAGTCAAAAGATATGGACAGTACAGTGGTTAGCATTGCTACCTCAGAACACCAGGATCCCAGGTTCAATTCTGGTCTTGGGTCACTGTCTGTGTGGAGTTTGTATGTTCTCCCTGTGTCTGCATGGGTTTCCTCCCACAATCCAAAGATATGTGGATTAGCCATGCTAAATTGCCCCTTAGTGTTAGGTGGATCAGCAGAGTAAATATGTGGGGTTGTGGAGATAGGGCCTAGGTGGGATTGTTGTCAGTGAAGACTTAATGGGCCAAATGGTCTCCTTCTGCACTGAAGGGATTCTATATTCTTGCTTTTTTCTCTTTGAAATTTTATGATTTTTGCCTTTTCTCCAAATCCCATTTTGAGCAGGGCTGTTCCACTATTTGAGCATTGTCAATTACCTTTTCCCTCTGGAGTTTCATAGTACATCCTAACCCTCCAACTCTTTTACATAATTTATGAACTATACCAGTCCCGTCCTCAGCAGATTTTGAATGGTCTTTTGCAAGTGGTTCACTTGCCTGCATACTGCTGCTGTCTCTTGAGTATCATCACTGGCAAACATTCTTAAAATCAGTGTCTCTGGTTTGTGACCTGGAAAGATCATTTTGCGATTTAGTCGACAATTTGTAATTTGCAGGCACTTCAGTTGTTTTCCTATTGCCCATTATTTAGATTAATACATGAATATGATTACTTGGATCAGGTTCTAGTTCAACTGTATCACAATTTGGCAATGAGTTTTTATTCACAGGAACAACTTCAGAACTGTGATACTCCATACCATCCAACTTCTCCTTCACTTTCTCAGGTCTGCTTTGAAGTTCGAGAACCTCATTGCTCTGGTGGTGACAAAGTTCTAACAGTTGCTTATTTTTGGTTTTCAATACTGCATTCAGCCAATTATTCTGATTTAGCTTCAATTCCTTTTCCTGTTCAAGGCACTTTTCACAAGACCTCAGAAGCTTCTGCTTTTTAACTGTTTTACCTGAATCCAATTTTAACTGAAGATCACCCTTTGCTAAGTTTGCTTTTACAAGTTTATCATTTAGACAGTTCAAATCCTCCATCAAGTGCTCCACTTTCTGTTACTGATTCTCAAATTTTCCTCACCAATTTTCTTTTTCCATTAGCAAACTTCCCTTTCATATCTGAAAGTTGGCGTTCTACGTTCATCAGGTTTTCCTTCAATTGCTTGTTATTTGCAACAAGTGTCTCATTTTTGACCATAGTAGCTCTCAAGAATTGATCAGGATCAATTGTCTGTTCTAATACAGTTATCACCCCATTACTCTCTCCACTAGCTAAATCATTACTCAGAATAAAATATATCCCATCAAGGAGTGATTTAGGAATAAATCCCACTAACAATTCCATTGACAAAGGCACTTTTTAAAATTTACTTTGTGGGCAATTGGGGCTAGCTGAGGGGTTTAAAAAAAGGGCAGCTTGGACAATTTGGGCTGAAGGGCCTGTTTCCATATTGGAAACCTCAATGGCTTCATGCAGAGGAACATAAAATGGTTCATAAATTCCATTAAGAGTGCCTATTAATACTTTGTCCTTCATGAAATTGGAACACAAATTGTGTCATTAGCCACCATCAATGATTGATCTGCCCTGTATCTCTCAATTTTAATTTGTTAACTTATTTTGTTGGAGAAGCAAGGGAATACTCCCTTCAAAATAAAATATCCAAAACCTCTTATAACCTGATTTCTTTCACCAGGACTGAAAAGAAGAATATTCGGAACAATCCTGAACCATAATCTGCTTTCCCTGAAGTTATACTTTTTACCTGTATCACTGTTGCAGTTTTAACACAGTAAGAAGTCTGACAACACCAACCGATTTATTTGATAGTAAACTCGCAAGCTTTCGAGGTTTCCCTCTTCGTCAGGCGAATGGAGAGTACTGGCCTCAGACAGAGCATATAACAGCACAGACAGTTTACAGATTACTGATTAGAATGCGAATCTTTACACCTAACCTGGTATTCAAGTCTTAAAGTGGCCAACAATATGAGTGGAAGGAGCATTGAGCACAGGTTAAAGAGATGTGTATTGTCTCCAGACAGTACAGTAAGTGAGGTTTTGCAAACCCAGGCAAGTCATGGGGGTTACAGAAAGTGCGACATGAACCCCAAGATCCCTGTTGAGACCATTGACACATGAAGACGGTGTGATATGAGGACATGTCACCTTGACACATGAGGACAGGCTCAGTGTAGAAGATGACCTCTTTCTTTCCTTCCACCTCCAGCACTGAGATTTCCAGCACTCTGTTTGAGAAACTGGGAACCCTCTCTGAACTGCTGCTCCATTTTCTTCCTGCTCAGTAAATCTTTCCAATCCACGTCTGGTATCTGTTGCAATCAGAATATGTTTCACCTTTAAAAGATGCAGACTGGCTTTAATTGATGCTAGCCCAAGCTCGCACGAGCCTGGGGCACCCTGCTGAGCCATTTAGCAGCTCGTGTTTGCAATGGGCTGCATGCCACAATCATGCAGATGAGCAGGCAACTTAAAATGTGCTGGTTACATCACTTCCATCAGACACGGGATAATTGCACATTGCAATTCCTGTGCATATTTATGAGCCTGATCCAAATTGTAGCCCTGACATGTCAACATTGCCAGGAACCAGTTCTGATCCTGGGTACAAATTCACAGATGAGAGCAAACTGATGGTGTCAGCAGAATGACAATGGGCTAATCAAAGCTAGGTAAATTTGCATGTCTTTGCTTGTAGTGCATCCATTTTTTCACATTTTCTTATGTAAATTGAATAAATCTAGTCTTGTGAAGATTTTCACAAGTTCAGGTGAAATTCTGTGACCAGCATGTAAATAAATGCATTACATTGAAACACATTTGGTGTGCTCTGAAGTGTCTCCTGCAGCAAGCTTGACGTTGTTTTATGAAATGCTGGCCTTTTTGTTTGACAGTAAGCATCTCTGTACTTCTGCATTTAACATCTCGTATACTTTTATTCCCGTTGCAGTTTTGCCTTTCTGCTGAAGCCATCAGATTACAAAAAACTCTTTTCTTTAGGCTTCCCATGCTGTAGCGCTAGTTATAGAAATTTAAAGCTGCAAGGATGGAAATTCTTTTGGACGTTCCACAATGTTGCCTGAATTGGATGAGAAGGGTCTCAGTGAATCCAAAAAGAAAATGCTAAACTCTTGGCTTGATTAGTCATGCAAGCAAACTGCTAATGAATGTGTTTCTTGGAAAACTGAAGGTAAAAGTGGAGGGACAAGCAGAATTTAGATGAGGAAAAGCACAAGAGACACCATTGTTTGCCCAAAGCTACTAATTGAGAAGAGCACAGGAATGAATGAAATCCTGCTTAAAATGAGCTTCTCCATGTACTTGGCAAGACTATTTCACCAGACACTCTGACTAACAGTGGTTATGTTGAGCTATGTATGCATCAGAATCATTCCGTATTTATTAAGGAATGAAACAAATACTTTGACCGCGCACCTTATAAATTAATGTATATCTTCAGGATGTGACAACAAGATTTTCTAGCACTTAAATATTGGAATTGAATAATTGAGATGACAAATTAACAATATTCTTTTTGAAGATGATGTTTGTTCAACATTAATACAGAAGGTGTAAGTAAGTTTTAAGTTTATTCATTAGTGTCACAAGCAGGCTTGCATCAACACTGCAATAAAGTTACTGTGAAAATTCTGTAGTCACCACACTCTGGCACCTGGTTGGATACACCGAGGGAGAATTTAGCATAGCCAATGCATCTAACATCTTTCAGACTTTGAGAGGAAACTGAAGCAGCCAGAGGAAACCCACACAGAAATGGGGAGAACGTGCAGATTCCACACACTCAGTGACCTAATCAAACCTGGGTCCTTGTGCTGTGAGGCAGCAGTGCTAACCACTGTGCACCATGCCATTTCAAATCAAGAGTTAAGGAAAGGCATTTAAAACTAATTGTTAAGGTAAAGTTAACAGTAGGTGACACAGTAATATAAGGGTAACGTAGAAGAGAAAATTGAATAAATGAGTTGATTTATCTTTATAATATATAATTTGTTGCTGTAAGATAAAACTGATGTAGCAAGGAATTGGTACTGCCTCGAAAAGGAGCAGCAAAGCTGAGCTGATAGTTATTGAAAAAGTAGATTTGGATAATGATGGTAAATTTCTGATTTGGTATATTGGTGCCAATCTCAAGGATTGACTTTGAGAAATATTTATTGCTGTCTGAGATGTTTGTTTCCATTTCTGAGAATTTCTATGCTTAACAGAACTTTGTTAGCTCAAATTAATTTTGAAACTTCCAAGATATGGCTGATTTATGGTTTTTGGAGCCTTTGAGGACTGGAGAAGAGACTTTTTCGAAAGTCTCCTTCCCTATCAGATTGGCCTTAGAAATGCACACTACAATAGACATATCTATTATAGCACAATTTTATAATGCCTCTCAAAGTGACCCTGGAGGTCACATCAAAATCAAGTTGTTTTCAACAATTCAAACTTCTTACGATCATAAGAAATTGAATTTTCAACCCCTTCTCCTACAGATTGTTTAATGAAAGGTTGTTATCCTAAAGGAACCAAGTTTCCAAGATCATTAGCATTTTTTCCCGTTTGTTACTGACCACAATGGTGATATTTTGGGTAATGGATTTCCAGAGGCAAGGATCTTTTTGGATGTCAGATTCTTGGGTGGTGACCATGCAATGAGACCCCAGGACTGTAGACCTGTTTTTCTCTCTTCTCACTGAGGGCTCCCTACTCACTGGTGTAAATGCAAAAAACCTAAGCAAATGTTTGAACACTACCTGATGCAGGGAGCAGGATTTCTGCCCCCATATGGGAGCAAATATGGAGGAGGATTACAGTAAACTTCACACTGCCAGCTGACATGCCGGTATTGCCATCATCCCGTTACTGGACCAAGAGGCAGAATTGGCAGCCAAAAATGCTACTTGCCTAATTAAGAGTAGTTAATATCCTACTTAGGCCTATTGTCAGAGGCTGACCTGAATTTTTCAGTTAGTCTGCATGTTTGCTGAAGTGTCAGGAGCCAGACCAGCTGTCTAGAGGTGGCTTACTGGTAGCAGACTAAGAGACCTATGTTTCAGAAAGACTTTGAGGCTTTCACAGCCGACCTTGTCACAGCTGTGGCTACAGGCCAACCACAAGTTCCCTCTTCACAAAGGTGGCCCAGTGTGGCCATTTTTAATTTAAAAATTTTAAAAGTTACAAAGAGGTTGCTTCAAGATGAAGCACCCTTTCTTTCGAAATTGCAGGCCACAGCTGCTTCTGTGCTGGAGAGCCTCCTATTAACAGTTTAAGCATTACATTTTTTAATCTATACACTACTGTTATGACTATCTTATTTGGTATTCCATTCACTTCACAGATTGCTGAGTCCACTAATATCCAAGGTCCCTGAAATAAGATATTAACATAGCAATGGTTCATGTGTTTGTCTGAAATTTCTTTCTTTACTATTTGATGGAAACATGGAGCAATTTAAACCAGGTTTTTTTAGTATTGGATAAAACACATTAAACTTTTTGGATGTGCTTGCACACGGAAAGTTAGCATGCTAAGTGCAGAAAGCAATTAGGAAAGCAAATGATATGTTGGCTTTGATTGCAAGGGGAATTGGAGCATGAGAGTAAGAAATATTGCTACTGTTTTGGTGGGACCAACCTGGAGTATTTGGTGCAGTTTTGGTCTCCACACTTAAAGGAAATACTTGCATTGGAAGCAGTACAGTGAAGTCCTGGCTGGAGGTAATTCACACCTTTTTAACCTGTGCTTTATCCTATCTCCACTCACATTGTACAGTGAACGTTCACTAAATTGTTTTCCTATGCTTTAGTGCAGCATGGTGGCACAATGGTTAGCATTGCTGTTTCACAGCGCCAGGGACTTGAGTTTGATTCCCAGCTTGGGTCATTGTCTGTGCAGAGTCTGCACGTTCTCCCCATGTCATCTTGGATTTCCACCAGGTGCTCCGATTTTCTCCCACAGTTTGAAAGGTGTGCTAGTTAGGTGCATTGACACAAACAGGCGCAGAAGTGTGGCGACTAGTGGAATCTCATAATAACTTTATTGCAGTGTTAATATAAGCCATACTTGTGACTAATAAACTTTACATTATGCTTTTTTAAAAATTTAATTATGGGATGTGGGCATTGCTGACTGCCCATCCCTAACTGCCCTCCATTTCAGAAGGCATTTGAGAGTCAAGAATATTGCTGTGGATCTAGAAATCTAGGCCAAAGGATGACAGATTTCCTTTCCTAACTGCCATTAGTGAACCAGATGGGTTTTGATGACAATCGACAATGGTTTGATCGACAAGAGGGCTGCTGTTGGTTGTTTCAAGAATAGCCTAGTACTTCACGTCGTTAGTGTACGCTTAAACTGGACCAGATGCTGGGCAACACGACAGCTCAGTGACTATCACTGTTTGCTGTGCAGATACATGGATTTGGGCCGGTGTCTGTGGGAGTTTGCGCATTCTCCCCGTGCTTGCGTGGGTTTTCTCTGGGTGCTCCGGTTTCCTCCCACACCCCAAAGATGTGCTATTAGGCTGATCGGTATAACAAATTGTCCCTAAATTAGTCTTTCCTCAATGTGGAATGCCATAAGCATAGACAAGGTCCATGGGTGGAGGGGGACTCATAATGTTAAAATGGCAGCACGGGCTTATTGGGCCGAAGGGCCTGTTTCCCGGGCTGTTTTTGTTCTTTGTTCTTTGGTTTCATGGTCATCATTGGACTTTTAATTCCAGATTTTCTATTGCAGCATTTGAACCTGAGTTTTTGGACTACCAGTCCAATGACAATATCACTGCACTGCTGCTTTCTTCCACTGAGGCCCTGAGTAAATTGGGCTTATATTCTCCGCAGTTTAGAAGAACGAGAGGTGATCTCATTGCAACCTACAAAATTCTGAAAGGGCTCGATGGGCTGAGAGGTTATTTCCATTCGTGGAGGAATCTAAAACATGGGGCACAGTTTCAGGGTAAGGGGCCAATCATTTAGCACTAAGATGTAGAGAAATTTCTTTATTCAAAGTATTGTGAATCTTTACAATTCTCTATTCCAGGGGATTGTGGTTGTTCTGTTGCTGAATACACTGGGAATAGTGGGATAGGCAGATTTTTGGTCTCTCTGGAAATGACAGGAAATGGGCTGCAATTCTCCCATCCCGCTGTGTTACTTTTTTTTAATGCAGCAGGCCAGGAGAATCATGTGGTGGTCGATTCGTGGGGTTTGCATGTGTGTTGAGCCCCACTTGCGTCTCCCAGCGCTGGATTTCCGGCGGCATCTGCTCCATGCCAGAAATCGGTGGGGAGACGTGGAAATAATATAAACAATCACTTCCCTACAATTTAAATGAGATTAGTGGGCGCAGGATTGAAGTTTCGGGGCCCACTAGCCTCCCCCACCCTGCCAAAATGTTTCACTCCATCGGGGATTACACTAGCTACCCACCTTTGGGGAATCAGTGGCCCGACCCCGCTGGAGTGAAGGGGGGGGGCAATTGAGCCCTCCAGGGAGTCAGGTGGTGTGGGATCATGCCACCTGGGCATGGATACCCTGGCAGTGCCAGCCTGTGCCTCCTGGCACTGCCCAAGGAGCAAAGTGTCAATGCCTGTTGGGCATCAGGTAGTGCCTAATGGGGTGCAGCCTAGGAGATGATCCATGGCAGCAGGACCCCTTGCAATCTACCTAGGAACTGGTCAGGGAAGGAGTGAGACTAGCGATCGGGGAGAGCTGGGTTGGGATGGGTCAGCTAAGGGTGCTGTTAGCCTGTTGGCTGGTTGGATCTGGGGGGAGTAGGGGGAATTGGGGCTGGACCCAGGAATGATCAGGAGGCCAGCGATTGGGTTGTGGAGGGGTCGGAGGGCTGGCATTGCTGGGGCCGCGGGGCTGGCTAGTGATTGAGCTGGCCAGCAAAAAGGGCAGCTCTCAGTGCGGGGTCACTACACATGTACCGATCTCGGCACTGACTGGTTAGCACATGCGCACTGGCCCGCTCAGTGCACTGGTTTCAAGCTCTCCAGTGTGAATAGGCCCCACCCCCTTCTTTTTTATAATATTCATTCTAATAGTTTCTGCAGTGCATAGAGTGTTGGAGATTCTTGTCTGAACTCCCACTGAAAAAGCCAGCGTGAATTACCCCAGTTCTCAGTCAAATTCAACACTTAGAACGCTTTAGGAGAATTCCGCTCCTGGAGAGCAGGCGGGAAAACAGAGTTGAAACCATGGATCAATCATGATTGGATTGAATGGTGAAGCAGGCTCGATGGACCTTGTGGTCTATTTCTTATTTCCTACATTAGTATCTCAGCCTAAATTCAAAGCTTAGATCCCTCTTAACTTTCCCTTAGCTAACTTAACAATATTGTTAAAGTACATGCGATGTAATTTTCCTTATGTGCATTTATTTATCACTATGCATACTACATTGCATATTTGGCAGCACAGCGATCAGCACTGCTGCCCCACAGTGCCAGGGACCCAGGTTCAATTATGGCCTTGGATGACTGTGTGGAATTCCACACATTCTCCATGTATTTGTATGGGTTTTGTCAGGGTGCTCCAGTTTCCTCCCACACTCCAAAGGTGTGCAGGTTAGGTTGATTGGCCATGCTAAATTGCCCCTTAGTGCCAGGGGGTCTTGCTAGGGTAAATAAGTGGGGTTATGAGGATAGGGCCTGAATGGGATTGTGCTCTGTGCACACTCAATGGACCAAATGGCCTCCTTCTGCACAGGAATGTTTTTGTGCAACCTGTTTTATAGAATTTAGTTCCTTTTTCGAATTTAGACAACTTCTATTCCCTCACTTTGGTATCAGCTGCAAATATAGTTTGTATTGTGTTTCTAAATTGAAGTTGATAAATTAAATTTCAAATAGTAGGGGTCATGATACCAATCTTTGGTTCGTTCAGCACACTTTCCACCCTAACAAGTACCTAAAAAGCCATTATTCTGGACTCTTCCTTTGAACATGCGTAACTCATTCTATGTCAAATAATTAATATTGCAAACGTTGATTTCATTTATTATTGTCACATGTATTAGTATACAGTGAGTTGTTTCTTACATGTTGTACAAAGCATACTATTCGTAGCGAAGGAGAGGGTGCAGAATGTTGTGTTACAGTCATAGTTAGGGTATGGAGAAAGATCAGCTTAATATGAGATAGGTTCATTCAAAAGTCTGATGACAGCAGGGAAGAAGTTGTTCTTGAGTCAGTTGGTACGTGATTATAATTGAAAACTAGAGGAAAGAAAACACATCTTGCATTATTACAAGGATAATTAAAAAGATCACACTATAAGATTTTGATGATTAGATTTCCAGACAGTAAGTCAAAGTGAAGACCTAGAAAGGCCTGCGAATTTTTTGCTACATCTAATATGGCCATCCTGTAATAATCCTCCCTGGAGTAAGCTGGCTGGTGTCTCCTTGGGCTGAATACTTCAAGAATTACCTGCTGACAAATGATTGGAATGAAGTTGTTTCTCAGGCCTGGTAATCCATAGTTGGCTCAGACATATATGTTGAAATTCAGGCTAATGTAGCAAAATTTGTGAATCAGCCTAATTTGTAGAGACCAGAGTGTTGAATCTGTCAGACTAAACTAATATTCATTGACTCCAAATAATCCCATTAGTGTTCTATGTCCATTAGCCTTTACTATTGCCAACCTCCGTCTAATCTTACTGAATGTAACTAAGTGGGATACATCCATTAGCCTTGCTTACTTTTTACCCTTGTTCTTATTACTTCCTGATCCCCCAGTGCATCCAATTTAAAATTGATTCATCACTATGTCTTGAATGAATTGAAACTCCATTTGCATGGATTTTTCAGTAATTGCATTTGGGGATTCAGACATAAAAAGGTAATCCAAGGAATTAAGGGATATGGATTTAGGCCATGGATCAGCCATGATCCCATTAAACGGTGGATCAAGCTTGGTGGGCTGAATGGCCTATCCCTGTCATATGTTCCTATGACGATAGGTTTTCATCTGTGACCTGGCATATCAAAAAAAGGCAACATTGTGAACTGTCAGAGACGATAATGGAGAGTAGAAGTAAATGACCAAGGAAAGTTTATTCAAATGAGAACATCTTAACCCTTAAAACTGGTGGGTTTGGATCGGATGTAACCTTTCAGTTTCTAAAATATCTCTAACCTGAACCCATTCTGCCTCAAATCTGCTTGCCTGTTTCCGGTTTTAACAGAACCAGCCTGCTCCCAGAAGGTGGAATATTTATTTAAATATTTTAGTGAGGATGCTATGCCTTTTTTGGAAACGTAACATCCAATAGGGGCTGAAAACCACTGTGTGAAAGAGGTAAATACCTTTCTAGCACGTCTTGTGGGTCAGGAGGAGCAGGCTGGTTCCTTCCAGTCCCTTAAGCAAACCTGCTTCCTTGCCTGAGGTTGAATTCTCCAGTCCCCTCCATCCCTCCAGCACTATCCCACACCCTCATGGATCAGAACTGTCCACATGTTCAGATCTCCCCTGCAATATCAATACCTCACCATTTGCCTCTGAACTCCATCACCGCCCCCTCACCCTTCCCCTCCTGTCCTGCCCTATCCCCACTGCTGTCTTAGCAAACAGCAAGAACTTAACAGCTGATGGATTGTGGCTTCTGCTATATTATCATCTGACCCAAAGGAGGCAAACAGGCAGGAATTATATGTTTTAAAAAAACATGCATATTGTTTTATTCCAGAAGACACACTATCTCCTGAGAGCAAAACAAGACATATAAGCCTAGTTGAGAAGCCCAACTAAGTGGTTATCAGGAGTGTGTGGGGGTGGGAAGGGTGGGGTGGGGTGGGGGAGCAGTGCAGGGTTGCAGAGAGCAGAATATGGGAACTTCTCTGGCTGCTAAAGGCAATGGAAATGAGTTTGAGTCTGGTCACATGATGAAGGTCTAATACCCTTTAGGAAAAGAAAAGCCTCCTGACATCTTAACCTGGTTCCATGGTTACAAAATTTATACATGCCATCTGGCTCTTCTCAACATAGCAAATTAAATAGTTTATTCACATTGTCACAATTTAGCCCCTCCATTATTTTAAAGACACCAATCAAATTTTCTCGAAGTTTGAACTTTCCAAGAGTGAAAGGATCCAGCTGTTTAAATATACCCTGGTAACTAACAGCTTCATATTAATCTAGCGGCCCTCCATTGAACTCTTTTGATGTTTCCATATCACCCAGCATGTGAGAAGACCAAAACAGGACACAATATTCTAATTGAGGCCTAAACAAGGACTTAATGGAAATTTAAAAAGTAAATAACATACTGATTACATCTTGCGCTTGATCAGATGTCCTACCATAGTAATTACTTTCTCAGTATCTCCTTTACTTTGTAGAGTGTGAGTTAAGCTTTAATGATTATTAACACACTATTAAACCAGTTGTGGCACGGCTCAAGTATTTAAGCATCTTAAGCAAAGGGATCATGTAAAGATATTTTAGTTTGACCCCTATAGCAAGTTGATGTATTAGGCCCAGAAATTTCCTGTTTACTCTTGACCAAGAATAGAGATTGCCTTGGAAACAGAAACAGAGTTAACATTTTAGGTCAATGACGTTTCATCAGAACTAAAACATTAGTTGGAACTTTCTGGCTGTTCATGCCGGCAGGATCGACTGCTCCTGCTGACGGCACACCCTTGCCATGGGTTTTCTGGCAGTGAGGGGTACAATCAATGGAAAACCCTGTTGACAATGGCGGGACTAGAAGATCCCACCGCTGGCCAATGGCAGGCCACCAACTCTCCATGACAAAACACATGGCCGGTTGCTCAGTTAATCTGTTGCTCTTTCCACACATGCTGGCTCATTTGTTGCATTTTTGTCTTCATTTCAGATTTCCAAAGTTTACAGTATTTTGCTTTTCAGTATATGCATGGTTCTTTCCTCATGTGTTTTTGGTGAAGGGATCTGGACCGTCACCGTCAGAACAAATCCAGGCATATTTTGCTCATGTGAGCTGTTCCTCTACTTCAATCTGTCTTTCTCAGCGCCACCTTGTCCATCCTGTGATTATATATGTTATTTTAGCCATCCGTTATTGCTGTTTAATATTATTTTTGTTTCTTGAACCTCTGCCACAATAAATTCAAGTCATGTCTCATTGTTCTCCCAATCACAATTCCACTGCTACTGCAGTTACACATCTTGGCACTCCATCACATTCTTGGGGACTAGAGTCATCTCTTCCCCTTTACTGCAGCACATTCATCACTGGCAGAGGTTAGGGGCCATCAAGCCGCTGTGTGCATGCTACACCTGAGATTAGTATCCACATCAACGGCAAACAAGTAAAAAGAAAAGCATAGCTATTGTGGAAGATTGTACAGGTACAGATATCTATGCTGAGGCCTCAAATCTGGCAGTACAAAGTAAACATTTATCAAATTTAATCATTAAAGCTTAATTCATACTCTACAAAGTAAATATATTGTAATACTCTGGATGTCAGAAATTTTAATGAAAAATACAAGTTCTGAGCACTCACTATAAATTGGTATTTTTGAATCAAATCAAAATTCTACTTACTATTGAATTAAAATATTATAATTTAAAATCTGCCC
Source organism: Carcharhinus amblyrhynchos (assembly GCF_965287045.1). Classification (NCBI taxonomy): domain Eukaryota; kingdom Metazoa; phylum Chordata; class Chondrichthyes; order Carcharhiniformes; family Carcharhinidae; genus Carcharhinus; species Carcharhinus amblyrhynchos. The sequence goes on from NC_137326.1 coordinate 111,108,273, forward strand.
AACTGATTTTGTTGAAAGTTATCAAACAGTCTCTGAACTTTCACTAGAATCTATGAATACAGATAAGGTTTTGCAATGTACTATTTTAAAACAATGGACAAAACATTGCCACCTGATTTGGAGGTCACAGTGCTGAGATATTTAGTTTTTTATGAAGAGCTAGAAGGAACATAACAAAGAAAGACAGAAGATCTTTCATGATAATCTCCACTATCTAAAACTGACATCATTGTCCAGCTATTCATAATAAATTGGGTGGGATTTACTTCAGAGAGGCCTTTATTGGGTGATATACTGAGCACAAACATGAAGGAGCAAGAACTGGAAGAAAGGATGGCCCAGGATATAACGAGCCAGAGGGTGAGCTTGCATCCTTGCTAGGTAATACATGGTATTGAGGAAACTTCCACGGCCAGTCTGTAAAAGGAGGTTAATGGCTGTGCACCAGCAGTTAATGCATTGTATTGCTTGCTTTTCAATGTTGAACAAGGTGAAGGTGTGCAACTGTAATATATGTATAGATAGCATCCAGATTATTAAATCAATGAGTGAACCATAAATCACATGATTACTTCGATGTACTCAGTTATGAAAACAGTGGTGAGAGCATTGGAAGGTCAAACTGTGATGGGTTGCATCATCTTCACCACTTTCTCTGTTAAGAAGGAAAGCATTGATATGGTCTTCCAAATGATCAGATCACTTCTACACTCTTCTCACATAGATTGGCAGAACTGAAGTGTAGTCCCAGGCAATCGGCAGTGGTGCCCTGAGTAAGACATACGCTATCCTCCTGAACTTTGAGAAAGATCATCTGGACTCGAAACGTCAGCTGTTTTCTCTCCTTACAGATGCTACCAGACCTGCTGAGATTTTTCAGCATTTTCTCATTTGGTTTCAGATTTAAGCATTCGCAATAATTTGCTTTCATACACTATCCTCTCTCAGTTTGCAAGCCAGCCCCTCTACCATCTCCTTAATTAATGCCTGTAATGTGGACAGAAAACTAGTGGGCTAGACTGCCCCAGTTAACATGTTGCATTCTATAACCGGGTCCTTTCAGGCCAGATATCTTTGAAGTCTCCCGCAGTGGCCATCTCAAGTGAATAAACATTATCCTTCTACCTACAATGTTTTAATTATTGAGATAAGGATGGAAGCACTAGATTAGGCAAAAAAGCTCCCGTAAGAGTGGCCTACAGCTTATATAATTATAAATGACTTAAAATCACTGTTTTACCTCAAGTTCTTGTTATGGATAGTTTCTTTGGTGTTTGTTAACCATACCATGTGATTTGACCGAAATACCAAGGCTGGCAGCTGGCAAGTTTGGTGATCTTTTCTTCCTTTCAGCATCTTGCTGTTTCTCCTGCCTCTGCAACTCTACATCTTCCTCCATAAGATGGCGCTCAGGTTTGCTCCTTGGCCATACAAAGTAATGAAACATGATGGAATGTGCAACAGATGATAGCGAAATTTTCACTTTCAAGGATACTTTGGAAATGCCTTCAAATGTAACCTTTATTTCAGGATGTCTACGGTTTGCTCAGTCAGTTCTCTGGTACAGCCATGGCTTCACTTGCATTGCTTCTCTGTGTCTCCTTATGTTCCTGGCAGGTGTCACAAACTTTGTATCCCTTGTTCTTAAGCAACCAATAGTCTGTGCAAAAGAGATGAGGGAATTGAGAACTGCTGCAAGATAAAGACACCATGATAATTGCCTGGAAACTGTGCGCAGATATGCATAATACATTTCTTGTCTTTGCACACTAACTAATGTCCAGTAAGTGGATGCTCTATTTGTATATAATCCAGGGTCTTTATATGGAACACACAGGGTTTGTGGGTACAATCTACACACTGAGGTTGGGCGAATCCTGCAGATTGATTATTGTACCTACATGAAGTAATTTGCCTTAGCGAACAGTGCATCCGTTGCACTGTTGCTTATGTCACTTGTTGGGCAGGATTTTCCAACCCTTCTCACTGGTGAGATTTTCCAGTTCCAAAGATGACTCCAACCATAGGCTCCCCAATGACAGGGGCTGGCGAACCATGAAAAATGCAGTAGACTTTGGCAGGACAGGAAGATTCTGCCAGCTGCCAATGGTGGGTCACCTTGAAGTGCTTAAATTCTGGTCATTGTAGCTGGGCATGATGCCAAAGCATAGAAATTACAGGGCCTTGGTTGCTTTCAGAATCTTTGACAATGACATGTGTCACCTGGAGCTGGGCTGCAGTTGATGGTCCAGATAAGTGAGAATCAATCTTTGTCTCCTGTAAACCCATGTGCTTAAGACCTCCTGCATCATTCCATCATTCTCCTTCTTTTCCCAGCCACTGCAGGTCTCTTCACTCTTGCTTGCTCCTCTTTCTGCTCCTGTCCTGCGAATCACCGTGGAAAACCAAATAGCACACCCATGTTGCCAAAGGATATTGTATAGAGCCCCTGGCAGAGACTGTCCCTGGCTCCAACATTAACTTGCCACATTTTTTTGCAGCTATCTGCAGCAGACAACACGCCCAGAAACAAACATAAAAGCTCACCTGCTGTCTTAGAAAAGGTACTCGCCCAACTGTGGCTGAGGATGCGTTTAAAGAGCACTGGCAGAATATTGCTCATGGCTGTTCCAAGCATGATTTAAAGATGTTTTTTTGAATACAGGAATCCAGTGCTCAGAAAGTTAGAAAGGGCAGAGGGGTCCTGAAAGATTTCTGGAAAGACATCCAGGATGACAAAAATGTGCTCAACTCAAAATAGCACCAGGCATATTACCACTGAACATCAGGCATGAGAAATCCCCCATACAAAATATGGAAGTTTGGCATCCATTTATCGAAGGTAAAGGGCAACCACGAATTGAAAATCTACTACAACATCTTGAGAAGGATTGACAAACGTTTAAATTACTCTTAAGGGTTTGGAAAAACAAACATAAGATAGTACACAGTGCAATCTTTTTATGTGCCCCACATTTTTAGTATAATCCTCCTACTGCAGAAGTATGCTTAAACTCCCATGTGGACTGTACCGTAATACGGAAATATTTTACAAAAACAATATATTTGGTTGCTTATGGTTTAAACCCAATGAAGCTTTCAGTTCAGAGCAGCAATAATAAACTATCATCCTGCAAGTCACAGAAATAAGTTTATTATAGTAACAAAAGTTCAGGGTTGCGAGTTTGGATCCACTGCTTTATTAATCCCATAATTCAAGGGTAAGCACCCTTTGTGCGCTCCCATGGAAGGCTATTGCTTTCACAAGGTCTGTAGTGAAAATGATTTGTAATTATTAGTCTTCCTTCACCTTGAGACATTTTTTCTGCTAAAGGTGCTACATGCAGTGAAATCTTGATGACTCAAACTTGGATGGCATTAAATTCTGATTATGTCAAAGTCATCAATTCCCACCAGAAGAACAGCAAATCTCTCAAATAAAAGCAAATTACTGTGGATGCTGGAATCTGAAACCAAAATAGAAAACACTGGAAAATCTTAGCAGATGTGACAGCATCTATAAGGAGAGAAAGGCGCTGATGTTTTGAGTCCAGATGACCCTTTGTCAAAGCTAAAAGGCATAGAAAATGGGAGATATTTATACTGCAGGATGAAGGAATGAAAGATGAGTCATAGCCATAGAAACCAAGGGAAAGGACTGCTAGTAGCTGTCCAAAGAGAGAATAAAGACGTGAATGGCCAAACGGCAGAGAAGCTGTAAGCTGTGACAGATAAAGATGTGGGGAAGGGGGAAAAGATGAGACAGAGGTAGAATGTAGAAAAGGGGAAGCGGGGGGGAGAAAAGGGGAAGCGGGGGGGAGAAAAGGTAAGGAAAGGGGGATGAAGTAGGGGGAAAGAGTGGGGGGGAAGAAAAATGAAGGAAGACAATAAAGAAATAAAAGATAGAGAATAGTAAAAAAATTAAATAAAATAGAATGAAAACAAAGAGGGTTGAGGTGGGGTACAGCAAATCGTCTGAAGTTGTTGAATTCAATGTTGAGATGGAAGGCTGTAAAGTGTCTAGTTGGAAAATGAGATGCTGTTCCTCCAGTTTGCATTGAGCTCCACTGGAACATTGCAGCAAGCCAAGTACAGACATGTGGGCATGGGAGTCGGATTGTGTGTTAAAATGGCAAGCAACCAGAATGTCAGGGCCCTGATTGCGCACAGACCGAAGGTGCTCAGCAAAGTGATCACCCAGTCTGCTCCTGGTCTCTCAGATACAGAGGAGACCACATTGGGAGCAGTGAATGCAACACACCATATTGAAAGAGGTGGAAATGAAACGCTGCTTAATTGGAATGAATGTTTTGGACCTTGGATGGTGAAGAGATAAAGGGACAGGTGTTACACATCCTGAGATTGCATAGGAAGGTGCCATGTGAGTGGTGTTGTGTATAGTGGAGGAGTGGACTAGGTTATTCCGGAGGGAACGGTCTCTGTGAAATGCTGACAGTGGGAGTGAAGGGAAGATGTGTTTGGTGGTGGCATCACACTGGAGTTGGTGAAAATGGCAGAGGATTAAGCTTTGCATGCGAAGGCTGGCAGAGTGAAATGTGAGAACAAAGGGGACTCTATCCTTGTTCTGGGAGGGAGAGGGGTAGAGGGTCATGGCGCAGGAGGTGGACTGCAAGCTGTTGAGAGCCCTATCGACAACTATAAATGGGAATCCAAAAGAGCACATACTAGAAGTACCACTTTGGAAAATGGCATCATAAATGCGATGGAGGCGAATGAGCTGAGAAAGGGATGAAGTCCTTACAGGATGTAGGTGTGTAGAGTGTAGTCCAGATAGCTGTGGAAGTCAGTGGGCTTATAATGAATATTGGTAAGTAGTCTATTGCCAGAAATGGAGACAGAAAAGTCAAGGAAGGGAAGGGAAATATCTGATTTGGACAGGTGATGGAGGGATGGAAGCTGGAAACAAAGTTGATGAATTTTGAGAGGTCTGGATGAGAGCATGAAGCGGCACCAAAACAGTAATTGATGTACCAGTAAAGGAGCTGTGGGAGGGAACCTGGGTAGGCCTGGAACAAGGAATGTTCCACATACATACCCCATAAAAATCCATAGCTAGGACTCATGCGGGTACCCATTGCTACTCTTTTGATTTGGAGAAAATGGGATGAGTTAAAGGAGAAGTTGCTGAGAGATAGAATGAGTTCAGCCAGGCAGAGGAGCGTGGTGGTGGATCAAAATTGTTCAGGCCACTTTTCAAGAAAGAAGTGAAGAGCTCTCAGGCTGTCTTGGAATGGAATGGGGGCATAGAGAGATTGCACATCCATGGTGAATAGTAGATGATTAGGGCCTGCGAACTGGAAGCTGTCAATATGTTGTAGGGCATCAAAGGAATCCTGGATGTAGATGGGGAGGGAATGGACCAGGGCATAGAATGATGCCCATAATAAGCTGAAATTCCACACTCCTAACTCCAGATTCGTCCAACTTCTCTGAGTTTGTCATATGACTGCACCGACCAATCAGAGCAGAGGTAGACCACACAAGAGCCTGAAATTAAGCACTGTTGGCCATGTCATCATTTGACACTGAGATCTTCTTGTGAAAGTATGGGCACCATCTGTGAGTATAGCCAAGTGAAAAGTGTGGTCCACCGGGGAGAAGGTGAAGTTGATATAGAAAGTGGAAAACTATGACCTGGAATGGATATCGGGAAGGTGTGGAAGATTCTACCTTCGAGTTTGTCCACCGTTATGAAACACAAGGCAAACATCTTGGAACGATTTAACAAGCAGGAATTCTCTCCACCGCAGAAGGGGATGAGAACAACTGTCCATACCAATGTTCAAGAGCATTTGCTAACATTGTTGACATGGGAAGAAAAAAATTACCGTTTTTTCTGGAGCTAACTCCTGACGTTTTCCATCACAAGACTCTGGCCTCTTACAAGGTCATGACATTGTAAGGTTTGAACAAATTGAACAAAGACTTTTCACACACTTACCGTTTTACTGTGTTTTTACTTGGCATTTGAATCTATGGTTTTTGACGTCGGCATATCAGGTTAAATAGAAGCTCTGAAGAGTCATGCAGCCGCAAAGGATTAATTTTATTTCTCTCCATACATGCTGCCAACCCTGCTGAGCTTTTCCAGCATTTTCACAAATTTACGGATGGATCCTATGGGATTCGACTCCTTGGGATTTTACTGTAAAAAATGAATTGGTTTTGTTGTCTGAAAGACTTTATATATTCGGACAACGCTTTTTGGATACAGCCCATTCAACATGAAGCTAATCAAATGTAATATTTTTCTTTATTAGTGTCACAAGTAGACTCACATTAACACTGCAATGAAGTTATTGTGACTAATGAAATTACACTTTAATGCATACATTAAAAGTGGGATTATTTCCTTCTTTCAGAATGTTGAATAAAGCTTGACTTTGCTGGGTGCCAGTGCACCCACTGGTAGCAATGAGCTTTGAGAGATGCCCGCACTGTCATTATTCCCGTTCGAGCAGTTTTCAAAAATAATTATCAGTCTACACGGTGAAGGGAAGAACTCTCTCTCTCTAGTTGGCCATTTGTCTTTTCTTGCATGGATGAATTGGGTATTGTAATCGTTCCTCATGGTACGTCCATTCTCTGTATTAAGCATACAACCTGCATAACTTTTACGGTATTTTTCTCGCCCTGTTCAGGTTAGGCTTATAAGCCTGGTATCGTGAATGATCTGGGGTTCACACTCACCGGCTTTTCCACAAGTTCAGACAGGAATGACTGTTGAGAATATCAACGCACCCGTGTTGGCGTGAAATTAATTTATTTATTTGCGATATTATCAGAGCCTTTAACCCACTTAAAACACTTCCCTTATAAGGTTCACAGAGGAATAGCACAATAAAGTGTTAAATGTTAAATTTAAATTCACTTTCTAGGGTTGAGCACAACCTCCGAAGGTCTACGTGGAGTTTTAAAGTTTTAACGTGTGCTTGTGGTGGGATTTACCCATTGTTGAGCTGAACCAGAATTCGACGTGCATAGTATTACTCTGCTGAGGGCATCCTCCCTTTAAGAGAACAGTTTGCAGGGTGCTGTGCTCCACTCTGCAGCCCAGAGGAGTACTAGTCCGAGGAGCCGGGAAAAGGGAAGGGTTTCCTCTCCTAGTGTTGTTTGCTTGAAGTTAATGAAAGGCATTGGGCCAAACCAAACCCACACAATAATATTTTGGGACCAGTGAGACTTAATTCGAAACAGTAGCTGGGTGCGAGGATTTTTTTTATTTTTGTTTCCTCCTGTCAGTCAGTCAGCACCTGGAGCAAAGGGTAACAGCAATCTCTTGCGCCGGGAATTCCTTAGACACTTCAGGATGGTAAGTGGAGCGGTCAAGCATTGGGGACATTTATTCTTCTCCATTAACTGGTGACTTGCCTTATATAAGACAATGGAGCAGAGCGTTGCTTTTATTGTAATTAATTAAGATTGTAATTTGGATACGTTTTCAAAAATAAAACAATGTGGGGACATTGCTACATTCTTTTACAAAAGGAGCATGGCTTCTATGAAGATAATTAACACGCAGCGACATTAGCACAGGCCAGAAGATCATCAGGCGGAGAGGATGGATTGGAGAGAAAAAAACATGTTCTTCCAGCCCTGCTTTCCCTGACTGACTCTCTGGGCGAGAACCAAAGAGTGGGCATCAGGTTATATCGGGTTTCCTGGGAGCCATGAACAGTCAGCCGGCGAGGGTGGCTGCAGTCAACTTGACGGCGGTGTAGATTTATTTATTTCCCCCTGTGTTTATATCCTCACATTTACCCTCAGCTGCATCACAATCCATGATTCGATCTCCCCCACCCCGGGAGATGATCGGTGGGCGAGATTCAATCCAGAAGGAAGCAATAAAAAATATTGTTGTCCTCCCCATGTTACATCTGAAAGCCTCTCCCCCCTCCCCTTGTACCAATTTTAACCCCCCCCCCGCTCCCGCTCCCCGAATTGTATCGAGTTCTATTGAATAACAAATCTGGGTAGAGAAGCAACGTGTTGCCTGCTGTAGCTGTTTTCAAGGCCCAGGGGAGTTTTATTTGTGAATGTTTATTGTGCTATGTTTTGGGTATCCACCCACTCTGAGGGAAGCGGGGTCTGGGGGGAGGGGGGGGGTGGGCAGCTGCTGCTGCGTGCGAATGTGGATCGTTCAGCATTGAATGGCTGGCTGCAGACAGTCCAGGTTCTTCTTTACCATCCAGCCCCGCTCCCGCCTCCCCTTATCCGTGTAAACTTGCGGTAACAGGAAGGATGTTTATGGAATGCAGTTAGTGTCTGCAGGCGTCTGAGGCACTGTTTAGCATCAGCGGCAAATGATTGGCCGTCCTTTCTCTCTCTCCCTCTCACACACACACACACAATCCCAGTGGGTCGTCTTTCATTTTCGGAAAACCCGGTGTGGTGGAGGGAAAAGGACTTGAGTTGAGGGCGCTGTACGGTGGTGGAGGATTTCTTTCCCCCCTCCGGCTGGCTGCTGCCTGTGTGTGTGTGGGTGAAAGCCCGGCCGCAATGAGAACGGCGGGAAGGGGCTAATGAGCAGCTGTGCGCTGTCAATCCCAGCCTTCCGGATGCAGCTCTCCTCAGAGGAAAGTTTTGCGGCACCGCTCATGGTAAATCAACTTTTAATCGTTCAGCTTGTCTCATTAGCATTTCCACCCGCTGCCAAATTCGAGCTCAGGTTTGATCTCCGCTGCCGAGGTGGGCGATGGTAGCCAAAAGTTTAAAAAGGGCACCAGTTTTGTCTGCGACCCCATCATTGCGCTTTTAATCTCCTGGAGGGGAGATGTCTTTGTTTATCATTCAATAACACGCGCAGGTTGAATGTTTTCAACTCCAGAGGCGCAAGCGTGATATTTTCTTACTGAAGTGGGAAGAACGATCTTGCGAATTTGGTTTTAAATCTTTCTGTTAGCTAAAAAAATCACCCCCGCAATAATCTACCAGGTCCCGATTTCCTACGTCTTTTCAGTCCAAAGATGTACGGGTTGGGCGGATTGGCCATACTTAATTGCCCCAAGGGATTTGCGGGGTAAATACGTGGAGTTACGGGGATAGAGCCTGGGTTGATTGTTGTTGGTGCAGGCTCGATGGGCCAAATGGCCGCCTGTACTTCTCGGTATTCTGATTCTTGTCTCCCTCAACTGATGGGCATGATCGCATTCTGCCTGGCCATGTAACATCTGCATTCTGAAGTTACATAAGTCTGGTCTATTAAGACTTTCAACAACAACAGCTACTACAACTTGCATTTATATAGCACCATAAAACTTCAAGGTGCTGCACAGAAGGATTATTAAACAGGCTGACACTGAACCACATAAAGAGATATCAATATAGATGACCAAATGCATGGTCAAAGAAGTCAGCTTTAAGTAACATCTTCAAGCAAGAAAGAAAGACATGGAAATTTTAGGGAGAGAATTCAAGAGTTTAGGTCCTTGGCACAATCGCTAATAATGGAACAGTTAACACTTGGGATGCTCAAGAGGCCAGAATTGGAGGAATGCAGAGATCACAGGGTTATAGGGCTGGAGGAATTACAGGCATTCAAAATGGAAGATTAATCTGCTGAATGGCACTTTCAGCTCCAAAGAACTCATAAGTAGACCACTAATGTGACAGTGGTTAGCACTGCTGCTGCACAGTGCCAGGGACCTGGATTTGATTCCTGGCTCGGGTCACTGTCCGAGCAGAGTCTGCACATACCCCTTGTGTCTGCATGGGTTTCCTCTGACTGTGACAGTTTCCTCCCACAGTCCAAAAGATCATCATAGAACCCTACACTGCAGAAAGAGGCCCTTCAGCCCCTCGAGTCTGCACCGACCACAATCTCACCCAGGCCCTACCCCCATATCCCTATGTATTTTACCCACAAATCCCTCTAACCTAAGTATCCTAGCACACTAAGGGGCAATTTTAGCATGGCCAATCAACCGAACATCTTTGAATAGTGGGAGGAAACCAGAGCAAACCCACGCAGACACGAGGAGAATGTGCAAACTCCACACAGACAGTGACCCAAGCCAGGAATCAAACCCAGGTCCCTGGAGCTGTGAAGCAGCAGTGCTAATCACTATGCTACCATGCCGATATGCTGGTTAGATGCATTGGCCATACTTAATTCTCCCTTAGTGTACCCAAACAGGTGCAGGAATGTGGTGACTAAGGCATTTTCAGTAATTTCATTGCAGTGTTAATGTAACCCTGCTTGTGACACTAATAAAATAAAAATTGATTCAAAAAAATGTACACTGGCCTAAAGCCATTAAGCACTTCATTGTACAGTAGCACTTTTTTTTGTTGTGGGAGACTTATTTATTTGATAATTCATAGAGTCATAGACCCCCCACTGTGCATAAGGAGGCCATTTGGCCCATTAAGCCTGCACCGACAACAGTCCCATCCAGACCATATCACTGTCCTGTGTTTACTGTGCTAATCCTCCTGATATTAAGGGGCATTTCAGCACAGTCAGTCAACCTAAACTGTACGTCTTTGGAGTGTGGGAGGAAACCAGAGCACCCAGAGGAAACCCACTTAGGCATGAGGAGAATGTGCAAACTCCACAAAGTTACCCGAGGCTGGAGTCAAAACCAGATCCCTGGTGCTGCAAGGCAGCACTGTGCCACCATGCTGCCCTGTGAGTAACTTTTGCATTTCTCATGAACCTTACATAATAAAAACTCGACATATGAACATACAAATTAGGAGTGGGCCACTGGGCCATTCGAGCCTGCTCTGCTCGTCGACAGGATCATGGCCCCATATTCCTCCCTACCCCCATAACCTTCCACTCCCTTGTTATTCAAGAATCTATCTTGCTTTACCTTGTCTTTTGTGAATGTGTGACCTTTGTAGGGAATTTGTTGAAATGTGGCAGACATGGCATTTATTATTCTCCTGGATAAAAGTAAATTATTGGGGATGCTGGAATCTGAAACCAAAAGAAATTATCGGAGGAGTTTATTATTCTCTCCTGTTTTGCAGAACACTGTAATGTGAAGCTAATTTAATCTTTTGCAAAGTTGTTTTTATCAGCCTTGTCTCAGTGCAGTGAAATGATCTTATCAGTTGGAGCTATTAATTAAGAAAACTTGCATAAATAATTTATTTGATGCTGCACTGCATAAAACAAAGGTATTCCATCATGTTTGGGAGAAGAGACACATCTAATATTGTACGGTTGATGACACTTGAATTTAACTGCATATTTACTCACAAAAGAACATAGTCAAATTGCACCTCATTTGAAATTCTGCTGATTGTATCCTATACTACACTAATTTCTACTTGCCTGACATTGGGTGGCACAGTAGCACAGTGGTTAGCACTGCTGCTCCACAGCGCCAGGAACCTGGGCTCAATTCCTGGCTTGGGTGACTGACTTGTGGAGTTTGCATGTTCTCCCCCCTTGTGTCTGCATGAGTTTGCTCCAGTTTCCTCCCACGTTCTGAAAGACGTGCTGGTTAGGTATGTTAACCCAAACAGGCACTAGAACATAAGAAACAGGAGCAGGAGTAGGCCATCTAGCCCCTCAAGCCTGCCCCGCCATTCAATAAAATCTGAAGTGGATCAGTCCAACTTACCTGCCTGCTCCCCATAACCCTTAATTCCCTTATCGATCAGAAATCTATCTACCCATGATAGAAACATTTTTCAATGAGGTAGCCTCCACCACTTCAATGGGCAGAAAATTCCAGAGATTCACTACCCTCTGAGAGAAGAAGTTCCTCCTCAACTGTTCTAAACTGACCCCCACTTATTTTGAGGCTGTGCCCTCTAGTTCTGGCTTTCTTTCTAAGTGGAAAGAATCTCTCTAGCTCTACCCTATCTAGCCCCTTCATTATTTTATATGCCTCTATAAGATCACCCCTCAGCCTTCTAAACTCCGATGAGTACAGGCCCAATCTACTCAATTTCTCCTCATAAGCTAACCCCCTCATCTCCAGTATCAACCTAGTGAACCTTCTCTGTACTCCTTCCAAGGCCAGTGTATCCTTTTGCAAATAAGGAGACCAAAATTGCACACAGTACTCTAGTTGTGGCCTCACCAGTGCCTTGTACAGTTGCAGCAAGACCTCCCTGCTTTTATATTCTATCCCCCTCGTGATAAAGGCCAACATTCCATTTGCCTTCTTGATCACCTGCTGCACCTGCAGACTGGGTTTTTGCGATCTGTGCACAAGGACCCCCAGGTCCCTCTGCACAATAGCATGATGTAGTTTTTCACCATTTAAATAATATTCCATTTTACTATTATTTCTTCCAAAGTGGATAACCTCACATTTGCCAACATTATACTTCATCTGCCAGATCCTCACCCACTCACAGCCTATCCAAATCTCTCTGCAGACTTTCTGTGTCCTCCACGCAATTTGCTTTCCCACTCATCTTTGTGTCATCAGCAAACTTTGTTACCCTACACTCAGCCCCCTCCTCCAGATCGTCTATGTATATGGTAAACAGTTGAGGCCTCAGCACCGATCCCTGCGGCACGCTACTAGTCACCAACTGCCAATGAGAAAAGCACTCATTTATTCCAACTCTCTGTTTCCTGTTAGCTAGCCAATCCTCAATCCATGCTAACACTTTACCCCCAACTCTGTGTACCCTAACCTTCTGCAGCAACCTTTTGTGAGGCACCTTATCAAATGCCTTCTGGAAATCTAAAAACACCATACCCACCAGTTCCCCTCTGTCAACCGCACTAGTCACATCTTCATAAAAGTCCAGTAAATTCGTCAAACACGACTTCCCCTTCATGAATCCATGCTGCGTCTGCTTGAGTCCAACGCCGGCATACCCACATCATGACTACTATCGACACCACAAACTGCCGGATCCAAGTGGAGAGGATCTCCAAGAAGATTGCGCATATCGACACAGAAAATAGGTTGGACTAAAACCTGGTGTTGTCAGACTTTTCACTCTGCTTGATCGAACCATCCTTTTCCAGGTGTCCTGCTATTTCTTCTTTAATGATGGATTCCAGCATTTTCCCAACTACGGACGTTAAGCTAACCGGCCTGTAGTTACCGGCCTTTTGTCTACTTTTTTTAAACAGCAGCGTAACAGTAGCTGTTTTCCAATCAGCCAGTACTTCCCCAGAGTCCAGTGAATTTTGATAAATAACTACTAATGCATCTGCTATTCTGCCATTTCTTTCAGTACCATGGGATGCATTCCATCCGGGCCCGGGGACTTGTCTACCTTCAGTCCTATTGGTCTACCAAGCACTACCTCTTTAGTAACAGTAATTGTATTAAGGACCTCACCTCCTCCCAACCCTCGATCATTAATATTCAGTAAGCAATTTGTGTCCTCCACCGTGAAGACTGACACAAAAAACTTATTTAAAGTCTCAGCCATTTCCTTGTTTCCCACTATTAAATCCCCTCTCTCGTCCTCCAAGGGTCCAACATTCACTCTAGCCACTCTCTTCCTTTTTATATATTTGTAAAAACTTTTACTATTATTTTTTATATTTTGAGCTAGTTTAGTTTCAATATCTATCTTTTCTTTATCGCTTTCTTAGTCGTTCTTTGTTGTTTTTTTAAAGCTTTCCCAATCTTCTAATTCCCCCCTGTTTTTGGCCATTCTGTACGCATCAGTTTTTAATTTAATACTCTCCTTTATTTCCTTCATTATCCATGGCTGGTTATCCCTTTTCTTACAGTCCTTCTTTATCACTGGAATATATTTTTGCTGAGTACTGAAAAAAATCTTCTTTAAAAACCCTCCACTGTTCCTCAGCTGTCCTACCAACCAGTCTGCGTTCCCAGTCTACATTAGCCAATTCTGCCCTCATCCTATCATACTCCCCTCTGTTCAAGTAGAGGACACTGGTTTGGGACCCTACTTTCTCACCCTCCATCTGTATTAGAAATTCAACCATATTGTGATCACTCATCCCAAGAGGATCCCTCACAAGAAGATCATTAATTCCACCTGTCACGTTACACAGTACCAGATCTAAGATAACTCGCTCCCTCATAGGTTCTGTAATATACTGTTCAAGGAAACTATCCTGACAGCATTCTAAGAACTTATCCTCAAGCCCACCAAGTCTGATATGAGTTAACCAATCAATATGCAGGTTAAAATTTACCCCCATGACTATTGCCGTTCCGTTTTTGCACGCATTCATTATTTGCTTGTTTATAGCCCTCCCCACCTCAAAGTTGTTATTTGGGGGCCTGTAGACTACGCCCACCAGTGACTTTCTCCCCTTACAATTCCTTATCTCCACCCACAACGATTCCAGTTTTTGCTCCTTAGAGCCTATATTGTCTCTCACTACTGGCCTGATATTATCCTTTATTAACAGAGCCACCCCACCTCCTCTTTCTTCCTGTTGATCCTTCCTAAATGTCTAATACCCCTGGATATTCAGTTCCCAGTCCCGGCCACCCTGCAACCACATTTCTGTAATAGCCACTAGATTATACCCATCTGTGCTGATTTGTGCCATCAACTCATTCACTTTGTTTCGAATGCTCCGTGCATTCAGGTAAAGTATCTTTATGCCAGCCTTTATCTGGACCCGATTTGTTGAAACGCTACTAACCTCTCCTGAGCCCTCTACTCCTTTAACTTGTTGAATGTCCTCAACATTAACCTGCACTCGTACCCTCTCCTTTACCTTTGATTTTGTAATTCCCCATACCCCTGCACCCTCCCCCCACCAGTTAGTTTAAAGCCCTATCTACAGCCCTAGTTATACGATTTGCCAGGACTCTGGTCCTAGCATGATTCAGACAAAGGCCATTCCATTTGAAGAAGTCCCATCTGCCCCAATACTGGTGCCAATGTTCAATGAATTCAAACCCATTCCTTCCACACCAATCCTTGAGCCAAGCATTCACCTCCTTAATCCTATTGATCCTGCGCCAATTCGCGCATGGCTCAGGTAGTAATCCAGAGATTACCACCTTGTTGGTTCCGCTTTTTAATTTGGTTCCTAGCTTTTCATACTCCCTCTGCAGATCCTTTGTTGCTGTTTTGCTTATGTCATTGGCACCCACACGGACTACGGCAACTGGATTCTTACCCTCCCACTCCAAGTTCCTCTGCAGCCCAGATAGGACATCCTGGACCTGAGCACCAGGCAGGCAACACAACCTTCGGGATTCTCTATCCTGGTCACAAAGAACAGTGTCTATGCTCCTAACGACACTATCCCCAATTACCACTACATTTCTCTTTACTTCCTCTGCTTCAACGGCTCCCTGCACCACAGTACCGTGGGCAGTTTGCTCGTCCACCTTGCAGTCTTCGTTCTTGTCCACACTGGGAGCAAGAATCTCAAACCTGTTGTACAGATTCAGGGGCTGAGGCTCTTGGGACTCTACTCCCTGCCTTCTTCCCCCCACTCCCTGCCTCCCCCCCACCCCCGACTCCCTGCCTCGCAGCCACCTCCTGTTGTCCCTGACCCCCGGCTGAGTTAGTTAGTCTAAGGGCTGTGACTTTCTCCTTAAGCACATTATCCAGGTAACACTCCCCCTCCCTGATACGTTGCAGTGTCTGAAGCTCAGAGTCCAGCTCGTCTACTTTGAACCAGAGCTCCTCAAGCAACCAGCACTTACTGCAGACGTGTTCACTGGGAATCACCTTGGGGTCCCACATCATGCAGGAACAGCACATCACATGTCCCTCCATCTCAATTACCTAGTTTAAGTTAGTACAAACTACAAATTAATCCTACCTTGCCTCGCCCTTCTTGCCTAAGCCTGATGAGCCAAAGCCTTTATCCCTCACTCTGCTCCCTGCTCACTCTGCTGCCTGCTGGTTAGTGTGGCCTCCCTTTTATACCTCACGTGCTTAAAAAACCCTTCCCAGCTCACCCTGAGGCCCACTTCCGCTTAACTTTTAAAGTGACTTTTTCAAAACCAGAAACCCCGCAAAAAAAGTTTAAAAAAACAGTTAATCACTTACCTGCCACAAATCAATCCTCTCTCAGCTTGCTCCAATGAACAATGAGCTGTGATGACTAGGGGAATTTCACAGTAACTTCTTTGCAGGGTTAATGTAAGCCTTACTTGTGACTAATAAATAAACTTTAAGACTTTATCTTACCAGTGAATGCTTGTGAAAAAGATATAGGCTGCTGTTACACAAGATTTACTTCATCAGGTGCATGCTTACTAGAAAGACTTGCAAGGTCTTTTATAATTTACATTCGTGCTCAGTCCTCTGACATCTCAAACTTCAGGTTCCCAAAAGGTGTAAACGTAATGACCAAGTTCCCCCCTTTCTTTGCAAGTTCCTCCAGCCCTACAATTCACCCTAAACTAAACTCTTTGTTCCTGTGATGCTGGCCCCTTGTGTGTAACCTCCCCAGTACCTTTCAATTGCCTGTGATACAGTTAATCAGCTGAACTAAAAATGCAGTAATTCCCCTGTTTCCCCATTCCCGAACCCTCTGGACTTCCCTCTTTGTCCAAGCTTTTAAAAGATCTCTTAATACCTTCTTCTCTGACCTGAAACTACTTTTGTCTGATTACACAGAAGTGCAATGGCTTGAGTTTTTTTTTACATTATAGGTACTATAAATGTAAGTGTTGTCTAGTGAAATCTGCAACCTAAACTCTTTAGTTTTATGGCTGGAGAATAGTACGATAGATAACCATCGGAGTTTAGAGCACTAAAGAAGGCCATTCTTCATTATGCTGTGTTAGTTATTTGCTAGTCAAAGTTATGGAAGTCAGCATAAAAACACATGTTTTTGGGATGAGGAACAAAATTAAATATTCTTTATGACCTCGCCCTGCCCACAAAAATAACTTCCAAAAGAGAATGTTAGTTCAATCATCTTGCTGAAGCCTACTATTATTTCACATTTATGAATTACATGATCTGGAAAATCCATGCCAGCAAAGTCTAGTGGAAAAAATAACTTGCTGAAGCCTGTCATTACAAAAGATTTATAATATACTTGATCAGGAGCAATTTTACCAGAAAGTCTTGCAAGGTCAATTTTAGGTCAAAAAAGACAAGCTCTCCCTGTTTTTAAAACATTTTTTATTCATTCATGGGGTATGGGCATTGCTGGTTTGGGTAATATTTATTGCCCATCCCTAATTGGCCTTGAGAACGTGGTGGTGAGCTGTGTAAACTGCTGCAATCCATGTGGTGTAGGTATGTCCACAGTGCTGTTAGGGTAGGAGCTCCAGGATTTTGGCCCAAAACAGTGAAGGAACAACATTATATTTCAAGTTAGAATGGTGAGTGGGCTGGAGGGAAATTTACACATGGTGTTCTTATGCATCTGATGCCCTTGTCTGTCTAGATGGTAATGGTTGTTAGTGTGGAATGTGGGAGTGGGGGTGGGGGCGGAGGCAATTCTCCCAGCCACTACACTGCTTGACTAGCGCACAGGCGGGCGACATCAATGAGGGCCCTTTCACAGGCATCCAGTTGGGCATCACAGCCTCCATACCTCTCCGGCATGAAGTTTTTTTGCATGTTCAGCTCCATGCTAGAAATTGGTATGGAGCTGATTACAATGTGGAAATCTTCATTTCCATATGATCAGCAGGCTCAGACTAAAGTCTCTGGGCCCACTAGCATCTCCTGCCTATCCAGCCAGGAGAGGTTCACTCCAGTAGAGTTAAAACTTCTCCCCACAGATGGGGATCAGGTGACCCTACCTGTCTGGAGGGGACATTTCCAGAGTGAATTGCGCGAGGGCAATCTGCAGTGCACAGTGTCAGAAATTCATTCTGATAAGCATGCTAGAAAAAGGCAGTATTTACTGGGTGAATGTTTGTGGGTATACTGCTACATCCTGGATGAGCTGCACTCATTCAGGCAAGTGGAAAATATTCCATCACACTGCTGACTTGTGCCTTGTTGATGATGGACAGGCTTTGGGGAGTCAGGAGATCCTGGCTGGGTAGGCGGGAGATGCTAGTGGGCCCAGAGACTTTAGTCTGGGCCAGCTGATCATGTGGAAATAAGAACATAAATGAAAATTTCCACATTGTAATCAGCTCCATACCAATTTCTAGCATGGACTTGATCTGACTTGCTGCAGAATACCTAGCCTCTGACTTGCTTTTGTAGTCATGGTATTCAAATAGCTAGTCCTGTTTAGTTTCTGGTCAATGGTAACCTCCAGGATTTAGATAATGGGGATTCAGTGATAATGTTATTGAATATTAACAGATGATGATTAGA
Organism: Carcharhinus amblyrhynchos; assembly: GCF_965287045.1. Taxonomy (NCBI): domain Eukaryota; kingdom Metazoa; phylum Chordata; class Chondrichthyes; order Carcharhiniformes; family Carcharhinidae; genus Carcharhinus; species Carcharhinus amblyrhynchos. Next base: position 111,126,462 of record NC_137326.1, read on the forward strand.
TTCTCACTGTTGGAGATAGTCATTGCCTGACACGTGTGGCGTGAATGTTATTTGCCACTTGTCAGCCCAAGCCTGGATATTGTCCAGTCATGCTCCATTTGGACATGGACAAATATTAACTTTAAGCATTAGAATAAAATACATCCAACAAAGAAAAAAATGGGGAATGCAGTCCACGTAAAAAGTAACAAAGTACTCTTTTCTTACTCAAATGCACTCAAAATATATTTTACTAAAAAGCTTACATTCCATTCAGTTGTATATTTGCACATCTAAAATAATGTTTTGTTAACAGAAAATGACAACTACTATCAATTCTGCATTTGAAACATGCAGAATTGACTTTTAACATCCTTTCTTGCCAGCCATTGGCTTTACCCAGAAGCAAATCATTTTAAACAGGTTTGCAGTGAGCACCTGCATAAAACTGAGGTGCTGTCACCATAGTAATCTCAGAGCTTCTCAAACGATGGATGTTAGAGTAGGTTTTATTCCCCTAAGATTTTTCACTTGATTTCCATTTGCTTACATTTCCGTTTACTCTAGGAAACAATGAATTGTTTGGAAAAAAATGTTCTTCCGTTGCTGAATCATTGCATTGTGTTCAAGGAACTTGCTAATTGAAATTGTTGCAACACTGTTGGAATGAAGAATGGCCGTGGACCTTTGCAAATGAATGAGTTCAATTTTCATGGTGGTCTTGCACCTGTTTGATGCCTGTTTGGAATTAGAGGATTATGTCAGTATGATCCCACTGGCCGGACCTTCTGCCAGGAAGTGGGCAAGAAAATTAGCTGCTGCTGGTGTCAATATCTTCTGGATGCTGTAAAGAAATCAGCATTTAAAAATCCACCAGCCCATCCCTAATCAGACATTCCTAAAAGCAAAAGGGATTTGAATACACACCATTGCATGTTTCTGCTAGATTCTCTGATTGGAGGGTATTGCGTGGAAGGTCTTAGGCCCCTTAAGAAGATGGAAACTACAGAAAAGTTAGTTGGGAATGCCATCTCCTCTCTTGTTTCCACCAGAGTTAAATGGCCATCTACTGGGGGCGCATGCCAGCATCTTTCTGGAAGCCCTAGGGAAGAGATCTTCATTACAAATGTTTAAGTTTTTTCTTGACAGTGGTACCTTAAGTAAAGGTTTTCCCTGGGCCCTCAGCCACATTATTCCAGTTAGAATGCAGTTAGAATGACATTTTTCCATTGATGTGACGTGGAAGTCACTTTATAGCCAAGAAACAATGTTAGGATAACTCCAGAGTAAAGTCTTGATCTGACTCTAAGAAGCTGCTGCACCAATCTCATACCACTTTGTCTTGGAGTACATTTCCAGTGCAGTGCCAAGTGGAATTGATAAAGTGCTGTTTGATCTTTCATGCATGTTACTACCTAAAAGTTTGAACAAAAAATGTTTTGGGAATGCCTACACTCTAACACATGGTCCAAGGTGGAAGAGAAGCTTTTTACACTTAGAGAAGTGCTCATTTACACAGAGCTCTGTCTCTTCTAGCCACAAAACTCCACTTCCAGCAGGGAATGAATGTAAGCCAAGTAACACCAGCTGAAAATTGATGTCTAGCTGCCACTGGTAGCACAACTTCATGGTTGTAGTCCCCATCCTGTCTTTGTCAGAGATTCCTTGGTAAGAAGTCTCACAACACCAGGTTAAAGTCCAACAGGTTTATTTGGTAGTAAACAACACTAGCTTCTTACTGTGTTTACCCCACATTCTGAAAGCTAGTGGCGTTTACTACCAAATAAACCTGTTGGACTTTAACCTGGTGTTGCGAGACTTCTTACTGTGTTTACCCCTGTCCAACGCTGACATCGCCACATCAGAGATTACTTGTACAGGGTATTCTGGTTCAACTTGCAGCTTTTCTTTCCTGGGTAGTTCTGTGTTCAATCGTGAAACATACGTTAATGCACAAACCATTGTCCAGAGCCCTAAACACTCCTTCCATTTGAGATATGTAATTTACCTGTACTTCTCGAATTTAGTATGCTACATTTGCTGTCTATGATGTGATTTCCCATACTTAGGGAAGATCAAAAGCAAATGAGTATCTGCTTTGAATATGATCATTCTGTTGCCATCTGTGATCCCACACTCACTATGGCTCCTCATTTTAATTCTCCTATACCCAGAAATCATAGAATGCTCCAGTGCTGAAGGAGGCTATTTGACCCAGTGAGTTTGCACTGACCACAATCCCACCCAGGCCCAATCCCTATAACCCCATGCATTTATCCTAGCGAGCCCCCTGACACTAAGGGGCAATTTAACATGGTCAATCCACCTAACCCCTCGCATATTTGGACTGTGGGAGGAAACCGAAGCAAGTGGAGGAAATCCATGCAGACATGGGGAGAATGTAGAAACTTCACACAGTCAGTTACCTGAAGCTGGAATGGAACCCAGGTCCCTGGCGCTGTGAGGCAGCAATGCTAACTGCTGTGCCACTGTCTCTTCTCCCCCCCCCCTCTTTGGGGATGCCTGTTTTGGGAATTGGCCCTGAAATCTAATTTTTCTCCTGATTGTTTTGCATTCCTGTGATCTGAATATTGAGAGGGGTGAATGTAATCTTGGTGTTCCTGCATCCCAGTTTTCATTTTAAACGTACATCTGTAAATTTCTTTTTTGAGCTCTCTTTGCCTCAGTTACTGTCATTCAGTGACAGGAAACAAAGTAGTGGTGATTTTTTCTTGGATTGGAGAACAGTATATGGTGGGATTCCCCAGGGTCACTGCTTTTCTTGATCCATATTAATGATCTATACTTGTCTGTGCAGGGAATAATTTCAGCATTTGCAGATGATGCAATAAATGGCACGATGTGAACTGTGAGGAGGACAATGCGAGAGTTCGAGAGGATGCAGCAAGCTGGTTGAATGGGTGGACATGTGGCAGATGAAATCTAATGCAGAGAAGTGTGTAACAATACATTTAGGTAGGCAGGCAGGGAGAAGAAACATAAAACAAAGGATGCAATTCTAAAAGAGGGGTGTGGACACGCAGTCTGCGGCTATATGTGCAAATATATAAACATAGGAATTAGAAGCAGGAGAATGCCACATAGCCCTTTGGGCATGCTCCGCCATTCAATAAGTTCATGGCTGATCAGATTGTAACCTCAACCCCACATTCCTGCCTACCTTTGATAACCTTCCACCACCTTTGTTAATCAGGAACCTAGCATGAAGATTCTGCTTCCATCACCTTTTGAGGAAGAGAGTTCCAAAGACTCATGACCCTCTGAGAGAAAAACAATCTCCTCATCTCTATCTTTAATGAGCAATCCCATATTTTTAAACAGTCACCCCTAGTTCTAGATTCTTTCACGAGAGAAGACATCCTTTCCACATCTGCCCTGTCAGGATCCCTCAGGATCTTGTACATTTCAGTGAATACAAACCTAACCTGTCCAATCTTCCTTCAAGGTAACCAACCCATTTCAGGTATTAGTTCAGTAAACCTTCATTGAAGTGCTTCTAATACATTTATATCTTTCTTTAAATAAAGAAACCAAAGCTCTGCATAGCACTCCAGGGGTGAGATTGTCCAGCCATTCTCGCTTCAAAACTGGAGAATCTCACCCCAGGCCAATGATCTTTGCAAGGTCCAGCCCCCTGTCCTCAAGTGTTAACATGGTGGGATGGATGGGAGAATTCCAGCCCAGATGTTGGCTCACCAGTACGCTGCACAACTGAAGCGTAACCTCCCTACTCTTGTAATCAGTTCTCCTTATGATGAATGATAACATTTTATTAGCTTTCCTAATTACTTGATGTACCTGCATGTATCAGGGTTTTGTGATTCATGCAATAGTACACCTAGATCCCTCTGGATCTCAGGGTTCTGCAACCTCTCATCACTTGGATTATTCTTGCTGCCAAAATTTCAAATTTCACATTTTCCAACATTATACTCCATTAGCCAGATCTTGCCCACTCACCTACCCTACACTAACCTAACCCCATTAGCCTCTTTATGTCCTCTTCATAATTTACTTTCCTACCTTTCTGCCATTAGCAAATTTTGCAATCATTCCTCTGGTCCCTTCATCCAAATCATCTATATATATAAAAATTGCAAAACTTAAGGCCCCAGCACTGATCCCTGTGGCATGTCATTCATTTCATCCTGCCAACCAAAAACTGACCAGCTGTCTGTTTCTTGTTAGCTAGCCGATCTTCTCTTCATGCCAATGTGGTCCCCCTCATACTATGAGCTTTTATTTTCCATGATAACCTTAAATGTGGCACCTTATCAAATGCCTTCTGAAAATTGAAGTACAGTACATCCACTGGTTCCCTTTTACCCACAGCACATGTGACTTCTTCAAAGAACTCCAATAAATTGTAAGAAATCCCACAACACCAGGTTAAAGTCCAACAGGTTTATTTGGAATCATGAACTTTTGGAGTGTTATTTCTTCATCAGGTGAGCATTTCTGGGCAGCACACTTCAAAAAGGATGTGAAGGCATTGGAACAGGTATTGAACAAATATATGAGATTGGTTCCTAGATGAGCTTCAAGTACCTGCATAGATTGGTGAAGTTAGGATTGATCTCCTTTGAGAAGAGGAGATTGGGATAACATTTGACAGAGCTGTTCAAAATCTTGAGGGGTCTGGACAGAGTAGTTAGGGAGTAACCAGAGGGCACTGATTTAAAGTGATTGGCAGAAGAACCAGATGTGACTTTTTTTTTACAAAATTAGTGGTTAGGATCTAGAATGTACTGTCTGGGAATGTGATGGAGACAGTTTCAGTTGTGGCTTTGAAAAGGAATTGAATAATTATCTGAAGAGAAAAGATTTGCAAGGCTATAGAGCAAACATGGGGGAGTATGACTGGCTGAGTTGCTCTCAGAGAGCTGGCAAGGACATGAGGGGCCAAATGTCAATCTTTTGTGCTGTAACCATTCTAAGATTCTATAATTTTTAAACCATTTTCCTTGGGTGTGCCATTTGTTATCATAGCTTTTCACATGCTATTTTGTTGTTTCATTGCTGTTCCTCATTGAGATTATCTTAATATCATCCAGTAACTTGCTGTTTTTTTAAAGCAAATTTCATGCATTTTGTACTTGCTTCCCTTTCTGTTCTGAAGAAAACTTCCACTTGAAATGTTCACTTATCTTTGCTACTGGCCTGCTGCAAATGGCTAGTACTTTCTCTTGATTTTGAGCAGTCTTACTTGAAAGTCAACCCTTTGAATATAAGAAAAAAAATCAATTTAATTCTATCATTCTAATATTCAGTTGTTTGCAAAGCTTTTGACCATGGTTCATGAATACTATATATAGATTGCATATAATAATGCAGCCATACATAACATTTCTGGTAGCTGAAAGTTATTTAACCAAGAAAACCATTTTTATTCCAAACCTCACAGATGTCAAACTACAAGCGTGCAACTTTTGAAGATGATGATCCCACAGATACTGCAGCAGATGGAAATGCCTCACCAGAAAGTGTGGAGGTTTGTAGAATTGGCTGATTTTTAAACTGCTATTTTCATGAAATCATGGTTTCTTGTCTAACGCAATGCACATTTCCTTTATTTGTACACATGATGGATGTTTAGGAAGTTGTTTGATGATATGGTATGCACACTGTCCCAATTTATTCAGCAACAATGTACACAGGAAAGTGCTGTTACTGCTACTGCATAATCAAGAACAGCCACACTGTATCCTTTGTTTTTACATTTTCTTTTGATTTTAAAAGATGGTGACTAACAATTTTTTCTTTGTTGATAACTGACACAATCTGTGGAAAATTCAACAATATTTATTATGTTTCCTTGCAAGCAAAACAAAGGTCCAAACTTCTGATATATTTAGTGATTTTTCTGCCCAGTATGCATACTTTGAGAATCTACTCTTTTGAAGTGTTTATTGATCTGCTTCTGAATTTGGCCAGATTCTGAATATGATGATGCTTTTAATGAGCTGAAGCTTCAAGAACCCTCACTATGTTTTTGTGAATGGGTGACCCCTGCTGAAATCATGGACTTGGCGCTTTTTAGCTCTAGCTGAACAGCATAGCAGAACAATTTGTCTTTGTTTGCTTTTAACTGTAAAGCTCCTTTTTTTTACTTCTTTGGAGTTTCATAGATGACATTTACATTCATATGAAGACCTTATTATGAGTGAATTGAAATTTCGAGGGTGAAGGGGTTGCCTTATGAAAAAAGACCAAATAGGTTGTGCCTATGCTCATGGAAGGTTTGAAGAATAAGAAGTGATCTAGAATCTGAGGAGGCTTGACAGGAATAGATAGTGAGAGGATGTTTCCTTTCGTGGGGAAATCTAGTGCCAGGGGACATGTAAGGCATCATTTCCCATTTAAGATGGACGAGGAGGAGGAATTACTTCTCTCAGAGGATTGTTAATCTTTGGGATTCTCTACAACAGAGAGCAATAAAGACTAGGCTGAGTTAGATTTTTTGATCTACAAAGGAGTCAAGGTTTATGGGGGGAGGGAGATGTAGACAGGAAAGTGGAGTTAAGGCCACAATCAGATCATATTGAATGGTGGAGCAGGCCTACTTCTGCTCCTATATTTTGTGCTCTTATGCTGAAATTATTTTATGCATCAAGTATCAGCATGATCATTTATAGATCAGGCATAAATTAGAAGCTTGCTTAAGCTTGATCTATAGTGCCCTAACGTCATAAGAATATTCGATGTGCCAATAGCATTTCCATTCTGCATGCCAGGCATTCTTGACACACTTGCTTCAGCTTGCCAAATTAATGCTGATAAACATGCATATTGGTACAATGAGCTTATCCAAAAGAAAAGAGATTCAGATTTCATGTAAAACAGTCAATTTGTATTTGTATCCCTCATTGGACATAATAGAACATGCCAAAGTGCTATGGATTGTTATGAAGAACATTGCAACACCAGGCCAGACAAGGCTATATTAGGGCAGATAACTGATAAATTTGGTTGAAGCGGTAGGTTTTAAAGAATGTCTCAAAGGAGGAAAAATAGGTGAAGAGGCTTAAGAAGGAAATTCCAAAGCTTCAGGCTGAGGCAGATGAAGGCTAAGGCTACGTCTGCTGCAGCAATTATCATTGGGCTGCTTAACAAGGCAGAATTAGAGGAATGCAGATATTTTGGAAGGTTGTGGGGCTGGTGGAGATTTCACAGATAGGGAGGAATCAAATCCTGGAGGGGTTTGAAAACAAGGGTAAGAACTTTAAAACTGAGGGTTGCTTAACCAGCAGCCCATGTAGGCCAGTGAATGAAGGGATAAAGTTAAAGTTAAATGTTTATTTATTAGTCACAAGTAAGGCTTACATTGAAACGGTAATGAAGTTACTGTGAAATTCCCCTAGTCACCACAGTCAGGCGCCTGTTTGGGTCAATGCACCTAACCAACACATCTTTCAGAATGTCAGAGGAAACCTGAAGGAAACCCACGCAGACACGGGTAGAAGGTGCAAACTCCACACAGACAATGACCCAAGCTAGGAATTGAATCCAGGACCCTGGCGCTCTGAAGTAGCAGTGCTAACCACTGTACTACCGTGCCACCCTGGATAGTGGGTGAATGGGATTTAATGCAAATTAGGATACGGACAGTATAGTTTAAGATGATAAATTTATGAAGAGTAAAATATGGAGAGATTAATTTCATCCTACTTCGGAAATCCCCCGGAATTATAATAATTTTATTTTTGAACAGATAGTTCATGCTCAGTGATGTGTATTTTTCTAATTTTGCAATAATTTAGTTTATAGTGAGCATGATTTCCTCTTGTTTCCCATCTTGATAATGTATTTCCTGAATTGAATGCACAAGCTGAAGAGAGGAGTGGTTTAAGCTCAAAAGCCTGTAATGTGATAGACTGCTGAGTATTAACATCTTTCAGTAATTATTTTTAGTATAGGCTTAAGATGGACCACAATAGAAATTCTTAATTTATGGTGAATTAAATATTTTCCATGTTGTAGTTTTTAATTTTCTTCTTTGTTTTTTCAAGTCTACTAAGGAGTATCTCTGGTAGACGGGTTCAGATTACAAAATCTCAGTAAAGTGAATTTTTTCAGTGGTGAGCTTTGTGGTCAAGTAATTACACTTGTTGATTCTTCTTTCACAAGTAAATTTTAGATTTAATTATAATAATGTCTATTCTTTGTGCTTATTTTGCTTGAGGCTTGTTGACCTATGGCACTTACTCAATTTACATTGAAAAGGAAAGCACTGCTTGTCTTCAACTTTTAATTATATCTCTAATAGGTTGGTTTCAGAAAAGGTAAAGCTGTTTCACTTGGATCAATTGGGACAAGAACACAGTTGGAACTCACCCTGTCAGCAGTTCTTTTGGTTGTGGTGATGGCACTGATTGGGTGTATTATTACTCTGGTAATAAAAAATGCTCAAGGTAAGCTAAGATTCAGTAATTTATTAGTGTCAGTTCAGTTTTATCTGATTATTGATCTGAATGACAATCTGTTTATTCCTGCATATTGGGAATACAAATTTTGCTTCTCTTTCGTTCCTTCTGCTCTTTAAAAAAAACCTAGATGCATTTTTTAAAAAGCAAATAAGAAATAAAATAATGAACTTGCATTTATAGAATCATAGAATCCTACAGTGCAGAAAGAGGCCATTCAGCCCATCGAGTCTGCACTGACTGCAGTTCCATGCAGGCCCTATCCCCCATGCCCATGCATTTACCCTAGCTAGACCACCTGACACTAAGGGACAATTTAGCCTGGCCAATTCACCTAATCTGCACATCTTTGGACTGTGGGAGGAAACCAGAACACCTGGAGGAAACCCATGCAGACACAGGGAGAACAAGCAAACTCCACACAGATAGTGATCCAAGCTGGGAATTGAACTCAGGTCCCTGGTGCTGTGAGGCAGCAGTGCTAACCACTGTACCACCCTGCCACCCACTTACATTCACACCCAGTGACACTTATATCACACCTTTTACAAATTTGGACCTAAAATGCTTTGTGATGTAGTCTTGTTGTGAAGTTGGAAATGTGACAACCAATTTAAGCATAGTGGTGACCCATAAATAGCAATGAGAGATACGACTAGACGATCAGTTTTAGCACTGTTGGTTGAGAGGTTAATATTGGCCAGCACAACAGGGTGATCCCCCTGTTCTTCTTCGAAATATGCCACAAGATTTTCTACATCCATATGGGAGGATAGGTATAGTTTACAGTCAGTTATCATTGATATATGACCATTTCTGTAAATCTGACTTTTACTGTGTATACTGTCAATGACAGGGCGGGGGAGGGGACAATTTAAAGTGCTCTTATTTACATTTACATGCACACACCTATTGCCACTATCTCAATGGCTGCTTGCCTGGAACACCTGTTTTCTTCCCAGGTCCAACAGTCAACAGTGACAGCCTTGATGCAGTTCCACTGCACAATATGTCGTGTCAGCAATGTGGGGCAGGTCATGTTGAAATCATTGTGTTAGAGCAGTTAATGCTTAGGCCATTACTGGATATTAGGATCAAAGGTTAAAAGCAAAATACTGCAGAAACTGGAATGTGAAACAGAAATGAGGAATAATCTCAGCAGGTCTGACAGCATCTGTGGGGAGAGAATAGAGCCAGTGTTTTGAGTCTAGATGACCCTTTGTCAGATCAAAGGTTATCTTTGTTTGAAGTTAGGTGGAGCAGACTGACCGTCTGCTGATCCATTGTGTTGGCTTGGTTGGAATGTTTAGGTTGTGCAAGGAGTGTTACATTCCAGACATTTGAGGTATTAGCCTTTGATAACTATGGCATTGCTCATAATCTTCAGCATGTGTCCAACTGGAGCCACCTTGGGAATTGCAGCAATTATCCATTTTGAAAAGCATTAAAAAAATTGACTTTATTAAGTAGTCTAACTGACTTTATTAAGTAGTCTAACTGACTTTTCTTCTTGTCTTGACAGTGGCAGTACTTTATACTATTGCCTGAAGATCGTAAGTGAAATGGATTGAATTGTCCCAACTCAGTGACTAATGGACAAGAGTCCATCATTTGTGATTAATATTTGTTAGCGTTGATACTGCTAAAATGGGCCAAAGGCTGCACCCTGTATTGCAATTTTTGTGATTCGTTGGTTCATGTATTTTAACCAAATAATAATTGTGTAAAATGACAGACACTGAATTTTAAATAAATGTGTTAGTCATTGCACCACTGTAGGAAATTAGATTTCAGAATGGCTAGAGTAAGAAATAGCAATTGACAACTAAGAATTGCTTCTTAAGTTTGCATGTTATTGGGACAAAAGTTTCTTCTTTGAGTACATAGAACAGTACAGGCCTTTCGGCCCTCGATATTTTACCGAGCTTTGTCCGAAACCAAGATCAAGCTATCCCACTCCCTATTATTCTGGTGTGCTCCATGTGCTTATCCAATAACTGCTTGAAAGTTCCTAAGGTGTCCGACTCCACTATCACAGCAGACAGTCCATTCCACACCCCAATCACTCTGAGTAAAAGATCTACCTCGGACATCCGTCTTATATCTCCCACTATGAACCTTATAGTTATGCCCCCTAGCAACAGCTACATCCACCCGAGGAAATGGTCTCTGAATGTCCACTCTATCTATCCCCCTCCTCATCTTATAAATCACTATTAAGTTGCCTCTCATCCTCCGCCACTGTAAAGAGAAAAGCCCAAGCTCTCTCAACCTTTCCTCATAAGACCTACCCCCCAAACCAGGCAGCATTGATTTTGGGTGGAGAATATAACTTTGTTGCATTTGTATTCTATGACCCCATCAGTAAAGTCCAGAATACAAAATGCTTTATTAATTGTTCTGTCCACCTGTCCTGCCATGTTTATTGATTTATGCACAGATACATCCAAGACCCTCTACTTGTGCACCCCATTAAGAATTTTACCCCTTCTTTTGTCTCTCCAGATTCTTCCTATCAAAATGCATCACCTCTCACTTCTCTGCATTGAAATTCATCTGTCACCTACCTGCCCATAAGAACATAAGAAATAGGGGCAGGAGTAGGCCATCTAGCCCTTCGAGCCTGCCCGGCCATTCAATAAGATCATGGCTGATCTGAAGTGGATCAGTTCCACTTTCCCGCTTTCTCCCCATAACCCTTAATTCCCTTGTCTATCAAAAACTTATCTACCAGTGACTTAAATATATTTAGCAAGGTAGCCTCCACCACTTCAACGGGCAGAGAATTCCAGAGATTCACCACCCTTTGAGTGAAGGAGTTCCTCCTCAACTCCGATCTAAACTGCCCCCCCTTATCTTGAGGCTGTGCTCTCTAGTCCTGCTATCCTTTCTAAGCGGGGAATCTCTCTACCTCTACCCTATCCATCCCTTTCATTATCTTATATGTCTCTATAAGATCCCTCCTCATCCTTCTAAACTCCAACGAGTACAGACCCAGTCTATTTAATCTCTCTTCAAAGTCCAACCCTCTCATCTCCGGTATCAGCCTAGTGAACCTCCTCTGCACTCCCTCCAAGGCCAAAATATCCTTGCGCAAGTGCAGCGACCAAAACTGCGCACAGTACTCCAGCTGCAGCCTCACTAGTACCCTGTGCAGTTGCAGCAAAACCTCCCTACTTTTATATTCTATCCCCCTTGCTATAAAGGCCAGCATTCCATTTGCCTTCTTGATCACCTGCTGCACCTGCAGACTGGGTTTTTGCGACTCATGCACAAGGACCCCCAGGTCCCTCTGCACCGTAGCATGCTGCAGCTTTTCGCCCTTTAAATAGTAATCCCTCCTACTATTATCACACTTGCTAACATTATACTCCATCTGCCAGATCCTCGCCCACTTGCTTAGCCTATCCAGATCCCTCTGCAGACTTTCCACACCCTCCATGCAATTTGCTTTTCCACTCATCTTCGTGTCATCAGCAAATTTCATCACCCTACACTCAGCCCCCTCCTCCAGATCATCTATATAAATGGTAAAAAGCTGAGGCCCCAGCAGCGATCCCTGCGGCACTCCACTAGTCACCAACCGCCTATCAGAATAGCACCCATTGATACCAACCAACTCTTTGCTTCCTATTAGACAACAATCCTCTATCCACGCTAACACTTACCCCCAACTGCGTGCACCCTAACCTTCTGAAGCAACCTTTTATGAGGCACCTTATCAAACGCCTTTTGAAAATCTAAAAACACCACATCCACCAGTTCCCCTGTCCACTGCACTAGTCACATCCTCATAGAAATCCAATAAATTCATCAAACACGACTTCCCCTTAATGATTCCGTGCTGCGTATGCTCGATCAAACCACTCTTTTCTAGGTGCCTCGCTATTTCTTCTTTGATGACGGATTCAAGCATTTTTCCAACTATAGACATTAAACTAACTGGCCTATAATTCCCTGCCTTTTGTCTGCTACCTTTTTTAAGCGGCGTAACATTAGCTGTTTTCCAATCTTCCGGCACTTCCCCGGAATCCAGCGAATTTTGGTAAATAATTACTAAGGCATCCACTATCACCTCTGCCGTTTCTTTCAGAACCCTGGGATGCATTCCATTCGCTCCTGGGGACTTGCCCACCCACCCACAAACCAATCTATGTCCTTTTGAAGTTCTGCACTGTCCTCTACACAGTTTACAATACTTCCAAGTTTTGTGTCATCTGCCAATTTTAAATTGTCCCCTACACACCAAGATCTAGCTCATTGATATATCAGGAGAAGCAAAGGTCCCAATTCCAACCTCTGGGGGAATACCACTGTAAACCTTCTTCTAGTTTGAAACACACTCATTGACTGTTATTCTCTGCTTCCCAATATTAAGCCACTTTTTAAATCCATGTTGCTATCCCTTTGATTCCATAAACTCTCACTTTTCTCAACATCTGTTGTTTAGTACTGTATCAAATGCCGTCTGAAAGTCAATGTACACCACATCATCAGCATTATCCTCATCAATCCTTTCAGTTACCTCCTCAAAATACAGCAAGTTAGTTAAACATGATTCCCCTTTGGAAACCCATGCTGGCTCTTCCTAATTAACCCACATTTTCCATGAGACTACTAGTTCTGTCCAAATAATTGTGTCTAGAAACTTGACTACCACTGATGTTAAACTGGCTTATTTGAAAATGATGGGGCTGTCCTTACAACCTTTTTATGGCAAACATTTATTTCTTAATCAACTCTACTAAAAATCAATTATTTAATAGGTTATCACATTGCTGTTTGTGTGTCCCTGTGTGAAAATTTGTTACTGTGTGTCCTTATTTACAATAGCAACTACACTTTATTTCATTGGCTAGGAACCACTGAGAGATTCTGTGATTGTAAAGGATGCTATAAAAGTTCATTTATTTCTTGTTCTTTTTTAGATGTTCAGCATTTTAATGAAATTTAAGTCTGTTGCTTTGAAGTTCAGAACTTGAACTTGAAACTGAAACTAACATTAATATTGCAGTGATATGAACATAACTGTAGACACTACCCCACAGTATGTTTTTGAAAAATGCATTGCTACTTATTCTATGATCTACATGTTTTGCTTTTTGGCTCTCTTTTACATAATCTCATTTTATGTTTAATGTTTTTTCTGCTTGTTCAACTATAGATCTGTTGATTTTAACCAGCTTAGCTGAGTTGAATGATGCATCACATGAGGGTCATGGGGGGGTGCACACACAAGACCTCAAAATTAATTTATCGTTTTACATTTATAAATTTGTATTATGAAAGGAAAATCCATATGTATTTTTCTTTCTGCAGACCCTTCACATAAAATTTGTCTGACAGAAACTTGCATCATGGTGGCTGCCAAGATAACAGAATCCCTAGACCGTACAGTGGACCCTTGTGATGACTTTTATCAATATGCCTGTGGTGGATGGATCAAGAAAAATCCATTGCCAGATGGAAGGTCACGTTGGAATACTTTTAATAGTTTATGGGACCAGAACCAGGCAGTCATGAAGCATCTTTTGGGTAAGTTGAAGGGAAAAGTTTTTTTAAAAAAATTAATTTATGTGCTAACCAGTGATGCCCATGTGTGGTTTGATAAGGCAACATGTGGCATATGCAATGTTATCTTGTTCACATATGTTCATTACAGATTAATTTAGCAAATATTTAGTTTTTGTTATTTATTATTCTTAATATTCATCTATACAATAGGTATTTTTTACAAATTAAAGCATTACTTTATTTATAATTGCAAAATCTATCATGATAGTATTTTCTGCATTGCTAAACACAAAACAGACTTGGTTATAAATCATTGTGACATCTGCAACCAATGAAAGATAATAAATAAAGGTTTGTTTTCTGTGGCAGTGCTCAGTTCACTTTTGAGCATTAGATTCCATTAATGAACTGTTGCAAATAAATTTTTTTAAAAATCCTCCAATGCATGCTTAAACAAGTCTTGGTAAAAATTTTAGCTGCAGAGCAGAAATTCTAAGGTAATACATTGAAATTTGAGAGTACAAAAAGAATATGTAAAGGCATTCAACAAAGCAAAATTACCTACTAAAAATCTTTATTGTTTGTGAAATCTTGAATTAGCCTATGTGATTGACATAATTATATTGATCACAGATATAAATTTACAATATGGGCATGATTAAACTGCTTCATTTAGTGTTGATCTGAATAAGCAGAGCAGTTAACTAACTCATCAACATTTCAGGTTGCAGTAGACTAACTATTGCATAAGTTATTGGCCTTGTGATAAGCTTGCCTGCCAAGCTGAGGCTGATGACTTTCTGCTTTTGGGAAATCATCCCAAGGGACTTGGGGGCAAAATAAATTAAACATAAAGTGTGCTTTGTATGGCTGATATTAGGACAGATTCAATGGCGGAAGATGTTGCCAGTAATTTTCATGCCTCTGCAGCTGAACTCAAAACAAACTGAAGCTAGATCGTGCTTTTTCAGCTCATTCACTTAGTAAAGTCCAGTTATATTATGTGAAGAGAGAAGAGCTCTTAGCAGAGAGGGGGTGTGGTGAAGGCAGATGAAGAAAGAAGGCATGAGTTTGAAGTCACTTGAAGCCAATTTGGAACAATTAAAGGAAATAAATTCTAATGCAGGAAGCTTTGAAGCCAAATAGAGTCATTAAAGGGATGAAATGAGATCAATGGGGTTGTGTTCATCTGCAAGGTTCTGTGTCATTCCATACAAATTATTCAAAATCATTGTACTTGTGGTTGAAGTCTTTCATCATTTATGATTAGAAAGGTTTCTGTAGCAGAATGTTGAGTGGCTTTTGGCTTTATAAGTTGTATCATCTTGCTGATGATAAAGTGGCAGGTTTGGATGGGTTTTGTGATGAAATCTTTGAAAGCTTCTGCAGGTAAAGCAGGCAGGAGTATTGATCCTTGAGTTTAATGCAGAAAATTGCTAATTCAGCTAGGAGATGTTTTTCTGAGTTAGGAATCAGGATGTGGGAGGTGTATGCAATTAAAAAGCATTATCTTTAGCTCTTCCATCAATTACCTTCCCTCTAACTTAGTCAGAAGTGGGGTTGTTACTCACAACTGCACAGTGTTCATTACCATTCAGTTTCTCACAACTGAAACAGTTCCTATTTATGTGCAGCAAGACACGGACAGCAGGCAGGTTGGGCTGTTAAGTAACAAGTAACATTCATTCCACAAATGTGCCAGGTACTGACCAACTCAAAGGAGTAGTCTAACCATCTCCCTTTTACGTTCAGTGATGTTACCATTGCTGAATTCCCATGATCCTGGGATTACTTCTTTAAAAAATTCATTCAAGGGATGTGGGCGATGCTGAATAGGCCAGCATTTATTGCCAATTATACCGTTCAGTGGTAGGTTGCACTCAGCTCTGTGTCAGGCGTGAGTCAGACATTCACGGAGGATAAGAGGTAAGTCAATCTGCACTTACTTCAAGTCATCATCATTCTCCAGCTGCATCTGTTAATGTTGTTTTCACACCCTGGCCATGAATAGTGTAGTCATCATGATGATCTCCTGCTGGCAGGACAGTAGTGAGAAGATGTTAAACCCCATGGGGGGGAGAGGTCTTGGCATCCTAGTCCTGATCATCCCCAAACAGAGAGGCATTGAGGGTGTCCCTAGTCCTGTGTCTCATGTAGATCCTGGCCATTGCCTGAGGTCCTTCCTCTGCTTCCTATGTGGGCTACTACTCGCCACCCATCTCCAAGCTGCACCTCATCCAGCTGCTCACCCCATTTCAGTGCCAGGAGGTTGTGCAATATGCAGTGCACCACAATGATGCGAAACACATTCTGGGGTCTGTATTGAGGGACTCCCCCTGTCCGGTCCAGGTACTGGAACAGCATCTTCAGCATCACCTGCTCAACCAGCACATGTGCGGATGTATGAACCTTGTTGCACCAAGTCACAGCAGGTGTTTGGGACCTCTGCACAGGTGTCGCCAGCCACCTCCTCAGTGGGTATTCTGTGTCCCCAAGGAGTCATCCTTCCAGCTGCTGGTATCTCTCAAAAATGGTTAGGAACCGTGAGGGTTCTAAGATGTAGATGTCATGGACGCTTCCCAGGAAGTGGCCAGAGCCTGTCTGCAAGTGACATCCAAGAGGGTGATGGCGACCGGAGCGCTCACCTCCAATTATCCCCTCCAGAGGTGAAGCCACAAAGTTCTTGCTTTTATACAGCTGTCACGCTGGCATGCAATAAATATTCAATGAATGGGGGTGGGGTGGGAAGTCCTATTGGGATGTATTACAAATAAGATGTTAAATCATGTAAATGAGATTTCCAACTTTCTGGGGCAGGAACCTCGTGGTGAGGGGCGTGGAAAATCATAAATTCAATCTCGCTGGCGAGTATCTTGTCACTATTCTCACTGTCAGCTAACACATGCTCAAACTTGCACCTTTATGCGGTAACACTTTTGAGAGGAAAATAGAAGATCAACAGGAACAGAACAACATGAAGAAGGAATGGGAAAAACACATCCATGCTAAAGAGAAGGTAGAATTATTGGAAACTTGGACAACCAACCCCACGCACCTCAAAGCACTGGAGAAGTTCCATTAGCAGAACTGTAGCATGATCCCTCAAATCCAATGGGAAGAAACGTAGTCCAATAGCCTCTTCCCAAACCAGCATCAAGGCACTAATCAGTGAAAATCAGCTCCTCTGGGCAGGACACGTTGTTTGTGTGCGTGACATCAGACTGCTCAAGCAATTGTTCTACTCAGAACTCAATCGTGACAAGAGACATCTGAGGAGACGGTGGAAATGTTTCTGGGATGTCCTCAAGGCATCCTTGTAGAGGTCAAACGTCCTTGTTGATTCATGGGAGTCCTAGGTTTGTAACTGATCAAACTGGAGAAAGTTCAATCAGAAAGATGCTGAACAAATTGAGAGACTTCATTGGGAACACAAAGAGGTGAAGTTGAAAGGTTGGAGAGTGTGCACAACAAATCATCTGCCCAACCCTCCGAGTAGCACCTACTCGCATGAGGCAGCCTGCTGATCCTGACTTATTAACCATCTCAGAGCCCATCAAAATGGAGTAGAAACAGAACGTTGCCAAGGGATTGCCTAAGAAGAAGGAAGGGTTAAGACAATTCTGAGATGGAAATGGCAAAGCTGGTTCAAGCTCAAATCTGAAGTTACTAAAATTAATTATTTGCATAAAATGCACACTGCCAACAGCCCAGGTGCTCATTTTATGTGAAATAAAACAAAATGCTGGAAAAGCTTGGCATCTATGGAGTGAGAACCAGAGTTAACATTTTGAATCCACCATGACTTTTCTTCATAACTGGGAAATTCAGATCCATTTTGTATGGTCAAGCAGATAACAACATAACATTATGCTGGTGTAAGCGAAGAAATAGTGTTTGTCAACATAACATTAGGCCTAATTTTCCTGTAGCTGTAAATTCATAGATGCTTATGATGCAGTACAAAGTCTATCATATTGCTAGCACATTAAGTAAGTTAAAATCTCACATAATGAAGTTCTGTTTCATTTCCCAAATATGTTACACTCATTTTGTGCTGCTTAAGCAGGCATGCCCATTCATAAAATATACTGTTGGTGCTGAGCCTCATTTAAAAAAAATGTTGCCAATAGAGGGAAAAATTGTTATATGGTGTCAGCTGTGACTCAGTGCTGGATCTAGTGCCTCGTGAGTGGTGGATTCGACACACCATTCTAGGACTTGGGTACAACAGTCTAAGCTGACACTTGACTGGCAGTTTCAAGAGAGTTTTGCATTGTCAGAGGGTGCCATCTTTCAGGTAAGATGTTAAACTGAGGTCCCATTTGTCTGCTTGACTGGATGTAAAAGGTCCCATGGCACCACAATATTTCGAACAAGGGCAGGAATGTTATCTCTGCTGTCCTGGCCAATATTTATCCCTGAATTATCATCACAAAAATTATCTCTTCGCTGTTTGTAGATATTTGCTGTGGGCATATTGGCCTCTCATTTCCTCAGTACAACATGATCGTACTTTAAAAGAGCAAGCGTTTTGAGATATCAAATGGTTGTGAAAAATGCTATAGAAATGCAAGTCTCTTTGAAGTATCATTACTTAGCTGGAGTTCTAGCGCATCTGGTGGAATAGGGGACAAGTTTGTGACAAATGTAAAGTTTTTTGAAAATATTTTTGTGTACATAGTGGTATTCTATAAAAAAGACTGTGTGTCCACGATTAATTAAGATGGGGGGAAAGTTAATAGAGACAGCTTATATGTGAGAGCTGAAAGATAAAAGGGCAAGATGCTGGGCGCATTTGTAATGAGAGGCTATGGTAAGTTTAGATTTACAAGTAAGTAGGTTGGGTTTAAAACTTGCATTAGAAGATAGATAACTTGGTTTTTCAGCTGTTAAATTTCAAAGTTTAGAAGTGACAAGGGACTTCTACAATTTATAAACGGGGGGAGAGAGATATTAAACTTCTACTGACCCAAAAATTGAGATGATAGGAAAACATGAAAGCTTTTTATATTTTGGAAAAGTTGAGATCAGAAAGATATTTGGGAACAATGGAATCTTACATGAAAGATGAAAGGTGAAAAGGACATTTAAGGAGAGATGTTGAGGTGGCTATGTAGGGATGTGCCCTGAAACCAACTCTGTGCTGAGAGAAGGTGCGAACTCTGAAACAGCCATCCATTTAAACTAGAAAAATCTTTCTCTTCAGAAAGCCTCTTGTTTTTGAATTTTCTTGGATCTCCACAGCCAAGTGGAAGTGTGCTAAAGTGACAGCAGTTTTTGCCCAGGGTAATATTACTGGATTTTTATAGTTCAAAATTTATGAGAGTTTTTAGGGGATATTTTGTGAGACTGTTTTAACTGTACTACTGTAATCTCACACGCTTAAGTGGTTTTCTTCCTATTAATAATTTGTTTAATTGTTAAAATTCTAAAAGTGATAACTAGCGCTCTATGCTTCTGGGATCAGTAGCTTTTCCTCCTCTTCTGCAAAATACAAATGAAAAGCTATGATAAGTAAGACAGGTTTCCCTACATGATCTGGCTTGCTCAATTAATAACATCTCCTCTGGTTGTAACACAATCCAAAGCTACAGTCCTAAAGTAACCTTTAGTTAGCAATAGCTAACTAAATTATGCCTTGTATCTTTTGGCACAATACTTCATCTTAACCTACGCATGCAGCGCCACACTGAACCACCAAAGATAAACTAAAAGCTATATAATTACAGCCATGAAAATGTTGCAGCATCAATGTTTTTCTATCAAACTTCAAACAATAAACACATGGAATCTCAAATAAACCCATTTTCTTAAAAGTTCTGTGCCTTGTTAACATTTATGTTTGCTTATTGGAAAACATTTTTAACTGTTACAGATTGTGTGAAATGTAACATTTCTTTCCCCAAATCTTCAAATTATGCAGAATTTACCTGTCAAGTGCATTCATTTTGAAGTATTATGATCCTATGACTTTTTTTAATGAAATGTTTGAAATAACTTACATACTGTCAGGAATGTGACATCTTGCCCATTTTTATACATGTAATTATGATGTGGAAAATTACTGAAATGGTGTGAAATTCTCATTTGATAAAACATTCTGGGGAAAACAAGTTTCAATGAAGTTGAAATAAAGCCAAAATAAAATACTTGGCATTTGTGTCAGAAGCTAAAAAAGAAATTCACTCTAGTTTACAGGAAATGAGACTTGATAAAAAAATTTGTTCCAGTGAGGGCAAATGTTTAATTCATGGCCAGGCAATTTTATGTTACTTGGAATTTTGTTCTTGACATTTCTTAAAGACCTGATAAGCTTTTGTTCTTCCTGCTCTACTTTGTCTTGCATTTTGAAAGATGAAGCATGGTGCATGGATGCTTAATTAGTTTTTTCCGTTTTCTTCCAATGCAACAATGGTCTGATTTTCCTTATGTGTGTGGAAACTATGACTAACATGTGCATTGACCATCAACCCACACGCTCGCAATATCTCCAAAAAAATTCATTTAGCCTTTTCAATTTATGACTATTGAGAGAAAAAACCATGAGCACAGTTCTCAAAAAAATTAGAAGTATTGAATTCGCAGGAAAACTGGAGTAATTCACGTAGGCTTTTTCAGTGGAAGTTCAGAGAAAAATCTCTCACACTCTATGCAATGCAGAGGCCACCAGCGTAAATATCATTAATTTTCAGGGGCCGGGACCTAATCCTGCTGGAGAGGCTGAAATCAGTGAGCTGAGCGGGCCATTGTGCCTGCGCCGATCTGTCAGTGTCGAGATTGGTGCATGCATAGAGGTCCTGCATTGACGGCCTCCTGATTGCTGGCCAGCTCAATTGCTGGCCAGTGCTGCGACCCCCACAACACTGGCTCGCCACTCAACCACCATCCGATCGCTGACGACCCCCCCGCCACCGTTCGCAGGCCAAGCCCCAAACTCTCTTCCCGGCCCATCCTGATCTCCAGCTCCCTGATCACTGGCCTCCCTCCTTCCCCCGCTGATCCCGACTGCAGAGTGGCAGCAGCACCCACACTCCCACCAATCACCCCTAGGCTCCGTTCCCAAATATGCCCCCCTTGGCATTGCCCAATGCTTGATGGACAGTGCCAGAGTGCCCCTGGGCATTGGCCCTTTGCCTGTTGGACAGTGCAGGGGCCACTGGCTAGCACTGCCAGGATGCCAGTGCTCAAGGGGCACCCCCCTCATTGTCCAACCCTCTCGGGTTCCCTGACTGCCCCCTGTTTAGTCCGGCATGGTTGGGCAACTAGGTTCCCATTAATGGGGAGCTCATGCAATCCCTGCTGGAGTGAAACACTGTGGTGGGGTGGGAGAGGCTGGCAGGCCCGGAGACTTCAGTCCTGGGCCCACTAATCTAATTTAAATTATATTGAAATGACTACACAAATGATGTTTGCGCCCCCCCCTGCTGTTTTCTGACACGGAGCAAATACCGCTGGAAATCCGATACTGGGAGTCGCTAACAGGGTGCTAACATGAGCATGAACCCCGTGAATCACCTGCCACAGGATTCTCCCAGCCTGTTGCGCTAAAAAATCAGCACAACGGGATGGGAGAATCACTCCCCCGGACTTTAAATTGAATCAATACATCTGATTATGCTTTCACTATTTAAATCTCTGGATTTTGTACTGAGTATACAGTACAAATCTCCTGTGACATTTCACACAGTGGTTAATCAACCAATAGAGATACAGTCGTGATCTTTAAGGGGGTATTTCAGAATTCACAAAAAAAATACATTCAAATGAGAAAGGAAAATTCCTCGGGGAGGATCAACCCCATGTTTAATGAAAAAGAATGAAAGACGCTATTAAATTTAAAGAAAAAGCATGTAATTGCATAAAGATAGGCACGGTGGCACAGTGGTTACCACTGATGCTTCACAGCACCAGGGACCTGGGTTCAATTCTGGCCTGTGTGGCTGTGTGGAGTTTGCAGGTTCTTTCTGTGTCTGCATGAGTTTTGTCCGGATGCTCCAGTTTCTTCCCGCAGTCCAAAGATGTGTGGGTTAAGTGGATTGGCTGTGCTAAATTGTGTGTTGTGTCAGGGGATTAACAGGGTTATGGGAATAAGGCCTAGACGAGATTGTGATTGGTGCAGACTGGATGGGCCAAATGGCCTCCTTCTGCACTGTAGGAATTTTATGGATGTGTAGCAGGTCAAATGATTGGACAGAATATTAAAAAAAGCAAAGAATGACCAAAAGATACATAGGGAAGGAAAAATTAGGATACAAGGGAAAGTTGGCAAGAAATGTAAATAAATAAGAGTTTCTAATAATAATTTGTATTATTCAAATATCAACAAAGTCAGTTTTGGTCCTGTAGAAAGTGAGTCTGGAAAATAAGGAGATGACAGATTAATTGAACAAGTATGTTGCAGTGGTCTTCACTATAGAGAATACAGACAACTTCCCAGAAATAGCTGTAAATCAGGAACTGGAAGGGACGAGGGAACTGAGGAAAATTACAATTGTTAGGGAAGTGGCGCTGAGAAAACTGTTGGTGCTGTGGGCAACTTAGCAACTTCCACAGGAACAAATACCAAACAAATATACCTTGAACCCTCACTGTTTAAAAACATCAGAGATGTTGGGGCAGATTTTCCCGTTCTGCCCACCACGGGAATCGTAGCGGGCGAAGGGCAGATCATGGAAAGATCCATTGACCTTGGGCGGGATTTTCAGGCATGCGTGGCCAGAAAATCCTGCTCGCTGTATTTGAAGGAGACGTTAAGCTGAGGTCTCATTTCTCTTCAGGCTTACGTCCTGCCACAACTCTATTCAAATAAGGACAGTGGATGTCACAGTCGATGTATTTTCCTGAGCAAAACCATTTTAACAGATTATCCGATTATTATCTCATCAGTGTTTGAGAGACTTTGCTGTGAACAAATTGATTCCTATGCTTCCTAAATGATAACAGTGGCTACACTTCAAAGCAAAATATTTCCTCTCTTGAAAAGTGATTTATGATATTTGAAAGTTGCTAAGTGCATTATACAGACTATACAGGGGGCAATTTTTCCCAGCCTACTCTACTGCTCTAGCAACGTTATGGGCTGGGAGATATCAGTGGAGGCCGTTTCATGGACTTCCCATTGGGCACCCGGGCCTCTGCGTGTCACCCAGCTCAACAGGCAGGCGACCTTGCTGGAGTGAAGAGAGGCTATTGTAGTCCTATCAGGAGGTAAGGGGTAAGGGCGGGTGCCCCCTGGGCAGTGAAGCGTGGCAGTGTCAGCCTGGCTCCCTGACACTGCTCAAGGGACAAACTGGCACCTTAGCACTGCCCACCAGGCATAGGCATTCCAAGGGGGTGGGGCCAGAGGGGGCAATGCCTATTAGAGGAAGGGCTGGTTGATGAGTGGGGGTGGAGGGGGGACTTGCTGCCAATCTGCAAAAGGATCACAGGCAGAGGGAGGTTGGTTGGGGCTGGCCATCCTGGTGGAGGGTGGTTGGGAGGATCAGATCTGGTCAAAGGTCGGGGAGATCGGGGGAAGACATCTGGACAGGCCGGTGAGTGAGGTGGGGGGGTGGAGACAATGGGGCTGGCCCAGAGATATCTGGGATGCCAGTGATTGGGGATTGGAGCGGTCAGAGAGGCAGAAGGGTTTGCAGGGCTGGCCAGCAATCGGGAGGCTGAAAATACACATGCGACGATCTGAGCGCTGATGGATTGGCATATGCACAGTGGTGCACTCAGTGCTATGCTGCCAGCCTTTTTGATGGGAAAAGGCCCTGCCCCCGGATTTTCAGAGGGAATCCCGCCAGGGTACTCTGCAATGCTCAGAGTGTTGGTGATTTAATCTGAAGATTGTTTTCAAATTGGGGACTTAGAATTTTTTTGGGTGAATCTGGCTACGTCTTTTTTTCACGTTTGTATTTTAACAGCTAGCTGAGAAAAAATTTTACAATCACTTCAGTCCTGTGATATTCAAAACCGGTGAACTTTAACATTCTGGTTTGAATGTTATACAAGTATCCTGCCACACTTCCAGAAAGATAACTTTAATCAGATGCAAATTACAGGATTCCTGGGATAATAGTCTTATCCTTATTATAATATTTGCACACATGTTCCACTATGGAAATGGGCACATATGCAAACAGCCAACTTTGAATTTATCACATCCTTGAGAGCAGTTGGAATTCTGGGAAATTCTACCTCTCTACAACTCGGTCTCTGTACCTGGAAAAGTGTCTTGGATTTTTGCACCCTCTTAGTATTAAATCTTACCATTATTATGCGTGTATTTTTTTCTGTAGTTACTTGCATTGTTTGTCTAAAATTTATACATTGAACTTTGAGACCTTATGTAGTGGGTGATGTTGGAAAATTATAGGTGGTTTATAAAATCACTGGCAATACTGCTGTCATTTTCTGATGAATCATCTGCTGCCCTCAAGTTCTTGCTGGTGGTATAATGTCGCTGAAAAAAAATCACCCTTCAGGTTTGCAAGAAAAGTAATTCAAAAACTTTCTCAGAAAATATCAATCAATTATAGAACTGTCCACTTATGCATTTGAACAACTGTTGACACATAGTATATTTAACATTTTGCAACAATTATTATTTCAAACATGGTTAATCTGCAGTTCACAGCTGAGTCTGCTATACTTTGTTTTGACTTCATTTTCATGCCTTGCACCAACTGTCCTGATTAATATTTCAGTCTCACCGTTGTCTGCCCTGGCTTCCATCTTATTTCTTTTTTTGCCACCGTCCCAGATTCCTTTAACTGCTATTTGCAATAGGAATCTTTTGATCATTGCCAGGTACAAATCCCAAACTCCAGGAAGCAAGGGTTCAGCAGTTTAAATCTAGATTGTGTGCCAATGATGGTCTTTCTGGAAGGTTATTATTTTTCACACATTTAATTCATTTGACAGTAGATAAGAACAGAAAGCAAATACGGTGTGAGCACACTGGTATAGTAATCCAGAGACCCATGGCAAAATCTGGGTTCAAATCCAACCATCACAAATAGTGAAATTAGAATTCAATAAAAATCTGGAATTCATTGAAACCATTGTTGATTGTCATAAAAATCCATCTGGTTTACTAATGTCCTTTAGGAAGGAATTCTGCTGTCCTTACCTGGTCTGGAACGTCCTTGCCTGTGACTCCAGACTCACAGTATTGAAATGGAGGGCAGTAACCCAGCTGACCTAGCCAGTGATAACCACATTCTGTAAAATAATATGAAAGCGTGATGTAATTTAGCAGCAATAAAGTGCACATGAACCTGGATGGCACCGTGGTTAGCACTGCTGCCTCACAGTGCCAGGGGCCCTGGTTCAATTCTGGCCTCGGGACACTGTGTGGAGCTTCCACATTCTCCCTGTGTCTGTGTGGGTTTCCTCCAGGTGCTTCGATTTCCTCTCGCAGTCAAAGATGTGTGGGTTAGATTGATTAGCCATACTAAAATTGATCCTAGTGTCAGGGGGATTGGCAGGGTAAATGTGTGGAGTTACGAGAATAGAGCCTAGGTGGGATTGTGGTTGATGCAGACTCGATGAGTTGAATGTCCTACTTCTGCTCTGTAGGGATTCTATGATTCCAACTCCTTGTTTTGCTTACTGTAAGACCTTTGAATGAGCTTCTCTCAGCCAATGTATAAACTTCGTGGAAGTCAAAATTGAGTGCATGATGATGTGACTGCAATCCATTATCAGAAAGCTTTTCAAGGCTAAAATTGCTTCCAATACATTCTAATTCTACTAACACTTGCTCCCTTGTAGCATGAGTATGATTGTCCAGTAGGATGTGATTAGTCTCTCAGTTTAAGGAATATCGTGGGTAATGTTGCAATGCAGATTATTTGAATGAAACACATTTTAGTATACAACTTGCCTTAAAATTAAATGGTACGTCAATCTGCAGTTCTTGGAAATTATCTCAATTCTAGGTGGGGTGTAGATATAACTGAGCTTAAGGGAGGTTTTTTTTTGCTGGGGTGTGGTGGACTCAAAGGTGTAATTAGGCATGGCATTTGATTTTGCGCTGACTTGCCTTGGCAAAGTGGGGGGGGGTGAAAAAACAGCACTTTGTGAAATTCTCAGGGTATGTGTAAATTAGTCACCTCTCTCAGTGAGAAGAGAAAAAATACAAGAAGAAGATTTTTGTTAAATTGTCTTAGTGCATTTGATTTCATAGTGGATGTTTAGATCTCTGTCTCTTCAGGTACTAGGCTGTAAGAGGGTGTTGCCGATCATGAACTTATATGTCGATTGTTGTGCTTTGCAAAGTGCTGCAGTGGTTAGTAACAGCCTTCTGTAGGTTCTGGCTGCTCAGGAGACAGAAGTTTAACTCAAATTGATGCCTACATGTTTTATTTAGTAAAACTTTGGTGGATCTGATATGTTCCTTTTCTAATGAGGAGAGAGGCTCATTTTCCCTCCTGCCCCATCATTGACATTTATCTATTTGTCGACAACATTGTTTCTGTCTGCATTTCATTTGTTTGACTGTCTCTCAAGATATTGGCCATTTAGCCCTCCTTAATGTGTCCAACCTGAATAACCCTACACATCTCTCATCCAAATTATTCCAGAATTTTTCCCTTCACCATTCTGCTAGTAAGTATAATCTAAGGCTCAATCACTGAGAAGGGGCCTCATTGAATTGGTTTCAATGAAAATTTGGCAGCTAAAACCAGGTTTTAACTCCCATGTGGTAGATTAGGTATCTATTTCCAAATCTCTTGAATCTTTCCTGTTGTCTTGCATTCTTTTTACATTGTGGCTTTTTTTCTGCAAGACTTCCAGCACTTGTTTCTTGATGGCCAGAACGGTACACATGACACAAGGTCTGTTCTAATTGGAGCATTAGGGGCGGCACAGTGGTTAGCACTGCTGCCTCACGGCTCCAGGAACCTGGGTTAGATTCCCGTTTTGGGTCACTGTCTGTGTGGAGTTTACACCTTCTCCCTGTGTCTGCATGGGTTCCTCCGGGTGCTCTGGTTTCCTCCCACAGTCCAAAGATGTGCGGGATAGGTGCATTGGCCATGCTAAATTGCTCCTTAGTGTCCCGGGATGTGTAGGTTAGCAGGATAAATATGTGGGGTTACGGGGAAAGGGCCTGGATGGGATTGTTGTCAGTGCAGACTTGATGGACCGAAGGGCCTCCTTCTGCACTGTAGAGTTTCTGTGATTACATTTTGATTATGACCTGTCGCTATAAAGTTTTTGTTTTGCTCTATTCATTCAAGGAATGTGCATGTCACTGGCTAGGCCAACATTTATTGCCCATCCCTAATTGCCCTTCAGACATTTGGGTGGTGAGCATGATTGTTGTGAGAAACAAAAATCATAAAAGTTCACTTAAGCCCCTTTAGAAAAGGAAATCTGCCATCCTGTGTTCTCTGGTCTACATGTGGCATCAAATCCACAGGTTGACTCTTAACTACCCTTTGAAATGGCTTATCTAGCCACTCAGTTCAAGGGCAATTTGGGATCGGCAACCTGTGCTGGCCTTGCTGGCAATGGTGACATCCCACGAAAGAATAATAAAGGCATTGTTGTTCCTTCTTTGTCACTGGATCAACATCCTGGAATCAGGAAACACCTTTACCACCTGGTGGTTTCAACAAGACTGACCATCATGTTATTGGGGCAACGAAGGTTACGCAATGAATGCTGTCTTGACACCCAGATCCCAAGGATTGATTTTTTTTAAATCTTAAGAGAATTTTCTCATGGTTTAAAGTGAAAAAGAACAGAAAGGGGGAAAAAAACGATTGGAAAGTCTAAGAAATTAAAAAAAAGTTATAGTCAAACAATGAAAATTTCTAAATGTAGCAGGGAATTTCAAACTTCCATTGTAACTTTCCAATCAGTGGCTCAACAACATGTAAAAGCAAATTACTGCAGATGCTGGAATCTGAAACAAAAATGGAAAATGCTGGAAAACCTCCGCAGGTCTGACAGCATCTGTGGAGAGAGAATAGAGCTAACATTTCAAGGCTGGACAACCCTTTGACAGAGCTCAACATCATTTATTGTCAAAGATGAAAGAGCCTTATAAAGTCATTCATAAATTGAATGTTACTTCTTTATCTTTTCATGGGAGGTGAACATTGTTGGCAAGACCAGCATTTGTGGTCTATCCCTAATTGCACTTAGAGAGTAGTGGTGTATTATCTACTTACCCACTGCAGTCTGTGTGGTATAGGTACAGCCAGAGTGCTGTTGGGAAGGGAGTTCTACATTCACATCATCAGTTTAATTTTCTATGGAACATGCAGTTTAAACTGAATGCAACATCTCAATTGTGGAACTGAGAGATTTCAGGGCAAAACTTGGAAATATGTATAAACTTGATGAAGGGTAGAAAACAGTGGACACCCACCTTTCATCTACTAAGTTCTTGAATGTTTTATTTCCTCCTAAGTACAAGCCCAAACTTTACACAACCCTTCAATCAAATTTCCATTCTACAACAGTACAGAACCATCTGAGAACATGACCAGCTCTCCTCAATTGCAATATACAAAGGTACCTGGAGCAACCACAACCACCAAGTCTTGGGTTCATTTGTCAGTAACCAACATGAATCTGAGGGCAGAAGAATCCACTCCTCCCAAACACAGCACCGGAGGAGCAGGAAAAATGGCTAGAATTTTACTGCCTTGACCGCCCTGATTCTGGAGCGGGTGAGGCTCACAGAACAGAATTCTTTGTTGGCTTTGGGCGGGATTTTACAAGCCTCGCCCAAGCAAGGTCATAAAATTCTGCCCAATGACTCCATAAAGCACATTCATGACTATTGATTTTTTACTATGACCTTCCTGACCTTTAGTATTTTTACTGTGACTTGTCATTATATTCCCTAAAAGTAATCACAGCAAAATCACTAGGATAAGCATCACATTTCAAATTTGTAAGCTTCAAAGAAAGGCTTTTTGTAGCATGACCTGCATTTTGAAATTGTGCTTCTTACATCTTGGAGTCAGTAACATAGAAAAGTGGCTCTGTTACTCCTTTTCATATCATTCATTTGAGCTGAGAAATTGCGGGATGTGTCAACATTCCAGCAATTCGTATATTTAACTAGTGAATGTTGGTAGACTGACCTGAAGCCACTAAATAGCCTTGATTTCACAATAAAGAGGAGCTTGTTACTAGATTTGTCTTTCATTGATTCAGAACCAATTACTATGCATTTCTTTGGTTCTTGAAGTTAATTGGGTTTAAAATTGATTATGGTCTGTTTATTGCAAAAACTCATGATGTGTCCTGTGTCTTCATTTCCATTGATACTTTATGATATTGAATGGACAACACAGTGTTTTATTCAGTAAATAGATCTACTTTGACAACAAAGAAAATTCAAAGGTTGGTGCAGATAAGTCTGCAATAACTGAAGATACTACTGAGGGTTGTAGTTTTGAGTGTATGCATGCTTCTTTTCCTAATCACCAACTCTACCTTTCTCCCAGGCAACTATTAGATGCTAAATCAGACTGTTCACAAACTCATATTTGATTCTGAGATAAATATTTGATCACATACCCACACTAATATTAAGACCACCTATTTTCACCTCTGTTACATTTGCTGACCCTAGAACTCTGATTCAACTCATTAGCTGCTGAAATCCTTATCCATTCCTTTCTTAACTTTAAACTTGACTATTTAAATGCATTCCTAGTTGATCTTCCACATTCCACCTTCTGTAAATTAGAGATAATTCAAAACTCTGCTGATTGTGTCCTTACTATCGACACCCGCTCAAACATCACCCCTATGCACATTCACCTATGTTTGGCACCCAGTAAAGTAATGACTGAATGTTAAAATTCTCATCTTTATTTCCAACTCCTCCATGATCTTTTCTCTCCCTACCTCTGTTGTCTCCCCAGCCTCACAAGCCTTTGTGATATATGTTCACTTCTAATTCTGATCTCTTAATCATCTTCGATTTTAATTGCCATTGATAACTGTGATTTTAGTCACCAAGGCCTTAAGCTCAAGGATTCCATTCCTAAACCTCTGTATCATACTTTTAAGATGCTCCTTTAAAGCCTCACACTTTGACAAAGCATTTGGAAGGTGAAAGCATTGCTGAGTTTATGGCAACCTTTAAAATGCTGGCAAGATGTGAATTTGGTGAGTTGTTAGAAGACTGTCTTTGAGATTGTCTTGTTTGTGGACTCCAAAATGGGCTATCCAAATAAGTTTGCTTACTGAACGTGCTTTAACTTTAAAGGCAGCAGTCGAAACTGCTGTGTTGGTGGAACTGGCTGCTACAGAGGCTTCAGAATTTGGTGCAGATCTGCAAGTTGGGAACTGCCCATGAGAAGTCAAGGCACCAACAAGCATGTCACAGATATGCCAAAAGGGATCATTCAGTGGATAAATACTGGAACAAGGATAATCAGTGCAAGAATTGTAACAAAATGGATCACATTGCAAAAGCTTGTTGGGCTGGACCAGCCTCCCCTCAGAATATTCAGAAGATGAATCTGGGTACATTCAAGAAGATAAGTTACAACATTGAGGAAAAGAAGTATGACTGTGAAGAAGAGAATGTCCAGAAATGTGATGAAGATTTTGAAATTAACATCCTATCCATAGAGGGTGAATCTCAGAAGTGGCTGACCTATTAGGATGGAGGTTGATATTGTGATGCTGTGTCTTTAATCGCTGAGACTACATACCAACAGAAGTTGAAGTGTTGTGTGCTGATAAATATCGGCTTCCTTTAATTGAAAATTTGTTTACTGGGTTGTCAGGTAGGCAGAAATTCATCAAGATTGATCTTTCACAAGTATATTTTTAGATGAATGCAGTTGCTGAATTGCAACAACTGCTAAGCATTGTTACTCATAAGATATATTTCGATATAAAATATTACCTTTTGGAAAAACTTCCTATTTTAAGTGGTCTCCCTGGTGTACAATGTTACCTGGGTGATATTCTAATTTCAGGGTCCAGTGAACAGGAGCACTTGAATAATTTAGAAGCACAGATGGAGGCCTTATGGTGCAGTGGGTAGTTGCCTCTGAGCCAGAAGCTCCAGGTTCAAATCCCACCCCAGGACTTGATGGCATTCATAAAGCGGTCAAACAGGTTGACTATGTCAGCCTGCAAATCCTTCCAATAAGCCGTTGGCTGGGGACAAGAGTGGGCAAGACTCCTGGTCAGCAGCGCTTTATGTGGCATGGTAATCTTGAAGCTTCCAGCCCTGAGCGACCTGGACTTGGAATTACCAGCTATGGCAACAAATGAAAGTCTGTTTTTCTGCACCACTAGCCACTAGAAGAGAATTAGATCAGGAACTAAAGCACCTGTATCCCCAAGAAAACGTTTCTAGATTGGCAGCTCAGGCCCTCTGATCTCAACTGCCAATTTTGTAATGTTTGTTTACACACGTTAAGTGGTTTCAGGGCTTCTTGGTTTTTGTTATTGATTTCTTAAAAAGTCTTGATTATTGACACTTTCATTACCATGTAGTGAAATTATATGCTTTTCAAATAAAGAAAATGTTATGATGAATTACTTGTTTTGAAGCTCCTTCATAAACCCCACTGTATACCATAGGTTTCATTGGTTCTAGATAATGTGTATAATGGGCCATTGGAATGGATGCACCGTAGCTTGGCATAAGGGGCCTGAGGGGTGGGTCAAAGGGCAGTGCTTGACGTATAGGTATGAGGAGCCTAGGGGGGTTTGATGTGGTGTGGAATATGTGTGGTTGAAGGCATAGCTTAATCTGGGAGAATGAGAGGGCTCTCTTGGACTTAGCTCTTGGAGTGTTCTCTCATGCTGACTAGGTTTACAACTCTTCTGAGGAACTGTGAACCATGTCTCTCTAGAACCTTATCCTACTCCATGAAAATTACAGTCTAGCAAGATACATTTGTCTTCACAATGCAGTTGACCAGGTTGTGAGTGCTGGATTATGGCTTTTGGTAAGAGTGAACCTTTAATAGCACTCCTAAGAATCAGACAATCCAGAAATTCTGGAATGTGGACCCACCTGCCATTTCTGAAGGACACCTGAGTTAACTTGCCTCATTGAAAATCAGGCCTGAATGTCAAGGTAAAAACTGGTGACACTGGTAAGTCATGATGTGAAGATGCTGGCGTTGGACTGGAGTAAACAAAGTAAGAAGTCTTTCAACACCAGGTTAAAGTCCAACAGGTTTATTTGGTAGCAAACGCCACTTTTTTTTGGTGGTGTTTGCTGCCAAATAAACCTGTTGGACTTTAACCTGGTGTTGTGAGACTTCTTACGACACTGGTAAGCTCAGTGTTTGTTTTTCCTATAGTACTTTCATAGCTGTTTACATTGGTTATTCCTAACAAGGGCACAGCATTCTGGGTTGAGGCAATTGATGTTTGATCTAATGGTGAAAGTATGTGTACTCTATATCAAACAAATGGAAACACTGTAATATGGCTTTCTCAAGTATGGTGTACTTAAGACCTCTGCTTGTCGGACATCTAGTGAACACTATTAAAATGTTAACACAGCGAATGTGTTCTTATTCTTTCTATATATATAAAACAGTAAAAGAGAGCCAGGTTGCTTTCTGCTTTGATGACAATTGCAATTCTGTTGGGTCTTAAAAGAAATCTTCACTGCTTGTTGCCATGGTGCTAATCCAGTCCTCTGGAAACTGCTCACATTATCTCCAGGAGTTTTAAAAATAAACTTAAACTGTTTACTGCAATTTAAAATAATATAGAGGCAGAGTAGGAAGTTGTATAAAAGAACATACATAAAGTTAAAATTACTATTTTTTCAGTGTCTAAATAAAAATCTGATCCTTACTGAATGCCTCTTTTCAATTTATATTCAGATGTTTAAACTAGGCTTCTAAATAGCTATCTTTTCAAATTCTTGTTGATGTCATTGACATTTTATCAAATTAATTTCATACTGCAGTTTTATTATGTTAGATATGGCTTTGCCATTTTATTCAGCACAATTTACTTAATTTCTAACTCTGAATTCAGGCATTTTTTATGAAAAGTTAGAGTCTTTGTTACAAAAATATAGATCTTCCTGGAACTATTTTAAAATACATTTAATCTGGTACTTCTAATTGGTAATATTGACTAGATGAAAAGCAGTTTTTTCTATTTTCTTTATGAGCTAATAGTTTATCTGCTGTTGACACCTAGAAACATCCAAAGGTGTGCGGGTTAGGTGGATTGTCCATGCTAAATTGCCCCTTAGTGTCCTGGGATGCGTAGGTTAGAAGAATTAGTGGGGTAAATGTGTGAGGTTATGGAATAGGACCTAGGTGGGATTGTTGCGATGTAGACTCGATGGGCTGAGTAGCCTCCTTCTGCACTGTAGGGAGCCTATAATTCTAAACCTGTGAGCTGACACCAGTTTATGTGTCTACTGAATTTATTGATTATGTCTTAACACTTGTAAATATATCATCATTGAGTGATATCTGTTCACCAGGGAATTCACCCATAAACTGTTTTTGCAAAATAAATTGAAGTTCAGCATTTCATTTTCAGTTCTGGGATGTGATTAAACAGAGGATTCATCGATGTGAACACATGTAACATGTGTTGCATTTTACTTCCGTTCAACAACAAGACAGAGAGGGGTGAGAGATTATAAACAGGTGGAATTTGCCAATCCAAATCTGATATCCAAAGACATTATGGATATTACTCAATTTATTTCTGTGTTGCCAGATTTCTTCTCTATTTCCATTTAACTCATGGGAGCAACATGAAAGACAGTTTACTTTGATGAATTTGTGATCATGGGTCATTAATTTAAATCTGTAATTGAATCTGGGGTAGGATTAATAATCTGCCCTTCATCTGATTACTCAAAGACAGCTGAGCTGCATCCTGCACACAGGAAAGTGCCTGTGGCAAGACCAAACATCAAACTGCTGTCCTTGCTCAGAATAATTTACTAATGCTCTCATAGGGTGAAACAGTGGCATAGTGGTTAGCACTGCTGCCTCACAACGCCAGGGACCCAGCTCTAATTCCGAAATTGGGTGACTATCTGTATGAACTTCGCATGTTCTCCCCGTGTCTGTGTGGGTTTCCTCCAGATGCTCCTGTTTCCTCTCACGCTCCAGAGATTTGCAGGTTAGGTTGATTGGCCAAGCTAAATTGCCTCCTGGTGCCAGGGGAACTAGCAGGATAAATATATGGGGTTACAGGATAGGGTGGGATTGTTGTTGGTGCAGGCTCAATGAGCCAAATGGCTTCTTTCTGTACTGCAGGCATCCTTTGGTTAGGACAGGGAAGAATATTGTTGAATAAATGTGTGTACATTTGAGGGTTGACGGAAAATGGAATGGCTGATGCTGAATGTTTTCATCTAATTGTGCTGTAAATCTTTGGGGTCATTTGATAAGTAATTAATCATTTTAGCTTGTAAAAGCTCTGGTCAAAGTATGATATCCACCCTATTTGAAAAGTTCAACATTTGGCTAACCACATTTGATTAGATTATTACAGGTAAGAGTCATAGCTAACACATGCAGTCTCCAAGGCTATGTTGTAGGAAAACTACAATTTCCAAATGATGCTAGGGAAAGAGATCTGCTTAGAGGACAAAAAAAGCACTAAATTACAATAGTCTCTGGCATGCTTTTTTTTCTCATTATGTGTATCAATTAAAGTCAACAAGATCTAGCCATGCTTACTTGATGGGCAAGTAGAAACATATTTTTGAGGAATACTTGCAAATTGGAATTACAATCTGAGGTAATATCTTGATCAACAGAAATGCCTACCAAAAATCTCTCTGGTTTACATGTCAGGTTGCAGGTAAAGCTATTAAATCATGCATTTGATGAGAAGCAACTCCTTGAGGATCAGGCAGAGGAGATGCTTTAAATCCTGGAAAGATTTAAAAAAAAGTTCTTATGAGCAGATCATTCCAAATGTGGCCTGTTATTTGCTGCTTAATAAAAGCTCTTGCAATGCTACTTTCCAGTGAACGAAAATGGAATCCCATCTTTTGAATCCGCTTTGTAAGTGGTAATTCTAAGGTATAATAAAGCTTGACCCTGAATTGATCCAAGGAAGTCTGTGTTGTTGCACCAAGATTTGACTTAAATATACATAAGAAAATTTAAAGGAGATTAGTAGACTAGTTGGCACCGCCAATCTCTTCTACATTCAAAAAGGTCATGGGCTGTATTAATTCAGCTATGCCTTCACACCCATACTATTTCCATATCCCCTGACTTGCTTGGTATCTAAAAATCTGTCAACCTCTGACCTGAATATACACGATAACTGTGCATCCACTGCTTGCTGGACTAGAGAATTTCAATGGTTCATAACTATTTGAATGAATATGTTTTTTCTGATCTCTGTCCTAAATGGTGAACTCCTTTTGTCTGAATCTATGGCCCCTAGTTCTAGATTCCCCAGCCAGGGGAAGCATTCTCCCATCTATCCTTTAAGTCTCTTAAGAATTTTAAATGTTTTAATGAGATAACCTTTCATTTTTTGTAACTTGCTGGAATACAGGTTTAGTCCACTCAATATCTACTCATTGGATGATCTCTTCACATTAGAAATCAATCCAATGAACCCTCATTACATTCTGTCAAAGTTAAGTATATTCTACCTTGGGTAAGGAAACCAAAACAATACTCCAGATGTGGTTTCGCCAAGACTCTATACAGGACTCTAAGGTATCTTCATTCTTGTACTCCAATCCTTTTGTAATAAAGGCTAACATACATTTGTATTCCCAATTGCTTGCTTTCTCTGCATGTCAACTTTCTGTTTTATGTCAAGGACATCAAATTCTCTCTGAATATCAACATCTTCCAGTTTCTCACCATTTACAAAATATTCTCCTTTTTTCTTTCAACCAGAGTGGGTAATTTCACATTTCTCTACATGATGTACCTTGGACGCTGGTATTGAATTGGAATTAGTATGTGGTGAATCACTGGGTATGGGTAGGCTGTGACTAGACCATTGGAAAGGATGGTTCATTTGCCAGCTCACAAAAGGACACAGAGGCAGCAATGAGACTTCACTTAGTGCATTCTGAGAGAAGTTGGCGCAGTGGGAACAATAGGACACTAATAAGTCTGTTTGTCCACAGATCTCTGAAAAGGGCAAGGGCATGTTAGTAGGTGGTGAAAAAGGCATATGGGACACTTGCCTTTATCAATCGATGCATAGATTACAAAAGAAGGGAGGTCATGTTGGAGTTCTGCAGAATTTTGGTGAGGCCACAGCTTGAGTACTGTGTGCAGTTCTGATTACCACATGATTGGAAGGATATGATTGCACTGAATGGGGTACAGAGGAGATTTACCAACCTACGAAGAGAGGTTGGGTAGGCTTGGGTTGTTTTCATTAGAGCAGAGAAGACTGAGGGGCAACCTGACTCCACAGTTTTGCTCAATCTCCATGCCATCTTGCAAACCAAGAGGCCGAATTGGTTCAACCCTTATACCTGTGCCAGCCTCTTTGTCGGCAAATGCAGCAGTTGAAGATGCAACAACACTCCCTGTTCATTCCAGCAACTCACCACAGCATCTTCAAAAGCACTCTACTGTACTTTCCAGAGGATTTGCAACAGGGGAGGTTATTCAAAACTACTTCAGCTTGTAAGTTGGATGCCTGACCCCATTAAGTAATGCTAATGTGGGAAGTCTCTTGCAGCTGAATGCTTGTTCTTTGGTGAAGAATAAGTGAATTCATCCAACAACCAGCATGGTGCCTTGAAGGGGGAGGCAATGGCCTAATGGTGTTATCCCTAGACTATTAATCCAGAAACTCAGCTAATGCTCTGGAGACCCAGGTTTGAATCCCACCAAGGCAGATGGTGGAATTTGAATTCAATAAAAAAATCTAAGTAAAAACCTACTGATGACCACGAAACCATTGTCAGAAAAACCCATCTGGTTCACTAATGTCCTTTAGGGAAGGTAATCTGCTGTCCTTACCGAGTCTAGCCTACATATGACTCCAGAGTCATAGCAATGTGGTTGACTCTGAACTGCCCTCCAAGGGCCGTTAGAAATGGGCAGTAACTGCTGGCCAGCCAGTGAAGCCCATGTCCCATGAATGAATATAAAAACAGGAGCCTGCTGTTCCAGTAACTAAGCTCATGGCTATGAGTGTCAAATCAGGTGACAGAGCCTCTGGCTTATTCTAGACCATGAAAATAGTTTTCATAAATTCTTTGTACATATACTTGTGCTGTTCAGAATATAGCTCATATGTTTAATATCGGCAAATAATTTTGGAAGGTGAATTGGAAACCTGGCTAAAGCATAAATATTGATGTATTGATGTTGTGGCCTTCAGAGAGGCTTGAGGAAAAATACATTGTCATAGGTATTAGTGATCAAGAGATGTGAGAGTTCTTAAGGACAGAAGGTAAATGTGAGGCTGGAACCTCTGATTTGTAGGGATTGTAATGTCATTTTACAAAAAGTGGGAAAAGAGTGTTGAAAGAGAGGACAATTCCCAAAAATAGATCCTTAAAATGTATTTCAGCAAGCTGTGAGAGATGCCTGTGCAATCTCTGTGCGTATTGAAGGGAAAACACTTGAAATATCATTACAACAGAGACGGAAGTGAATAGAACAATGCGGTTTCTGCTCAAAAGAAAGAGTACAGTGGCTTTTTGCAATGCAAGTCAAGGAGGAGCCAGTGGGCTCTGAAGCATGAAGAGTGAAGAAAGCTCTGGACCTCGAGCAGGTACAGCTACAGCTCATTAAATCAGGCAATCTTGGGAGCAAGATTGTGTGTGATTTTGGTTTGGGCAGTTCAGGCTGTGGACAGATTGGGCCAAGCCTGGTTAGAGGTCAATAGCATGGTATAGAGCACTGTGCGAAGCTGATGACTAGTCTGGAGCCACATTGTGCCAATGCAATAGCTAAATAAATTGTCTGGGTTTGTTACATTTAAAAATTTTACACAATTAAAATGGGTGCGTGGAATATTCTAAGAGTCCGGTTTTTAGATAATCCCTGTCTGTGGACTGCCAGATTTAAGCCACTATACTGTGTTAATTTGACAGTAGATCTGTACTAACTATTAGCTATTACAGTATGACAGAAAAACAATACACAAGGAATTTTAGGCTCTGCTTGGAGACTGTTGCTGTGCTGTCAGGATCAAAAAGATTTGTGAGGAGAGTCAACTAACCACTTTTCACATAACAATAGTGGTAAAGGTCAGCCATTGAGCTCATTGTTTATACAGCAGCAACTCTCCAGGCACCAATATAGGAAATCTCAGGCATTAGTCCCTTTCCCACACACTGCACTAAATGAACCTTATTCTACCATCCACCCTACCACACAATTAACAAAAGTTGAAGTAAGTTTGTGGCTTCCCAAGATGGAGAACATTTTCAACTGTGTATATATCGTCATTCACACACCCACTCTCAACAGTCTGTAATTGGCAAAATCAAAAGGACTATTATTCTGTCATCCTGCTTAAGTCTCTGTGCATGTTTTCCAGGAAGTAAGCACTGCTTTAATTCTGACGCACGTGGCAGCTCTTTATCTTGGTAATCCAAGCATGGAAGGTCATCATACTAGAGGCCAGCATAGGAACATGTACCCAGCTTAAAATGATTTAAGCTCTGAAGAAAATTGCTAAGTTGAGATGAGCATGAGTGATTGAGACATGCCAGCTATGGACGTAACCCTATATGAATATAGGTAATGATGCAAACAAAACAAGTCACTGGTGTCAATTGTATTTGCTTGAGTCCTTCTGCACTAGAAATATAATCTAAAGGGAAGTAATAAAAGAAAGTTAAAATCTCGCATGATTCATCCAAAAGAGCAAAAGTTTGCATACTTAAAGATTAATGGCTGACTGGGTTTATTGAAATATCTGACAACTATAATGCATTCAGCTAGTTCCCAAACATTAACTCAAGATATTTTAGATTTGGGTCAACTGCAGGATTAGTGTCAAAAGTATGCAATCTGTGATTGAAGGTATAGATAATGATTTAGGCCGTCTTGGTTTCTAATTGTTGAAATTGTGGCTGATCAAAGACTGGATTTTGTACAATCTGACAATACAGATCAAATGGAGAGTTCAAGAGAAGGGACGGTGAGATAGCGCTGAATTTCATCTTGTACATATGGAATCTAATGCCACATCTTGGGATGAATTTCCTGTGGACCAGCATGTAGGTGAGGAATAGAAGAGGATCAAGAACCTTCCTAATTGTGGTACCAAATGAGGATGGTTGTACTCAGCCAGGCAACAGAGGAGAAGTAGGAAGAGGATTCTGCAGTCAACTTTGTCAAAGACAGCAGAGGTGTTAAGAATTAGGAAGATTAGTGCACCATTGTCATAGATGATGTAATTTGTGTTTTTGAGGGACACAATCTGATTTACAGAACTTCAAACTTGGATCATTCAAGGATCTAGAGGAGTATAAGGCTTGTAGAAAGGAGCTTAAAAAGGAAATTGGGAGAGCCAGAAGGGGCCATGAGAAGGCCTTGGCAGGTAAGATTAAGGAGAATCCCAAGGCCTTCTACAAATATGTGAAAAGTAAAAGGATGAGAAGAGAACGGATAGGACCTATAAAAGGTGAAGGGAGAAAAGTCTGTGTGGAACTGGAAGAAATGGCAGAGGTGCTTAATGAGTACTTTGCCTCAGTATTCACGGTGGAAAGTGACCTGGGAGGTTGTACTACAGGTTTGCGGCAGTCTGAAAAGATTGAGTGTGTGAATGTTAAGGAAGAGGATGTGTTAGAATTTTTAAACTCTATCAAGATAGACAAATCGCCGGGACCGGATGGGATGTACCCCAGGTTACTGTGGGAGGTGAGGGAAGTGATTGCAGAGCCCCTGGTGATGATCTTTGCGTTGTCGATGGAGACAGGAGAGGTTCCGGAGGATTGGAGGATTGCGGATGTGGTTCCTATTTTCAACAAAGGGAACAGAGATAGCCCAGGAAATTACCGACCGGTGAGTCTGACCTCAGTGGTTGGTAAGTTAATGGAGAGGTTTCTGAGGGACAAGATTTATGAGCATTTGGAGAAGTTTAGAATGATCAGAAATAGTCAACATAGTTTTGTCAAGGGCAGATCGTGTCTTACGAGCCTAGTTGAGTTCTTTGAGAATGTGACTGAGCACATTGACGAAGGAAGAGCGGTAGACGTGGTTTACATGGACTTCAGCAAGGCATTTGATAATGTCCCCCATGCAAGACTTATTGAGAAGGGGAGAGGGCATGGGATCCAGGGGGCTTTGACCTTGTGGATCCAGAACTGGCTTGCCTGCAGAAGGCAGAGAGTGGTTGTGGATGTGTCTTTTTCTGCATGGAGGTCGGTCACCAGTGGAGTGCCCCAGGGATCTGTTCTAGGACCCTTGCTGTTTGTCATTTTCACAAATAACCTGGCTGAGGAAGTGGAGGGATGGGTTAGTAAGTTTGCAGACGATACGAAGGTTGGTGGTGTTGTGGATGGCCTGGAGGGATGTCAGAAGTTGCAGCGGGACATAGTTAGGATGCAAGACTGGGCGGAGAAGTGGCAGATGGACTTCAACGCAGATAAATGTGTAGTGGTCCATTTTGGCAGGACCAATGGGATGAAGGAATACAATATCAAGGGTAGGAGTCTTAACTGTGTTGAAGAGCAGAGGGATCTTGGGGTCCGGGTCCATAGGACTCTTAAATCGGCCTCGCAGGTGGAGGATGTGGTCAAGAAGGCGTATGGTGTACTGGCCTTCATGAATCGAGGGATTGAGTTTAGGAATCGGAAGGTAATGCTGCAACTTTATAAGACCCTTGTCAGACCCCACTTGGAGTACTGTGCGCAGTTCTGGTCGCCTCACTACAGGAAGGATGTGGAAGCTATTGAAAGGGTGCAGAGGAGATTTACAAGGATGTTGCCTGGATTGGGAGGCATGCCTTATGAAGATAGGTTGAGGGAGCTGGGACTCTTCTCCCTGGAGAGACAAAGGTCGAGAGGCGACCTGATAGAGGTTTATAAGATGTTGAGAGGAATAGATAGGGTGGATTCTCAGAGGCTATTTCCCAGGGCTGAAATGGTCGCTTTGAGAGGACACAGATTTAAGGTGCAGGGAAGCAAGTACAGAGGAGATGTTAGGGGTAAGTTTTTCACTCAGAGGGTGGTGAGTGAATGGAATCGGCTGCCGTCGGTGGTGGTGGAGGCGAACTCGCTGGGGTCTTTTAAAAGACTTCTGGATGAGTATATGGGATCTAATGGGATTGGGGGTTATAGATAGGTCTATGGCTTAGTAGGTATAGAAGTGATCAGTGCAACTAGCGGGCCGAAGGGCCTGTTTGTGCTGTAGTGTTCTATGTTCTATGAAAGGGAAGTTAGAAATGAAGCACTTGTTTATAAGGTCACAGAGTAAAGATTCATTCTTTTGAGGAATGGTTGGTGACAGCTGGTTTGAAATAATAGGAACAGTATCTGGGGAAGGGGAACCATCTACAATGCCAGCTGGCTTCAGGGCTCAAAGAGAAGTTGGCTGTTAAGAATTTTAATGGGAATAAGCTCAAGAGTGTAGGGGGTGATTCTTGTGGACAGTCACCTTCTGACACCCCAAGGTTTGTGCACCACAAGACTGTGATAGAATACTCCCACTTGATTGGGTAAGTGCAGCTCCAATAACATTCAAGAAGTTTGACACCATCCAGGACAAAGCAGTTTCATCAACACACCATACACTACCTTAACCATTAAGCCCTTCCAGCACAATTTGCAACATTTACAAGATGCACTTCAACAACATGCTAAACTTCCTTTAATGGCGCCTTCCAAACCTATAATCTCGGCTGTCCAGCAGGACAAGGATAGCAGGTGCATGGGAACACCATCACCTGTGACTTTCCCTCTTAAGCCACACACTTTACCAAAATAGTCCACCTAAACAGTAAGCCATGCATCCCTGAAGATTTTGCGGTTGTCAGAAGTACTGACCGCTTATCCATTTTGAAGATGCTATCGTGGAGTTGGCACGCTGTGAATGGCATGGATAATGTATAAACTAAAGAGGTATAATCTTTCAAGTTAGAATTATTGTAATTGCACAGTTTATCTGTTGTAATGTAGTTCTGCGGTTATAAGGCAGACTGTGTTGCAATGCAAAATAGTCATTGTGCTGTGTGCGTACCAACAAATATACTTATATTGTGTTGGTATGCACACAGCACAATGACTATTTTACACTGCCTTATAACCGCAGAACTACACATGTCATAAGCCCAAGAAACAGCTAGCAGAGAGTCTTATCATAGACCTCAACATAATAACTAAAGCAGGCACCAGCACTCTCAAGGACATAAAACATTTAGGGGAGGAATTCAAGGAGAGTCGGCCCACTTGTGTGGACCTGGCTGAAGTGAAAGTTGAAGAGGGACTGGCTGCTGCTGAATAGACATTGCTCCATTCTCAACCCTGATGAGTTTATTTGTGTTTCCAGCCTCAATTCAGCTATCAGTACTTCACTCAGCTCCTTTCTTCAGACCATACTGCACACTGTATTCTGTATGTTTGCAGCTTCTGTTATGAAGCAAAGACTTTGTGCTCTGTAGACCAACATTAGTTAACTAACAGCAGTAACGGCATCAGCAAAATAGCCTGGAGATATTAAACAATTAGAGTGTCTGAGGAAAACTTCTATTGCTGATTTTGTGACATGATGCTATAATAGTCAACTTCTGCATGTTTGAAGACAGATTTGAAACAATAATGAGGGAAAGATTCCAAGGCTTTGCACTACAACAATACGTTGAATACAGAAGTAGCTGCTATGAGGACATGATCTCTAGGGAAACCAAAACAGACTGGAGGCTTTCAGTTACTGGCAGTATCTTGCCTGGAACTGCCAGAGAAATATCCAAAAGAATGCTTGCCCCTACAGTTGGAATAGGGCAAGATGTTCATGGCCTAAGGTAAGAAAGTCTGGAAAAATGCCAGGCAGCTTCATAACTGACTTCTCAGGGAGTTTCAATACCTACTCTTCAAATAGCACAAATAAGAGTAAAAAAAATAAATATCATGGCATGTTGATTCAAATACACTTCTGACAGGATAACGCATATCTATTAAGTGCTCATTTGTTAGATTGATGACAATTCCTTCTCTTTTACAGAAAATTCCACTTTTAATTCCAGCAGTGAGGCAGAACGGAAAGCCCAACATTATTATCTGTCCTGTTTGAACGAGCAAAGAATTGAAGAGCTGGGTGCACAGCCTTTGATTGATCTCATAAATAGGGTAAGCCTTATTTAGAATTAGGAAGGTCATAAACATTAAGGCTTTATTTTGCTTCTATTATGACTTTGCAAACAGAATAGTTTTTCCTTCCACTTTAAAATTTTGCTGCAAAGTTTTGGAAGTATTGGTTTAATTCTGTTATGGCATGAAGATTGTATAACTATCTATAGCCACCTGACTCTTCTAAATCCTGAAGAGAGCTGCATTTTAATAGTGTTTTATCCATTGTATTGTGTTTCATGATTTTCAGCTATTTTCTCACAGATATGATTTCATACATTTATGTTAAACTGCTACACTTAAAACAAAGTGAGATTATAATTTTTTTTAAAATCCACCTTACAGCTGGATGCACTGACACAGAGGAGATTGGGTTTGTTAATGGCCACTCATAGCAATTAAATACAATAGAGGAATTGTTCCTTGTCTTAGATGCAGTTAGTAAGCATTCAAACGATAGGAATATGAAATGTTCTATCCTCTTGAACTTCATGTGGTTAGCTTTGGTTGATTAGGGAGGATCAGAGATCACACTTGCAAGTTACGAGGACAGAATCAGATTGGCTGTTAGGCAGTTCATCTTTCCCCAGAGAATATGCATCCATGGCATTGATTGCCAGTTTTTACAATGAATGGGGTGTGCACAGTGGCACAGTGGTTAGTATTGCTGCCTCACA
Source organism: Carcharhinus amblyrhynchos (assembly GCF_965287045.1). Lineage (NCBI taxonomy): Eukaryota > Metazoa > Chordata > Chondrichthyes > Carcharhiniformes > Carcharhinidae > Carcharhinus > Carcharhinus amblyrhynchos. The sequence goes on from NC_137326.1 coordinate 111,170,294, forward strand.
GCATTTGTCGAAGTACCCTCTTGGATAAGTGCCCTCTATCATGGACCAGCATGAACACCAACATTGCTATTGTTCTCATTCTGCTCATAATTTTCAGTATGAGAGTGAATAGTTACACACCAGGCTCACATTGTCCTGATTCTCTGAAGGATGATGAAACTTCAGCAGCATGTGTGCTTTCTGAGATGTGATGCTAAGTGGAGGAGGGAGTCTCAGCATCAGATATCAAGCATCTCTCTAGCATTCCAGTCGTCACAGCACCCTACAAGAACCAGGAACTGTTGCATGATCTTCAATGATCTTGAACTGTATGACTTCAGTGTGACAAGGCTCTTCAGGGAGATCAATTTCAAGCTATGTAACAATGCACTGTGTGTAACATCGATGGTGAATCAGATAGTTCACACTTGGCACACCAGCCAATGACATTCTGCTACAGTGAATCCATTGAGAGATGACTCAGTTGTCAGTGATGCAATCTTCCAGATCACACTGACGTTTGGCACTCTCAGTTAGGGATCTTTTTTTCCTTACCTTAATGTGTATGCAGATCACCTGAGTGTGATGATGTCACAAACTTGCCTGCCACATATTAAAATGCTTCCTCTTTGTAACACAGATATTGTGCCCTCATGGCCAACCTTGGCCTTTGCCAAGTCCAATATCCAGACACATCACAAAGCCGTCAGGCCATGTGTCATTGCTAATAAAGAGCGTACTTCAGCTTTAGTACATCCTCTTTGCTATCCCATTCCTTCCCTCCACATGGTCTAAAGCAACCATGTGCACTTCCAAATCATCCTCAAGGCCTCTATTGCCCACCAGAAATCACCATTTGGAATTAGCATCAATGACCTTGGTTCATGTGAGAGGATGCACTGTGCTCTATTGCTACTTTGTGATGAAGGTCTTGTCCCCACTAGACAGAGAACCACGGGGTGAGGTTGGATGTTTAAGTGCCGGAACAGTAACATGGCGGCACAGTAGCACAATGGTTAGCACTGCTGCTTTGCAGCGCCAGGGACCCAAGTTCAAATCCTGGCTTGAGTCACTTCCTGTGTGGAATTTGCATATTCTCCCTGTGCCTGTGTGAGTTTCCTCCGGGTGCTCCGGTTTCCTCCCACATTCAGAAAGACATGCTGGTTAGGTGCATTGATCTAAACAGGCGCTGAACTGTGGTGCCTAGGAAAATTTCATAATAACTTCATTGCAATGTTAATGTAAGCCTTACTTGTGACTAGTAAATAAACTTTTAAACTTCTTTATGGCTGAGAGGTGCCATACTTCATCACTTTGAGGTGACAAAGTTTTCCCACTTATCAGTGAGTTTAGAAGATGTACACTCTGGAAGTCAAAAATGCAGTTGGCTGACAACAATGCACACAAGCTCTGTGAATGAAAATCCTGCTGAGAGACAGAGAGCACGTGGAGTTGCATAATACGTGACCCTTCTCCACGTGTTTCCTTATACACTACATCTTCATCTTTCAAGAATCAGATAATATAGGAGAACACTTTTGCCTCAATTTTACGCAGCTAAGAATAATCATGACCTGACTCTGCAAAACACGTGAATGAGATTTGTTTCACAGGTACACTTAACATTAAGGTTAAGATGTCACTGATGTTGACAATAGTGTAAAAAGGGGCACCAACTGTGGTGATATGGATGGCCTGCCTACATCTGCTGTGGAGCAGTTTGTGTGTTCTGTTCTGACTGGATTGTGACTCCGAGCCTAGAACCAGCTCCCACTGAGCTGGTTCTCTGCGCTGATGGAAAGTGTGGGTGAGGACTGACAGGTCTTGTATGGTGCTCTCCTCTGATTCATCATCCAAGGTGTCCTGAGGTCTGGAATTGCAGGCCTGGCTTGTGGATACCATTGGGCACTTTACAGTGATGCCGATGAGAGAAAGTAGAGGTAATTAGTGCTTGGCAGGTCACTCTGAGCGTTTTGTCCTGCTTTACAGTGTGGTTGTCTAAGGATTGAGCTGATGCAACATCGTCATTTAGGTGTGCTCCACCATCCTCACCATTGGTGCAGGCATAGACAACATCTCCTGTGACCAACTCAGTGGCTCTATTTTTGATCTTTGTGAGGAGCTTGATGTCAGGCACTCCATTCCTAGTCTGCAATCTGTTCCTTTTATTACGCATGAGCTTATCCTGCATAAAGATAGGCAGAGAAGATATGAGCAAGACACATGCCAAGGAAGATAGTGAGGATGCCTGTCATATATGGTTGTTGAAGGGAGCTGTGGATCGCATGAGGATATGGTGTCCAGTGAAGATGAGGCCTGACAGATGTGAGAGTGTATGTCAGAGTGAATAGTGATATCCTCTGAGCTGGTAGTGAGTGAGATGCCAATGAATGTGCGATAGGCTTGTGAGTTGAAAGTGATGTGATTGTGGACTTAACCAGGCGGCATGGATAAGACTAATCGTCCACTTCCTGCACTGGGTGACAGCCTTCTTCAGCACCATGTTGGCAATGATCACCACTATCATCATCTCCCAAGCTGGATTGGTCACCTTGTAGATCTTCTGAGGCCAGAACAGGGGCAGAGGACATGGCTGAGGGCCTTGACTGTGTCCAGCAGATACTCCAGTGAGGCATCACTGAATTTGGAGGCTGCCACCATTTTGGGTTTCAGGACCGTGTCTTCAGTGGAGCAGTTCTGGGCAGCTGACATTGAGAAGACCGTGCGTGGCTGCATTTTAAATATGGCATCCAGAGTGAGGAAGCGTAGAGTAGGTGAATCAGAGGTTGCCTGCAAGTGACCCAGTGTGTTTCACATGTAAATATAATTAATGAGGTGGGGAGTTGTTGATATGACGTGATAACCCAGCATTATGGTCAGGAGCTAGAATGCCATTTTTTCATGCCCACTCCTGTAGTTGGTAGAACAAGGGGGAACACCCTGCCCGCTGTCACAGGAGATTCACTGAATTGAATTGATTTGATTTATTATTATCACATCTATTGGGATACAGTGAAAAACATTGTTTCTTGTGAGCTATATAGACAAAACATACCAATCGTAGAGTACATAGGGGAAAAGAATAAGGATAGGGTGCAGAATATAGTGTTACAGTTACCGATAGGATGAAGGGAAAGATCAGCTTAAAATGTGATAGGACCATTCAGAACTTTGATGGCAGCAGGGGAGAAGCTGTTGAGTTGTTTGATACGTGTTCTCAGACTTGTGAATCTTTTTCCTGACGGAAGAAACATAGAAGATCGAAGCAGGAGGAGGTCATTTGGCCCTTCAAGCCTGCTCCGCCATTCATCACAATCATGGCCGATCGTCCAACTCAATAGCCTAACCCTGCTTTCTCCTCTTTCTCCTGCTTTGATCCCATTCACCCCAAGTACTATATCTTCATTGTTTTGGCACCAACTGCTTCCTGTGGTAATGAATTCCACAGGCTCACCACTCTTTGGGTGAAGAAATGTCTCCTCATCTCCATCCTAAATGGTCTACCCTGAATCGTCCAACTGTGACCCCTGGTTCTGGATTCCCCCACCATCGGGAATATCTTTCCTGCATTTACCTGTCTAGTCCTGTTAGAATTTTATCAGTCTCTATGAGATCCCTCCTTCATTCGCCTGAACTCCAGTGAAAACAATCTTAACCTCGTCAGTCTCTCCTCACATGTCAGTCCGGCCAATCCCCGAAATCAACCTAGAAACCTTCACTGCACTCTTTTGTTGTAAAAAAAAATCAGCCTGTTTTAACCCTTATACGGTGGACAAATAACTTTGAGTAGACGTCTTATTAGTACAAACAATATTTATTTAAACCCACACAATCAATAATCACCCACCCGACCAACAATAAGTTATCTTACAGAAAATACAAGAATTCAAGTACAATACAAGACCTTGACTTAATTGTGTGTGACTGACAAATACCCAAACAGATACTGGCCTTTATCTGTATGCTGGTCTTGGTAGTTGTCTGTGTAGTTTGGTCCTTTGCTCTGGTCTGGCATTCTGGCTGTAGTCTCTCTTTCTTCCTTCTCGGGTGTGGTGGCTCTCCTCTTGCTGGCGATGTTCACCATTGTTGTAGCTCGTTCGTGGGATCAGAGAGAGAGAGAGATTCCTGGTTGTGCAGCATCCTTTATACCCCATTTGGCTTCACGCCCTTTTTTTGGCCATTGCCAATCAATCGATCAGGACTTGATCACCCTGATCGATAAGAGTCCAATCAGGTGCTACCACACCGATCTCTGGGTGTGTCCCCGGTGGCCATGCCTGTAGGTGTTGTAGGCACATAGGTCACATACCTTCCTCCTAAATAAGGATTCACGGTGCCTTTACGTCTGGCACACAACCCAGTGTGATCAGAAAGTCTCTTTCATCCTGGAGATGGCCCATATCCTGTGTATTCACTCATCAGGGTTGTAGCCTGTTTGTCTCTGTCTTTAAACTGCAGCCAGTCAGTTTAGTTTCTTGCCCAGTTATCCCAGAGTGCTTTACAAAACGCCATTTTAGATGGCCTGTTTGGCTACACTTTCGAGAGCAAGAACATCCTTCCTCAGAAAAGGAGATCAAACCTGTGCACGATATTCTAGGTGTGGCCAAGAAGATGCAAGAGACTATGTCCGGGGTGCGTGAGATCCTGATTATAGAACATAGAACATAGAACATTACAGCGCAGAACAGGCCCTTCGGCCCACGATGTTGTGCCGACCAGTTAAAAAACAATGACCCTCTAACCTAAACCAAACCCTTTCCATCCATAAACCTACCCACGGATCTCTTAAACGCCCCCAAACTAGGCGCATCCACAACTGCAGCAGGCAGGGCATTCCAATCCCTCACCACCCTCTGGGTAAAGAACCTATCCCTGACATCCGTCCTATAACTACCACCCCTTAATTTAAAGCTATGCCCCCTCATGCTAGCTTTCTCCATCCGAGGAAAAAGGCTATCACTGTCCACCCTATCCAAAACTCTGATCATCTTATATGTTTCAATAAGGTCCCCTCGCAGCCGCCTTCTTTCTAATGAAAACAACTTCAAATCCCTCAGTCTCTCCTCATAGGACCTCCCCTCCATACCAGGCAACATCCTGGTAAACCTCCTCTGCACCTCTGATTATGCTGGCTGCTTTTCTGAGACAGCAGCAAGTGTAGATGAATAAAAAGTAAAGTTTATTTATTAGTCACAAGTAGGCTTACGTTAACGCTGCAATGAAGTTACTAGTCACCACACTCTGGCACCTGTTCAGGTACACTGAGGTGACCTATTCACCTAACCTGCACATCTTTGGATTGTGGGAGGAAACCAGAGCACCCGGAGGAAATCCATGCAGCCGCAGGGAGAATGTGCAAACTCCACTCAGACAGTGACCCCAAGCTGGAAATTGAACCAGGGTCCCTGGTGCTGTGAGGCAGCAGTGCTAACCGGTGTGCTATCATGCCACGTTATGGATGGGAAGCTGGTTCGTATGATAGACTGGGAAACTTTCTCAACTTTTTGTAGTTCCTTGTAGTCTTGGTCAGAGCAGGAGCCATACCAAGTTGTGACACATCTGGAAAGGATGCTGTCTGTAGTGCATCTGTAAAAGTTGGTGAAAGTGTAGTGGACATGCCAAATTTCCTTAGCTGATATTTATATAAATGTTTTTTTAAGTAGCCAGTGCAAATCAGATGCAAGAATTAAAAGTGCCTAAAGAACAGTATTAAAGAAAAACAATTTTTTAAACCCAGAATCCAGAAATTCACCATCACCTGGCGATTTAAAAATTTAGGGAAAGTTTTTGTGTTAAAGGTCTGGTGGGTAGCAAATTTGATACCCTTCTGTAAAAAAAAAGGAAAACTTTGAAATTATAGCTATAAAACCAGTTCATTTGTCAGTAAATTAACAAGCCTGCTTTTTCCAAACAAAAAATGGCAGAGTTCCATCAAACAGGATCTCTCACTGTGTACTGCATGCAATTTTCCGTGGGTGAGGAATGCTGACAGTAAGATCTCTAGTCAAACAGGCTGGAACTTACTTTAAGAATTGACTTGAGGTGGACATAGGGTAAAAAAATGAAACATTTTTGTCTTTTGTTATGTTCTGAACTCCATTTTATTGTGGGTTGCAGATTGTGGACTGACCAGCTGGGCAGGGGAAATTTCAGATAACATCCGCAACTGTGCAGAGGATCATGATGATCTTCACAAGATCTCCTCACAGGTCTTGGACAAGGGGCTAGGATTGGTTTCTGTGGGCTGTATAATTATGGTACAGGAATATGCACTTTAGTCTGGAATTGGTAGGCAAATAATTTGTGTCTGAGTTTCCATTAGTAACAGAGAAGTTAATATGTTAATTGTTTAAATGGCTAAACTTTTTATTTCAACACTTGAGAACTACAGACAAATTGAGACTTGTTTTGCATGCATATTCTGAATACTGGAAATGACAGCCAGTTTTGTTCATGTAATTAAAATTGATAGTTTGTTACTCTTTGCTCTGACATGTCTTCATACATTCTTAAATAGATATGCTCATATATCTGACATATATCAAAGAATTGAGATAGCCTGCAGCATTGGTTTTGATTGATAACTGTGTCTGAAACTTGTTTGAAGGTTTTGGGAAGACTGTGGCTCCCTATGGTGTTAGCCTCTCGTTGTGAATGTATTAGAAATTGCCTGAGCACAATTAGTCAGTCCGCAGTTGATTGCCAGGAGAGGTTTTGAGCTGCCTTGACTGATATGATGGTCGTTTTCTCATATAACATACTTTCAAGGATTAGGTTATGCTGAATGATAGGTAGGAGGAAGTATTTTGGTTGTTTTAATACATCATGAAGAATAAAAAAGTATTGAAATTACTCGAAATTTACTTTACATTTACCTCATTTGTGTTAAAGAAAATACATAATCAGTCTGTCCACTAAAGTTGAGGATAATCCCAAACCAGTGAGTGGTTCACTCTGCTCAGCTTTGTGTTTAATCTTTGGGTCTATCTGCCATTTATCTAGATACTGGGCAAGCATAAACACATTGTGGTTATAGAAGACATGTTTGGTTTATAGGACTGATCAATGATGCCCGAGTAGAATATTTGGTGTAACACGCAAAAATCTGACAGTTATGGTTGCAACCTATTTTTGGACATCCTAAAGTGCAGCTGCCAATTCCAAATGATGCCCATGTAAAATGGGTGTCCCAAAATAATTGCTAAGGAATCAGCTGTGGGTGATAGTTGATTTGAGCCGTAAAGTAAGTAAGTAGAACCTGCTGTTTCAAATCTCCAAGAAAAAAAGCTTTGTCTGATTTGTTTTTCATTCTGCTGTTTAGATTTCCCTGAACCTTTGTAATAATTGTTCTATTTTTACTTGCTTCCCCCTGCTGCACTTGCACCCAATTGGTTTTTCTTATGGGAATCCTCCTATTTGACATCATAAGAACATAAGAACATAAGAAATAGGAGCAGGAGTAGGCCAACTAGCCCTTCGAGCCTGCCCCACCATTCAATAAGATCATGGCTGATCTGTCGTGGCTCAGTTCCACATTCCCGCCCTCTCCCCATAACCCTTAATCCCCTCTCTCATCAAAAACCCATCAACCCGCGTCTTAAAAATATTTAGCGAGGCAGCCTCCACCAGTTCAACGGGCAGAGAATTCCAGAGATTCACCACCCTTTGAGTGAAGAAGTTCCTCCTCAACTCTGTTCTAAACCGCCCCCCCTTTATCTTGAGGCTATGCCCCCTAGTCCTACTATCCTTTCTGAGCAGGAAGAGTCTCTCCACCTCTATCCTATCCATCCCATTCATCATCTTATACGTCTCAATGAGATCTCCCCTCATTCTTCTAAACTCTAACGAGTACAATCCTAATCTATTCAGCCTCTCCTCATAGCTCAACCCCCTCAACTCCGGCATCAGCCTAGTAAACCTCCTCTGCACTCCCTCCAAGGCCAAAATATCTTTGTGTAAGTACGGCGCCCAAAACTGCACACAGTACTCCAGCTGCGGCCTCACCAATGCCCTATACAGCCGCAGCAAGACCTCCCTACTTTTATATTCAATCCCCCTTGCGATGAAGGCCAGCATCCCATTCGCCTTCCTGACCACCTGCTGCACCTGCAAGCTGGGTTTTTGCGACTCATGCACAAGGACCCCGAGGTCCCTCTGCACCGTCGCCTGCTGCAGTTTTTCTCCACGTAAGTAATAATCCTTCCTACCATTATTCCTACCAAAGTGGACCACCTCGCACTTGCCAACATTAAATTCCATTTGCCATTTCGTGGCCCATTCGCCCAGCCTATCTAGATCCTTCTGTAGACTCTCCCCACCCTCCGCACAATTTGCCTTTCCACCAATTTTGGTGTCATCAGCAAATTTCGACACCCTACACTCGGTTCCCTCCTCCAGATCATCTATATAAATGGTAAATAGCTGAGGCCTCAGCACCGACCCCTGGGGCACTCCACTAGTCACCATGTGCCAATCCGAATAGCACCCATTGACCCCCACTCTCTGCCTCCTATTTGACAACCAGTCCTCTATCCACGCTAACACCCTACCCCCAATTCCATGCCCCCTGACCTTCTGCAATAATCTCTTGTGAGGTACCTTGTCAAACGCCTTCTGAAAATCCAGAAAGACCACATCCACCGGCTCTCCTGTATCCACCGCCCTAGACACATCCTCATAGAACTCCAGTAAATTTGTCAGACACGACTTCCCTTTAAGGAAACCGTGCTGCGTCTGCTCTATCAAGCAGTTCCCCTCAAGATGCCTCGCAATTTCCTCCTTAATGACGGATTCTAACATTTTACCTACAACAGATGTTAAACTAACAGGCCTATAATTCCCCGCCTTTTGCCTGGCACCCTTCTTAAACAACGGCGTAACATTAGCCGTTTTCCAATCTTCCGGCACTTCCCCGGAATCCAGCGACGTCTGGAAAATAACCACCAAGGCATCCACTATCACCTCCGCCATTTCTTTCAGGACCCTCAGATGCATTCCATCCGGTCCTGGGGACTTGTCCACAATCAGCCCCTCCAGTCTGTTGAGCACCACCTCTCTAGTAACAATAATGTCATCGAGACCCTCCAGTCCTACCACCTTTCCATCTCTAACATCCGGCAAATTATTCACGTCCTCCTCCGTGAAGACCGAAACAAAAAAGTCATTCAAGACCTCCGCCATATCCCCATCCCCTACCACTAAGTCCCCCTTCTCATCCTCTAAGGGACCAACGTTCACCCTAGCCAGCCTCTTCCTTTTTATATATTTATAAAAACTCTTGCTATCCTTTTTTATATTAAGCGCTAGCCCAGCTTCATAGTTTCTCCTACCCTCCTTTATCAACTTCTTTGTTGACATTTAAACCTCTCCCAATCCTCTTCTCTCCCACTACTCTTAGCTACTCTAAACGCCTCCGCTTTTAATTTAACACTTTCCTTCACCTGCTTCGTTATCCACGGCTTATTACCTCTCCTCCTACGGTCCTTTTTGACCATTGGAATAAATTTCCGCTGAGCACCAAGAAAGATCTCCTTAAAGATCCTCCACTGCTCCTCAGCAGACCTACCTTCCAAAGTGCTCCCCCAGTCCACATTCGCCAATTCTTCTCTCATCCTACCGTACTCCCCTCTGTTCAAACAAAGGACACGTGTCTGGGAACCCACTTTCTCCTCCTCCATCTGCACCAGAAACTCCACCATACAATGATCACTCTCCCCAAGAGGATCCTTCACCGCAAGTTCCCTAATTCTACCTGCCTCATTACATAGCACCAGATCCAAGATAGCTCGCTCCCTCGTCGGCTCCAACACACACTGTTCGAGGAAACTATCCCGGCAGCATTCCAAGAACTCCTCCTCGAGCCCACCGCTTCCAACATGGGTCGACCAATCAATATGCAGATTGAAATCCCCCATAACCACGGCCGTTCCATTCCTGCACGCCGCACTTATTTGCGCGTTAACAGCCCGCCCCACCTCCAGATCATTATTGGGGGGCCTATAGATGACACCCACCAGCGTCTTCCTCCCTTTGCTGTTCCTAATCTCTACCCACAACGATTCCACCTTCTGCTCCTTGGCTCCAATATCATCCCTTGCTACCACCTTGATGCTATCCTTAATCAGCAGAGCTACGCCCCCCGCTTTTCCCTCCTGCCTATCCTTCCTAAACACTTGATACCCCTGGACATTCAGCTCCCAGTCCCTGTCACCTTGCAGCCACGTCTCTGTAATGGCCACCAGATCATATCCATTTGTGTCGATCTGCGCCACCAACTCATCCACTTTATTCCTAATGCTTCGCGCATTCAGATAAAGCACCTTCATCCCAGCCTTCACCTGGGCCCTATTTGCTGGAACGCCACCAACCATACTCACGACCCTTACTTCCTCTATTATTGGGACATCCTCAGCCTCAATCCTTACCTGTACCGTCTCCTTAACTTTAGACCCTGCAATGTCACCTACCCTCACACCCTCCCACCCTCCCTAATTAGTTTAAAGCCCTGTCTACAGTCCTCTTTACATGATTAGCCAGCACTCTGATCCCAGCACGGTTCAGACCAACCCCATCCCACCTGAACAGGTCCCACCTACCCCAATACTGGTGCCAATGCCCCATAAATTCAAACCCATTCCTCCCACACCAATCCCTGGGCCACCCATTCACTTCCTTAATCCTATCAACCCTATGCCCGTCTGCACTCGGTTCAGGCAGTAGCCCAGAGATGACCACCTTGTCGGTTCTACTTTTTAATTCCATTCCCAGCTTTTCATACTCCCTCCCCAGATCCTCAGTTTGCATTTTGCCTACGTCGTCGGCACCCACATGAACAACTACGACCGGATTCTCACCCTCCCACTCCAGGTTCCTCTGCAGCCCAGATGTGACATCCCGGACCCGAGCACCAGGCAGACAACACACCCTTCTGTGCACTTTGTCATTGTGACAAAGGACAGTGTCAATACCCTTCACCCCACTATCCCCAATTACAACTACGTTCCTTTTCCCCTTCTCTTTGCCTATGGCCTGCTGCATCACTGTACCGTGTGCAGTCTGTTCACTGACCTCACCTCCCTCGTTCTCGTCCAGACTGGAAGCAAGAACCTCAAACCTGTTATGCAGCTTGAGAGGCTGAGGCCTCCTCTCCCCACCCTCCTTCCTCCTCTCAGCAGCCCCCTCTTGTTCCTGACCCTTAGAGTTAGCCAGTCTAGGGGGGGTGGATGTTACTTGCACCCCATTGACAATGGCACCCTTTCTCCCCCTGATGAGCCTCAGCATCCGTAGCTCAGAGGCCAGCTCATCTACCTTGAGCTGGAGCTCCTCCAGCAACCTGCACTTACTGCAGACATGGTCACTGGGGAGGACCCTGGGGTCCACCAGTTCCCACATCATACAAAAACCACACATCACATGCCCCTCCATTATTCACTGCAGTAATTTTGAAAATTTCCACACGAACTCACCTGGCCCTTTTTCTCCTCAGCCCTTTTGATATTAAGCCCTAATTGCTCACTCTACTTCCCTCTCACTCCACTGCCCGCTCAGACGCTGCCCGCTGTCTACACCAGGCCTCCTTTTAAACCTGGCGCTGATTTAAAGCTGGCTGGCCCACAACTCCTAACCACTCCCTCAGAATTCTTAAAGCAGTAAATACAATAAAATAAATGCTTTAAACAGTTCTACAAAGAACAAAGTGCTTTAAACTTATTTAAACAGGTTTTTAACAGGTAAAATCTTATCTCTCTCTGCTCCTTCACTCGTCTGCTCCAGCAAACAATGGAAGGCTTCTGACAAAGTGAAAAGTGAACATTTTCCCACAGCTTCAAACCAAAGCTGAGCAGAATGAACCACTCACTGGTTTGGGATTATCCTCAAGTTTAGTGGACAGCTTTATGACCAGGAGGAAATGTTAAGAAATGACTAATATAATTGTTTTTGTAAGTCAGCATTGTTTTGTAGACATTGATAGATATACTGCAGCAAAGCAAGAAGACGAGGAGAGATTGCCTTGGGTGCCCAGCAAGTTAAAGGAAAGATGATATCTAGCAGATGGTATCATAGGAAATTGCTCCCTGCAGTACATTTTTTCTGTTTATTTCAGTGCAATATAATTTATATGACCCTATTTTGACTTTATTCACTCCTTGCTGTATTGTCTCTTAAGATAGCATTTGTTGCATATATGTTTTGCAGCTTACCGTGATAAGCATATGGACAGCTACTTCATCTTTACGTTTATATACACTACTATCTAATTTCTTTTCTGGCCTGTCTTACAGTTGACACATACTTGACCAGTTCACTTTTGGCCATTTTAAAAATGAGTTCCTGAGATTCATTTGTGATCAATTATCCTAGATAACAAAGGAATGTCAGCGAATAACATTTAGCGGTGAAAATTCAACTGTACATTTTGCAGTTCATTAATAAAAGATAGAATATTACATACAGTCTGCAAATGCACATTTTTATGAAATGCACGCAGGAGGGCAGGAGTGGGTACAGCAGAATTTTATCTCATTATTGCCTTCGGCCATTCTTTCTTTGGATGTAATGTTCAACTTTTTTATCCTATTGGCGAAAGACGAATGCAACACATCCTGTTTTTCTTTTCCTCCCATGTCAAGGAACAGTTACAATTATTAAACATCAGTAAATATTTGTTTGGGATTTTAGCACTTTGATTTTTGGTTCTTAAGGAAATAAATTTATGGTAGAACTTTCTGCATGTTGTGAACATTCCAATAATGGTGTTTGTTTAATTACTGCACAATAAATAAATTACTTTGCAGACACCTTTCCGAGGTTTGTAAATATGATTAATGCAGAGGCTTGCTCAGTGTTCACTGAGTGCAATTGTGGGTGTCTGTTTTGATGTGCAGCAAGCAACCGCAAGCATTTTGACTATTGGTCCTCATTTGAATCTCATGGGCAAATTGACTGTATATTTATAGCATTTGTGGAGTGGAATATTCAAGATTTCTCGCACCAGTAGCAGTACCAAAACAGTCCAGTAATTACAAAAGAATCCTCATAGAACAAGTACTCTGTCAAATCTGTCTGTCTGTACAGGACTGTGCTGTGGGGCCTATGCAGCCCCCATAATCAAGTTCCAAAGTTTGACTGGGGGTAGAATGCAAGGTGAAGGGGGGGTTGGTTTGTGGCCTAACAAAGACATGGGCACCAACGTGCAAGGAGGACTGCAAGAAAGGGGGGATAGGCGAGTGCTCACAATGGCATGCAGAGGGGCAAGGAAGTGGATAAGGATGATGAACACTGGAAGGCAGAGGGAAGACCAAGGGTAGGGAAGCTGGACACTGACAAGGCTGCACGATAAAGCTCACATATAAGGGGGTCAAAGGGATACCACATTGTTCACTGGAAGGGGAAGCAGGAAGACTCCAGATGCAGTAGTTAGAATTCTGAGTAGGGCATGGGGCCTCCCAGATGATGGGCTCAGGGGAAACTTTGTTACATTTTGCTCTGAAAGATCTTAACAATAAAAGCAATAAAAAAAACAATTTTAGCCCCACTTTTTCAGAGCAGGAAAGGTGGATGTTAAAAACAAAAAAGATATTGGTTTCCACTTGTTTGTTGAATTTTTGCTAATTTTAAACATAGACTCGCCAATTATCAGAGAGATCAGTAATATGAATCAAGGTCATAATTTTGTGTCTCTAATGCAGACAGGAGGCTGGAATATCACAGGTCCTTGGGATGAAGACAACTTCATGGAAGTGCTAAAAGTAGTTTCTGGGACATACAGAGCAGTTCCTTTTTTCACAGTCTATGTTAGTGCAGACTCCAAAAGTTCCAACAGCAATGTCATCCAGGTATGTATGTTAGTAGTGTATGAAATTGTTTAAAAAAGAACTCAATATGTAAAATGTGTAAATATTCATATTTATTTATGAATATATATGGTGAAACTTGACATTTTAAGATGACCCATTCTTCTGTGTAAAGCTGATCTCAAAATTGTTTCCTCATTAGAGGGAGATTGCAAGATGCAATGTAGTGTTCATAATTACAGCTCTCGTGTTAATGGTTGATGAATTAAATCCAATTGTTTCCATGTTACTAGCACAGATTGTCAATCACTGCTGATGGGAAAGACCAAGCACTACTCTCAGTTCAAGGGATTTTAACTTGAATTTCGTAATCACAAATTGCTCCTTGTATGTCTATCTCAGAAATTTCTCGTAATTTGTCTATTGATAAATCTTGATCATTTCAAGAAATAGAGCTTTTATTGTTTTTCATTTTAAGAGGGAAGATGGAAGAGTTTATTGTCTGTAATAACTATTTCAGAACACTTCCTATCAATGGTCTAATTCCTGCAAAAAACCATGGTAACTTTTCAAACTAGTCTGAATATAATTAGCAAGTGAATGGAGATGATTAGTAGGTGTAATTACATTGAACTGTGAGTTTGCACCTGTCTTTTAATGTAAGACTCATGTTATGGAGAAATTAAGAGATGCACAAATGTATCACAGGAAGACCAATTATAATGAGTTGTGTGCTGGTTCCTGGATTCATTGGTTTTATACCTCCATAAGTATGCTTTTAGCAGTGGAGTGGGTATAATAGCACAGTGATTATGTTACAGGACTAGTAAATTCATTGATTTTTGCTTAAAGATCCAGGGATATGAGTTTAAATCACATCATGGCAGCTGGAGAATTTAGATTAAGTTAGTTCAATAAATCTGGAATACAGACTACTCTCAGTAACAATGACGTTAAAAAATTGGACAGCTGTAAAAGCCAAACTGGTTCACTAATAGCTCTTAGGGAAGGAAATCTTCCATTTTTTTCCCAGGTCGGGCCTACATGTGACTCCAGACCCACAATGTGGTTGATATTAACTGTCCTCTGAAATGGCCTAATAAGTCATTTGCCTCATACAAATCATTACAAAATATTAAGAATCAAATTGAGGTGCAGTACATGTTAAAACACAGCCAATCCAGTCAACTTGGCAGAATCCTGTTCACTAACTTATGGGGACTTGTGCCAAAACTGGGATACATTAGTGAACCAAATGGGTTCCGTAGCATAGTCAAAAAATAGTTTGATATAGTCACACTCACATAAGTATATCTTTCAACTGATATATCTGATCCATCTGTCACCATAAATGGGTATATCCTGTTTCACCAGCAGATCTACTCAGGTGATAGCACAGGGGTATATAGTCAGGAGGGAGCCCTCATTATTAACACTGGGCTCTCATGCCATCAGTCAACCATGAGAAAGGAAACTAGGTAATTACCATCTAATATCCTCCCTCAGCTAATGCTTCAAGAAACATCTTCTTCTTATGGTCAGAAGTATGGATGTTCACTACTGACTTCAACTTCTCAGATAACGCAGCAATCTGTGCTTGTGTGTAGATCTGGACTTCATTTTAGGCTCTGGCTGAAAAGTGTCAAGTGACATTCACATCAGACAAGTACCAGGCAGTGACTGTCTGCAACATGAGAGAGTTTAATCACCAAACTGCTAACGTTGCTAAATCCCCCACCATCAACATTCAGGATGTGATTGTTGATCAGAAACATAATTGGAACCTCCACATAAATACCAAAGCTAGAAGAGAAGATCAGAGACACTGTATTCAATAGTGAATAATTCACTGTATGACTCTACAAAGCCTTGCCACCATATATAAGGCACAAGTCAGCAGTGCGATAGAATATTTTCCACTTGCCTGGATGAGTACAGCACAGAAAGCGCACCATGTAGGCAAAAGCAGTCTGTTTGATTGTCAACCTCGTCCACCATCTTAAACGTGCACTCTCTCCATGACTATGGCAGTCTGGCTGCAATGTGTACTATTTACAAATCACATTGCAGCAAATCACACTGTCTTTTTAGACAGCAAGTTCCAAACAGGTGACCTCTGTCACCTAAGTAGAACAAATGCAGCAGACATGGATCCCTCAAAGTTGCACATCACCCTGACTTGCAATTATATTGTCATTCCTTCATCCTCTGGATCAAAGTTCTGGGGCTATCTACCTAACAGCACTTATGGATGTACTTACACTGGGACTGCAGCAGTCCAGGAAAATGACTGACTTCCTCCTTCTTGAGGGCTTTTCAGGGATGGGTAATTAATATATTGATGTCCACATTCCATGAATGACATAAAAAGAAAAATGTTGTGGCTTTTATTTTCTCTTTCAGGTTGATCAATCAGGCTTGTTTCTTCCATCTCGTGATTACTACTTAAACAAAACAGCAAATGAAAAGGTAATGTTTTGGTGCAAATTTATTTCATTTTGCTTCTTTTGTTTCATTTTTTAAGATCTTTTGCAGCAGGGAAAGGAGGAAGTGGATGCAAGGAGTAGTAAACATTTACTTTGATTAAGGATTAAAAGATTAATTTATATGAAGATTTGAACATATGTCTAATTACATATTCGTGACCTACCTTGCGTTGTAACTATTTAATTGATATGCAGTTTTCAATTGCCTACTAACTAACCAACCAAATTTAATTATTTTACAATTTATAGACCAGTAAATGTGAGGTTTAAAAACAGCTTTGTGTCAAATTACAGATTTACATTTTTAAAAATTATGCATGTAAATATAGCGTAAAGATAGTTTTAGGAGGTTATGTAAAATTAGACTTGTAAAATTTAGCTGAATAAGTATTTCCTGATGAGCCGTGCCATTTGGAAATTTCATTAAGTATTGAGAAAAGCATCACTGGGAGTTGAAACTGATGGATCATCATAAATCTGAATTTAGTATGCAGACACTATCATTGTGTAACCAATTTTGAAATCTAATGGAAATAATCTTCTGCAAAATTTCCCTTATTTTTATAGAATCCCTGCAGTGCAGAAGGAAGCCATTTGGCCCATCAAGTCTGCACCCACTCTCCAACAGGGCATCCCACCTAGGCCCTATTTATCCCACTAATCCCCCTAACCTACACAACTTGGGACACTTAAGGGACAATTTAGCATGGCCTGTCGATCTAACCTGCACACCTTTTGGACTGTGGGAGGAAATTGGATCCCACAGAGGAAACACCATGCAGACACAGGGAGAACATACAAATTCCACACAGACTGGAATTGAACCTGGGTCCCTGGCACCGTGAAGCAGCAATGCTAACCATTGTGCCACTGTGCTATCCTATTATGGACCTCTTCTTTGACCAGATGTTCAGATGGAGCAGCTATTGAGATAATGTCCCTGGAATTTTTCTTTTTTGTCTCTATAAGGGTAGAACCTTGGCAACAGAGGTGGTCAGGGCCTGACTGCTTTCTGTTTCCTGGTCAGTTTCTAGGAAGTTGAAGTAAAAATTGAGTGAGGGAACAATGTTATTTTGGTGAAAAACAACAGCAGCACCAATTGGAAGTTCCACCTCGGCTCTGCTGTGCACTTTGATGTTGCTGTGCGTACCGAACTGAGAAAGAATAGAGGCTGTAAGAAGGATTGACATCTTATAAGCGCCTACCAGTGTTGTACTTCACTTTGGGTGGAATCACAAATGAGCTTTCCCAGTGAGGAGGCCTAAGCCTGGAGAGCAGCCAACTGTTTGTTGGCTTTGTCTCTGTCATGAGGAGCTGTGCTGCAAATAGTGATCAATCTATCATCTCTTCTAAGTTAATTTTGTTCATTTTTGGGGTGCGTACAGCTGCTTGAACTAGAGTACTGTGGTCCTAAGCCAAGAATGTTCTTGGAGTTGCTCTTGTTCCACTGCCCTATCATCACCAAAGCTACAGCAGCAATATTTCTGTTGAATTTCTGGAAAATAATGGTATTAGAGCAAGAATAACTTTGAGGAAATTATCAGCCCTGGTTTCTCCACACCCAGATTATTGACTCAACAAAATATATGCTCATAGATGTCCTAATGCCCGTTCAAATTGTTTCTGTTTAATGTGTTTAATCTTGAGTATTGCACTTTTTCAAATGTTTTATAGGTACTGAATGCATATCTGGAGTATATGGTTGAACTGTGTGTCCTTCTGGGAGGAGAACGTAATTCAACCTACACTCAGATGCAGCAAATATTGGAGTTTGAAACTATTCTTGCAAATATCACAGTTCCCCAGGATGAACGTAGGGATGAAGAGAAAATATACCACAAGATGACAATTTCAGATTTACAGGTACCTAAATACAATAGCTTTGGATTGAATTGGATATGTTATGCTGCATTGCAGAACAACAGCAACAAGTTGGAAATCTAAGAAAAAGTTGCATCAAATTGATATCATAAAATTACCAGGAAAGCCTAAAATTGAAACACAATTCTGAAACTTTTCTTGCGTGGTTATGAATTTGTTATTCTTCAGTCATCATGCAAAAGCTTCAGTTTAATTGTACCAAACCAATAATGTTATGTCACATGTTCCAAATGTCAGTATTTTTGGCAAGGAACCCTGTAATATTTGGATTTAAAAGAAGTCCTTGAGTGCTGCAGCTTGCAATAAAAGTTGGAAATTTATGATAACGGCAGGAAAGTTGGCTAATTGCTCATGAGCAGTAAGTGGATAAAGCTACTCTATTTCATGCTGCAGAGTTGTAAGTCTTGCTGTAGAAGGTGCAATGAAACAGGCACACCATTTGGGCTGAAAGGCACCTTCCAAATTATTGGATGGCTCATGCTGTCACTGCAGTTACCTAGGCCCAATGTATCCAGCTGCAAATGAGAAAAGAATTTATTGGAACTAAGAGGAATGCAAACATAATTATACCCATTAATTTTGCTCACATTTCCTGTGGGATCCAACCTTTGCTTGTAACTGATGTAGCCTCTAGAAGATACTTTATTAAGCATTGCCCTCTACCATTGTTCTTTTGCATATGTTCTCTAATTGTGCCTGACGTGTTTTTCTTGGGGGGGTCCAAACTACAGTGCTTCTCTGTTGCTTGGGGTTTTCTTGGTGGGGCCAGCAGCCATGGATGCCAAAATTGGCACTTATCTCCTAAAAGCAACCCATTTGCTCTTTGTTTTAAATAATCTGGGCCCTGTGGTCAATGAAGTCATCCTGGCTATTTCCTGGATAATGACCAAAGGCAGTCAAAATAATGTTACTGTGGAGAAATACTGCCTACTTTCACTGATGCAAGCCATTATTGCTTAATGAAAGCTGTAGAATCAATAAGAAACCCTGATGCCCGCACGAATACCATTTTTACTTTCGTTGAAAACTGCCATTCAGCAAAAGTAATACACATTGTGCGGATGATTTGTCTCTTCCACAGAAAAAAGTGATGAAGATGTCACCCTTGTAAGTATGCAGCTTGTCCCTTCCCTGATAGCAAACTGCGTGACACAACAGATGTCACCTAAGGTCGCCAGAAACAAGCCATTGTAAAACCCTTTGGGTTGTCAGTTTGCCGGCTTGTGTTTCTCCTTGCCTCAGGATTTATTTTGAGTAAATGATTCACCCAGACCTGAAAGCATTTTAGCCTAGGAACTCTGTGAGGATTCTCCAGATTTGACAATATAATCTTGGTATGAGATTTGTGGGGGTAAATGGTAATATACATTGCTATGATGAGACATTTCATGGCTGACTGCAGAGTGTTGAGGATATTCGTTAAAACAGTAAGTTGGTAATGAACTTCATAATAGCTTTTGAAATTTTCAGGAAACTCCCTGATGGACAGTCCAATGAACTCAGCATTACTGGTGTTCTCCTTTCATCTTTCTTTTCTTAGCTAGGCTGCAGGAGTCTAGAAGTCTCATTTCTCTTCAGAAGGACAGAACATGGCTGTCAGCTCATTCCTTATCCTTCCTTGTCATTTCTACTTGGTCTGATTGGTGATCCCATCGTAAAACCCCCTCCAGATCACTCCCTATATAAGTCATGCGGTGAAGAGTAAGATGCAGTGAAGGTTATCTTCTTCAATCTATCTGACTTCAGTGGTTTGAGTTTTTTAATTATTTCAAGATGCACTGCAGGAACTCACCATGGCTCTTTAAGCAGCGCCTTCCAAGCCTCCAACCACTACCATCTGGAAGGACAAGAACAGGTAGCTGGGAACTATAACCTGGAAGTACCCTTCCAAATCACTCACGATTCTGACTTGGAAATACATTGCCATTCCTTCATTGTTGCTGGGTCAAAATCCTGTAACTCCTTCCCTAACAACACTGTGGATGTACCTGCAACTCAGGGACTAAAGTGATTTGAAAAAGCAGCTCTCCACCACCTTCTTGATGGCAACTAGGGATGGACAATAAATGCTGGCCTAGTCAATGATGCCCATGTCCTGTAAATAAATAAAAATAAAAGTTCTGGACTCACCCATTAGAAGAAACATCTTTTTCATGCCTACATTTTCAAGATTGAAGGATACCAAGATCTTGGACAATCAAATCACCCCTTGCTCTTCCAAATTCCAGTGGAAACCAGTCCAGTTTGTCTAATCTTTCCATGAAAGACAATCTGCCCATTCCAGATATCATCTATTAAATCTCCTCAGAATCACCTCCAACGCATTTACATCCTTCTTTAAATAAGGAGACCAAAACTCCACAGATTATTCAAGATGTGGTCTCAACAATGCTCTGTACAACTGAAGCATAACTTATTTTTATTTTCAATTCCTCTCATAATAAAATATAACATTCTATCAGCCTTTTAAAATTCCAGCTTACTAACTTTTTATAAGTCATGCTCTAGAAGAGCTTGATCCATTTGCACTTTGGGATTCTGTAGTTGTTCTCCATTTATATAATTGTAACGACTTCAATCAGGCCGCTGAGGTTGACCTCTTGGAATATGAATTCTCTGATTAAAGAGTTTCCTTTCCGCTTTGTCTTTTATTTTGGGCGGTTCCCCTCCTTTTCGGGAGCTGCCCTTTTTGAGTTGTCCCTAAGTTAAAGTTGATTTCATTATTGTTGAACACAAAACGATGTCCCTGATTAAAAAGTCAATTGATGAGCCAATCAGGGAGCCTTTTCCTTGTATTCAACCATTTCCTCTGGGACTCCCCAGCGTAAACTATTGACTCATAGCACTCTGTGTACTGCTGTTGGAATTGTAAATAAAGGGATTTTGGTGAAGGGACTTCTGCCTCCAAAGACTTGTTACAGTAATACTCTGCTCTTTTATTCTTGTTGCCAAACTGAACAGTTTCGCATTTTCCCACATTATACTTCATTTGCCAGATCTTTGCTCACTCACTCGAAATATCTATATAAGTCTTCAACCCCAATGTGTCATCTTCACAATATTGTTTCCTACTTATCATTGTGTCATCTATAAATTCAGCTGCTGTGCCTTTGCTCCTCTCATCTAAGTCACTGATATAAACTGTTGGCAAGATTTGTTTATAACTGCAGTATGTTGATGAAAACTAAAATAATAATAAAAAATAAAAATAATAATTATTGAAGGTAGAATGAATGATTTGTTATCTCCAATAAACTAATTTCTCTTTGGATAACTTGGTAATTTGCCAAAATGGAAAGGAACTTGCTTCTATTCGCATAGGTTTTCAATTATGAAGCTTCTTTGTGCTTTCTTTCCCTCAGAATTTAGCTCCTGCCATTGATTGGTTGGATTATTTATCATTTGGACTGGCGCCTCTGGACCTGAATGAAACAGAACCAGTAGTTGTCTATGCCAAAGAATATCTGCAGTTGGTGTCTCATCTTATTAATAATACTGACAAGAGGTAATTGCAGATAGCTTGTTCATTAGTACACAATGCTTTGTATAATTGTGTAATTCATATCAGAAGGAGTCCATCTTAAGACAACAGAAAATAAGCAAGTAGTTGCACAATTATTTGCTAACAAACATTAGGTTTTGAAAGCCAAAACATGCAAAATAAAATCACCCCCAAAAAAGGTTTAATGTGTAGCAGGTGAGAATAAACTCAGCTGCTCCTCCATTAAACAGATCTGGGATCCCTGACATTATTATGATCTCAAATATAGACTTCCCGTCCAGTTGGCTGCTGCAATGGAAAACCTGCCCAATTTCTGATGTGTCAGCCAGAGGCCTATTTAAAGCAATGCTTCATTCCCTACTGCAAATTGGAGGTATTTGCAAGTAGTGAGCAACAGCATTGACCACTTCAAGACCTCAACAGGCCCAAGTGCAGGTAGGCTGACTGACGTGTTGCCCACCCACTGTAATTTAAGAGACAGTTTGGAAGTGGGTTAGAAGGTGGTGGGTAGGCCACTTGTTTTAGTTTGCAAGCACACCATGACTATTGAAGGAATTTAAGTTCAGTTAATCAATGCATTTGAAATAACATGAGTTTTATTCATAATGAACTTGACACTGCCGGATTGTCGTAAAAATCCATCTGGTTCACTAACCCCTCATAAGGAAGGAGATCTGGTCTTGCCTGGCCTGGCCTACATGTGACCATATACCCACAGTAAAATGGTTGAATTGGCCTTGCAAACTGCTCAATTGTATCTGGCTTGCCACCACATGCTCAAGGGCATATAGGGGTGGATAATAAATGCCAGCCTTGCCGGCAACACTCAGATACTAAGATAGAATTTTAAAATTGAATGCTCTATTGCTTTAAAAAGTTACCCAAGGATAACATTTTAATTAATTGTTTCTAGAACTTCATTGAAATTTAACCTCATATTAGGTATAAAATAGATGTTTTGATAGCCATGATTGTTTTTATTTTGTATGAATATTTGAGTTTATGTGTGAAACATGTTTTACAATTGGTAATGAAAAATGACATGCAGTTGCTGAAGGCAGCCCTAATCATATAGTTTATTTGTTAAGCCATTAATACCATGTTTTCAGTACACTCTCATAATTCAGATAAAATCTGAGCTGGACACTCTGCCTGTACAGTCTGCAACCCACCCCACATCAGTAAATCAGAACCATTGCCCTTAAATGTGCACCTGTTCAAATCTGTGATTGTGTTCCGAGTTTTTTTTTCAGAATCCCTACAGTGCAAAAGGAGGCCATTTCAGCCCATCGAATTTGCACCAACAACAATCCCACCCAGGCTCTATCCCCATAACCTCACGTATTTACTCTGATAATCACCATGACATTAAGGGGCAATTTATCATAGCCAGTCAACTTAACCCGCACACCTTTGGAGTGTGGGAGGAAACCAGAGCACCCAGAGGAAACGCACACAGACATGGAGAACATGCAAACTCCACACAGATAGTGACCTGGGCTGGAATTGAACCCAAGTCCCTGGCACTGTGAGGCAGCCGTGCTAACCACTGTGCCACCATGCCGACCATGTTAGGCTATTCTGTTTGGTGCAGCATATTCTAATTGTTTTTCCGGCAAATTATGGCATGAATTTTCCACTGGAGGATCTGGCAACATACTTTATGCCTGCATTGGCATACTTTTTGGTACATTAAACCTGTGGCGGTAGTGTCTGAGTTTTAGAGCAAACCAGAGCACTTGAAGTGTGACCTGTTTAATCATCAACGTATGTAATATGTTAGGGAACTTGGTTGTTAAGGTTTGCCTATGTAAGGAGTGGGTCGGACTCACAAAGTATGTAAAATGTTTTCACGACATGTAACCTCATTCTGATGCCATTCTGTGCATTGGTTTCTTTGATGCTATCTTAACTCCAGCCATTAACTACAGATGGTGCTGTCTTGCTCCAGTTTTGAGCCATGTAGTTTAATTGGGTTTAGTGAAGTTGAAACAGCCAAGACAAAGTGGTAATTTGATTGTTCTCAATGTTCCTCAGAACTCGATATTCAAACAATTTTAATAATACACACAAAAAGAAATAAAACAGATTTCTCTTTCAAAGTATAAAATGGTAAGACAATATATTGCCCGTATTTTCATTACTAACCGTTTTCTTCCAAGAGGGTAAGTTCTCCTTGATTATTCTTTGCAGCATCTATTTTGAGTAATTTGGAGTTGTGCTTTTACACTCTTTTATGCACATTGTTGTCTCCCAGAACTTTTTCCTTGTCTTTTTCTTCCATCATGTAGTTGCCTCTTAGTTACATTGGGTTCCAGTTCCATAGGGTCCTGGCTGTTTGCTGATACATTCTGGGATATACTGAACCAATAGGGCTTCAGTATTTACAGGGGTTGGGAAGGTGGCCCAGTCCTGGAGCAATAATGTAGAGGACCCAACCATTAAAACTTCCCAGACTCTCATTTGACACCAAGGGAGATTCACTACCAGTCCAGTGAGTGGGAGCAGAAATTCTGCACGTTGAAATGGCTCCAAGCTGTCATTGGATTCTGTTGGCTTCCACCTAAAGATAGGAAGAGCTAGAGAATCCCTGTTTGTGCTGAGATTGCAAGAGCTGGAGACTTCTGCTTTGCAGTGCAATCAGTGGTGGGAAAGGACTGCTAATCCTTCCTTGTGATGGTGGATCAGAGGGCTGAGCATTCCCTGAAGATTAGGATGTCTGGGAGTGTCAAGGACTCCATGAGGGGTTAGGAGACACAGTTCACCTTCATTTACTATAAGCCTGGATCAGGGCAGTAAATATTAGGCTGGCTAGGAATGCAGCAGAATTTAGATTTTTGTGATTTCAAACATTTGCTTAATCCTTTGCTTTGTGGTGGCATGGCAGAGAGGGATAGTGGCAATTAAGATCAAGGCCCAAGTCCCAGAAAGCTTTTCAATTTGAGGATGTAATGTTTGAGCTCCACCCTGTCTCACCTTTCTATTGGTGACTACCACTTTCATGGAGTGAAATATTCACTAAACTTTGAACTCGTTGGTTCAGTTTGATTTTAAACTCAAGTTTCAGTGAGGAATGGATAATGTTCTTCACACTGTGCTCCCCAGTTGGTATGGATCACCCCAAATCTCTTCTTTCATGTGTTTATTCACATTTGCCATGCATTATACACCATGAACTAAAGATACAATTGTTAACTGTATTTTCCATTACTGCTCAAGAGTCTAGTCGATTAAATTACTTCTAATTATAAATGTTGATGATAAATGCAGTGAGGATTGCTGTTTACCAGCCTGCAAAGAATCTTTCTATGTTGATTTTTTTTTTGTGAATGATCATCCTTTTTTCATTCTACATTGTTCAAACTAATATGCAAGACATTTATTTAGGACTTCCGGATCACGGGCCCCTGAGATTGCTCTTTCTGTGGCCTTGTGGAGTCCGTGGACCATGTTTACATTTCATGTTATAGATTGCACACCCTTTTTGGTTTTCTCCAACACCTTTCACTGATGTTTGTTTGCACTTCAGTCCCACGCTCCTGATCTACGGACACCTGGTGCGGAGAGGGGAGGGTCGGGATGCCGACCTGCTCCTGGGCCTGGCGAGACACGCCATCAATAGATCCAGGCAGTGGGCGATCGATGGGGTCGTCCATCCTGACTGTCTGCCCCTCTACCACAGCTACATTCGTGACCAGGTGTCCCTGGAGAGGGAGCATGCGGTGTCCGTGGGCGCAGTTGATGCCTTCCGTGACCGCTGGGCGCTGCAGGGGCTGGGGTGCGTTATAAACCCCGACAATCACATTTTGATTTGATGTGTCTTAAGTTTCCTGTTGTACTTTTGTTTTTGTTCGGGCTGTTCCCCTTCCTTTTGGGGAACTGCCCCTTTTACTTCGTCCTAATTTAATTTGAGTTTGTCTATTTGATTTGACCTTAAAAGAGGAAGAGGTAGATATTTGAAAATGAAAACTAAAAAACAACTGCTGCTTTGTTGAATTTTGCAGGAAATAGATTATCAAGTCGTGTGATAGTAAACACTGTCATAAATATAAATTGAATTCCATGTATTACAGCATGGTCTGTGTGTCTAATTTGCCTATTAAGTGAAGGAGTCATATGAATTTTGAGTTTTACATTAAAACAACAGAACTGAATGAAAACATTTACATTTTAAGTTAGATACTTAAATAATGCCTGTGTGAATCAGTCTTTGATGAAAATGTTGATGTACTTTATAAAATTAACAATCAGCTATCTGATTTAGTTTGTGATATTAAGTATTGTATCTGAAGATTAAATTGTTTAACAATGTTTTAAATCACTTAGCATTTTGAACAACTACATGATATGGAATTTAGTGCAGAAGACAGCGTCCAACTTGGATCAGCGGTTTGAAAATGCACAAGAAAAGCTTATGGAAACTCTGTACGGTACAAGGAAGGTCAGATTAAGAATTTAGATTGTTCATTGAGAAGCAAATGATGAAGAAATCAAGATTAAATATTTGAAATATGAGAGTAAAAGTTTATGTTACTTATGTTACTGTGGTCTAATGGCCCAGAACTTGTCAATTGAGCTTGTTTGTCATTTTCATCAGTTTAGTTTGGGTGGCACAGTGGTTGGCACTGCTGCCTCACAGCACCAAGGAATCGGGTTCAATTTGAGCCTTGGGCGACTGTGTAGTGTTTGCACATTCTTCCTGCATCTGCGTAGGTTTCCTCTGGGTGCTCCAGTTTCCTCCCCAGTCCCGGTAATGTACAGGTTAGGTTGACTGGCTATGCCAAATTGCCCTGTAGTGTCAGGGGGATTGGCAGGGTAAATAATTGGGGTTATGGGGATAGGACCTGGGCTGCTGCAGGCTTGGTGAACCAAATGGCCACCTTCTGCATTGTAGGGATACTATTATTCAATGGAATAATATTCTGTTCTGTTGTATTTTGATGTAGGAATTGTTGTTCCACTGTTTACACTGAATTGCATGGCCACTTTGGGGTTTGTAGCCAATATCTTTTTGGATGTATAATTTCTGGTGCTTGTGTGAATGTTTACTTGGCTGGTCAGTCCGTCTGTTTTCAGTTGGTCGATGTCTGCTGACACTTGTCACAAGTTTGAACATAATATCAAATGATAATCAATGTCTCATTTATTAATAGTTAAATCAAGTATATAAAAGCAACAGGAAATTAAAAAACAATTATAACAATACAGGAATCAAAAAAGTTTAGCTCCTGCACCTAAATGAAAGATTGAAAAAAAATTATCCTGTTTGATCTCAGAGCAGATGTTGACAATGTGGTTACTTCAAATTCTTCAATGGCCAGGCAACTTTCCAATAGTTTGCTATTTAAATAGTTGCGTTGTTTTCTGGCAATTAGGTATTCTTCCAATAGCTGGTTAGCCTTCATTGTTGCCTCTACCACAAACTCAAATGTTATTGGGTCTTTAAATGCAGTCTGCCTCCCCCAAATCTCCCCTCCTACTATTCAGGCAAGAACCTCACACTGTGTATGGAGTTGTGGTTTATTAGATCCTTACTTATAACTTGTATTCCAAAGAATTCAAGCTGATCAACTTATTTGATTTGTCACATGTATTGGTATATGATGAAAAGTATTGTTTCTTGCATGCAGACAAAGCATACCATTCAAAGAGTACACAGTGGGGGGAAGGAAAGGAGAAGGCACAGAATATAGTGTTACAATCATAGCTAGGGTGTAAAGAAAGATCAGTTTAATATAGGCTAGGTCCATTCAAACTGATGGCAGCAGGGAAGAAGCTGTTCTTGAGTCAGTTGGTATGTGATCTCAGACTTTTGTATCTTTTTCCTGATGGAAGAAGGTCAAAGAGAGTATGTCCAGGGTGTGTGAGGTCCTTGATTATAATGACTGCTTTTCCAAGGCCATTCTTATGGATAAAATAAAGCCAAATATTCAGTGAGGTTTGTACGCAATAAAACATTACTTTTGATTACTGTGTCTACTTGTGGCAATGCTATTATGCAAATAGTCCCCATGAATTAACATTTATTCTGGATCAAAATCACAGTATTAATTTACAGATTTATTTTTGTTTTTTTAAATATGTTGTGAATCAGTCTGATTCATAAAGTCATAGTCATAGAGGTTTACAACGTGGAAACAGGCCCTTTGCCCAACTTGTCCATGCCGCCTTTTTTTTTTAAACCCCTAAGCTAATCCCAATTGCCCACATTTGGCCCATATCCCTCTATACCCATCGTGTGCATGTAACTATTTAAATGCTTCTTAATAGACAAAATTGTACCCATCTCTACTACTACCTCTAGCAGCTTGTTCCAGACACTTACCACACTCTGTGTGAACGCTCTTGTATCTCTTCCCTCTCACCTTAAACCTATGCTCTCTAGTTTTAGACTCCCCTACCTTTGGGAAAAGATATTGACTATCTAGCTGATCTCTGCCCCCCATTATTTTATAGACAAGATCACCCTCAGCCTTCTATGCTCCAGAGAAAACAGTCCCAGTCTATCCAGCCTCCCCTTATAATTCAATCCATCAAGAATCGGTAGTGCCCTTTTAAATCTTTTCTGCACTCTTTCTAGTTTCATAATATCCTTTCTATAATGGCTTGAATTATTGAATGTAGTTTCGTATGTATGAGTCATTGTAGTTTCATGTGTGGGTCATTAATAAATAGTGGAAATTGTTCACACTCAAGCTTTCAAAGAATTATTGGAATGTTAACATTTATTGAACATTATGATAGTGAACACTCTGTGCAAAACCTTCCAGGATAACATTCTGATGGACCAGAATTTTCCCAAACTCTACCCTATGCAAGCAGAAATTGTAAGTGATTTGATAGACCACCCACATGCTACTTCAGGAAACAAGCTACGAGCCTGTTATTAAATTGAAGATTAGTTTATTTATGCAACTAAAAAATTGACGTTTTCATTAGAATAACCATTGAAACTTAAAATTTTCAAAATAATCTATTGTAAATGTAGCTATTTCTCAAGCAAATACTGTTTGGAGAACTAAGCTACAAAGTGCGCCATGTTATTACTTCCCCTTTGTTCTTAGATGTAAAATATTCCCATTAGTTGCTTTGTTTTGTCTGCTGGTTATAGAATTCACAAATTCTCTAGAGATAATGTACTGCATTTCATGTTATGTCTAATACAAAAGGCATTTTTGGATTATACCATGAGACGCTTTTCTGATCTGCATAGAAACAGTTACAGGCACAATATTTCAGAGTAGGATGTTATAACGGAATCCCATCTATATTTAAGTTTTAAGTGAGGTGGCTTATTTTAGAATAGAATAGGATCCCTACAGTGCCGAAGAAGGCCATTGGGCCCATCAAGCCCGCACCAATAACAATCCCACCCATGCCCTATCCCCACATATTTACCCTGATAATCCCCCTGACACTAAGGGACAATTTAGCATGGCCAGTCAACCTAACCCACACATCTTTGGAGTGTAGGAGGAAATCAGAGAACCTGGAGGAAACCCACGCAGACATGGGGAGAATAACTCCACAGAGACAATGACCCGAAGCTGGAATTGAATCCGGCACTGCGAGGCAGCAGTGCTAACTACTGTGCTATCATGCCTTATTTCATTGTTATCAGCTTTAACTGAATGTTAACTATGAACACAATATCTGTTTAAAGCGCGATCAATACAGCCAGTGAAAATTTGCTTGATTTTTTTGGAGGCTAGGTGACTTGCATTGTTTTAGAATAGGATACAGAGAACAAATGTAATCAATCAGAATTGAAATTAATCCCAAGTGCAAGATATCTGTTAAATATCTGTGATTTGTGTTTGTCTGCATTTCTCTGCTTACATTGTAAACTGCTCAAGGCTGATCCATAAGAAACTGTTTAATAAGAATGTTCCCTCTAGTGACCTCCTGAATGTAATGATGGAAAACCTTGATGTCGTTGCTGGTGACCTATCTGCTCAAGGGGACTCGGATTCCTGTTTTACTCACTTTAGTGAAAAATTAAATATAAACTCAAAGCTGTATTGAATATCCATTTTTTTAACAAAAATTAATGGACAGGAATGTCTTCCACAGGATATTGGCTCATACTTTGTGTGGGAGCTGACTAACAACATGAAATGAAGAGCTTTGTAGAGTTACTTGGGAATCACAAAATATTTATGCTGTGTTAATAAATTGGTCCAAAAGAAAAATCAGGTCTTAGTAAGTCTTTAATATGAGGAGATATCAGCATTGATTTATAATTATTCTAAATGACACGATTGTATTTTTGTAGGAGTCAGTTCAAGTAGCATATAACACATTTCAGGTTATGTTCAATAAATGCAAACAATACTAAAACCTGATTTCTTCCAGTCCTGTACTCCTCGATGGCAGACATGCATTGGAAATACAGATGACACCCTTGGATTTGCCTTGGGAGCTTTGTTTGTAAAAGCTACTTTTGACAAAGACAGCAAAGTAATTGTAAGTGTTCTTATGTTTCAAACCTTATTAACACTCATTGATCAAAGATTGTCTCTGAACTAAAAGAACATAAACATTCTTTATAACCAAACTTGTGATTTTATTACATATCACAAGCAGGAAATTACCTATCAAACAAACTTCATTAACCTTCAAGAGAGTGCGTAAAGTGTACTAAGTAGAGTACAGACCTTTGCCACACTGTTAATTCAACTTTAAACTACATTATAACATTTATGCACTTCTGATTTTTGGTCCCATTAATGTGAGGCTTTCTAAAACAATCAATAACATTCTAAATAAAACAACTCACAGCATCCTTTAAAAAAGGTCAATTCGTCTTATGTCCCAATGTTAATAGATCTGTTTAATAATTCTAGAATTATTCACCAAAGGGAATCAAATTCCAGGAAATCAAATGATTTCAACCTCAATGTGATATCTCTGTATATACTTTTGCTATGATCCAGTTAAGGCATTGCATAGTGTTTAGTTAATGATGTTGATAACTGTGGATCTTCTTTCCAAACAAGGTCAAAATTTGCAGTAGACAATTTGTACTATATTTATGTTAATTAAAACAAAATTGCTTGGATTATTATAGAAACTTCAAACTGACTGACTTTGGTTCAACACAAATAGCTCTGTGCTATTTACACTTCCTGTTTTAGTCCAAGTCAGCTAGATTTTAAGTTTCAGGGTCAGCTGAGTTTAGCTGTTAAACCAGGTGCTGATAAGGTTCATTCAAGGATACTGAGGGAAGTTAGGGTGAAAATTGGAGAGTTATTGTTCATAATGTTCCAAACCTCCTCAGATACAGGGTTGGTGCCAGGAGATTGATTGCATTTTTTTTAATGAGGTAATAGAGAGGGTTCATGAGATTAATGGACTCCCAAAAGGCATTGGACAAAGTGCCACATAACAGGATTATCAGCTAGCCTGTGAAACAAAATGGGCAATGGCAGCATGGATACAAAATTAGTTGAGTAGTGGTGAACAGTTTTTTTTGGACTGAAGGTATGTAATGGGTTCTGCAGGGATCAGCATCAGGATCACTGGTTTTTTTGATATGTATTAATGACTGAGATTTATGTGAGGCACAGTTACAAAATTTGCAGATGACACAATATTTGGAAGTATTACAAACTGAGGGGATAGCAATAGACTTCAAGAGGCCACAGACAGGCTGGGGGAACAGGTGGAGATGTGGCAGATGAAATTTGATGTAGAGAAGTGTAAAGTGATATTTTTGGGTAGGTACAATGAGAAAAGGAAATATAAATAAAACAAAACAATGCTGAAAGGGGTACAGGAACAGAGGAACCTAAAAGTACGTAAATCATTGAAGGTGTCAGGACAAGTTAAGAAAGTGATTAATAAGGCAAGTGTGAGATTCTCTGCTTTATATTAAAAAAGGCATGAGTGCAGCTCTAACAATGTACAATTTGACACTATCCGGGACAAAACAGTCTGATTGGCACGCCATCCATCACTTCAAACATTCAGTCCCTCCACCACAATGACAGCAGTGTGTATGATCTACAAGAAGCAGTGCATCAACTCATCAAGACTTCATCAAAAGTACCTTCCAAATCCCCAATCTACCTCCAGGACAGGAGCAGTTGGTACATGGGAACACCAGCACCTGCAAGTTTCCCTCCAGGTAACACGCCACCCTGATTTGAAACTACATCACCGTTCACTGACCATCACTGGGTCAAAATCCTGGAACTCCCTCCCTCACTACACTGTGGGTGTACCAACGCCACATGGACTCAGCAGTTCAAGAAGGCAGCTCACTACCATATTCTCCAGGGCAATTAGGGACAGGCAACAAATATTGGTCTGGGCAACAAATGCTGGCCTAGCCAATGACACCTACATCCTGTGAACAAATCTGAAGAGAAAAGAATTAGAGGGCTACGGAGAAAGAGCAGGGAAGTGGGAGTAGCTGAGCTGATTTTGCAGAGCCAATATGGACATTATGGGCTGAATAGTCTCCTGTACTGTAACTATTGTGTAATTTATGATATAGCCTGTGGTATAAGTTTGAGTAATTGTCTCCTTCCTTTGACATTCAGGCAGAAGAAATGATTAATGAAATTCGAACAGCATTTAAAGATGGGTTGGACAGGCTTACGTGGATGGATGATAAGACCCGACAAGCTGCTAAGGAAAAGGTTCATAATCTCATAAATTCATAGAATCCCTACAGTGTAGAAGGAAACCATTCAGCCCATTGAGCCTGCACTGACAACTATCCCATCCAGGCCCTATCCCTGTATTTACCCTGCTAATCCCCCTGACACTAAGGGGCAATTTAGCATGGCCAATCAACCTAACCTGCACATCTTAGGAGTGTGGGAGGAAACCAGAGAACCCAGAGGAAACCCAGGCTGACACAGGGAGAACATACAAACTCCACACAGTGACCCAAGGCCAGAATTGAACCTGGGTCCCTGACGCTGTGAGGCAGCAGTGCTAACCACTGTGCCATCGTGCTGCCCACAATTGTTCAGCTTTCCTAGAGAATTCAAACTTTTTGAAACACAGAGCCAGTATGTTGTAATTGAAAAACTACAGAAATACTAGCCAAACATATCTCTTTAATATTATGTATTAATCTAACCTTACCAGCTGTCCACTTTTACTTCAATAAAGAACAAAGGTAGTTTTCTTTGCAACATTTTAGTCAAAAACAGAAGACTATCTCTCTTTGTCTTTCTTGACCTGTGTGCAGCTTTAAACATGGTTAAACTGCATCATCCTACTCAACTGTCTCTCCACCATCATTCAGCTGCCTCATCCAATTCTATTCTTATCTTTCCATCATAGCCAAGAATCACCAGAAATCGCCTCTTTTTCTCCAGCTGTTACCTCAAAGATTCTCCAAGAATCTATCCTGTCTTCATCAACAGGCTGCCAGTTGGTGAACATCATCTGAAAACAGTGAGAACATAAGAACATAAGAAATAGGAGCAGGAGTAGGCCATCTAGCCCTTCGAGCCTGCCCCGCCATTCAATAAGATCATGGCTGATCTGTCGTGGCTCAGTTCCACTTTCCCGCCCTCTCCCCATAACCCTTAATCCCCTCTCTTATCAAGAACCCATCAACCCGCTTCTTAAAAATAGTTAGCGAGGCAGCCTCCACCACTTCAACGGGCAGAGAATTCCAGAGATTCACCACCCTTTGAGTGAAGAAGTTCCTCCTCAACTCCGTTCTAAACCGCCTCCCCTTTATCTTGAGGCTGTGCCCCCTAGTCCTACTGTCTTTTTTGAGCGGGAAGAGTCTCTCCACCTCTATCCTATCCATCCCATTCATCATCTTATACGTCTCAATGAGATCTCCCCTCATTCTTCTAAACTCTAACGAGTACAAGCCTAGTTTATTCAGCCTCTCCTCATAGCTCAATCCCCTCAACTCTGGTATCAGCCTAGTAAACCTCCTCTGCACTCCCTCCAGGGCCAAAATATCCTTGCGCAGGTGCGGCGCCCAAAACTGCACACAGTACTCCAGCTGCGGCCTCACCAATGCCCTATACAGCTGCAGCAAGACCTCCCTACTTTTATATTCAATCCCCCTCGCTATGAAGGCCAGCATCCCATTCGCCTTCCTGACCACCTGCTGCACCTGCAAGCTGGGTTTTTGCGACTCATGCACAAGGACCCCGAGGTCCCTCTGCACCGTCGCCTGCTGCAGTTTTTCGCCTCGTAAGTAATAGTCCTTCCTACCATTCTTCCTACCAAAGTGGACCACCTCACACTTGCCAACATTAAATTCCATTTGCCATTTCCTGGCCCATTCGCCCAGCCTATCTAGATCCTTCTGCAGACTCTCCACACGTAAAGCTGGTGGCACCCAACTGTACCTCAGCACCATCTCTCTCATCCTTTTCACTATCTCGAATCTGTTACAAAGCTTGTCTGACATCCAAAAATTTCCTCATTCAAAATATTAGGAAGACCAAAGCCATTGTTTTAGGTCTCCAACACAAACAACGTTCCCTAGCTGCTGAATCCATCCTTCCTGGCAACTGACTGAAGCTGAACCATTCTGCTTTTAACCTCAGTGTTACATTTGGCCCCAAAGTAAACATCCAACTATATTTTCACTCCATTAGCAAGACCACTTACTTTCTCTAACATTGTTTGACTCTGCCCTGCCTCATTGTATCTGTTGCTGAAACTCTCCTTCAAGCTTTTATTACCTCTAGACTTGACTGTACCAATGCACTCCTGGCAGGTCTCCCAATTTCTGCCTTTAGCAAACTTGTAGTCATCCAAAACTCTGTTGCCCGTGCCCTGCCTTTACTCCAAGTTCTATTCACCCATTACTTCTGTGTTCACTGACCTACATTGGCTCCCACATAAGCAACACTTTGATTTTAAATTTGTTAACTTGTTTTGAAACTCTTGCTTCATCAGCTTCTGTGATCTCTTCCATCACTACAAACATTTATGTGCACTCCTTCAATTCTGGTCTCTTGAACATCTACAATTTTAATCAAACTGTGGTATTTTTAAAAGATAAGCTTGCAGACCACAAAGGTACAAACAAACAATCATTTTGGAAAGGTGTTTCTCTACAGACTGCGCAAATGGCCAATTATGTCATGTGATCAGACTCTTAAATTGGCCTTGTTCCAACTAGGAATAAACATGATTACACAACACACTCCACTGTTGGGGTCTATGCCAATGCACTGAAATTTCCAGTCTAAACCTCTCGACTTCACAATGTGTCTTTTCTCCTTTAAAGCTTGCCTCTTGACAAAACTTTTCATGGTTTGGTGATAAATGTTGTTTGCTGGCACTCCTGTGATGAGTGTTGGGATGTTTTACGATGTTAGAGAGTGGTCTACAAATACAAATTGTTATTTTCATTGAAATTTGTCATTTACGAACATTGATGACATCCTTGTGCTAATGGCTGTATGATATCCATGCATTAACTGGTAATATCTGAAAACCAAACATACTGGCCCCAAAATCCTTTCCTGTTATTAGCATTTCTGTGATACAGAATTGATGAAACCTGCTCAGATTCTGAAATTTAAGTTCATTTGAAATTTTATTCAGGAACAGATTTGTAGCAATTGTAATTTGTTTCAGAATGTTCCATTCATCATAATTCATTGTGCAACTTAATTTGTGCAAAAATACATTAAAATTAGAAGACTAATACTATTGCTAAGAAGATTAATATTCGATTCAGTCAGGTGCTTTAAAAGAAATTTAAAGTCAGTATTCCCTTATTTTATTTAAGTCTAGCCAAATGCTGAACTTACAAAATACTGTTCCTTTCAACAAATTCATTATTATTCAGTGAACTCTTGTATATTAACAAATTTTATTTTGCAGAAAATAACTTCCTGATGATGAATAAACGACAATTAAAAGTGGCCCACCAAATTATTAGCCATAACAAATGTAGCCTTGAGCTATTGTGTTGGAACCTGCAGGAAGTTCAAGGAATGTGCCAAGATATAATTCAACAGGGCCTCTATCCTTGACACTTCACTAGAAAAACATGCTATTGGGATGCTTAAAGTTTTTTTTAAACTTCTGAATGTTGAATGTTTTGTCCCCACTCTATCCCTCTCATATTCTTTAGCTTTGTGTGCCAGTTTACATCTTGTTGACGAGTGAATTAATTGTTATCCATTATATATCATACATCAAGTTGCTTTTGCTAGAGACAGACAATGCAAAATGCTATTCACTGGGATGTACCTGGAATCATTAAGAGAATTTAAATATTCTCCTGTTGTGCTTATCAACATTGCCTCCTCCTTCAACGATTCCCTCTGTCCTTTGGCATAGCCTTCAACCTACTCTTCCTTTTAAAGCACTTTGGGAAATTTATAGACAGTAGATAAGTGCAGGCTTTTGTAATTTATGGAGTATCAGCTGGCATTTAGATCAGGCCTTTTGTCTTTGTTAAATTTCCAAGATGTACCAATGAAATGGCATCCTATTAACTGAGCCTCCTTTTGCCCTTGTGAGGTGGCTGTACAAGCTTTGCATCAACTTCCTGGACAGTTTCCTTTTCTGCCACTACTTAAGCCTTGTTCTCCTCCTATTCTACTCCAGGGCAGTGCTCCTTTGCAGGGTGAAGATAAGTAAAATATAGTAAACTACAGAAAAGCTGAAAACCTTGGCCAGGCCCAAGGTATACATCCTCAGACAGGTCGTCCCATATAAACTTTTCTTTAAGCATCCCAATAGCATGCTAAATCAAGATCTGTGTGCCATGTGCCTCATTCTCCCCAGCACTCATTTAGCTATTTTCTAAGTAATTTATTTGCCAGGGCAGCGGCAGTTTTCTGTTGGTCACCAATCCAGTCTTACTAACCCTTCAAAATACTTAACACAAATCAACAAATCACGAGAGCTGTGAGGATAGCAAGCATTAATTTGCATGATCCTTTGGGTTCATGCAAGGAATCCGTTGAATTTGTGTTAAGAACTCCATTTATGTTGAATACAAGAGTATCCCAAATCCCAGAAGGATAATTGACTCACTGGTTTTCAGTCGTGTATATTTTCAATTTGGTATAATGTGAGGAAAGATATGCAAGCCAGAGAGGAACTGTAAAATCTTGTGATCATTTAATAAGCAATACTTATTTATTTAAAGCAAACACACACTTAACTACAATAATGACCATACCCACACAGTATCACAAGTTATCCTTTGTTCCCACCTATCTATATTTCCTGGACTCTGAGAACTGCCCTTTTTCCAAAACAACATCCTATGCTATATAACTCTATGAACAAAAGACAATATATAGTTACCACCCCACAGATTATTTTCCAGGTTTGGGAAGCTGTCTTCAGTTCAGTGTAGAAATTGTTTTCTGATAAGAGTTTTGGTTTAATCAGCAGCCTTTTAGCAACAACTTGTTTTTGGGAGAGCCAGCTTTCTAGATCTGGGTATGGCTATGATGGTAGCTGATTCTCTATCCTCCTTATCTTGCTGTGGATATGTTGTTTTCTTCCCTTTGATGTTACCCATCCTGTGGATCAGGCTTGTTGCATATGGATACAAATTATTCCCTTATCTTTCCACTTTGAAGCCACCTCTTCTATACACCATTGTTTCCCCTTGGTCACCCAGGTAAACACTTGTTTTCGACTGTTATCTACTCCCTTAACACCCCTTCAAACAGCTACACTTATCAGACTCCTTTTATTCTATTTATTTTATCCCAATTTCGTTTTTTAATCTTGATTTTCCTTCATTCTTAACACCCGCATGTTGCATCTGCAAATTTCAGTTTTGGACACTTAATACCTACTGTTGCTTGAACCCTGTGATAGAAACATCTTGATGCAGCTGTATGCAGGTGGCAAGGAAGCCCTTTCTATTCATAATGGTGGGCAGCACAAAGTCTATCAATTTCCTGCAGTTTGGAACTTGTTTGTAACTCATTTTAAATTGTTACATTATTATCGATTATCAAGAACTTAATGAATACACTTCTGTTTATTTTTTACCCCATGTTAGGCTGATGCCATCTATGATATGATAGGTTTTCCAGATTTCATTTTAGACATAAAGGAGCTGGATGAAGTTTATGATGGCGTGAGTAAATATTCCTAAAAGGATTGAGATACTGAACCAATTTCTTCTTTTATTTGTTATTTTGCTTTGCAAACTTTGCTCGTCTGTCTCCAAAACATTTGAATCTATTTGCAGATTTCTCTGAAAATAATGCAGTGCTTATCCAGCCTGATGACCCTTAGAACCATAGAATCTCTACAGTGCAGAAGGAGGCCCATCGAGTCTGCCCCAATTCTCTGTAAGAGCATCCTACCTAGATCCAACCCCCACATATTTACTACAGCTAATCCACTTAACCTACACACCTTTGGACACTAAGGGGCAATTTAGTGTAGCCAATCTACCTAACCTGCTCATCTTTGGACTGTGGGAGGAAACCAGAGCACCCTGTGGAAACCCACGGAGACAGTGTGAGAACTTGCAAACTCCACACAGTCACCCAAGGCTGGAATCTAACCTAGTTCCCAGAATTTGAATTTGATTTATTATTGTCGCATATATTAGTATACAATGAAAAATATTGTTTCTTGTGCACTATACAGACAAAGCATATCGTTCATAGAGAAGGAAAGGAGAGGATGCAGAATGTAGAGCGCTGTGAGGCACCAGTGCTAACCACTCTGCCACCTTAGGAATGATTAATTTCTAATTTAATCTCACTAACCAAAATGGTTATTGGTCATTGGGGAAAGGTTGGAAACCATGTAATGCAAAATTTGTAGTGACTTAAATGGCAGTCATGGTTTTTGTACAGAAAACTGCTTGTTACTTTGAACAATGCTTCGCAACCTACAGTCTGAAAGTGCAGGTGGTCACATAAACCATGGACAAAAACATATCTTTCGAAAGTGACCACATTTATTGAACATTTCCACCACCATTATGACCTGATAATGTTTTAAAATTACAACTATGTACAGTTAAAATGACTCAGAAATTGATATACATATGAATGTTTCCACTTAACTTTAACAGCATGATTTAGAATATAAATTTGCATTTATGCATATTAAACTAATCCACATAAGAATTGATGCACAAGTATCTTTCAGCAGAACTATTGCAAATGTTGATCATCTTGTGAATAGCTTTAATGTATTTTTAAATTATCATCTACATATCACAGGTAAGCCAAGCTTTGAGTACAAATCGCTACAGAAGTGAGAAACATTATTTCATGTCACAGAAATAGTCTCTTTGTTTCTGTGTGCTTTTGTTCAGATTTCAGGAACATTGCAATGTTCATTGTGCTCCAAGATTTTCTGCTTATTTAAAGAGACAATGAATCCAACACAGCTTCAGTACCAAGGTCATTTACTATTTAGCTTGAAGGCTTAAAACTTACAGTCTGATTGAGGCAATGGAAAGTATTTACAGAAAATTATGGGGGAGAAATTTGTTTTTATAGCAGTAGTGCTCAGACCAGTGTCAATTCCCTGGGGCAAGCGGTGCCATGGGCTGATATTGGCATGGCTTGAAATGGCAACATGCAAACAATTTTTTTCCACCCTGCACGTTAACCATGTGCAAAGCTCAACATGATCCATGAGGAGTTGAGTGCAGCCAAATGACAATGCAGTGCAAGGGCTGGATGTCAGAATCATAGAACGTAATCCCTACAATGCAGAAGGAGGCCATTTGGCCAGTGTGGCCTGCACTGACAACAGTCCCACTTGGATCCTATTCCCGTAAACCCACATATTTATCCTTATAACCCCTGACACTGAGGGGCAATTTAGCATGGCCAAACAATCTAACCAAGACACCTTTGGAGTGTGGGAGCAAACCTGAGCATCCGGAGGTAACTCACACGGGGAGAACGTGCAAACCCCACACACTCACCCAAAGCCAGAGTCAAACTTGGGTCCCTGGTGCTGTGAGGCAGCAGTGCAAACCACTGCGCCACCCACAGAATAGGAGTACTTCATGAAGCATAATAGAGTTTTAGACCTATAGCTTTCCCTTTGTTACATCGACTATCACACAGCCATCAATGCCTAACTTCTGACAAAGATATATACCCATATTTTTCTCAAGTGGCACTATCTCACTCCTGCTAGTGCCCAACTTTCTAGCTTCGATCACTATAGCACCCTGAAGTGCAACGACAGTATTTCGATTAGCTAATTACTCATTATGTGTGAGATCCGCACATTGGGATGAAGGTGTATGCAGCACCTGGGGAGCAGCAATCACAGTAGCTCCACTCAGGACAACATTATCTGCTCTACTACTTAAGAATTGTCAGTGATATTCAAAGGAATTACAAATAAAAGTTAATTTCATTTAAACTTAACGTGCATCATTCTTCAAATTTTGTTGAGCATCTAACAATAATTTGTATCTTTTCATTTTTGCACCAGTATGAAGTATCAGAGGATTCATTCTTTCAAAATATGTTGAACTTCTACAACTTTTCAGCCAAGATTATGGCTGACCAGCTTCGGAAACCACCGAACCGTGACCAGTAGGTGTTCTGAAATTTGTGTTCACCTTACAAAGCAGCACTATTTTGTTAAGTATAAAAATAGGAGAAAATAACATGGAAGGAACGCTATCAGTAAAAAGATTCATTTCTAATTATAACCTTTTCTTTAAATGATGTTATAACTAACCACATTGCTTGGATAGTACAAGAACATGTGATATTTTGAAATATCTGTATTGTTTTCTCAAAATGTTCTGACAGGCTTGAGGATTTTCAAAGTTGCTGAGGCATTTCAGTATGCTGTTTATCATAAAATAGAATCATAGAATCTCTATGGTACCGAAGGAGACCATTCGGCCCATCAAGTCTGTACCAATCACTATCCCACCCAGGCTTTATTCTCGTATTCCCACACATTTACCCTGCTAATCCCCCAGACACTGAGGGGCAATTTAGCATGGCCAATCCACCTACCCTGCACATCTCTGCACTGTGGAATAAAACTGGAGCACTCAGAGGAAACCCACGTAGACACTGGTAGAAAATGCAAACTCTACACAGTCAGTGACCTGAGGCTGGAATTGAATCAAGGTTCCTGCGCTGTGAAGCAGCAATGCTAACCACTGTGCCACCCTGTGAAGAATATTACAGGAATAAATTTGGCAAATTCAGAGGCTAGGAGCATTGTGGAGCTCTGGCGATCAATGGTTTAAGCAGAAGTTTTTGTATGTTTTAATTGTCAGAAGCTACTGTAGAGGCCACTGACCATCCAAATTTCCAGTGTGCACACCTGGGGCAAAGAACATAGTTTCATAAAACCTATATACATGCACATTTTGCAAGGTGTAAATATAAGTCAGAGGTTTAAATAGTGCTCTGGTTTATTGAAGCAATTTAATGAATATTGAATATATTTTCTGTGAACCTTCTACTGTTATGACATTAGTACTGTTTTAAATTCTGCATTAAAATTTTAATATATGAACAAGAAAGAAATAATGTTTTGACAGAATTTCTCCATGGGAACAAATGACTGAAATTAAAAGAACGGACTTCAGGCAACATTTCTTTCCATAATGCACCCTGAGAGTGACTTGTAAATAGTTGCTAAACTTTAGATTTTTATTTCCTTTTGTATGTAATGAAAAAGTACCCTTGCATATTAAATTTTATCTCTCAAAATTTTAAGAAAAATAACCTAGATAAAATTTACCAAAATAATGATCGCTGCACGATGTAATTAATTCTCTAGTGCAGTTGGAATATTTCTGAAAGCTGGAATAATGCAATATGCAAGTAAAGTGCTCTTTCTTCTTTGGAAGACTGGTATAGTACATTAATAAACCAGAATTAACAGTGGTTCCTGTACTTTTCTTCTAACTATAGATGGAGCATGACACCACCTACTGTAAATGCATATTACTTGCCAACAAAAAATGAGATAGTCTTTCCTGCTGGTATTTTGCAAGCACCGTTCTATGATAGAAGCAGTCCAAAGTAGGTACTTCAGTCTGTGTTTTTCTCCGCTTTGATGTCTTCTTTAAATGCTGATCAAAAAAAAGCAGGTCAAATAACAATATTTCTTTTTAATAATAGATCTTTGGACTTTGGAGGCATTGGAGTGGTGATGGGTCATGAATTAACACATGCCTTTGATGACCAAGGTACACAATAGAGACAAGCTCAGAAATTCTCGCAGCATAATGACACTACCAGGCATGAACTTGAGGTGCCTATCTGGTCTTGCCATGATCCCACCCTGAATTCCAAGAATGGGATTTTTTTTAAGCATTAAAGGGTGGAGGTCCATACCAGGACTGGCAGTAACCCTGCTTAATATTGAGGCAGTACATTGCTTCTCCATGGTGGATGGCACTAGCCAAGCTCATTGGAGATTTGTGCAACAAAACCATCTTATTGCTGTTGCTCCGTTAGAGGTGGGCCTCATTTTTGAATGGAATGGATCTATCGGGAATTAATTACCAGTTGATATAGCATTGATGGGGTCCATAGGCAATCTTGGATGTCAAGTACACATTCTTTGTGCAAGCACCCTTGTCGTTTGCACAAGCGAGGGGTATGTGAGGGGCACCTGATAGGGAAACCAGGGGTCCCAGCAGAGATAATTATAAATAGAATATCAGGACAGAGTGATGTGTGGGGAAGAAATTTCTTCACTTCCGAAGTTCTCCTAGCAAGCAGTCTGGTGAGATTTGTTTCTATCCCAGTTTCTTGCCACACAAAAGAACAGATTGTAATGATTGTGTGATGTTAATGTTTTCTGTGTAACAACAGCAGGGATAGTACAAGAAAATGGTGTTGAAATATAAGGGATGAAATTCTCCCCAAAAAAATTCTAAATGTCGAATTCACGTGAAAACTGGAATATTTCACGCCAGTTTTTCAGTGGGAATTCAGAGGAGAATCTCCCACACTCTGTGCACTGCAGAGGTCTTCAGCGTGAATATCATTAAATTTCAAGAGGCGGGGCCTATTCCCACTGGAGAGGCTGAAATTAGTGTGCTGAGTAGGCTACTGTGCATGCGCTGATCTGTCAGTGCTGAGATTGACACGCGCGCAGTGGCCCCACTCTGAGGGCCTCCTGGTTGCTGGTCAGTCCCCCAACATCAGCTCTCTGCCACCACCCCCCCCATGGCCCGTTCGCTGGCCACCCAACCATTTCCAGGCCTAGCCCTAACCCCCGTCTCCCAGCCTGCTGTGATCGTCAACTCTCCCCCAC
Organism: Carcharhinus amblyrhynchos; assembly: GCF_965287045.1. Taxonomy (NCBI): domain Eukaryota; kingdom Metazoa; phylum Chordata; class Chondrichthyes; order Carcharhiniformes; family Carcharhinidae; genus Carcharhinus; species Carcharhinus amblyrhynchos. The sequence goes on from NC_137326.1 coordinate 111,213,139, forward strand.
CGACAGTTACCCCCACCCCTGGAGTCAGAGACCCCCTTCCCCCCACCCCTGCAGTGCCGAACACCCCCCCCCCCCCACCCCCCTTGCTGGCTGACCGCCCCACCTGGATGAGCACCCCCCCCTCAGCCTGCCCCGATCACCGGCCTCCCTCCTTCCCCCACCGATCCCTGTGCAGAACAGCAACAGGACCCCCACCGTTCGCCCCCTAGGCCCCTCTCTGGACCCTGCTCCATATGCCCCACCCCTTTGGCACTGCCTTATGCCCAATGGACAGTGCCAAAGTGCCCCTTGGGCATTGGCATTTTGTCCATTGGGCAGAACCAGGGGGCCCAGGCTGGCACTGCCAGGGTGCCAATGCCTGGTGGCACTACTCCCCTGTGGCCTGACCCCTTGGGGGGGGGGTGGGGGGCACAATTGCCTCCCCCTTCACTCCAGTGGAGTCATGCTGCCTGAAAGTGGGGAGCTAGTGTAATCCCCACTGGAGTGAAATATCCTAGTGGGGTGGGAGACGCAAGTGGGCGTGGAGTCATTATTCCCAGGCCTGCTTATCAAATTCAAGTAATATTAAAGTGACCGTTTAAATAGTCTGTTCATCTCCCCACTGATTTCCAGTGCAGAGCAGACACTGCTGGAAATCCGGCACTGGGTGATGCAAGTACAGTGAACCGGACCAAATTCTCCCGGGCCACTGCAGTAATTTCTTAGTGCAGCAGGATGGGAGAATTGCAGCCAATATTGGCCACGATCACATTGAATGCTGTGGTGGGCTCAAAGGGTTGAGTGCCCTACTCCTCTTTCTTATGTTCTCAACTTCTCTTGTGCAGGGAGAGAATATGACAAAGATGGTAATTTACAACCATGGTGGCAAAATTCTTCAGTTGAAACTTTTAAGAATAAAACTGAGTGTATGGTGAACCAGTACAACCAGTATACAGTAAACGGAGAACATATCAACGGAAAGCAGACGTTGGGCGAAAACATTGCAGACAATGGTGGCCTCAAGGCTGCTTATCATGTAGGTTGATCATTTTTGCATAAGGTATCTATTATGAAAGGAGACAGACAGTTTAAATAAACAGTGAGATAGGTGGCAAACTAAATTATTTAGAGAAATATGGAGTAGTAAGTATTTGAGAGAATGAACAATGAAGGGAAGTGTACCCTAAACAGCAAACGTGGTGAAATTAATCTTGCCAAGCGAGCAGATACACAAGGATGTAAATTCTTTCTGGGTAATAGTACAATAATCACCTGTCCATTATACCACTCGCCCATTATTCACTCTCATATGTATAGAACTGAGTATCAAAAGCAGCATATAACAGGCAGCTGCTATGCTTCCACCTAAGACAAATTACTCTTTAAAGCTGCAAAATATCTGTTGGGATAGCAAGAAGAGATCAGAATGAGTTGTTGAGGAACTAAATTGCCTCCCTTGCTGTAGAAGTGACGTGATGGTTTAATTATCTAACTCAATGTTATATGCAATGAGTCAGGCTGAGAAGGAAGAAGAACTAAATGCAACAATGAACTGCAATTGCCACTTGACTTCTGACTTCCCCGTCTCCCCCACCCTCTCTCTGTCTTTACAGAGACAGTATGGCTTTCTTTTCAAATGTGTTGGAAAAGTAGAGGTTGTAGGAGCTGTTACGAATGACCATCTTTCCCAGTGTTTATGCACTGCTTTCTCCTACAAGGAGGATGATGATGTTGAGTTGATAGATTGGTTTTATTGCTTGCGTGCACTGATGGGAGTAGAACTCAATCCTGGGGGATGTCACATTGAAAACCAATTACAGTGGATAGATGAGCCGACTTATACACCAGGTGGGTCAGCAACAAGATCTCAAATTTGCAGCCTCAGACCCTATCAAACTGATCCATTAGGCATGATGCCTTCATGATCTGTTGGTGGCTGTACCTTGCCAAGTATGCAGGATAGTATTTCAGGATACTGAGGTGAATTTAATGTGAATTTATTGTATTTCACTTGCTCACCGCTTTTAGGTTATCCAGACTGTAACTTAAAATATTGAGGATTCTATAATCAGACATGTTAATCACATGTCCAGCCTGGTGAAACTGAACCTTTATAAGCCATCAGTGTTATGCATGCTGTTTTGTAACTTGACACCAATGATGTTATCACAGCACAGGTGGAAAAGGTCAAATCACTTGATGTGACGGCAGTGGTAGATTGACAACCCCCACGCTTGCAGTATAATGGCAAGCACAACTTGGTATATAGTGACTTGTGATCAGATTTGAAGCCAGACTGAAGTGATTCATAGAGGGAGTTTTGGACAAGCTTGAAACAGAGCTTGGAGATAGCCAAAGGATTTTAGGGAATAAAAGGAGATTGGAGAGAGTTGGCAGTGGAGAGGGCAAACTTCTTAAGTGTGTCTTTTTAAATAAGGGATAATAAATCTAGTGTGGATCTAGCTTTTATTTCTTAAAACAGTAACATTCCTATCCATGTCCATATTCTGTGTTTGACAAATTTGTAAATTGCACATTAGCTCACCTCTGTTCCATTCAAATCTCAGGCTTATAAATCATGGGTGAAGCAGAACGGAGAAGAAAAGATATTGCCTGCTGTTGACTTGACCAACCACCAGCTCTTCTTTGTAGGGTTTGCACAAGTAAGAATTGTGAAAAGTCAATAAATTAAAAGATTTTGATTCACTTATTTTCTCAAAATTGTAAGTTTTTCTTATTGAATGCTTTAAAAAGCCACTTCCAGAAACCTTTTGTATTTGAAACTCTGTTTAAAAATAACATTATACTCTCTGAATAATGGGCACAATTGTTCTGTTAGTTATTCTGACAGGGATAAGAGGGATCAGTCGAAAAGGTATTTGTAGGATACTTACCATTTTCAACTGTGAGGGAGAGGGATTTAGAAAAGCTTTGACACTTTCAGCTACATTACTACTACATTGAATATCATAGTTGTAAACAGAAGCAAATTTTGTATTTAAATGAAAAACTGAGGCACACTTCATATTGTCCAAAGTAAAGTAAGAAACTCTGGTTAAAAGCAATTGGCAAATACAGAAATACCTGACTCTTAGTAATATTGTAATCATGTTCACAGTGTAATTGAGACAATTATGATAGTAATTAAAATGAATGGACTATGAATTGGAATATGTTGTGAAATTGTTTTAAATATCAATGTTAAAATGTTTGTAATATAATACTACTTGTATTATTTTGTTTGCCTTTTCGATTCTATAGGTGATACATATGTAACACTGATAGATTTGATTTCTGTTTCCCTAACAGGTATGGTGCTCAGTGCGTACACCAGAGAGCGCACATGAAGGCCTTATTACAGACCCACACAGCCCAGCGAAATTCCGGGTTATTGGAACATTATCAAATTCCAAAGACTTTGCGGAGCATTTCAGCTGTCCAACAGGGACTCCAATGAATCCTGGAGAACAATGCGAAGTGTGGTAGTTGTGAATGTTGTACTGATGGAACTTTACACTGGATAGTTCTCAGAAATTTGAAAAGCTATACTGAAGCTCTGACTGAAGAGGAAATCATGATAAAATAAAACATACATTAATCATGCACTTTTTTGTACCACAAACATTAAAAGATTATTAAATGTTAAAATGCATATTAAATGTCTGCGTGTTTCACTATCTTGTGCACACAAAATCTTAATATGGTAGAACAATCTATAGCTTCATTATGAGGAGACAATAAGGATGAAATATTTTATGTGCTGGAAGATGTACATGATCCAATGTATGGGTTGTGGAGTCATGCTTGTTTCCCACACTGAGTAATAGTGTTCATATCATTACCAAACAGCCTGATGCTGTGCTTTTTTTTGTACCGTCAACTGAAAATTGTAGCCTGGTGATTGGCACACTTCGGGGTGAAGTTTTGATATGTTTTGTGTTATAAGTCTTTAGCCTATTGTACAGTGCCATGCAAAAATGAAATTGCCCAAGATAACTTGAAAATAAATAGTGTTTTGCCTTTGTAAATTCGGTATTATGGCAAACATTCTGAAACTGAATAGCCATCTTAGCCCTTCATAATAGTTTATTTTCAGTGGGAAAGCTTAAGTAATTTGTCTGTATTTTTTCAGCCCTACTAAAACTAACAGAACACACAGGGGAGACTCAGCTATACTGGTAGTCTGCATCACTGTGGTATTGTAGGTGAAAGGGTTACAGATCTTTGTGCTTGTGTGCTCAAAGACAGACTGCGATTAAAACACTGGAAAAATAACTCTGAAAGGCTGAGGCACACTTCTTATCAAAGTGAAGAAATGTAAGTTACAAACTTAACATCATTGTTAAAAGCAAATAAATTAATTGTCACAAATAACTAAAACATCTTACCACCCTTTGCAAAACAATAATCCCACATTTTGAATTGAGTACTATATGAAAACATTTAAAGGCATCCAAAATAAATGAATCTTTGAAAGAATTCTGTAATGTTGAGTTGTAAAAGAAAATGATGGAAAAATGAAAGATTATAAAGACTGGACTGCAATGGAGAGTGATTGGCATTTCAAAACCAATGTGATCAGATTGGAAAAATTTAAAGACTTTGGAAAATATGAATGACTTTTTTTGCTACCTAGAGTTGCCAATCAATGACCAGCTACACCATGGGTGCAATTTACTACCCTCCTTTGGTGGGTTTGGTGAGGGACGTTTAATCAGTGGGGATGGTGGTGGATGGGGACTACACTGCCTTTCCATCTCCACCCAGCTACATCCATGTTGGAAACATGCATGGACAGACTCACCAATTAAATGGGCAATTAAAGCCTCCTTAAAGCAATTGCAGTCGGAGGATCTCACTAAATGGGGAGCATGATGAACAAACCTGCGTGGGGTTTGCTTGTGGACTCCCCGGGGTTGGGGTGAAGTCCCTTGTTCAAAGATTTTAAGTGCCTGATCAAGGGACCCGGCATGAGTAAGGAGGGAAACCACTGAAAGCCACCCATGCCCTAGCTATTGATCCACCTCACCCACTACCACCATACCTCACCCCCCCCCCCCCAACCACCACCACCACTGCCCTTCCCCGCTCCTCCCCATCACTCACCAGTGAACTGAGAACCATTGACAGTACTAAGCCTTAGGTGGGTATCATGCCATCAGCAGCCAGCACCTCTCCAATGGCACCGCTGTTCAGTAGAGCGGCTGACCTCTAGGGGTCCCTGATCCTGGGCCAGGTCTGCTGCTGCTGCCCACCTAAGTGATTGAGTGGCACTTAATGCAGCAGGCATACATACACATAGTCCCCCCACTGGCTCTTCAGTCCGTGGGTGAGAACTCCATTGCCTCCATTACATATTGCTCTGAGTGGGTATGGAAATTATACCCTGGAGTGTGGTATGATGTCTTAATGCTAGTGTGCTGATTAAAATCATGGAACAATTTATGTATTGGTCAGGCATATTTCCATATTAAAGAAGGTCAGATGATGTTAAAAGAATGCACTGCAAAATGACTGCTTTTGAAATAACAAGTCAGTAAAGATAAAAATTACCTTGCAGTCCTGAATTTGTAGTTCTTCATCAGGAAGATGGCTCAAATCAAGTAATTTAAATGCGATACCAAGGTGATAGACATAAAAGATATACATCATAATATAAAACTGACTTTTCAGAAATCCAAAGATTGTTCTTAAGAACAAATAGGGACTTGTCACTAATGCTCACACCTCATGAAGAAATAAAAAACGTTATGTCATGGTTACCACATACACTGCTTTTATTATCCACTGTCTTTTACGCTCCTGCTTAGATTTCATTTTCAGTGCATGTAGCTTGTTAGAATTGGCTACATGGTTATATTAGACCGGAAGTATTTTTCATCTGCTTTTCCCTTAATGCAATGCCATTGTATGACTTACTATAAAATATTAGACTGATTATATTCCCTTTGGGCAGAATTTACCTTTTTTCAATTAAAGTATTCTTGATTAACCATTCTCTTTCACTTTTGACCATGTCTATAGACAACTGTTGATCAATTATTACTGGCCCACTGTCTTGGTCATCATCTCTATAATATTTAATGGTAATTATTGAAGATCTTGGCCAGGCATATAGTTGCCTTCTCTGTCAAAAGTTTACTTTGAAAAAAAAAACCAAAGACATATTACTTTATATTGATTGGCTGCCTTGTCAGTGGAATGGTAAGGGGCCAAGCATGTGCAGGTTCACTACAGGACATGAAGTTCTTGTGCAATTCCTGTTTATATTAATCATTATGTCTGGAGGATAACCTTTAATTGAATGACCACTCTGATTTCAAAGTTTTCATTTTCAAAGCTGGGACTTCTACCTTCCTAAGAGATTTTGCCTCCCCTTCTCTTTTAATCTTATTGATTTTTTTACGTCTTCTAAGAGGAAGTAAGCAGTTTACTCCTCCACCTCTCCCAATTTAAAACAAGCATCAAGTAGTGAAAGGCTTTTCCTGGTGATTGTTGCTATTTTTCCTTCCCTCTTGCAGCAAAGTATGTCTCACTGAAGTTATTTCAAAATGGCACAGCCAAGACCAGGAGCCAAGCTTGGTGCAATACCACAGTACACTTCGGCACTACTGCATTGTGCTACTTTTACTTATTAATTGGCAATAATTACAATTTTTTTCTAATTAATCATACATACAGACACAAATGAGTGTTCCAATTAGTGCTTTTCTTTGGGTTGGGGAAGGAAATATATACCTGGACAGAACTAATAAGTCTCGACTATGATGCTGTCTGTGCATTGTTTTTCATCCGATGCTTTCTTCATTTGTGAACAATTTATCACCATCACTAGGGATTCTCCATGAACAAAGATGGTTTTTAAGAATGCATTTATTGTGCAAAATAATCAATGATTCAGGGTAGAACAAACACTAAAAACTTAATTAAGCTGGGACTACCTAAAAATCTGTAATTTATCTCAGCCATTCATTGTACATAATAAGGTGGAAGTTCTGCAGGTCTTTTGAGGGTGATCACTGATAGGCAATGACCAGAGTGGTGACTGCCAGCTCGGGATGGGACATCCAAGGCCCCAGTCACACCTGAGTAAAAAAGTGCTGCTTCAGCTATAAAAAGCCTCCCAGCCCTCGCTGCTCCTCATCGGATGTCAGAAGGATAGCCTTGCATTGTTTCCACACCGCGCCTCTCCCCCACCCACCCCCCCCGATAATCCCTGCTTTTTGTGGCCATGTTCCTTCTGTCCACTGTTTGTCTAAATGAGTATCTGGAGCAAACATCTGGTGGATCTACATCCACTTCAATTTTAGCCTTTTCCCTTGGAATTTTGCCCCAGTCCTCTTGCCAAACAGTTGGAATTTTCACCCCAAAATGTATTCAGGTTGATGAATTTCTATTTCTGCAAGTACAACATTTAATAGGATGACCGTGATTGTCAGAAATCTGAACAAAAAAAATTCAACATGTAACCCATGAAAAGAGTTTACGATTGCAACAGATGATCCTTTCTACTCATCAATATTTTATGCAATAAGCAGATTAAATGTAAAACAGATTTATTCAATGGTTGTATTTATAGAGCTTTAATATTTTCATACAAAATCAAGTAACCTATTACCTTTTGCTGCTTAACATGTACTGGTTGAGATTCATGTCTGAAACAGCCAGTCTTTTTCAAATGAGTAGCACCCACATAATTATATGTGCGAAAATAATGTTAAGTTTTACAAAGTACAAAAGCAGCTTTTCAAAAATTCTACAATTGAAAGACTTGGGTTAAACAATCATTTTAAAGTCAAATGAATTGGCTAGATAAAATGCCAAACCTTGGAATATATTAACAAGCTTTACGTTGAATACTGTTTTGAGGTAGTAATTATTTTCTATGAAGATTTTTGATTTGCTTAAGATTAGGTTGATGTTACAATAAGAGTTTCTGACATGGTCTCAATCAGGAAATACTGCCAGAATTGCCCATGTTTCCACTGAGCAGAAAGTCATAAAGTTATCACTAAATTTTATACTGCTGTTTTTGAAACGCATGCATCGTTGTGATGATATGCCGAGCTTTAATGACCTATGTTATTTCCGTTTCACTTTGGAACCCCAAACATGTTGTCGGTTTCGATTGTCTCAAATTAATGTGATTCACCATCACACTAATGATCGAGACATTGAGAGTTTAGAGCTACCAGTCTTCTTTCTACTCGGGTCCCTTGGGGCAATTAATATTGGGATCCAACTGCTTTCTTTCTGAAAATGTCATATGGTGGGAAAAGCCTTATTATTATGAAATGATTGTTAACTGCTTCAGCTTCTGTGGAAACATTGATGTAGAGTGGTATTAAAGCAGCATTTATATACGTATTAATAAAACAACCTGAACGTCTCAAATTCTGTGTGTCGGTTACTAAAGAATAAGTTTTGCCATTTGTCGATATTGTGAGAATGGTTCCAGGCTCATTCTAATGCACACATTTGACAGAATCTTGTAAATTAGTATAATTCTTTAGAGAAAAGTCACGAATAAATTCCTTTTCCAGTGATTTAAAAGATGATGAACATTGAATGGAGCCGATTTCAAAACTGCTACTGGACCGTTACCTATTAATATTTAATCAAAGCAAACATTCAATAATAGTGATAGTAAGTTTAAATGTATTCCTCTTCATAACATTTAATCTTAGTGAATGATTCTGATAACAAAAACTTCTTTAAAAAATCCTCTTGAATAAACTGGTTTAAAACTAATATTGCAAATTAATATCTCTCTACAGCGTTATTAACACATATTATTCCTGGATTAAATGCTTTTGCCTAATGGATGCTTAAAAACCTTTAGAATTAATTGGCTGCTTCACAATTATATGTATTTTAATATTTGACAATATCATCATCTAGTGGCCGTTTGAACAATTACAATTTATCATTTGCAGGCTAGGATGGAATTGCCTTCACAGCTCAAGTCCTCTTAGCAATCATAAAACAATCCTATCCCCAAGAAGAAGTTTCATAATCCAAAATGTTAAGTTCAGTGGATTGTACTGTCAACCAAAAAAACATACACACATGCAAAAATATACCTACGTTTGTGTCTAGCATGTATTTGTTAAAGATACATTTTACATACATATATTGTCAAAAATGTTAAAATATAGAAAAAATATCTGACATTGATAGCCTGACTTCTTTTACAAAGAGTTCAGAATTTACATAGTGTTACAAATGTAGAGCAACTTCCCTTATTGATAAGCCTCTGGCTGACCTCAGAGTGCTGATTTCCTCACAGCTGTGGCCTTAAACTTACTGAACAAGTATGAAACAGCAATATCTTAGCAACTATATCAAAGGGCCACATTCTAGATTAGGCTCTATCCAGGAACAATGCTACAGGTGAAATGCTATTTTCACTAAATTGTCCCCCTTTTTATTGCAAGTGCCATTTTTTCACATTCCCTAAGGCTGGTAACTTTTTTTTATTAATTAATAGGATTTGGGCATTGCTACCTAGGCCAACATTTATTGCCCATCCCTGAGGGCATTTAAGACTCAATCACATCACTGTGGATCCAGAGCAGGTAAGAACAGCAGATTTCCTTCCCTAAAGGACATTAGTGAATCAGATGGGTATTTCTGACAATTGACAATGGTTTCATGGTCAGCATTAGACTTCTAATTCCAGGCTCTATTATTGAATTCAATTTTCACCATCTGCCATGGTGGCATTTGAACTCGAGTCCCCAGGGCAATACTCTGGGTCTCTGGATTACTAGTCCATTAACAATGCCACTACACCACAGCCTCCCCTAAATACTTTAAAAAAGTAAAGATTCAAATATGCAAAGCAACATATGTAATTAATATTATTTCCAGACACGCCTTAGAAACAAATGGATGGAAAATGTCACTTTTTTTTGTACAATGTATAGTTATGTCATAACTATTTCAATTTCTTCCAATATGGAATAAATGTGTATGCACAATAAATTTTTAGTTGGACTCACATGCCAGGATTAGGCTGGTATTCACTTAAAACAATTCAACAGTATTGCATCTAGTCTGTGTTAAGATACATCTTTTCTGGCAATACTTTTGAGTAGAGAACTCACATGAGTAAGTGGGACAGAATAATTTACCATCGCCTCGAACATTTGCTTCTTCTGAAAATTATTAATTTTAAAATAGTTTTTAAAAATTATTTCCCTTCCTCTTTGCACCTATTTTTTCTCCCTCGCCTTCTCTCCTGAAGGCTGACTTGGGTAGGTTGGCTAGGTTCCATGGGTGCCATTGCCACTTACCATATGGACCATTTTTCAGAGATGGCCCTAGATGTTCACTTTTTAGCAGGTTATTCAAGTACAGAAGAGTTAGCTAAGCCTACTTATGTCCTCCACCTAATGACCCACATATGTACATTTTGATTTGATTTATTATTGTCACATGTATTAACATACAGTGAAAAGTGTTGTTTCTTGCATGCTATGCAGACAAAGTTTATAGAGAAGGAAACAAAAGAGTGCAGAATGTAGTGTTACGTCATAACTAGGCTGTAGAGAAAGATCAACTTAATGCAAGATAAGTCCATTCAAAAGTCTGGCGGCAGCAGGGAAGAAGCTATTCTTGCAACGGTTGGTACGTGACCTGAAGACTTTTGTATCTTTTTCCCGATGGAAGAGGGAATGTCTGGGGTCCTTAATTATGCTGGCTGCTTTGCCAAGGCAGGGGGAAGTGTAGACATTTCCAGAAAGGTTCAGTGGCTAACAACCAAGAGCAAGGATTCTGGCTGAGTGCCCATCCTAATGGAAGACATGGAAACTAATTATAGCATTTGTACATGGCTAACTCAGGAGAAACAACATTTTATGTTCCAGGTCAGTATTGCTCAATTGGTGATCTCAAAGGATCCACCTCCACAGACAATTAGCGCCCAGAACAGTTTAAAAATAAAAAGGAAACAGATTAAAATAATATTAAACTCAATAAAACAAATGTCAAACAGTACTAATGTAATAACGTGCAAAAATCAATTTATGATTTTATAAGGGGTATTACTTTTACTTGGCAGAATGTATTTTCAGAACTATTTTAATTAAATTGCAATTTTTAGGATGAGATGAACAAAGAATGATGAAAAGTACAGCACAGAAACAGGCCCTTCGGCCCTCCAAGCCTGCACCGATCATGATACCTGCCTAAACTAAAACCATATGTGTCATTTAACATTTGTTACTATCTCTGTGACCAATCTGAAACCATTAAAACTGTAAAATCAGACAAGTAGGAGAGTCAGCTGCCATTGGCCCTAACAGCTTGTTGACGGGTGGTTCAGCATGAGGCTCTACACAAATGCATGGAAGTTATTGATAGATATGTATGAAAAATAATTTATACGACTCAGGCAATCCTAACACCAGCATGATAGCAACAGATGATTGAATAATTCTTCTGCACCTTGATCCTTGTAGCCACAATTGGTTTATCTGCTCTAAGTTACCATCTATTTGATTGATTTAATTTGATTTATTATTGTCACATGTATTGGGATACAGTGAAAAGTATTGTTTCTTGCATGCTATAGAGACAAAACATACCATTCATAATGTGCATAGGGGAGAAGAAAAGGAAAGAGTGCAGGGTATAGTGTTACAGTCATAACCAGAGTACAGAGAAAGATCAGTTTAGTGTATGGTAGGTCCATTCAAAAGGGAAGAAGCTGTTCCTGATTTGGTTGGTACATCATCTGTTAGGGAGGATATTCCAGGATTTTGACCCGGCAACAGTGAAGGAACAGTGATATACTTCCAAGTCAAGAATGGTGAGTGACTTGGAGGGGAACCTTCAGGTGGTGGTGTTCCCGGGTTTCTGTTGCACTTGTTCTTTTAGATGGTAGTTGTTGTGGGCTTGGAAGGTGCTGCCGAGGGAATCTTAGTGAGTTCTTGCAGTGCACCTTGTAGATGGTAGACACGGATGCCACTGTTTGTCAATGGTGGAAGATTTGAATGTTTGAGGAAGGGGTGCCAATCAAGTGGGCTGCTTTGTCAAGCTCCTTGAGTGTTGTTGGAGCTCCACTCCTCCAGGCAAGTGGGGAGTATTCCTTTACACTCCTGATTTGTGCCTTGTAGAGGGTTGATAGGCTTTGGGGGTCACAAAGTGTGTTATTCACTGCAGAATTCCTAGCATTTGACTTGCTCTTGTAGCCACAGTATTTATATGGCTAGTCCGGTTCAATTTCTGGTCAATGGTAACCCTAAAATGTTGGTAGTGGGGGATTCAGTGATGGTAATGCCTTTGAATGTCAAGGAGCAATGGTTAGATCCTCTATTGTTGGAGCTAGTCTGAAAGCGGATTGTAGCCATTTGGTTTAGCTGACTATCATTCAAGATGCAGACTGTAAGTGAGGACCAAAGGACACAAACTCCAAGCTGTTAGTTAGGTCTCAGATTGTAAAAACAATGTGGGATTGCTGACCATTTGTTCTGACAGCCAAATGGTCTAAAAGGTAACATAGGAAGGTAACACTATCTGCAGTTTGAACATAAGAGTTTGTTTATTAAACCTCCCTAGCCTGAGAGAAATCATTAAGCCCTAGGAGCCTTAGATGGAAAGATAATTGATATCCACAAGTCAGATACAAGTTTTTAATCTGAAGAACAAGTTGTAAATGGTGGTAAATCAGACTAGGTAGTATGTACAGCCTTTATACTGACTGGATATTGTATTAAGAAGTTTCACAACACTGGGTTAAAGTCCAACAGGTTTATTTGGAATCATGAGCTTTGAGACCTGCTCCTTTCTCAGGTGAATTTATTATAATCAAGTAGACATGCACAGGTTGCAATTGGTTAGTTGTATTTAGCTTATGCATGATGTAAACCTGATCAATAACTGAGTGGATAGAGATAACATCTCTGCAAATGTACATCTCTGATTGGTGGATTTTAATCAAATATGGAAGTATAATCTGTGTGATCCTGGATTTAGGGATCTTGGCTGTGCCAGCTGGTGTGCTGAAACCTGAGCTATAACTTGTAATAAAGACCGATTTTAAAACTCAGAAATTCTTCATTTGGTCACATAAAGGGGACAAAGTTCAAAAACAGCTGGACAGTTACTTTTGTCCAGCAACATGGTTATTGGCAAAATCAGATGAAGCAGGAGAAGACGGGAGAGGATCTACCACAACACAAGCCCCTCCTTGAGTACAAGGGCCTCGGAGCTTGCAGGTGTTGAACAGGACTGAGCCATTGTGTCATGCAGAGCTGGGCCATTGCCTTCCACTGGATAAAGATGCTCCTGTTGAATGGGGCCTTGGGCTGGAATGTGCCTCCGACTCTGCCTTGGAGGCAGCTGATGCTGTCACTGGTGGCCTGCTGTCTCACTTGTACAAGGTCACAGGAGGAAGAGGAGGAGGATCCCATCTTCATCTTCATCCCCAGCCTCAGCTCCAGCACAGCAAGAAGGCAGGATAGAGTGCAAAATGGTGCTCCTCACCATTTGAGGCATCATTGTTTTCAATTGCATCCTCCACCAGCTCAGGTACATGCAGTATGGTGGGTATTAGTGATAGAGTACAAGTTGGATCATACCAACTGGTGGTTATTGCATATACACGTGTCTGCAGCAGGACAGGGCAAATTTAACTGAGCTCCCACAGCTTTCAGAAGACAGATGAGGAAGAGGTACCCAGTCTGATGATCAGCCTCTGGAATTGGTCTGCCGACTATTGGTGGAGAGTCTGCAAAAGGCTGAGTGACATACGGATCTGTTGGCTGCCACTAGCAATGTGGCATGCCAGTCAGAGGAATCCATCTGCCAGCTCTTTAAATGGTTCAGTTTTGCACATTTTGAGGATCCACTCCCATCCGCTCCCTTTCTCTATTCATCCCCACCCATTTCCCCTTTCCCTCTGTTGTCACTCACCTCAGTATTCATGGCCTTCAATATCCCTCATTTTTCCCTCTTAACATTTTTCACTACCATCATTTCCCAATCATTTCCTTTATCATCATCTAACGCCATTTCTCAGTTTGTCATGCATTTTTCTCCCTCTCCTTCCATGCATTCCTCAACCCTCTCTGCCTCTTCCTTGTGTTTGACTTGTGTTCCACCATTGTATTAAAGGCTTTGCTCTCTGTCCCCTCCCATTTCTACACATACACTTTCCCCTCCATGGCAGCTATTTCAACCACTTACTTTGAACCCAGCCCATTGGCTAATACAGCATGCTACTCAGCTACTCTGCTATGTATGCTTCCAACACTACAGTCCTGAACTGCCAACTCTGCAAACTAAAGATGGGAATTCATGTTTTCAGTAAAGATTTCACCTCCGAGGGTATTATGTCAGTTCTGTTAACCAGGACCTTTCTGCTTCATCTTGAGTTCTCTGCCAAAAACTGGGTCTAACCCACAATGCCACAACCTCTATCATGGGTAGGGCACGATCTAGGTTTCCAGGATGCGGTGTTTGCTGTAGAGCTGGCGTATAAGGTGATTGAGGAGTGCGAGAGAGGTGCGACAGCAAAGTCTCATCTTGATGTTGATGGTAGTCATGATGTGGTACGGACTCTACCTTGGTTTCCAGGATGAGGCGTTTGCTGTAGAATTGGTATATGAGGTTCATCAACACCACAAACTGCCGGCTCCAAGTGGAGAGGATCTCCAAGAAGATTGCGCATATTGACACAGACATCAAGTTTCTACAAAGATGCAAGAAAGCAGACACGATACCGAAAGGATTACAGATCATGAACCCACTCAGGTCAACCTATAACACAGACTACGCTGAGGGACATTGCCACCGCACCTCTCTCACACTCCTCAACCACCAGCTCTATAGCGAACACTGCATTCTGGAAGCCAAGATAGAGTCCATATACTAACTGTCCTGGCTGGAGACAATACACATCTCTTGCTTAACCCTCTCTCCACTCACATTGTCTGTACCTTTAAGACTTGGGTACCTGCAAAGACTCACATTCCAACCATTATTTGTAAATTGAGTTTGTGTCTTTGTATGCCCCGTTTGTGAACTGAAATCCCACTCAGCGAATGAAGGAGCAGCACTCCAAAAGCTAGTGGCTCGTGCTATCACGTAAACCAGTTGGACTTTAACCTGGATTTGTGAGACCTCTTACTATGTGTAGGACAAGCAGTTATGTCCTGAATCCACCCCAGCTGGAACAGGGATTAAACTCTATGCTGTTTCGGCATCAATCTGATCCATACCAGCCATCAACCAACTGGTCCTCCATGAATTATGAATTGCTGTGGCGACATACATTTAATGTCTATGTAGCCCACAGCTATGGAAAGCAAGGGTAATAGCTCCAATTTCCTTCCTCATTTCGCTGACCAGGAATCTGTTTTGCTATTAAGGCTTGCCATTGGTGTATGTTGGAAGGATTTACAGGTTGGGTATTGCTGAAAAAAAAAGAGACATGCCATCAAAGCTTTTTGTCTTGTATTCACCAGGACAGCTCGCAAATAATTACCGAACAATTTGTACTACATGAGAAGAGAGTGCTGATTGGTTGGCAAGTAGACTTTGATTGGTGGAAGACTGTTGTACAGCAATATCAGGGATCTTGTCTTTTTTATATTTTAATTTATATATCCATTCATATTTTATTTAATTTCAGTATAATACATACAGGGCTACATAGAGCTAGCCCAGAGAGCCAGGCCTCACCAGAGGGAAGTGAACCATTAATGCAGATAGCTAGGGGTCTGCTCTGCCAACAGACAATGATTAACGCATGCTAACAACTTCTGATGTGCAGGAGATCATTCCAAATTATCACGCACTGGGAAAGCCAGCATTAAGACAGCCATGTTCCATATAATTTAGGGAGGGTATAGTCTTTTGTAATACATGATCATCTAGCAGAGGTGGGGAAACAATTAACACATCAGTGCAAATCGGTTGGGCAAATACAACACTTTGACATTATAATTGGGTAAACAGAACTGTCCAATAACTGACTAATGAAGTTGTACTGAACAATGCAGTCTGCGTAACAAGATTACAAGAACCATCTTGTATCCAAGTCGAGGAATTAATATGCTAATATCAACCTTTGTGACTTGAAAAAGTATATAAGCAATAACAATCTACCAGGGTAGACAAGGTCTCACAGGAAACTTGAGGTTTCAGGCCCGAGTCCGGATCTCCCTCATGCATGTGGAATAAAAACTTTTCTTGAAATTCAACACAGTCTCCAAGACTCGATTTGCTTTATTTCCCTCCTACAATTGGCGATGTGAGCATGGTACATTACCGGATGACCGGCAACTATGTGGCTCCAAGTCAGGTGAGTACGTTTATTTTCCCACCTATAGTTAAGGGAGTGATTCCACACTAGTCGTTGGCCAGCTGTAAGTTGCAGTACTAAAAGAACTATATGCAGGAAGAGTCTGACTGTGTGAGCTTGAGGAAATCAAAGGATAATACCATGTGCCTTGGCATAGTATTGATGAGAAAACCTAAGAAGTTTTAGCAAAGTTTGCACATAAAACCCACGCCAGGGAAAAAAAAAGCAGAGAAAGGATTGAAGGGTCTCGCTTGCAGTGAGGAGGAGTAGCCACTTCGGAGGATTCCGTGAGAAGGTAGAGCCACGGGGAAAAGCAGCCCACGAGAGGGTGAGAGTGCAAAAGTGGCCAAAATGGCTGGGTGTAATAAAACAGGTGCCGGTACAGGGGATTTACAATGGGGGACCCAAGGGATCTATCGTACAAAGAACAAAGAAAATTACAGCACAGGAACAGGCCCTTTGGCCCTCCCAAGACTGCACCAACAATGTTGCCCGACTTAAGTAAAACCCCCTACCCTTCCAGAGACCATATCCCTTTATTCCCATCCTATTCGTGTACTTGTCAAGACGTCCTTTAAAAGTCAGTACCGTATCCAAATCCACTACCTTCCCAAGCAATGAGTTCCAGGTAACCATTACTCTCTGTGTAAAAAATCTGCCTCGTACATCTCCTTAAAAAAACTTGCCGTTCACACCTTAACCCCATGCCCCCTAGTAATTGACTGTTCCACTCTGGGAAAAAGCTTCTGAGTACCTACTCTGTCCATGCCTCTCAATCTTGTAGACTTCTATCAGGTCTCCCCTCAACCTCTGTCACTCAAGTTTTTCCAACCTCTCCTCACAGCTAATACCCTCCATACCAGGCAACACCCTGATAAATCTCTTCTGTACCCTCTCCAAAGCCTCCACATCCTTCTGGTAGTGTGGCGACCAGAATTGAACACTATATTCCAAGTATGGCCTAAATAAGGTTCTATAAAGCTGCAACATGACTTGCAAATTTTTAAATTCAATGCCCTGGCCGATGAAGGTAAGCATGCCGTATGCCTTCTTGACTATCTTCTTCACCTGCATTGCTACTTTCAGAAACCTGTGAACCTGTACACCCAGAAACCTTTGCCTATCAATACTCTTAAAATTTCTGCCATTTACTATGTATTTCTTATCTGTATTAGACCTTCCAAAATGCATTACCTCACATTTGTCCGGATTAAACTTCATCTGCCATCTCTCCGCCCAAGTCGCCAACTGATTATATCCTGCTGTATCTTCTGATGATTCTCATCACTATCTGCAAATCCACTGACCTTTGTGTCATCTGCAAACTTACTAATCAATCCAGTTACACTTTCCTCCAAATAATTTATATATATTACAAACAGCAAAGGTCCCAGCACTGATCCCTGAGGAACACTAATTGTCACAACCCTCCATTCAGA
Organism: Carcharhinus amblyrhynchos; assembly: GCF_965287045.1. Taxonomy (NCBI): domain Eukaryota; kingdom Metazoa; phylum Chordata; class Chondrichthyes; order Carcharhiniformes; family Carcharhinidae; genus Carcharhinus; species Carcharhinus amblyrhynchos. Next base: position 111,230,869 of record NC_137326.1, read on the forward strand.
AATGCACCCTTCCACTACTACCCTCTGTCTTCTTTGACTGAGCCAGTTCTGTATCCACCTTGCCATCTCATGTTTGATCCCATGTCAAAGGCCTTACTGAAGTCCATATAGACAACATCCACTGCCCTACCCTTATCATATTTGTCACTTCCTCGAAAAACTTGATCAAGTTCGTGAGTCATGACCTCCTGTTTACAAAACTACATTGGACATATTAGTGAGAGGCACTTATTTCCAAGTGGGAATAAATCCTGTCCCGAAGAATCCTCTCCAATAATTTCCCTACCACTGATATGAGCTCACTGGCCTGTAATTACCTGGATTATTCTCGCTACCCTTTTTAAAGAAAGGAACAACATTAGCTATTCTCCAATCCTCTGGGACCTCCCCTGTCGCAAGTGAGGATACCAATATTTCTCTCAAGACCCCAGAAATTTCCTCCCTTGCCCCTCTCAGTATAATGGGGTATATCCATCAGGTCCTGGAGACTTGTCTACCTTAATGTTTCTCAAGTACATCAATCCTCCTCCTTTTTGATCTCAACATGACTCAAACTATCTACACACCCTTTTCCAAACTCATCATCCACTGAGTCCTTCTCTTTGGTGAGTACAAACTATAGTTGATCATAATATAAAATTGATGAAGAAAATGAGGGGAAAAGGTATTTTATTTGGATGCATCTGTGGCCAAGGAGAAGTCCTGGTGCAGGGGGCAAACTAAAGACAAGCATGGGAAAGGGGTAGTAAGTCACGATAGCTGTTTAAAAAAAAACGAGGGGCAAAAGAGCAACATGAAGTGAGAGTTGCAGTTAGAAGGCACACGCAGAAGGGGGAGAGGAAAACACAGCACAGACCATTTGAAGGGACTGTAATCACCAACAGAACCAAGATAGGAATCAAACTGGACTAAAATGAGCCCCCATTTCCTTGGAGAGAGCACTGCATTCTTCGCTAGAAGCTGCAAAAGACTCCCATTGATGTTTAGAAACTCTAATTCAGAAGCACCAGCAGAATTTTGTGCCATATTTTTCAGCTGAGACACAAGACTGCCTGATATTTTCCAACTGTTTGATAAGGCTTAATGTACAGTTTAAAGATGCTGGAAGGTGAGGAGATGAGTTGGCCAAATTCAGCTTAATGAATTTGAACCGCACTTTCTTTATATAAAACAACCAGTGGTGTAGCCAGGTTTGAAGGAGCAAGCACACAAAAAAAAAGGTGCCACGACATAAAAGACTGCCCCCTCATTACTATTCTGCCAATCCCCACCCACCCTGTCCAGGCCCTCCCCCACGCTGACATCATCACATTGCACGCAAAACGGAAAAATAAAATAAACACCAAAAAAAATTAAATACATTTATAATTTGTATGGATGCCCCTAAAAACCTAGCCTGTTGATCAACCTTTTGGTCACCTGTCTCTTTTTCTTTTTTGGCTTGGTGTCAATTTTCTTTTCTCAGTAAGTTTTAGTTGAAATATATAAAATGCAAGTTCTTGGTATTGATTCATCCTCTTCCTATTCCAAAACATTGAAACTCTAAGTCAAATTAGTTGATGTGTCATATTGACTGCGATCAGTCAATCAGGTGCTGTGTTGTATGCAATTGTTAAGCAGTCAAGTTACACTGAAGCAAGAAAAGGGGCAGACTGAATTTATCTGCCAACTTTGTTCAGAACAAACTCCTTCCACTGGTACATCAGGTGGACTTGCAGGCTTAACAGCATTTCAATACATTTTTGTTCACGGTTGCTGACAGCTAACAGAATACCTTACCCTGACCTGCACAATATTTGCTGTGAATGTTAAAACATTACCGCTTCTGAAAAATGATGACTGCTGAATCCCGATGTTCATCCACAGACAGAGCCATCACACTGATGGAATGGGGCTGAGGAGCCATGACCAGATTGGCAGAGCTTGTAGATGCGCCGTGCTGTGATTAGTGAACTCAGCTGTCAGTTAGCACTACGTGAGGTCCCGTGTACCGGATCGGCGGAGCAGGGGGTGATGTAGCATCCTAGAATTGGTTTATTGAGTTGTCAGTCAGAAGGTTGGGTGTGTGTGGGAGTTATTGAGTATATTTATCTCCTTCGCAGCCTCTGCAGGGGCCCGTGAGGAACGCCTTGTTGAAAAGATGTCACTTCTGAAAAAATGTGCTTGGGGGAGTGGTCGTTCGTTATGCAACCTCCTAGCTATGCCACCGAAAACAACACCTACAAAAGCATTGTTTTAGAATAGCCCAACTTTGCCTTTTTTATAGCTCGTGAAGTTTAAACTTGTCGAAAACATTGTGAAATTGTCACATTAATCAAATGTTTGAGATTTCAAAAAAACTACACTATGCCCTTAATTAATAGTTTGACACTCACTTCCTAGTATTACATGAAGTTTCTTTAACTTCTAGCAAAGCCAAGAATCAGCTTAAGCTTTGTCATGCATTCTTGTTTGTCTGGCATTATGGCAGATAGCCATGGTATATTTATCCTAATTTGCCAAAATAACATGTAGACCAATCTTGTGAGATTGAATCCATTTGATAGGATAGAAAACTTCAATGTGCACAGCAGAGGTGTCAAAATTTGCTGATGACACCAAGATTGGTGGAATGGCAAATTGCGCGGAGGATGTGGAGAGTCTGCAGAAGGATCTAGATAGGCTGGGTGAATGGGCCAGGAACTGGCAAATGGAATTTAATGTTGGCAAGTGCAAGGTGGCCCACTTTGGTAGGAATAATGGTAGGAAGGACTATTACTTACAGGGCGACGGTGCAGAGGGACCTCGGGGTCCTTGTGCATGAGTCGCAAAAACCCAGCCTGCAGGTGCAGCAGGTGGTCAGGAAGGCTAATGGGATGCTGGCCTTCATAGCGAGGGGGATTGAATATAAAAGTAGGGAGGTCTTGCTGCAGCTGTATAGGGCATTGGTGAGGCTGCAGCTGGAGTAGTGTGTGCAGTTTTGGTCGCCGCACTTATGCAAGGATATTTTGGCCTTGGAGGGAGTGCAGAGGAGGTTTAATAGGCTGATACCAGAGTTGAGGGGGTTGAGCTATGAGGAGAGGCTGAATAAACTAGGCTTGTACTTGTTAGAGTTTAGAAGAATGAGGGGAGATCTCATTGAGACGTATAAGATGATGAATGGGATGGATAGGATAGAGGTGGAGAGACTCTTCCCGCTCAGAAAGGGCAGTAGGACTAGGGGGCACAGCCTCAAGATAAAGGGTGGACGGTTTAGAACAGAGTTGAGGAGAAACTTCTTCACTCAAAGGGTGGTGAATCTCTGGAATTCTCTGCCCGTTGAAGTGGTGGAGGCTGCATCGCTAAATATTTTTAAGACGCGGGTTGATGGGTTTTTGATAAGAGAGGGGATTAAGGGTTATGGGGAGAGGGCGGGAATGTGGAACTGAGCCACGACAGATCAGCCATGATCTTATTGAATGGCGGGGCAGGCTCAGAGGGCTAGATGGCCTACTCCTGCTCCTATTTCTTATGTTCTTATTTGCTCTCTTCTGTCTCACATGTGATACATCTTGTTTGTTACAAGATGAATGTTTGAGATAAATTATATCCTGAAGTCTTTGATTGAACTTTATGCTGACTGTTTGAATATATTTACATTTCTCTGGTACATCAGTAGTCCAGTGATAGGGTAGTTAGATTTTTTATTACATTCTTGACATTTGTTTTTCCTTCACACAGCACTTGTGCCTCTGTTGTTCTGTTAACAACAAAGGTAAATTCAGCTCCTCATTCTCAAGGAGAGTGGTATTGAGAGAGGGCAGGATGAGAGAAGGTTGGGGCATCGACTCCAACCACAGGGGCTATGGGAACAAGTATAGGCAGACTTTTCTAGATTGCTCCCACAGACGCAGAACAAGTAGTATTACTTGGTGCTGATAGATAAGTTCACCCAGTGGGTGGAAGTATTCCCTGCAGAGACTGCTCAGCCAGAACAGTGACCAGGACACGAGCAGAGGAAGTAATCCTGCAGTGGGGTGTTCCACTCCAATTAGACTCAGACCAAGGCACCCATTTTACAGGGAGAGTAATGAAGCAGACTTGTGCTCTACTGGGAATCAAGCAGCGATTCCATGTCCTGTACCACCAGCAGAGTCCAGCGATGATAAAAAGGACAAACAAAGCTCTTAAAAAACTGTCTGACAAAGGCCTTAGTGGAGACAGGACAGGGTTGGGTAATAGTCTTGCCCGCTATACTCATGAAAATGCGAGCAACCCTGCTAGAGGGACAGGACTGATGCCCTTTGAGCTAATGACCGGAAGGGCCATGGTGCTTCCCTAGGATGTAGTGACTGGCAGCACAAAAAGATCTGTAAATGCAAGTGAGAAGGTGTTCAATTTGTCCAGCACCTGGCTATACAGTTTAAAAGGGGAGGTGGTAGATACACAGAGATTCAGAGACTGGGAAAAAGAGAGAAGGAAAGTATCCAAACCCAGAACCCCAAGGCAGGGGATAAGGGTAATGGTCAAAGTTCTACCTGAATGAGCAGGTTTGCAGCCCATGAGGTAATTAACACATCTGTGCAAATACAACACTTTGACATTATAAATCGGGTAAACGGTTCAAGAACTGATTAACAAAGTTGCACTGAACAATGCAGTCTGCATAACGAGACTTGAAGAACCATCTTGTACCCAACTCGAGGATTTAATATGGTAATGTCAACCTTTGTGACTTGAAAAAGTATATTAACCTGTAGCAATCTACCAAGGCTATTCATAGTGGTGTATATAACATCTGCATGGGGTGGGATGTAAACTGCCATCAGGATATTGGAAGTGAACTTCCATGGAAGGTAGTAGTAGCATCAGGTATTCTAGGTCTGGGGAGCAAAAACTTGCCAGTGTTGTTACATCTAGGCACCACGAGGTGTTGATTAGCAAGCAAACCCCACCTCCCCTAGCCTTGCCTGTGGCCGCTGCATGGTCCATTTGACGGATTGAGAAGCCCTTTAGTTGTAGGGTGCAGTCTGGTGAAGCAGGAGTGAGGCATGTCTCTGCAAAACAAGTAGCAGTGTGCAGTGGCTAGCTACTGGGCACTTTTCAGGACTAAAGTGGTGGCCTCAGGCTCATTTGTGAGTTTGTGTGATATATAGTGAACGACGATATGATTCCATGATTGGGGCAGCACTTGATAAACAATCCTGATTGTGCTCAGAGCTACACTGAAACTAATTTAAGATGGTCAGTCAGGCTCACAAGTGTGGCTCACCTACGCACACTAGAAGCCACATATATTCACACCAGGTTCTTGTCCATTGCAGACAGAAGGAACATGTGCATACCTTCCACTAAATGGAGGTTTTCAATATTCCCTGGTTCATTTCCAAGGAAAATGTCCTGACCAATAGATTGGCATGCCCAATTTGAATTTAAGCAAAGCTGAGCAGTTGACTGTTCCGTGCTACATTCACCATGACAATGCTTCCACAAATACTTCATTTACTTTTAAAATTAAGATAGTCTCCTTTATTGGCTTAGTATTCCTCGAGTGTAGTTGAATTCCACAAGTGAAGCAATTGGTGGGACTGTAAGCAAGCTGTGATGTGAAGCAGGATTAATCTGGGCAGCAATATATGCAGCAGAAGTTTGGCTTAGATAACTCACATTTGAATCGCTGACTATAACACAGTTTAGCAAGAGTGATACTTTACCTGAGTGGAATTATCAAAAATAATTGGCAGACATTTTGCAGTTGAAACATAATTATCAATTCCACTCATATCAACCATTGAACAGAAGGTCAGTTATCCAGAGAAATATTCATAAGAAGACTTTAATTGCTGTTTCATCATGTGATAGATTATATTGTTAGTTCCTACTTTTTAATATGATATTCAGTGTCTTGCCATTGCAGATTTAGTGACTCTATGTTAATATATGGAGGATTTTGTTTTTACAGATGTCTTGTGAATTATACATTAAGTAAATAATTAACTGTTTTATACTTTGAAATCACCGTCCAAAATAGATTTTTCACATAATGAACACAAAAGAAATTCCACATGTCCACAATGACTCTCACCAATTTTTACAGATGCACCATAGAAAGTATCCTTTCGAGATGTATCACAGCTTGGTATGGGTCCTGCTCTGACCAAGACCACAAAGAAACTACAAAGAACTGTGAACGCAGCCCAATGCATCACGCAAACCAACATCCCATCCATTGACTCTGTCTACACTTCCTGCTGCCTCAGAAAAATAGCAAGCATAATCAAGGATCTCATGCATTCCAGACATTCCTCCTTCCACCTTCTTCTGTTGGGAAAAAGATACAAAAGTCTGAGATCACGTACCAATCAACTCAAGAACAGCTTCTTCCTAGCTGCCATCAGACTTTTGAATGGGCCTACCGTGTATTAAGCTGATCTTTCTCTACACCCTAGCTATGACTGTAACACTATAATCTGCACCCTCTTTTTCCTTTCTCTCCTCTGTACTGTATGTTTGTCTGTATCGTGCACAAGAAACAATACTTTTCATTGTATCCCAATACATATGACAATAATAAATCAACTCAAAAAACATGCATAGAATCATAGAATCCATAGAACTAATAGTTTCCATGTTATATTTATGGAATGTGAAATATTTATATCTGCAAATAATATGACTTAATGAGTTTCATTCCAAATTAATTCCATCAAATAGACAGTAGACTTTGCTTACGAAAGGTTTTCATCTCATTCTCCCAGTTTCTGTGCCTTGTCGCATCTGTTTCGATGATGCTGCCTTCCAAAACAGTGCTTCTGACATATTTTCCTTCTTTCCCCTACTGTGGGTGACAGGGTTCTCAACAGTCTACCCCATCTCCCACACCTCAGCTCTTGCTCTTGCTCTTACTCTTACCCTTCCTCTCTCTCTCTTTCTCAAATCCATGATAGATTTCCCCCATTTCACCCACCAGCCCCAGCCAATACAGTCCCATGTTCCCTGTCTGGAATGGAGCTACATCTGATATAATCCTGTGTCCCGTGTTTCCCCTTTGTAACACAGCAGCAGCTGATACAGCCTCGTGTCCCGTATTCCCTGTTTGTAACACAGCTGTCGCTGATACAATCCTGTGTCCTGCCCTCCCTACTTGTAACGAAGCTCAGCCGATACAATCCCATGTCCTGCACTGCCTGATAATAAGACTTGTTTTCCTCACCACCCCGAGTGCATGTGAGGTAAGAACCCACCTCGTGTAAACCAGTAAGAGCAATAATTCGACTCACAAAACACAACATTGCAATGTATGAACTAGTCTTGGTCACATTAGTGGCGAATAGAAAGATTACTGCATTCCCAGCCTCAAATGAAGGAACATGCAAACTCTATGTATTTCTATTTTTGCTATTTTTAGTAACACACTTTGTAATAGATTCAGTTTGGAGCTTTGTGATTATGTACTGATTTGTTTAAAAATGTATCCTGCACTTCTACAGTTAAAACGGGTAACGTGTCTCTCCTTTGTTTGTTTATTATATAAACTGTGAGGGGATGCATGCCAAAATCATGTTTTTATAAAATTTAGATTTGATTTTAAAACCCCTAACATCAGCATGCTATTGTACCTGAGCACCGTAATTATAGGACTTCGCGGAGAAGGTACAACAGCATTGAGAGCGAATACTGAGCTAGCTGGTGTTTCACACTCATTACATAGAGCAAAACAAAAGCTAGAAATGCTCAGCAGGTCAGGCAGCATCTGTGAGCAGAAAAACACTTAATTCTGTGTCCCCCGGGGGGCCGCCCGCACATGCCTCCATTCTCTACAGAGACTGCTACTCCAAAATGTATACTACGTGCATGATTGCAAAGTGTTTACTCAAACTCATGACCTGTTGCTTATGAATACAAGTTTGTTTTAAACATTGGAGTTGATTGTTATTGGATATAAATTGATGGGAGCAGAAATGACCTGCGCTGGAACATCTGACTGTTCCTGTTTCTACCACCACTGATTGCAGCGGAAAGGGACCTCCATTTGCAAAGGAACAGATTCATCAACCCATTAATCACCTTTTCACAACGTAATCAGTGTTTCCTAAAAATAGCATAGGTACCAAGCCTAGAGCACTGTAAAGGCAAGCTCATTAAACATATGTCAGATTCAACATGAATGCCAACAGATGCGGTGAAAGTGTTTAGCCACATTACAGTTTACTATTAACCTGACAGATGAGGTGAAAAACATAATATTCCAGGTGTTGAAAATTTGCAGCAAAAACTAGTCGGGACGCACAGCGGTTCAGTCAATATTTCAAGATGTGGAGTTGCCGATGTTGGACTGGGGCAGACACAGTAAGTAGTCTCACAACACCAGGTTAACGTCCAACAGGTTTATTTGGTAGCACGAGCTTTCGGAGTGCTGCCCCTTCATCAGGTGAGTGCACGATTTGGCTCACAAACAGGGCATATATAAACATAAACTCAATTACAAGATAATGTTGGAATGCAATATCGTTCAATAAACAATATTATTGAATCAATGTTTCAAGGAGGATCCATACCTGTGATGCAATCATAGAATCCCAATGTTTACAGCACTGAGCAAAGCCATTCGGCCTGACATGTATATCTGGTTCCATATAAGAGCAACTTAGCTTGCCCACTTGTAACCTTTTCTCCTAGCCTTACAATTTTTTACTCCTCAGGTGCCTTTTGAAGGTCACTGTTGAATCTGTCTCCACCATCCTTTGTGGCAGTGCTTAGCAGATACTGACCACTGGCTGCATAAAAACCTTTTTCCTTATGCTGCACTCCTTTTGGGTTAACCAGATAAAGCAAATTAACAAATTGAGGGATAAGCTAAAAGGCAGCTGTATAAAGGGATAACAACAGAAGAATCATAGAATCCCTACAATGCAAAATAGGCCATTCAGCCCCTTGAGTCTGCACCGACTCTCCAACAAAACATCTTACCAGGCCCTATCCCCATAACCCACATATTAACCAGCCAAATTTCCCTAACCTATACATACTGGGACGCTAAGGGACAATTTAGCATGGACAATCCACCTAACCTGCAGGTCTTTTGGAGTGTGGGAGGAATCTGTAGCGCCCGAGGAAACCCACGCAGACATGGAGAGAATGTGCAAATTCCACACAGAGAGTCACCCAGTGCCAGAATTGAATCTAGGTCTCTGGTATTGGGAGGCAGCTGTGTTAACCACTGTGCCACCATGCTGAAAACAGAATCTCAAAGGAAACTTAAAAACATGAAAACAAAATGTGATTAAAGGTGTTGATAAGGCACTTTGGTACCTACATTGTCTGCCGGTAATGAGAGGCCTCAATCGTGCCTTGGTGGTGGACACTGTCGCCACCTGGCAGTGAACATAGCTGTCAAAGTGGCAATGCTGATCTTCAAACTGACAAGCTCCCATTTATTGAGTAGGTGTGTTAGCCAACCAAGTGACTGCACTGAGGCCTTTGCTCATGTTGTGCCTGATCCTTTTGCCAATCACTTTGAATCAACATGCACTGCTTCTCATCTCTCCAGCCAATGGGATCAATTCAATGGAACATAGAAACTAGGAGCAGGAGTAGGCCATTCAGCCCCTCGAGCCTGCTCCGGCATTCATTATGATCATGACTGATCCTCTGTCTCAAAGCCATAATCCCGCTTTCTCCCCATACCCCTCGCTTTCATTAAAATCTAAAAATTATCTATCTCTTTCTTGAACACATTCAGTGAGTTGTCCTTCACAACCTCTGTAGTAGAGAGTTCCACTGTTCACTACCCTTTCAGTGAAGATGTTTTCCCCCAGCTGAGTCCTAAATGGTCTACCCTGTATCCTAAGACTGTGTCCCCAGTTCTAGATTTCCTAACCAGGTAAAACATCCTCCCTGCACCTAGACTGTTCAGCCTGGTTAAAATTTTATAAGTTTAAATCAGATCTGCTCTTATCCATCTGAACTCCAGTGAATAAGAGCCCAGTTGAACAAATCTCTCCTAATTGGACAGTTCTGCTAACCCTAGTATCAGCCCAGTGAACTCCCACTGCTCTCCCTCCATGGCAAGTATATCCTTTCTTAGTTAGGGAGACCAAAACTGTACGCAGTACACCAGGTGTGGTCTCACCAAGGCCCTGTCTAACTGTAGTAAAATGAAATTCTCTTGCAATGAAAGCCAACATACCACTTGCCTTTCCTAATTACTGGCTGCACCTGCTTCTCCACTTTCATTGACTAACCTTAGAATCCCTACAGTGCAGAAGGAGGCTGTTCAGCCCATCATGTCTACATCAATTCTCTGAAACAGCATGCCACACAGCCCTCCACCCTATCCCCGTAACATTGTACATTTAGCATGCCCAATCCACCTAACCTACATATCTTTGGACCGTGGGAGGAAACTGGAGCACCTGGAGGAAACCCACGCAGACATGGGGAGAATGTGAAAATTTTACATAGACAGAGAGCCAAGGCCAGGATTGAACCTGGGTCCCTGGTACTGTGAGGCGCTATGTGTTCAAGGACACCTAGATTCCAGATTCTGTCCAGCCCTCATGATTTTGAACCGTCTGTTAAATCTCCACTCAATCTTCTCTGCTTTGAGGAGAACAATCTTGGCATTGCAAATCTATCTACGGTACTGTTGTCTCTCATTCCTGTAACCATTCTGAATCTTTTCTGCACCTTCTCCAATGTCTTAATTCACATCCTTCTTAAAGTATAGTACCCACACTGGACAAATCAGTGTTTACAAATATTCACTATAATTTTCTTGCTTTTGTAATGTGTGCCTCCTCTATAAAGCCTAGGACCCTGTATGCTTTTTCACCCTGCCCTGCCACTTTCAACAATTTGTGCACATGGGACATTTAATGACCAACCAAAATTATTTCCAGAATCTTCTGACCACAAGGTTGGTTGCTTAGTGCCTGTACTCTTAGCGCTAAGAGTGCCTTTACAAATCCAAAATGGCATCCAACTGCATGCGTACACATCTGGTGCTGTCCTCCATCCCGATGGCATCACCAGTCTGCCCCAAGTGGCCATTTAATTACCACTAATTGGCTACCTGCCATTGCTGGGCAGTTAGCCAGTTCCAGCTTGACCCCACCTCCAGCGAGAATGCTTGGAGGTGGGATTGCATCAGGTAGGTGACCCAATATATGCATTTTTCTAAAGGTGCACTTCTAGATCTCCCACTTCCAAAGCCACCTCCAGATGGCTGACAAGTTGTTTCCTTATTTTCTTGCTATTGAATAATCTTTGCCAGTGTTTCCAATGGTAACTTCCAATTCTGTTCTAATGACCCACAAATGTGTCTTTAAGGGGACAACATTGAGACTTTTTCTTCCAACTTCCCATTCCACAGTCACAAAATATTCTAATTAACTCATGAGCAGTTAGAACTCATGAACCAAAATAGATTTGGTAAGAATATCAGTACTGTAACCACTGAGCTAATATCTACAGTAGCTTTATAGAATTATAGAATCATACAGTGCAGAAGAAGGCCAGTCAGCCCATCGAGTCTGCACCAACCAATCCCACCCAGGCCCTAACCCCATAACCCCATGTATTTACCCTAGCTAGTCTCCCTGACACTAAGGGTCAATTTAGCATAGCCAATCCACCTAACCCTCACATCTTTGGAGTGTGGGAAGAAACTGGAGCACCCGGAGGAAACCCACGCTGACACGGGGAGAATGTGCAAACCCCACACAGACAGTGACCCAAGTCGGGAAAGACATCAACCCAACTTGGGAAACAAGCAACTGTAAGTTAACAAAGTTAGTACCTATGATCATATTTGCCATTTAGGTTTACTGGTGGATTCTCATAAATAAAGATTGAAAAGAACACAGATAAACATTCTCACTGTAGCACAGATTTAGTCTGACTCCCAGGGTCAGCATTGTACTGGGATTTTGAACTGGGTGGCACAGTGGCATAGTGGTTAGCACCGCTGCTTCATAACACCAGGGACCTGGCTTCGATTCAAGCCTTGAGTCACTGTCTGTGTGGAGTTTGCTTGTGCTCCTCATATCTGTGTGGGTTTCCTCCTGGTGCTCCAGTTTCCTCACACAGTCCAAAGATGTGCAGGTTAAGTGGATTGGCCATGCTAAATTGCCCCTTAGTGTTCCAAGATGTGGGGCTTAGAGGGGTAAATGCATGGGGTTATGGGGATAGGGCGTGGGTTAGACGCTCTGTTGGACAGTTGGTGCAGACTTGATGGGCCAACTCTGCGTTGTAATTCTACTCCAACTGTATATTTTCTGCCCTCTTAACCTCTTGACTCCAAGATTCTTTCCAGACATGTTGTATTTACTATTTTACAGGACTGGTTTGCGTTGCCTTCATTTCGAACATATGCTCGGATTACAGAGTGCATTGATTTCAGCTGTCATTTCAGAAATGATCCCTCAAGGCTTTAGCGCAGGCAGCAGCTGCATCTCGGAGATTACATTGCTGAGGTTTTTCACATTGATCTTCCTTGAAGACCCTGACTTTTGGCCCTTTGCATATTTTGTCCTCTCAGGCCGTGGCAGATGGTGGTGTTACCATGTTACTAATGTTCAGAGATTGGAGCAGCTAATGAGCAGATGTCAATAGAAAATATCATTTAACGGAGACTCATAAAGAAGGATAATCCAAACGGATAATCAAAGACTATCAATGTGCCAGGCTGGCATATGAGTTGAAAAGATTAACTTTTGAACGAGAGAGTAATTTTAGTCTCAATGTGAAGCAGAGCGTTTAAATTAATTCAGCTAAAGCTGTAGCTCTATAATCTTTTAATGCTATTCCTGTTCCAGTCCTACTAATCCATGACTCCAGGTTTTGATCTGGAGTACGGTCACCCAGCATCTCCCTTGAGGCAGGTAGCTGCACACTGATTTGCTGTGTAAGCCTGACTCAGTGTTAATAGAAATGAGCAGAATTTCACCAGCTTTCTGCTCACATTTCTAAAAATATCCCAAAGTCACGTTTCCCCTGCCTAAAATTATATATTTTCTTTGAAAGGAGGTGTTGAAGATGACTGCAGATGCTAACAAAGGATCAGAAATAGCTGCAATAGTGCCAGTGTCTTGAATGGAATATTGCTACTGGGAGTGGCACTTGCCTTTGTGTGCTTGAGAAGATTCTACAGGAGCAGCTGTAGGTTTGGTGCTGAGGACAGTGAGATGCTTCTCTGTCTGAGGGAAGAAGAGATGTCACTTCAAGAGCTCACACAGCGACTGGTCAATGTTATCACTCATGTCGGTAAGAAGCATTGTTTCAATCAATTCATTGTATTTAGTTCTGTGTGAAGGCTACGACAAGGTGACCAGCATTATAGAAGGATTCAGTTCAAACCTAATATATATGGCTGCATAATCATGTTTCAGCAAACACTGTGAAAATGGTCGAATTTGGGGAAAAGGGTTGTGAGATATTTGTCGAAGGGGTGTAAAATATGCTAGGAATAACCTTTTTAATAAGATCCCATCCAGCATCACAAAATAAAAAGCACATACCCAGGCGAGTAATTTGCGGCTAATCACTAAAGCACTCTCCTCTCACTCATGGCACCTTTGTTCCAATTCAGAAGGAGAATTATGAAGGAATTATGATTGATATGCGCTCTGTAAAATGAATGAAAGGAGTTTGGGGAATCCTTGCTCCTGTGCCAGTGAATCGTATCGATGGAACAAAAGTGCTTTCATTTCATTACTAATGTGTACCTACCCAACAATCCTGCTCTGAGGGACAGCATGGAAAGACTAACATGAAAGATAAATGTTGTACAGGTGCATATGACAGAGGCAATAACACAATGTTTGTGTACATGGGGAGGGATTAGATAGCTGATCTATGCTTGGTTTAACTTGATTGTTCATTAGATAATTGGGTTCAAAGGGAAACATGCCAAGTTTCTGGAAAAATAATATGTTTTTTCTCTCCCAGAATGGGCCCTTGTGCACAAGCAGAAAATAAAACATTAAATGTTTGGTTCCTTTGCTGAATGTCCTTTGTCATTCAAGTGATGATAATTTTCTGCAGGTGATGGTTTGCACTTTACTCTAGGTGCTTGTTAGAGTTTAGATGCTAAATTACACAATTCAGGTGGATCTTATTAGCCAAGCATCAGGACAGAAGAATATTGCAAAGAGAATTAACTTGGTCAAAGTCCACAAGTTACGAGTTTCCTTTTCTTTTGCAACAGCAGTAAAAGGAGAACAATGGATGGAGGATAATAATCAGTAAGCAGATAATCTATCAAGGGATTCAGATGATGTCATGAGATTGAGTAATTTGTAAATGTCCTTTGAATTTTAAGATTGGAGTATTGTCCTGAAATCACTGTGGTGTCTGTCACACTTTATAAACATTGATAATATTTCTCTCTGCTCACAAATGAGACTGAAAAGGTCAATGAAGTTTGCAGTGTTTTATATGTTCACATTTATTTGCTCCCAATACTAATCAGCAGGAAAATATAGTTAACGATATTATAACAATCTTATCCAGTGGGTTTTCAATTTGTTGTTGAAATAATTTTTTGTGAACCGCAACTTGTGTGATGTGTTCCATGTCAAGATCATGCATAAGAATTAATCATTTATTCATATTCTATGTCCTGTAAATAATGTGCAGAGAATTTAGATTACTGAATGCTAAATCATCCAGTGATAGCCAGCCCATAAATCCACAGAACTATGTAGGTCAGATTTACTTGTGTTTTTTCCATAAGTAATAGCTCCATCAAGTGGGATTGGCTTGGTGAGGCTATTTCAGTGTTACTAGGAACTGATACGATGGAATGCTTTCTTATATTAGGAATTGACATTACACATTTGTTGTTGCTGTTCTACTCTGCAGTCATGGAACAGTTGGGTTCAATGAATGGGTGGAAGTATTGAAAAAAGAACAATATTCTTCAAATATCTCGAGGCAAGATAGATAACTGTATCTAACAGAAAATGATTGTATGATGGAGCACAATACAAAAGGTAGCCATGACTGTCTTGGCACTGTCAACCATGACTCAGTACTGGCACTCTCACCGCTGAGTCAGATGGTTGTGGATTCAAGCACCACTCCAGAGACTTCAGTTAGGTACTGAGGGTACACTGCACTGGATTTAATGCCTTCCCCCATGGTGGGTTTTATGTTCATGGGGCATTTAATTGCATAGGTGGGTGGTAGGTCTGAATGCTACCACCTTTCTGCCCCACCTGCCCGCCCGATTAAGTCCCTGGCAAGACAACCCACAGACAGTCTTCCCACTGAGCCCTTCAATGCCCACTTTAGGAGCTCACCCTGGTGCCGCTGATATTAACCCAGTGTACAGGGGGCGCGAGGGGTTAAAATGCAGAGAACGTGACAGGTAAACACGTGGGGTTGTTTGTGGACTCACTCATTTAAACACACTTGGTGCCTGATTGAGGAACCTGGCATTAGAAGTGGGTGGGGGGAGGGAGTGTTGCCTGATAAGAGAGCCACACCTTGGCTTTGCTGCTGACACCCTTTCCCATTATGAATGCTACCTCTCCCATCATTCATTTGTGGTTTGGGATGCAGCAATGACACTGGGCCTCAGGTGGGTGTCATAACAGCAGCAACCACTGTCGCTTCAGTGGTGCTGTTGTCCAATGCTGGGCTCTGATGGGGTCAGTCACTCTCAGTAGGCAGCACCTCCATCCCTGGGTCCTTGACCTTGGGGAAAGCCTACCACTGTTCAGCTAAGTGCCTGAGTGACACTTCATGTGCTGGCTTTCCTGAAAAGAGGGAATGCGGGGCTCCCTCAGGCAGATGAGACTCAGATTACTGCATTAAACCCAGCTTACTGTCTGTGAAATAAATTAAGATCAGGGGGATGCGGACTACCCTACAGTACTATTTGAAGAAGAGCTGGGCAAGCATCTTGCCCAGTACTTTTCTCTCAAATCAATACCAGCAAAAGATGACCTGATCATCGATTTTATTCAAAGCATTCCAATGGTTGTAAAATTCTTTGGGGTTTCCTGAGGTTGTGGGAGGTGTTTATATAAATACATTTCATGTATTATAAGATTTGACAAATCATAAATCAGTGACATAAAAATGTTATCAAGAAAGGCCAAGAATATCAAATCATGTCATACTGCTTTAGAAAAAAATCTACTGAAGTAAAAAGTCAGATTGCAATATAAATGTTTCTCTTACCCGATTTTGTGTAATAAAACATAATTCTTCACATTTGAACTTTTAGAATTGATCAATTCAGAACTTTCTGGAATTTAATTGTCTGCTAATTATTTTATTCCAAATCCATTTATTTAGCAATTTAAACCACATTTTTATAAAGAACATAATTGGATAGATAAATCAAGAATACTAAACCATCCCAGTGGTTTAGTATTCATCATGGGTAATAGAAATAATTCACATTTACATTTTTATGCAAACTTATCCTTTCCTGACCAGAAATGTTATACTTCCATTTGGATTTATTTCAAAACGTGCAAGAATTCATTCAGTAACTAATTGTGAAAGTAGGGTTTGCAGTGAAGCCTATTGATAAATATTGTGATATCATCTGAAATTGTAAGGGCATTTGGGAGGTTTGATTGCAGTTGATGGAGTTTGAAAGGCAAAATGCACTCACGATAATGCCTGCTGAATCTGTGAAGTAATTCCATCATGTAAAAATTTCCAGGGTTAACTTTATTTTCCAGTAGTCTGAGTATTTTATGTTGAATCAATGTACTCGAGGAGGCTGCACCAGACAGGATTGTACAAAGTCTTCTGATGTAAACGTCAGAAGGGCTTAGCTAAGAAATTACAATGTAGTAACCATAGCAACATTGTAGTGAGTACAAATCATTTGTGATATGTATTAAATCAATTGTAGCAAGTTGTGTGGTTTTACTTAGCTAATTTTTGCTGTTTTGTATATACCAGAAGATTATTAATACTGACTATCAAATTTCAATCTGGAACCCATGCAGACATGGGCAGAACGTGACACTGATAGGCACCCAAAGCCAGAACTGAACCCAGGTCCCTGGAGCTGTGAGGCAGCAGTGCTAACCATTGTGCCACCATGCTGTTAATCTTAGCCTTCATGTAATTGCATGAATTCCAGCTCTTGCTGCTTTACTCTTTAACAACTGCCAATTATAAGTGGTGGAACAAACAGCTAACACTCTTTCTTCTGCCCAGAACTAACCATTGCAATTATTAGAAGTCACCAGGGACTTGGGGGTGATTCTCCTATCCTGATGTGCTGATTTTCTAGTGCAGTGCACCGGGAGAATTGTGCGGGGATGATTTGCGGGATTCCTGTAAGTGTTCACGCGCTGCTAGCAACTCCCAGTGCCGGATTTCCAGGGCGGTCCACTCCATGCTGGAAATCAGTGGGGAAGTGGGGCTAGTATTGAAATGATATTTTACATATCATTTAAATGCTATTAGCAAGCCCAGCCCTCAATTCTCTGGGCTTGCTAGCCTCTCCCACCCCACTAGATTGTTTCAATCCAGCGGGGATGACACTAGCTCCACACTTTTGATCCCGCTGGAGTGAAGGTTGGATGGCAGGGGGAGCCCTCTGGACTTGGGCATCCTGGCACTGCCAGCCTGCACCCTCGACACTGTCCAAGGGGCAAAGTGCCTATGCCTAGGGAATACCGATGGGCAGTGGGGGTGGGGGGGGAACATGTGGAGGTGGTATATAGGGGTGGGAGCTATTGGGGAGGGGCCTCAGTGAGGATGGGGTTTCCACTGCCACTGCACTGGGATCAATGGGGATGGGAGGGAGGCCCTCATTTGGGGCGTGGTGGGGGGTGGGGTCTGCCGGGTGGAGTGGGGGGATTGGCGCTGCAGGGGATGGGGGGGGTGCTGGAGACTGGGGCAGTTGGTCCGGAACAGGTGGTGTTGGGAATTTTTGGGGAGCCACGAATGGGCTGTGGGGGAGTTGGGGGGTGCAGCATTGTGGGCGTCCTGGGCTGGCCAGCAATTGAGCTGAAAAAACCAGCGTGAATTACTCCAGTTTTCCAGCAAATTCAACACTCAGAATTTTTCGGGAGAATTCTGCTCTTTATTTAACTACATCCCTCCAAACTGTGAGAAAACAAGGTTTGCCAGTGTCCTTTTCTGAATGTGCGATCATGACTTTGGTGTAGTGGTGCATAAATCCCAGGAAGTTATGACATTGTGAGAATCGTGGCATTACTCACTAACACAGTTATTTCTAGGGTTCTTTATGGCTGTGACAGTGGTGCTCATTATAATGTTTCTATTGCTGTGACAGTATGACTCAACAAGTTGCTGGTCTTTATTGTGGTTAAGCCAACGGTTTAACAATAGGGACCCTGCATCCTGAACTGGATATTGCGCCTTTCACACACACTCCATCATTTCTTCATCTTTTGGAAGGAGCATTGAGAAAGATTTTGGGCTGGAATTTCACACTTCCGTGTTTATAGACAAGGTGAGAGTGTGAAATTGAAGAAGTGGGATTCCCTCTGGGTTCCTACCCATCCTGACCATGCAGTGATTTTACACTGGAATGGCCAAGGACGCAGATGGGAAGAGGTGGTGTTGGTTGGTGCCTCCATTTAAAGCCTCCTTCTGAAGTTGGGCACCCTCACCCCCTAAAGTTTGGCAGCTGCCAGGCCTCCTTCCAGCCTCTTCCTGAGATCCCTATCGCTCCATTCTCTCACCGCACCTCCCCACTCCTTCCCCCGCTTTCCCTACTTTCCCTGCTTTTTTTATTAGTGTGACAGGTAGGCTTACATTAACACTGCAATGAAGTTACTGTGAAAATCCCCTAGTCACAACACTCCGGTGCCTGTTTGGGTACGCTGAGGGAGAATTTAGCATAGCCAATGCACTTAGCCAGCATGTCTGTTCTGAATGCTCTGGGATCCCTTGAGCTTTCCTTGGCCTCTCCAATTCACTGCAGCTCTTGTCAATGCAGCAACTTGGGAGCTGCAGGCCAATCAGATTGGTCAGTCAGTCTCGAAGGCTGGATTTTCCATGCTCAAGTGATTGTTAAGTGGTTCCAGCCCGTACTCGAGAGAATGATAACAGGGAACTCAGAGTTGATGGGGATGCGTTCCCCGCTGACTGCTCAGATTGCAGCTTGGGACCTGTCTGACATCAATAAGATCCTGACAGCTCCCCCAGTCTGGCCCAAGGGATCAGTTTCTTGCCACTAAATTGGCTATCCACTCCTGCCGGGAGTATCAATTCTTTCAAAAAGAAGATTTCTAATTAAAGGGATCTCGGAGCATGTCAGAAAGGATTTCCTAAACTTAGATTCTTTAGGCTGCAGCAACCATTACAGCAGGAATGGAGAGGAGATCTAAATCACACAAGACTAGGAACAGGAGTAGACCATACATTCCACCAAGCCTGCTCTGCCATCCAATACAATCTTGGCTGATCTTGGCTTCAACTCCTTCATTCCCGTGTACATCCCAGCCTTAAATATATTCAACAATGAAACATTTATAATCCCCTGGGGTAGAGAATTAAATAATTTTCCTTCATCTCAATCCTAAATGATCAGCCCTTACCCTAAGACTATGCCCCTGTGTTTTAGATATCATCTAACCCCTTCAGAATGTTGTATATTTCTATCAGATCACCTCTTGTTCTTCAGAACTGCAGAGAATATAGAGCCTAGTTATTCAACCTCAATGTAGTACAACCCCTTCATCCCAGGAACCAGCTTAGTGAACGTTTGCTGTACCAGCTCCAACACAAGGATATCCTCTCTTAATTATGGAAATGAAAATTGTACACAAAACTGCAGATGCAGTCTCACCAAAATCCTGTATAAATCTAGCAAGATTTCTTTAATCTTGTACTCTAATCCACTTGCAATAAAGGGCAACATGCCATTTGCCTTCCTATTTGTTTGCTCTACCTATATGCTGACTTCCTGCATTCCTCATATGAGCACACCTTTTGCAAGTTTCTCTGAATGTAAATGTTTACAAGTTTCACACCTATTAAAAAATATTCTGCTTTCCTAATCTTCCAAGTGGATAACTTTACATTTCCCCACATTATACTCCATCTGCCTTCTTATTGCCCATCTGTCCATATCTCTTTGCAGCCTCACTTGTGTCCTCCCAGCAGTTTAGTTTTGCACCTAGCTTTGTGTTATCAGCTTAGATACTTTACTCTCTGTGTCTTCATCTAAGTCAGTAATCTAGATTGTGAAGCTGAAGCCCCAGTACTGATCCTTGTGCTACTCCACTCATCACAACCTGCCAATTTGAAAATCCTTGCTTATGCCCATTCTTTGACTCCTGTTTATTAGTCAAGCCTCTGTCTGTGCTAATACATCACCCCCAGTTCCATGGGCCCTTCTCCTGCCTAGTAATCTTTTGTGTGATATCTTATTGAATGTATTTTAGAAATCCAGATATACTACTGGTTCCTTCATTTACCTTACTAGTTACAGGCTCAAAAAAGTTAATTCATTTCTCAAACAGGATTTAGTAAAACCATATTGACTTGTTCTAATCATTCTATACTTTTTTAAATGCATTCTTAAGGCTTCTTTAATAATGCATTCCAGTATTTTCCCAATGGCTGATAATTAGGCTAACTGGCCTGTAATTCATTGATTTCTTATTTCCTCCTTTCTTGAAATGTTTAGTTTATTTATTAGTGTCACAAGTAGGCTTACATCAATTTTGCAAAAAAGTTACATTCGCCAACTTCTCACTCCCAACAGACCTCTGCCTGAATGCCAAGCGATGGAAAGGACCTCTTCACAATGGGGGTGCTGGGAGAGACACGGATATAAGGGGGGAGGGATGTTATGATGCCACAAGGGGGTCATCAATAGATCTATCTGTGACTTTGTGGAATAGGCTCTGTCTTATTGAATGAGCGGGTGTTTGTCCAATGGTGAACAGTCAGCTGGGGTTTTACTTCACTAGAATCAGTATTGTAGGCCCTGAGATGAAGACTACCTGACTGTAAGCTGCGAGAGCAGCCTTTTCCTTTGGTTGTTTGGTGTCTCGCATAGAGATCTGGAGGCTTCTATGGTTGAACATTAAGAGATTTTCCATTCTTGCTCTCCAACAGAAACTTCCGTCAAAAGCCAAAACCTTTTGTTAGTCCATTAAATTTTTCATCCCATGTACTATGATTCCCGAGGGGGAGGTATGCTGGAAAATTTAGGCCTAAGTGTTTATTAACAACTCATAACTTTATACATCTCCAAGGTATGACCCTGCATGGGTAACGTCTCCAAGCTGGCTTCTGCCAGACTACTACTATTCTCAATTTGTATATATTTTCTGATGAATGAATTTAATGATGATGGTGGTGTCGAAACTTGTGCCTGATTTGGATTAAAGTGAGGGAGAGTTGCGCAGCGTCAGCCTCACTCTCTCTTCCCAATTCCCATCTTGATCCAGTGGCAAGACAAGAGTTGAGGCTGGTGATGGGACTAGGCGCAGCGGATGACTAGGACGTCTTCTGTGTCTTGTTCTGCTCTTTGCGTTCCATGACGCTTGCAGAAACCACCTTCTTGATCGTTGGACCTTCCACTGGTCTTGTCCGCTCATTCCGCTGGAGTCTGTCTTCACATGCTGGGATAGACATCTCCCTATCTCACCAAGGGTTGAAACCCGTCGGCTACCCTCACCTGGTTTAGCCAGTTTGTTGAAGCTGTTGCCTGGGGTGTGGCTGCTGTCACATGTAAACAGCTACAGGGAGCCACAGGTGAGAGCTGAGTGCTAGGTGGGGACAAAGGTAGACAAACTGCCCTGAAAAGGACGCGACATGTTCTAATATGGAACGTGGAATTTAACAATATACTACTTAAGGGAACCACTTGTTTCAAGGAGATGTTGAACATCCTTTTTGTAAAGCATTCCATCACTCTCCTTTTTGCAAGAGAAATGTTCTCTAGAATTACATGGAGGCAGCTTTGAAGGTTACGTGTGATTTATAAAGAATTAGCTGGTCCAAGACGGCCAAAAACATATCTGAGACCAATCAGAGATCTGGCTGGTTTAAATTGTTACCAACTATTTAAATTTTTTAAAGGAAATCCATAGTTTGACAGCACTGTAACCCAGTTAAAATGTCTTTTTTGATTTCACAAAGAACTGTTTTCTATTGGGTGAATGATTAATAACACATCAAAGTAGATTATCTGATGGGACACTGACTTTATAACAGTTACTCCAAAGGGTGTTCCCTTTACATTGTATTTTGGAGTATTTTGTGGCAACTGGTGAGAATTAAGATCTGAAAAATCTTCTTTCTGTAAAGATGATGATCAAACATTTACTGGCAATGGGTCAGAAGTCGGTCAAATGTATAAAATACCAGAATGTTAGAGTTTGTTGATTCTGACAGTTCTTAAAAATTGAAAAGTAATTTTGGAAGATTAGGACCTTGGGAGCCTTTCACAATATTTGTGTGTGGATAATTTAAAATAACACATTAACATCTGTTTACTAGTACATTTTTGAATCATGCTGTGCAATTAGGATGCTCAAGCAAACAGAGCAAAACAAAGAAAATAATATGCACTTGTAACTTGTACAAATAACCATTAATGCTGCAACATTCAGCTCCACAGTGCTGTTCGTGCTGGCACTACACAAGCCAGCAGCAGCACCTTTCACCTTTGCTAGTCATCCACTACAATGGCTGGCTGCTTAGTTCCATGAACTACTCGCTTTACACGTGACCCATGACTTCCCTCTGCTTCCATGTGTAGCTAGCACACCACCACCCTGAGCCCAGGAACAATGTGAAGCAAATGATTGGCAGCAGTCTGAATCAGCAGTTTGGCCTTTTGGAGAACATTCTAGGATTGTTTCCAAGCTCGCGGTGATCTGCTGCACCTTCCTTGCTCTCAGGTCTACCTGGTTGCTGTAAGAGGAGGGGACATCCATAATCCCTTTGTTCTGGAAGGGATTTTCCATCAATGGCAGCACGGACTCCAGTTCCCCGCACCTAAGTTCCCATCCTCACACTATTATTTCATAATTCTCCACCTTTCTATCTTCTTGCCCTTGGATCGTCACACCATCTTCTTGATCAAAATTCTGAAATAAAAACATCATTCCGTAACAACCTTATCTAACGACACTTCTAATAATCCTTAATAACTATAATTATTCACCCTTGTACATTCCTTTAGTAACTGCCTTGTGGGTACCTTTGCTTGTCGCAGTGCTTCTATGCAGTGCTACCCCAGTGGCTGCAGTATGGCTGTGGGAGATTGGTGACTTTCAGTGGGACATGCTGCAGATTGCCCAACAAAACAACCTGAAGTAGCTCTGAACTGTAATGGTCTGACTTTGAACAACACCACATTGGCACAGTCTGGGTCATTTGGATGAAAGGCAGAGCCTGACATGTACTTAATCAATCTGTGCTTGTAAAAATCTGAAGATGGTGTCCAAAGATAGATGTTATTGTGCAATTAGACAGCACTTGCTGAACAATCCTGTGGGTGTGCAAAGAATTACACTGACAACCAATTTAGTATAATCAGTCACGATGTGACTCTATTACATTTGCCAGAAGCGACATGTTTTCATATGCCGGGACCTGTCCTCTGCAAACAGAACTGGTTTGATATTCTTGTATCTGTCCTGATGAGTGCAAGATAAGAAACTTCAACAACCTGTTTCTTTTTCCGCAACGCTATCATATTCTTGCTGTTTTGAAATGCTGTTTTAGGAAATGAAAGCTTCATAATTAAAATAATTAGCTAATATGCAGAAAGGCTCCTGGACCAGAATATTAAAGGAACATTTAACAAAAACATTTTGCAGTTATATATCAACTGTATTGTAATAAAACGTCCCAAGATGGTTTCTACCCTTGTGTGAAACGCCACTTGACATAAAGGCAGATAAAAAAGTAGATTTCAAGGAACATCTTAAGAAATGAAAGAGAGGCAGAGAAGTGGAACTTCTTGAATCAGAGGTGACAGTGTTCCAGAGCTTAGGGCTTTGGCAGCTGATCACACAGCCACCAGTGGTGGAATTAATAACACTAAATGTGTTCAAGAGATAAGAATGAGAGGAGTGCGAATAGTTTGGAGGATTGTGCAGCTGGAGGAGATTACAGAGATGGGGAGGGGTTAAGGTGAACTTCCTCCTGTTATTTTGAGCTGATATGTTCAGTTAGACATTTTTGTAAACCATTAAGTTGAAGCAATAGGATAATATTGGGAGGAATTCTACCATTTTGAGATGGAGAGCCTTGATGGGCAGATCCATCAGTGTCTGTCTATTTGGCCAGAATGTTGGGATCCCGCACCAGAACCTCATTAATTCTGCACAGGCCAGAACTCCTCCTGCTTTCCTGGTGAGCCGGCAGCTGATTTGTTTACCCGCCCTCAGCTGATGGTTTATGGATCCTGGCACCATATTTAAACACTAGCCCAGTGCACTCATATCACTCTCTCCAGCCCATCTGAGTTTGGTGGTGGGCAGGAGCAGAGAATTTAGCGGGAGTCATAAAAAGGGAAACCCACTGATGTAAAATCATATTGGAATTTTTCCAATGGTGTGTTAAAGGCAGAGCGGACTTCTCGTTGCCTGGTGGCACGAATGTCATCTCATGAATGCTCATTGGAACAGCTGCCTGCCGGAATCCCATCAGCCTTTTCAATCTTGTGTCAGATCAGATTGCGTGAACTCACATTGCCATCAAAATTGATTGTCAAGGAGTGGCGTGCATAAGATGGTTCTCAGTTGGCAAGAGACTTGGGGGTGAGTGCAACGAAGCTTTCTGCCACAGTGCTGCAGGACTCCTGCTGTACTGTTCACTATTCTGCCAGGGGCAGACTGGTTCCTGCCTCCATCTCCATGTCGAACTGCCCTTCATAGACAGTACTGTGCTGCTGGACTCACGGACCCTCCTGTGTCACTGAGTTGGATCAGTACGTTGCCTGAGGTTGGAGAGTATTGGGATCTCCTTCTCCCTGGTGCCACACACCAGTGTCTATCTGGACAGAACTGTGCTGCAGGAGACAGCAGCCCCCACAACAAAGGTCTGAAGTTCGATCGGGGTGGTGTGCGAGGTGAGGTGAGGTAGTGGTGGTGCCTGGTCTGAGGAAGACAAAGGTGGGCAATGTGGAGGGGGGGCTGTGCAAAGAGGTGGTTGGGGGAAGGGTAAGGACTCACAATGGCAGGCAGAGGGGCAAGGAGGTGGCTGAGGATGACGAGCAATGGAAGACAGAGGGAAGGGAGGCTGCACGAAAAAGCTCACGTACAAGGGGATCAAAGGGATACTACATTGGTTACTGGGAAGAGATGGATGGAGACACTGAATGTGGTGGTTGGAGGTCGATGAGGGGCACGAGTCTTTGCAGGTGATGGGCTTGGGGAAGGGTGGCAGAATCAAGGAATAGATGTCTTCTTGAGGCTGTCGACCTTTCTGTTTTGGTTTGCTGACATCCTGCACAGTCTGGTGAAGATGAGATGGGTGAATCCCGCTCATTACTATGATATCCCTTTAAAATGTCCAAAGTATATTCACTAATACTACCATTTCTTCTTTAATACTTTGTATCTGATTGAGGATCCTCTTACAGCGACCATTATATCATGTTGGCTTTATGTTCATAGACTGCAAATTTGATGCTTTGTTTGAGATGAAACCATGCCCAGTTATTACATTTGTTATGAAATGGTGTGATATGGTGGACACTGGACATTAAAGCAAATCCTTTTTTCACTTCGGTTCAGCTTTGGAAAACTTCATCCCTTTGAAGTTTATCTGATTTATATTATTCCCAGCTGAAAGGCAACCAAGTGATCTGGCAACGCTAATACAGCAGGATGTATGTGAACAAACTTGTTTAACTTGCGTTGTGTAATTTACTGTTCCCTCTGGTGTCTTGGCTAATATTGGAACCCCATTAGCAGATGGTTATACTTTTACTATTAAAATGAGCTCGTGATATTTTGTAGAAGAAAAATGGAATAAACGTATTTACTAATAAATAGTACTTTGCAACAATGATTGTTAGACGTATATGGTTTAAAATTCTCAGAAAGAAGGTTTTACTTTTCAGTAAGCATTTTTCTACATTTAAAATCACTTTTTTCAGTTGTTTTACAGGATGATAAAAATATATTTTGAACTATGAAACACAATTATTTGCTGTAGCTTCCAACAGGGGGAATGCTTTTTTCTGGTTAAACCTCTAGGGAAAGGCTGTATGTGGTCAAAAAGGGGTGTTCGGGGGTATAGCTCAGTGGTAGCGGATTTGACTACAGACCATAGTGGTCCCTGGTTCAAATCTGAATGATGGCTTTAGTAATTGCTTGACATGCTCAAGGAGAAAATAATCAGTTATGATTTAACTGAGTGGCAGAACAGACTTAGGAGCTGTTACTGACTGCAATATAAATACAAACATTCAGAATCTTAGCATGTCCACAGAATCTAAAACAGTTTTATCTTCAATCTGCAAGTGAATATATATATATATTATCAGATGCACTTTCTTAAGAATTCCTCTCTACACATTGATGTCATGCAAGTGCAGGCTAACAGCAATACAAAATTTGAGTTATCTTCCATGTGACTAAGTGTTATAATG
This sequence comes from Carcharhinus amblyrhynchos, assembly GCF_965287045.1. NCBI lineage: Eukaryota > Metazoa > Chordata > Chondrichthyes > Carcharhiniformes > Carcharhinidae > Carcharhinus > Carcharhinus amblyrhynchos. The sequence goes on from NC_137326.1 coordinate 111,257,402, forward strand.
GAATATAAAAGCAGAACTTTACCCTATCTGGATGAGGGGGCCACATATAAGCAGTATCTTGATTACAATGCAATTTCTGATCGACTCTCAAATTATTTAACTAGTCTCATTTCTGTAGTCGTGGTAACTTATGAAGAATCTTCCGATTAATGATGACTTCAAGAAAATTGATGGGAAAAATACATGTATTGTGAAACCCATGTCCTATTTTCTATATATAATTGAATCATTCTACACAATGCATTTAAACCACACCCTAGGCCTCTTTGTAAGCCCTTTCATGTTCTGATGATATAAATGAATGGGTCAGGCATCACCATAATTTCCCATGAAAGTTTTCCTTGGGGCTGCTATCTTAGATTACTTTGTCTTGGCAGGTCCTTCTCGTAGAGGGGGGATGACTGTCTCTGAAATGTCTAGTGTTAAGAAATGCCAATGTGGCAAGTGAACCACTTTCAACTATTAAATTACCAGTTTCCCAGGATAGCAATAACAAAGCAATGTCCTCTCTCCATTGGTTTTACACCTTCAAAAATATTTAAGCTATCTATGTGTTAATGATGTCTACATTATGGGGTACTGCTTTCAGTATTTCCTATGCAGTGCTTTCTTACTGATTTCTTATCCAGGTGGAGGTACATGTAGACCAGTTTTCGCCTATCTGCCATACAATTTCCACCTATATATTTGTATCTTCTCCTGTGAAAACTTTTATATAACAAAAAATCCTTAATTTAGCTGAGTCAAGTTTATAGCATGATATTTTTGGTTCATTGTGCCAAGATCATGTTCATTGCTGAACGAGGTAGTTTTTCCCCCAATCTAGTTCTCGTAAAAAAATCCTATAAGCCGTCGAGCTTTCCTTTTATTAGGTTGCTGTTAATAGTCAGTTCCAAGCCTATTCCCTTATTTCACCAGAAGGTTCTGCCTTAAAATTGTTATTGTTTATTTCTCTCCTCCTGCTTTTAGCCTGTGACGTCTCTGATAAAAGAGTCCCAGGCAGTTGGCTGTATCAGAGTCTGTGCACACCAAACAAAGATAAAAAAGAACATACATCACTGTTCCCACTCACCCTCCTCTCACCTCACCTCTTTACTCCCACTTCAACACTTTACTCATCTCTCCTCTCCCACTTCTGCACTCGTTTCACATTTTTCCTCCACTTCCTCACTTTATTTACTCCTTCACTCCCACTTCTCCTGCTCTCTTCTCCCCTCTCTGCGCCCTCTTCTCCCCTCTCTGCTCCACTTTCCCTCCAGCTTCCCCAGCATTGGGAACTGGCCCACAGATTCCAATATTCTGGAGCCTGAACATAAAACAATTGTGGTATGAAAAGTTTATTGGGTCAGCAAGTCTGCAGCATTCACTTTGAATACCATGCAATGTGTATAATTAGTTCACAAGTATTGACACGTATGACCCTGGAATACAATATTTGTCACCAAAACATGGGACGGTGCAAGTCGTCTCATTTGAGTGGAATTCATAGAACACACCCAGAAGGAACAATTGTAATGTCTTTCCTGTAGCATTGAGAACAGGATCGATGGTCACAATTGGACAACTTTGACACAACTTCACAAATGCTGTCAATGCACTGACTTTATGAGGCTTCGAATCCATCAGTATCAGATGAAGGTGACATGCTGCTGGCACTGATTGTCACTGAGGGAATACTGGCAACAAAACTCACAAGCCAACTGCCAGGAGTGATATCCATCAAAATCCTGTTGGCAATTCCAACAGCGACTAGATGCCTCTGGCAAGGTGGCTCATTATTGCAGGATTTCCTTCAGGTTTCCCAGATACAGGTTTGTTAAGACAGCTCGATGATCAAACCTAACTGTTTGCTATTGAATGGTGTTGAGCGTCTTCAGTACTGCCAAAGCTACACATCCAGGGCTTAATACGGTTAAACGAATCAATAAATTCAGTGTGAACTATGCAGAGGAGTAAGCGGAGTAAACTGGTTACCTCTTTTGGAAATATTTCGTTTTACAGGCATCTCATGACAAATATTACCATTATCCACAGAGTTTTGCTTATTCTAAATTTCCATAACCACTGCATTATTAGTATTCCGTGAATGCTCTTCATTTTTTCAGTTAATGCATCATTAGGATGCATCCTCTGTGTGCTGGCTGTAAAATCATTATCCCAAAAATCAAAGAAAATGAAAGACTTGCATTTATGCAGCGCCTCAACTTCAACCACTGAGGTACTCTCTGAAGAGTGAAGAACAGGTTTATGGATTTCCCCACACATCAAAGACAGACAGAACAAATCATCTGCTGATTTCCCGTTAGATCTGAAGATTAACTTTACACAATTTTTGTGAGGTGCCGTTTAAAGACAAAATGGCAGCCCTTGATCATTGCATATGCGAAGAAGCAATGTGGAGCTCTGTGCCAGTTTGAAGAGGTGCTTGATGAAGATTGTATGTCTCAGCTCAGTGGGGTGTCTCTGCTTTGCACCTGCTTTATTGAAATGGCTGCCACAGGTTCTCTGGGGGGAATGCTCATCAGTTGATCTGCGTACAATCGGAGGCCATTATCAGTGCCTCAAGGTGTTCTGTACAAACAGGAGCAGCTGGGCTGACTCGATGAAGTCACACTTCTGGCAGCAAGCTTCATATCCTGGGAGCAAATATCAGAGACTCAAATTCGTGTGCTCTGTGCTGAAGCTTGGGGTAATTTATTTATTTTATTCATCACAAGTAGGCATACATTAACACTGCAATGAAGTTACTGTGAAAACCCACTAGTTGCCACACTCTGACATCTACTTAAGGAAGGAAGAAATTATCACGGCCAATGCACCTAATGAGTGCATATTTCAGACTGTGGGGGGAAACCTGGGGAAAACCCACATGGGGAGAGCATGCAGATTCCTCACAGACAGTGAACCAGGAATCGAACCCAGGTCCCTGTCACTGTAAGGCAGCAGTGCTAATCATTGTGACACCATGTTGCCTCGGTATAATAGAGTAAAATTGGTTCTTAAACATACGCATTTCCCAAGGTCAGGGATGTACAACTTCATTTTGTTAAGACCCACTGAGATTTGCAGTGATTTTGCATGGCAGAATTGTATCAACAATTAACAAGGTATTTCAGACAAAAACAAGTTCAGTCCAAAGAATGGGAAAAAAAAACTTTTGGTTGTTTTTTTCATTTGAACAACTCCTGTTTTTTATATATAAAAACACAATGGCTGAACGTTCAGGCTCACCATTGTTTTAACGATGTTATTGTCAATATGGGAGACCTTGGGGGGAAACTTCCTCCCTTATGTAGCACTGCTGTGTTATCACAGCAATACATTCCCAAGCATCCTGGAGTGAATTTAGAGGAAGTAGTAGACATTGTGATTGTAACAATCTGACTGCAAGCCAGTCTCGGGTCACCTGCTGAATTGTGGCACATTATTGGAGATCAGTTCCTGCCAGATTGTAGCAAAAATCAGAACTCATTCACCCACCTGCTACTCTGATTTGGTGTGGCACAAATATGACTCCAATTCTATGATAAATGCTTGGCTGTCAATTGGGGGGGGGGGATTCACAGCCCCTCTCCACTGGTGGCGGGAATCCCGATTGTCGGTGGCAGGAATCCCGATTGCCCATAGCGGGAATGCCAATTTCCTGCTGAAGTGGGCATAGGGGCTAAAATCAGGATTACTGCTGGGCCTAAGGGCTGTTGGGATTCACCTGATTTCCCCGATCAGGGTCCCACCCAGAAAGAGTGACAACCTGATAATTGTGCAAACCCACTCATTGTAATATATACTTAGCGGGTTTGATGACCCATTCACAGGTCCCTGCGATGCACCAGTCCCCCAGTGGGAATGGTACCAGGCAAGCTTTGATGTTGATCATCACCAATGTGGACATGGTGTGCTGGACCCCGAGGTCTAACCTCTCAGCAAATAGGGGCATTCCCCACTCCCCAAAACAATTACGTTATGAGTCACCCCTCTCCACTGCACCGCACATGCATGAGGGTGACCCAAACCCTCCTCAGGCTCCCTCCACCCTCAGACCTCCCACTCAGCCCACCTTCACCCTCAGACTCCCATTCTCATATCCCATCCTCAGACCCCTCACACAGTCCCTTCCCCCTCAGAGTCCCCCCAATCCACTTCAAGGGGGTAAGGCAGCTGGTTCCATTATCCACAGCTGTGTATCCAACCCCAACGTATGCACACGGCTTTGATTTGAAATCTCTGAACTTTCCTAGTAAGCTGAAACCTTTGAAACCCTCTCCATTCCATTGGGAACCTTTGATCTCTGTTAGTTTCAAAGTGCAGTGCATTGAAAGAGGCTTCCAGTGACAGTAGGATGTATTTCTACATAGGCTGTATTGAACTGTGTTTATTTACACTCCCCTTTGTGCTTGAATGCACCTCAAGTACCTCCATTGATCCTAACCGTAATGTAAACAGAGACTCTAAGCCTGATTGACAGCTGTGGTTTCTTCAAAAGGAATAATTGGTCTGCAAAAGAGGAAGTTGCATTACGTTCCCTTGGAAGAAACTGCACATTTTTACAGGAGACAGAAGAAGTGCAGAAATTGATCGCAGGACTGCCTGAAAACACCAAACCAGGAAGCCCCTCTTTTGTGAGGGTTGGGTGGTGCTCCCCTGTTCAGTGGGAGATGGGGGGGTGGGTGTCACCATTTCCTTTCTGGGGGAGAGGCAGCTTGTCTCCAAGGAGATCAGGGTGCCAATTTCTGAAGAGCAGGGCTGGCTGGCGGGTTCAGTGAGATGGCCTCATTTACATCTTTTGGATCCCACCTGACAGACGCTGCCAGCACCAGTGGGAAACACTCCTGTTTTCCCACTGGTATGGAGGCACTTAACCTGAAAATGGGAGAATTCGCACAATACCCTTTAAAATGCTATAACAAGTTATCCAGTTCAGTGATAGGTAATGACCAGTGGCCTTGCTAATGGCATCTAGAACTCAAATCATAAAATTGTAGAAAGAAAGTATAGAAAGAGGCTATTCATCCCATCATGTCAATGCTAGCCTGCTGCAACACCAAGTCAGCAATCCCACACCCACAAATGAAAGAAAATGTGCCTTTGTGTTACATGGACACTCGGGGTTAGAATGTTGGAAATAGGAGCTGGGAAGGCTCCATGGCTCCTTGAATCTGCCCCACCATTTGATGGCTGATCTTCTGCCTGAACCCTACTTTTCCATCATTGTACAAATCCTGTGATTCCCTTGCTTTTGACAGTATTAATGAGCTGATAGTGACAGACCTTTTGCCCTGAACTGTTTGAATTTAATGACCCAGGTCTTCAGGGGGGTGGCAATGTTGGCACTTTCTCTGCTAAATGATGCTCTGTATTTCTGATCAAAACTTCTGAGCCCGATTTGTGCATGAACACAGAACATACAATCTTTGGAAGAACTTTATTGTGGTGCTGTCACAACAGGGGAAGAGAAGGCAAAACTCCCTTTTACCCCTTCTTTACAGCACTAGTCAATGTTTTTGGATAGCAGAGTGGATGGACAGAATGGTAAGATGGCTAGGTGGTTAACATAGGGCTGGAAGTAGATAGCTGGGTAAACGGGTAGGGTAGGAGGCGGGTAGAGTGGTAGGTGGATAGGGTGTTAGTTGGGTAGGGTAGTAGGCGGGTAGAATGGTAGTTGGGTAGGGTGGTAGCTGGGTAGGGTGAATGTGGACAGGGTGATAGTCGGGTGAGTGAATAAGTGTGTGAGGTGGGTGAGTCAGTAGGTGGGTTGTGCGGTAGTATGGTCAAATGGGTCAATCAGATTGGTGGCTAGTCAGGTGGGTTGGAGGGTTGTCAGGTCTGGTCAAATGGGTCATCAGAAGGTAGTGGGGGGTTTGGGGTTAGCATGGTGGACCGTCCCCCAGGCCCTGGCTGTCCAGGGGAGAACAACCAACCCCTCACCAAAGAGCGGCTTCCTCTCCCCAGCACTCAAATAACGGGTCTACTCCACACACCAGACAGGGAGATGTTGTTGGGTTAGGTTGGATTTCGCGGGGTGGGGGAGGAGGGGTAATTGGGTAGTTGAGGGAGGTGTCTGGTCAATGTGAGTGACTCAATGGGTGGGATTTTATGGCCTTGTTCATCCCAAAACCATTCTTCATCCCTTGCCTGCTCCGATTCCCATGTGGGCAGGATGGTAAAATTCCTGCCCGATACTCGGGAGTTAGAGTTGGGTTTCTTCCCGGGTAACTATTCAGGTAAGTACATTGGAACTGTCCAAATTGTCTAGCTGCGAGTTGGAGACTTTTGCAGAGACTTCCAGGAAGCAGGAGAATTGTGCTTTGGAAATTCAGACTTCCCAGGGAATTCCCATGGAGGTCAATGTGTTAGGAATTCCAGGTCCCAATGAACATCTTGGGTCGCACATGCCATCTCCAATGATCCAGGGACTGGAAAGATTTCTTGTGTAGTGTAAAATCAGGGTGAGAAATGGCCATGCTAGTTTCTAACAGTTTATCCACTAGATGGCATGCTAAGCAGCATTGTGTATTCTCTATGGCATAAATCTATCTGGATCAGCAAAATATCAGTGAGCTATCAAGATGGATTCTTCATCAAGCATTGGATTGTGACTGATCACTGAAACTGTCAGTATTTGCGGATAGTGACCCTCTTTCTTTAGTTGAATTGTAAAGTGTATTTTTCAAAGCTATGCCATTATTTAAAATGTGGCACAACAACAGCCTCAAACCAATCAGCAAGAGCTACAAAATTAAGACTATGGGCCCGTTTTTACCATTGCGTCTCGTCTGTTTCCGGGTGGAAAAACTTGGTAAAGTCAGACATGAGGCGATTAGTGCGATCCGCACCTGCGTCTGTGCAAATCCCCACTTTACCAAGGCCCGAAAATGGCCACGATCGGAAATGGCGCGACGTCAATTGAAATGCATTTGCATGTATTTAAATTGACCTAATGAGCTGGACGCCCAATTTTACCTGCATTCCTCCCTTTACCATCGCATTCACCTGTCCAGATTCGGCACAAAACAGACATGCTCGGCAAAGATCTGTTTCGGGCACTCCAGCTTCTGAAGGGGTAAGTTCAGAGCTTCTAACAGCTCGCTGACTCAGATCGGTGGGGGTGGGAGACAGGGGGAGCGGGACAGAGGGAGGTGGGCCTGATCATTCTTTGGTGGGGGCAGAGGAGGAGGAGGAGGAGGAGGGTGGGCCAATGGATCTGTGTTGGTGGGGTGGGGGGTGGGGGGGGGGTGGCTGCAGGGGCAGGGGACCCACGGCCACTCTGTGGGCGATTGGTGGGAGGGAAGTGGGTAGTGGGGAGGTGGGTGAATAAGGGGGACAGTTATGTTGTGGAGATGGGCGATATCTGTGGGGGCCATTGTTCCTGCTTTTTGCTCCCTGGCTGCTTTATCTGCTTTTTTGCGGTGCTGGAATGATGTGACAGGGGAATGTTTTTCAAATTTGTTTTCACTGCGCGTGCACAGTTGAAGGCTCCGATTGGAGCAGCAGTGTTTTGGGCCCGATAAGCCCCACCCACAGTGTGATTCAGACCTGTGGTTTTCTTTTCAGGCTAAGTGCGTATGGGAGTGCCTGAGAACAAGTTTCCAAGTTTGATCTGAACTGCGCCCAGATTCAGCGCGTAGAATCGAAATGGTATAATCACCCCTTGTGGCCCTTATTTTACCATTTTGATTCCAAGTGCTGGGCGGACTTGAAACAGGGTGTGTTTCAGATGTGAATTTCAGACCCGTTCTGAGGCATCCCAGACACACTCTGCCTGAAAAAGTATCAGCAATTCCGAATCGCGTTGCAGAAGCCTGTGGGCGGGGCTTAACACGCCCAAAATCCTGAAGCTCCAATCGGCGCCTCCAACTGTGCGTGCGGAGGAGAAAAAACTGTGGCCGCCCTGCCACATCGCTCCTGGGCCAGATAATGCCTCCCCCTGACCCCCACAAACATTGCCCCACCCCCATAACATTAGTGACCCCCTTATCCCCCCCCCCCACCTCCCCCACCCCCCGGCCCCCTCTACCACCCAGAATGACCGTAGGCCCCTCCCCTCTGCCCCTCACTGATCACAGGCAGAGTGGCAGCAGACACCCCCCTGCTTTTTCCCCCGCTGATCTCTGGCAAAGTGGCAACGGATCCCCCTTCCTTCCCAATGATCATAGGCAAAGTGGCAGCGAGCCCCCCCTTTACCTGCACTGATCAGGCAAAGTGGCAGCGAGCCCCCCCTTTACCTGCACTGATCAGGCAAAGTGGCAGCGAGCCCCCCCTTTACCTGCACTGATCAGGCAAAGTGGCAGCGAGCCCCCCCTTTACCTGCACTGATCAGGCAGAGTGGCAGTGAGCCCCCCCTTTACCTGCACTGATCAGGCAGAGTGGCAGCAGACCGCACCCCCCCCCCCCCCAATTCCGCTCCACTGATTACAGGCAGAGTGGTAGCGGACTCCCCTCTCCAATCTCAAGCAGAGAGCCATCAGACTCTCTCAGCACTTAGCTCCTCACTAACTGGAGTGCCTGAATTGGACTTTTGTGGAGCATATTTGTTTCGTGCCGGGTCTGGATGGGCGAGCACGGTGGTAAAGGGGGAAGTGCTGAAAAGGTTGGGCATGCAGCTCATTAAATCAATTTAAACGCATGCAAATACATGCGCCACGATCGGGCGAGGTCCCAATTTTGGCCATTTTCGGGCCTTGATAAAGGGGGAACCAGCGCGGAGGCGGGCACGGATCGCACCACTTGCCTCATGCCTGACTTTACCACGTTTTCGTGTCCGAAAACGGGCACAACATGGTAAAATTGGGCCCTATGTACTGAATGTGAAAGAGTTTTGCAATGGTGAGGAACTTCCAGAGGTCAGCAAATTCATGCAGGATAGATGTTTTTCTTCAATTCATTCATGGGATGATTGAGTGGCTGGCTGCACCAGCATTTATTACCCATCCCTCACTGTCCTTGAGAAGGTGCTGGTGGGCTGTCTTCTTGAACCACTGTAGGTACACCTACAGTGCTGTTAGGAAAGGAGTTCCAGGATTTTGACTCAGTGACAGTGAAGGAATGGTGATGTATTTCCAAGTCAGGATGGTGAGTCACTTGGAGGGGAAGTTGCAGCTGGTGCTGTTCCCATAAATCTGCTGTCCTTCTAGATATTAGAAGTTGCGGGTTTGAAAGATGCTGCCTAAGGAGCCTTGGTGAGTTCCTGCAGTGTATCTTGTAGACGGTACACACTTCTGCCACTGTGTGTCAGTGGTGGAGGGAGTAGATGTTTGTGGAAGGGATGCCAATCAAGCAGACTGCTTTGTCCTAGATGGTATTGATCTTTTTGAGTGTTGTTGGAGCTGCACTCATTAAGGCAAGTGGAGAATATTCCATCACACTCCTGATTTGTGCCTTGTTTTAGGTAGTGGACAGGCTTTAGGGATGAATTACTCACCACAGGTTTCTAAGCCTTTGAGATGCTCTGGTAGCCACAGTATTTATATGGCTGATCCAGTTCAGTTCATGGGCAGTGGTAATCACCAGGACATTGATAGTGATGTAATGACATTGAATGTCAGGGATTGATAATTAGATTCTCCCTTCTCAGAGGACTCTGCGACCACCCACATCCCACATCAGTACATCAACAGTAGGAGATGCAATCACATTGCTGCACATTCTGTACAGACAATATTCTCAGAATTGAGAACCAAGTGATGCATACATGAAACCTGCCCACTCTGCATACACAAAGGCTGGTCTGTGCTTGAGAATCCGAATGGCAGAATATTCTATAATCACAATGTTGATAATGTGAGAGAAACAATTCTATAGGTGGACATTACCTGATTCCGGTAGGGGACAAAGTTCGCTTTCCAGAAATGCCTGCAACCATTGAAGCAATTGGAGATAAGATGAGAATCCAGGACATTTGTAAATGGTGCAAATGAACATATTTTCTCAAAAGTGTACACGATGGTTTGTATATCCGTGCAACCTTGGTGCCTTTAAAATGTCTTTATCTTTCTTTTCCTATGGCTATGTATAGGTGCAGCTCTGACATTGATGACTGAGTCTGAGGCATCCTGCTGATTATACCCTACTGACTGTAATGACATTAGCAGATGCTCTATGGTGGCCTGAGGCTTAGTGGGTCCTAGCCTGTTTAAGGGATTTCTGTGCAGATGCTAGTGCTTGACCTGCTGGAGGTAATGGGGCCGTTTGTGAAGGGGAAGTAGAAGGCAGGGAACACTTTGAGTGTCCTGGGATGAAGCCGCTTGGGTGCCACGCTAGCGCTGGTTATGAAAACCAGCTTACCATCTCATAAAGAGCAAAGGTCAGGAATTATTGTAGGTATTCTTGACCTACAGACAGATAGAAGGATTGAGTGTCATCTGAGTGGGTACATGAGCAGTTTAGGAGCAACATATCTATAGCAGCTCCTGGTCCAGGATCATAATGTACTCCTCCTCCCTATCTGTGCAATGACACCTCCCTGACTCCTTAAGGAGATGGGCACCTGGAAGAAAGTTGAGATTGCTCATCCCCCTGTCACTTAACCACTTTGGCAATGCATTGATGGCTTGAGTAATGGAGTGCAGTTCCCAACACATATCCAGCAACAAGTATGTGTTCTGTTGGACTTGACTCTCCAAGGTGGTTGCCACCTTTCCATGGAGGTGGCCATGTGCTTGCATTCCAGAACCACGACAACAGACAGAACATGGACAGATTCCTGCAGCTTTAAGTCTAGTTTGCATATGGCCTTTGACATTTCTGCCTGATGTTCCCCTGCCTGTCTCTGGATCTCTGACATGTCTGTTATGACTGAGTCTAGAGGCTCGTCATATGCATGAGGGACCTGATCTTCAGCACTCCTCTGAGTGACAGAGGCATTCAATGTAAGAGCAGGGAGGTTCTGATGGAGCTGTTTAAAATGCTGGTTAGGCCACAGCTAGGGCACGGTGTGCAGTTCTGGTCACCACACTATAGGCAGCAGGTGACTGCACTAGAGAAGGTACAGAAGAGATTCACCAGGATGTTGCCTGGGCGTGACTGTTTCAGCTAACAGGAGAGACTGGATGGGCTGGGGTTGTTTCCCTTGGAGCAGTAGAGGCTGAGCGGGGACCTGATTGAGATGTATAATGAAATGAAGAAAAACTTTTTCACCCACTAGATTCTAGTGGGAATCTAGAATTCACTGCCTGAAAGGGTGATAGAGGCAGGAACCCTCACAACAGTTACAAAGCATTTAGACGAGCATTTGAAAGGCTATAGCATACAATGCTGCAGGCCAAGTGCTGGAAAATGGGATTAGAATAGATAGGTGCTTGATGGCCAGTGTGGACATGATGGGCCAAATGGCCTTTTTCTGTGCTGCTAAACTCTATGACCTTGGCTGCCACTTCCTCCATCAGCTGTGTATCGATATCTGAGGTGCTGAGCTTGTGACCAAGAGCCTGCTCTAAAACAGGCACTCACCAAGGTGGATGTCTCTCTATGCTGGTAAATCATCATCCTCAGAGGTGGGATTGGAGATGGAGCTTTGGTGGTCTGCTTTATTTTCCTTCTCCTTTTCCTGTTAGTTCCTGGAATGGTGGAAAGAAAATCTACTGGAAGTGGTGGCAGGCTCCCTCCTTGAAACTCTAAACAAGGGCGGCACAGTGGTTAGCACTGCTGCCTCACAACGTCGGGGATCTGGGTTTAATTCCTGGCTTGGGTCACTGTCTGTGTGGAATATGCACGTTCTCCCTGTGTCTGCGAGGCGCTACTCCATGAGACCTGGTTTCCTCTCACAGTTCAAAAGACAGGCTGGTTAGATGGATTGGCCATGCTACATTTCCCTTCAGTGTATCCAAACAGGTGCCGGAGTGTAGCAACTAGGAGATTTTCACAGTAACTTCATGCAGAGTTAATGTAAGCATACTTGTGACACAAATATTAAATTAACTTTAAAATAAATTTTAAAATGTTGCATTCTGTTGATGCAGATTGCAGCAGTCCTCAGTGGCTTGCTAGGAGACTCCTGTTTTAACATTGATACAGACAGGGTCCTGCTCCTCCACAACCATTTCTGCAGCTTCCTCTTCAAAGGTGGTTAGGACTTGAATATCTGGAATGCCGCTGCCTGTCTTGACCCGCTCCCTCTTGTTCTGTGGGTTCTTGTGCTGCAGACAGACAGAAGGGTTGAGTGCCATCCTAGGGGGTACATGAGCAGTTTAGGAGCATGTATGCCTAAGGCTTGGACTTGCCTCTGTAATCGATTAACAAGCAGCATGTCCTGCAACTGATGAACATTAAGAATATGAAGTGACTGCTACATACTCAGTGCAAAATATCCCATCTACTGCTAAGCCCTGCAACCAACCTCCTGTCTGACATGCCTCTGCACTCGCACACTTACACTGCCTGATAATTTTGAGCATCGGTTTGCAGTGAGCAGACAGTTCACTTACTCTGGGAGAGGGTAACAGATCATTCATTGTTTTTCTACACCTTTGGGTGTTTCTGTGCTAGCACCCATGGGTGATAATAATCATGGTGACCAGTGTTCAGGTTGCCATGGTCAACTGGGAGGGTCTGCTGCTGCCATCTTTGGTCAACAGGACTTCCTACCTTCCCTGAAAGGAGAATCTGCAGGGGTCATTACTGAACCATGGAGCCGAACCTTGTTGGCTCTGGGACATGGCGAGAGATTCTGAATCTGGAGCACCTGGCCTGCAGTGAGTGAATGGCTCTCCAAGTGCCCTTTAGGTATGGCACCATGTTTCACATGGCTGTCTGTTTCCATGCAGGTTGCACAGATAGTACCTAAATATTTTCTCTGATAACATGGTTGTAAGATCCTCATACGTGAAAAAAAGTTAAAGCGATTAAGGAATCACCTTTTAAGGAAGTCATCTTTTAATGACTTATGGGTCTGATGATCAAAATGTTCTTCGTGTAGTTGGGGTTATATTCATAAAATCCTTACTGTGCAGAAGACAGCAATTAGGCCCATCAAGCCTGCACTGACAACAATCCCACCCTTGCCCTATCTCCATAACCCCACATATTTACCCCGTTAATCCACCCATATGCTAAGGGACAGTTTATCATGGCTAATTAACCTAATGCACACATCTTTGGCATGTGGGAGGAAACCCACACAGACATGGGGAGAATGTGAAAACTGCACACAGTCACCCAAGGTCAGGATCGAACCCAGGCCCCTGATGCTGTGAGGCAGCAGTACTAACTACTTTGCTGCCCATGCACACCTAAGCAATGGACATTTCATTAGCTCCTAATGATCCTGTGACTACCAATTATTTCTGCAATGAACTTTAATGTTTCCACCAACATCAAATATATGCAGATATACATGTCTCAGAGTCCTTTATAATTTTAAAATGATTCTGATTATCTTTCAGATTAATTGTTATTTGTACATAAAATAATGTTCACTCTTCAATGTGATCTAAGCTTATGTTTCATGTACTTGTATCTGAAGCTTGATACAGACAGTTGGATGATATTTTTTGTATCCTTACATGAATCAAAAGGATTATTTAGATTAGACTCATATTAATCGTACCTATCTCAAATGGCTGTCTGTTTCCATGGAGATTACTGTCACCACATGACTGCGGATTCTTCAATCCTTTGCCTGTCACATTAGCTTTACACTGTGCAATGATATTGATGTCGTCGACCAGTTAAGACTTGCTCAGAGGATGGAAAACAAAAGCCTGCATTTTCTGATGGTCATTACGTTCATAGCCAGTTAACTAATTCTTAAATTTGTTAAATATGTTAAAATGGCACCAATTGGAAAATCTGTGACTTTCTCAGTCTAATTTAGCTTAATAATACAATTTATTTTGTACAAACTGCTGCAATGTTTCCCCGGTGCTGCCTTTAAATTACAGAACAAATCAAATGAGTACATTATGAAATCTTGCATAGGCTTATCAAATAATTTATTTGTCAAATATTTGTCAAATAACCTTAAAACAAGAATTTGATGAGTGCCAAGCCACCTGATTTGAACCAAGGAATTGTACGTTGCTACCACTGCTTGACCATCTTTTGGTGAAGCAAGAAAAAATCTATTTTCTTTCTCCTAAGCAGAATTCTGTGAAAGTGCACAAATTGACAGTCTATGTTATAGCATGAAGAGTTTATGAACATGTATCTATCATGGTAAAGAACTGACATCAATTGTGAAATTCTACCTTAGTAAGGGTTAACATCATAGAAGTGCAGAGTATCATAGGGATAAACACAGCAGCACAGTGGTTAGCACTGCTGCCTCGCAGTGCCAGGGACCTAGGTTCAACTCCTGGCTTGGGTCACTATCTGTGTGGAGTTTGCACATTTGCTCTGTGTCTATGTGGGTTTCCTCCCACAATCTGAAAAATGTGCTGGCTCGGTGCATTGGCTATGCTAAATTCTCCCTCAGTGTACCAAACAGGTAGCAACTATGGGGTTTTCACAGCAATTCCATTGCACTGTTAATGTAAGTCTACTTGTGACACTAATAAATAAACTTTAACATTGGCAGAAAAAAATAAAGCACAAAAGTTTGATTTTGCAGCTCTTTCATTGACATTGTATTAGAAGCATTATCCTGATTCATTTAATACGATACCCACCTCTGAATGGGAAGATTTTGAATACTAAATGCCTTTCTAGTATTTTAACACTCAAATAAGGCTAAGACCATTCCTTCCACACTGATCTATATGTTTTGAGACATTCCTGTTAACAGTAGTGAAGCCTTGTGTGTAATGAAATAATGTACAAATACCTAAAAAAAAACACTCTGGAGAACAAAGAATAAACAAAAGAAATACATGTTTGTATCCTAAGAAATATTTATAATCCAAATAATTTGCCGGGTGTAAGCGATGGAAAGGTGGTAGGACTGGAGGGTCTTAATGACATTACTGTTACTAGAGAGGCGGTGCTCGACAGACTGGAGGGGCTGATTGTGGACAAGTCCCCAGGACCGGATAGAATGCATCCGAGGGTTCTGAAAGAAATGGCGGAGGTGATAGTGGATGCCTTGGTGGTTATTTTCCAGACGTCGCTGGATTCCGGGGAAGTGCCGGATGATTGGAAAACGGCTAATGTTACGCCGTTGTTTAAGAAGGGTGCCAGGCAAAAGGCGGGGAATTATAGGCCGGTTAGTTTAACGTCTGTGGTAGGTAAAATGTTAGAATCTGTCATTAAGGAGGAAATTGCAAGGCATCTTGAAGGGAATTGCTTGATAGAGCAGACGCAGCACGGTTTCCTTAAAGGGAAGTCGTGTCTGACAAATTTACTGGAGTTCTATGAGGATGTGTCTAGGGCGGTGGATAGAGGAGAGCCGGTGGATGTGGTCTTTCTAGATTTTCAGAAGGCGTTTGACAAAGTACCTCACAAGAGGTTATTGCAGAAGGTCGAGGGACATGGAGTTGGGGGTAGGGTGTTAGCGTGGATAGAGGATTGGTTGTCAAATAGGAGGCAGAGAGTGGGGGTCAACGGGTGCTATTCGGATTGGCGGATGGTGACTAGTGGAGTGCCCCAGGGGTCGGTGCTGGGGCCTCAGCTTTTTACCATTTATATAGATGATCTGGAGGAGGGAACCGAGTGTAGGGTGTTGAAATTTGCTGATGACACCAAGATTGGGGGAACGGCAAATTGTGCGGAGGGTGTGGAGAGTCTGCAGAAGGATCTAGATAGGCTGGGCGAATGGGCCAGGAAATGGCAAATGGAATTTAATGTTGGCAAGTGTGAGGTGGTCCACTTTGGTAGGAATAATGGTAGGAAGGACTATTACTTACGGGGCGAAAAACTGCAGCAGGCGGCGGTGCAGAGGGACCTCGGGGTCCTTGTGCATGAGTCGCAAAAACCCAGCTTGCAGGTGCAGCAGGTGGTCAGGAAGGCGAATGGGATGCTGGCCTTCATAGCGAGGGGGATTGAATATAAAAGTAGGGAGGTCTTGCTGCAGCTGTATAGGGCATTGGTGAGGCCGCAGCTGGAGTACTGTGTGCAGTTTTGGGCGCCGCACCTGCGCAAAGATATTTTGGCCTTGGAGGGAGTGCAGAGGAGGTTTACTAGGCTGATACCAGAGTTGAGGGGGTTGAGCTATGAGGAGAGGCTGAATAAACTGGGCTTGTACTCGTTAGAGTTTAGAAGAATGAGGGGAGATCTCATTGAGACGTATAAGATGATGAATGGGATGGATAGGATAGAGGTGGAGAGACTCTTCCCGCTCAAAAAAGACAGTAGGTCTAGGGGGCACAGCCTCAAGATAAAGGGGGGGCAGTTTAGAACGGAGTTGAGGAGGAACTTCTTCACTCAAAGGGTGGTGAATCTCTGGAATTCTCTGCCCGTTGAAGTGGTGGAGGCTGCCTCGCTAAATATTTTTAAGACGCGGGTTGATGGGTTTTTGATAAGAGAGGGGATTAAGGGTTATGGGGAGAGGGCGGGAATGTGGAACTGAGCCGCGACAAATCAGCCATGATCTTATTGAATGGCGGGGCAGGCTCGAAGGGCTAGATGGCCTACTCCTCCTATTTCTTATGTTCTTATGTTCTTATATGATGAAAATACGGTTGTGGAATATAGAACAAATAGTTACTTCAATCTTAATCAAGTTCTGTAAAGTGTAAAATGTAATATTTATAATACCATTACCTATGTACAATGTGTATCTTTCAATATAACACGTGTAATATTGTCATATTTTGAGAAGTTTACTCATTTTTAGAATCATAGAGGTTTACAGCATGGAAACAGGCCCTTTGGCCCAACTTATCCATGCTGCCCTTATTTTAAAAACCCTTAAGCTAATCCCAATTGCCCGCATTTGGCCCATATCCCTCTATACCCATCGTACCCATGTAACTATCTAAATGTTTTTTAGAAGATAAAATTGTACCCGCCTCTACTACTACCTCTGGCAGCTTGTTCCAGACACTCACTACCCTCTGTGTGAAAAAATTGCCCCTCTGGACACTTTTGTATCTCTCCCATCTCACTTTAAATCTACGCCCTCTAGTTTTAGACTCCCCTATCTTTGGGAAAAGATATTGAATATCTACATTGTCTATGCCCCTCATTATTTTATGGACCTCTATAAGGTCACCCCTCAGCCTCCTATGCTCCAGAGGGAAAAGTCCCAGTCTATTCAGCCTCTCCTCATAACTCAATCCATCAAGTCTCGGTAGCATCCTAATAAATCTTTTCTGCACTCTTTCTAGTTTAATAATATACTTTCTATAATAGGGTGACCGGAATTACACACACTATTCCAAGTGTGGCCTTACCAATGTCTTGTACAACTTCAACAAGACATTCCAACTCCTGTATTCAATGTTTAAGCAATAAAACCAAGCCAAATGCCTTCTTCAGCACTCTGTCCACCTGTGACTCCACTTTCAAAGAGCTATGAACATGTACCCCTAGATCTCTTTGTTCTGTAACTCTCCCCAACTCCCTACCATTAACTGCGTAAGTCCTCACCTGGTTCAATCTACCAAAATGCATCACCTTGCATTTGTCTAAATTAAATTCCATCTGTCGTTCGTCAGCCCACTGGCCCAATTGATCAAGATCCCATTGCAATTGGAGATAACTTCCTTCACTGTCCACTATGCCACCAATCTTGGCGTCATCTGCAAACTTACTAACCATGCCCCCTATATTCCCATCCAAATTATTCATATAAATGAACAATAACAGTGGGCCCAGCACTGATCCCTGAGGAATACTGCTGGTCACAGGCCTCCAGTTTGAAAAACAACTCTCTATAATTGCCCTCTAATTTTGTATCCATTTAGATACCTCACCCTGGATCCCGTGAGATTTAACTTTATGTAACAACCTACTATGCAGTACCTTGTCAAAGGCCTTGCTAAAGTCTATGTAGACAACATCAACTGCGCTGCCCCCATCTACTTTCTTGGTTAGCCCTTCAAAAAACTCAATTAAATTTGAGAGACATGATTTTCCACTCACAAAGCCATGCTGACTGTCCCTAATCAGTCCTTGTATCTCTAAATGCCTATAGATCTTGTCTCTCAAAATACCTTTCAACAATTTACCCACCACAGATGTGAAGCTCACTGGTCTGTAGTTCCCAGGCTTTTCCTGCAGCCCTTTTTAAACAAAGGCACAACATTTGCCACTCTCCAATCTTCAGGCACCTCACCTGTGACTATCAATGGTTCATGTATCTCGGCTAGGGGATCCACTATTTCCTCTCTAGCCTCCCACAATGTCCTGAGATGTACTTCATCTGGCCCCAGGAATTTATCTACCTTGATGTGCTTTAAGATTTCCAGCACCACCTCCTCTGTAATATGTACACTCCTCAAGACATCACTATTTATTTCCCCAAGTTCCCTAACATCCACGCTTTTCTCAACAGTAAATACTGATGAGAAATATTACTTTAGGGTATCACCCATCTCTTGTGGATCTGCACACAGATGACCTTGTTGATCCTTAAGAGGCCCTACTCTCTCCTTTGTTACCCTTATGCCCTTTATGTATTTATAGAAGTTCTTTGGATTCTCCTTTGCCTTATCTGCCAAAACAAGTAATACCCATGGATTTTATTCTATAAGCACGGTTTGTAATTAAGCTTTTCAGATTTGACTTGTTAGGCAACTAACAGATAGTTAGAGATACTGGAAATCTAATGTGTGTAATTAATTTAGCAAGATATGGCAAGTTGATGGTATTTATATGGTTGATTGTATAAGGGAGTTTTATCGCGCTCTCCAATGGCTCAATGAATTCAATATCCAGTGGATAGCTGAGTCATCTGAACCACAGAGGTCCTAGAGTGAACCTGTGGTCTTTAGATCACTTCAGGCAGGAGCACTACCGTCGGCTGAACCTATTGGTTAATGGGAGGGAAAAACGGCATGACAATCCGAATTCTGGGATCGCATTAGACTTCGTTGGGGTGAGGGGTGGGGCAAAGTCAGTTGAGATGCTGAAGAAAGTATCTATGAACCATGTTCCAGGAAAATAAATACTTTTCATAAGAATGTTAGAAAGAAACTGATAGAAAGAGAACAAAATATAGGAAGAAGGTAAATGACATGACTGCATGAACAAAGGTAATATATATTGGTTCATTTTTGATACACAGATTGAATTTTTAAAAAAATCTTTTGTGGGACAGATACATTGATGGTTAGACTGGCATGTGTTGCCCATCCTTATTGCCCTTGAGAAGGTTGAATCGCCATAATCTATGTGATGTAGGTACATCCACAGTGCAGGTAGGAAGAGAGTTCCAGGATCTTGTCCCAGTGACAGTGAGAGAATGGTGATGTAGTTCCAAGTGAGTGTGGTGTGTGGCTCGGAAGGGAACTTGCCTTTTCAGTGGCAGTAGAGCTCAGTCCTGGGAGGTAACTGTAGGCTCAGGAGACTACAAGAGTGGTAAGATAAGGCCCTAATCCACTTACCTTGGCAGTGATGGCAGGGTAAATTGGAGGTCATACAGGGACAGAGGGCAGTGTTCCAAGATGACATTGCAGTTCAGAAAGTGATGTGAACCAACAGGAGCAGCTGATTGGTGAATAAGTCCTGGTGGGTATTTTCAAACTATATTAAGTTCTAAGTCATTGTTAAAGCAAGGGTAGGGACTTATTTGATTTATTTTACTTGATAAACCATCTTCTAAAGTTGTTAATTTAAAAGTTTAGTCATGGCAGGAGAGCACAAAGCTATGCTTTGCTCTTCCTGTTCTATGTGGGAAGCTGGGCAATTTCCAGTGCTCAGGACCAGTGTGTCTGTCGGAAGTGTATCCAATTGCCACTCCTGGAAGTTTGAGTTTCAGAGCTGGAACAATGACTGGGGACGTTGCAGAGCACCTGCGAGTCTGAGGGGATTGTGGATAGCACATTTAGGGAGATGATCACACTGCAGCTGAAGGGACTTGAAGGCAAAGGGAATGGGTGACCACCAGGCAGCCTGAGAGCAATGGGCAGGTAGTCAGGAAGTTCAGGAGTTCCCTGGAGTCCCACTTGCAAATTGGTATTCCATTTTGGAAGATGATGAGAGTGTTCATTCCTCTAAAGAATGCAGACAGAGCCAAACTTCTGGCACCACAAGTGGCTTGTCTGTACAGTTGTGGGGGGGAGAGCAATTGATATAGCAGATTCTATAATCAGGGGTACAGAGAGGTGCTACTGTGGTAATCAACGTGACTCCAGATGGTGTGTTGAGTGCCAGGATCCAGGATGTCACTGACTGGCTGCAGGACATCCTAAAGTGGAAAGGTGAAAATGCAGAAGTTATCAATGACTTAGGTAGAAAGAGGAATGAAGTCTTGCATCAACAATTCAGGGAGTTAGGCAGTAGGTTAAAAAGCAGGACCTCTTGGATTGTAATCTCTGGATTACTCCCAGTGCCACGTGCTAGCAATAGGAGAATAGTGCAGATGAATGTGTGGCTTCAGAGTTAGTGCAGAAGTGAGAGTTAGATTTCTGGGTCACTCAGATCATTTCTGGGGAAGGCGAGACCTGTAAATATAGGATAGTCTACATCCGAACCAGAGTAGGACCAAGATCCTTGTGGGATGTTTTGCTAGTGCTGTTGCAAGGAGTTCAAACTAATTTGGCAGTGGGAGGGGACACAGACCATTAGCAGAATAAGGACGCAGCATCATACAGTAAAACAATCAAGTCAGAGGGAGTACAGCTGGATTAAGTTTCGGGAGAGTAAGGCAAGGCTGGACGGACTCTGCTTTAATGTCAGGAGTACTACAGATAAAACGGATGAGTTAAGGGTGAGAATTGATGTGGAATTGTGATATAGTAGCCATCACAGAAACATGGTTTAGGGAGGCAGGATTGGCAACGAACCTTACATGACATATAATATTCTGGCAAGACAGGGGAGCGTGGGTAAAAGGGGTGGAGGCATTCATTATTAGTTAAGGACTCAGTCACTGCAGTAAGAACGATATCTTGGACGGGGCATCAAATGAAACTTTTGTGGGCAGAGCTTAGGAATAAAAAAGGGCAGCCACATTGCTAGGTTTTTATTATAGACCCCCAGATAGTTAGCAGGAAATAGAAGAGCAAATGTCTGCACTATTCACAGAGGGTGGCACAGTCGTTAGCAGCTCCAACCTCAGTTGCAGGGATCCAGATTCAATTCAAACTTCAGGTGATGGTCTGTGTGGAGTTTGCCTGTTCTCCCTGTGTCTGCGTGAGTTTCCTCCAGGTGCTCCAGTTTCCTCCCATAGCCTAAAAATGTGCAGTTGGATTGGCAGGGTTACAGGGATAGGGTGGGGAATGGGCGTAGATGGAATGTTTTTTCAGAGCATCGGGGCAGACTGGCTTCCTTCTGCATTGCAGGGATTCTATGAGATGTGTATAAACAATAATAGAGTAATTATATTTGGTGATATCAATTTTTCCAACATTAATTATAATGATAATCAAAGCTTTGTAACTTAAAGAATCGTGCTCAGCATAAATGATAACAAATGTGGAAACCTGAAAGAAAATATAGCAAAAGCTGAAAATATTTAGCAGGTTGGGCAGTGTATGTGGGGAGGAAATTTGAATTAAGGGGGATGTTCAAACCATCATTATATTACAATCTACAAAATTCAACTTTTCCTTTCTTTCTTCGTATCCTCCTTATTGAAACCAGTTTTATTTCACAATCATGGTAAATCACAATCACACAACAGGAGAATGTGGAATGAAGCCCTTTATCCTTATCTTTCTAATTCAAACATGTAACTGGGTCTGGGATCTACTCTGCCAGGTCCGCTGCCCATTTTGAGGCACTTCTTTTTCAGAATGAAAGGCAAGAGTTTGGGAAAGTAAAGGATATGCTAATGTCATCTATGTAGTTCTCAGAACCCAGAGTGCACCCAACAACAAAGTCCATTCTACAAACAGGGTAGTAGAAGGCTACAAAAATTGAAACATAGGAACTAGGAGCAAAAGTAGGCAAATTCGACCCTTTAAGCCTGCTCTGCCATTCAATCAGATCGTGGCTGATCTCTCCCTGTTTTCAAATCCACTTTCCCAGCAGTTCCCTATATCCCTCTTTCCCTTTTGTTTAGAAATACGTTTATCTCTGTCTTGGTATCCCATTCAACCAATCAGACTCCTCCACGCCATGTGGCAATGAGTTTCACAAATGGACCACCCTCTGCGAGAAGTAGTTCCTCCTTACCTCAATTTTAAATATGCTGCCTCTCAACCTATACCTGTGACCTCTTGTTTCAGAATCTCCCATAAGAGGAAACATGTGGTCTATATTTATTTTATCAATCCCATTTAAAATGTTATATACCTCGATCAGATCCACTGTCATCCTTCTAAACTCCAGTGTGTACAAGCCCAAACTGTTTAATCTCTCCTCATACGTCAACCCCTTCATTCCCAGAATCAATCCAGTGAACCTCCTCTGTACTGCCCCCAGTGCCACCACATTCTTCCTTAAATGAGGAGACCAAAACTGGACACAATACTCCAGATATGGTCTGACCAACATGCTGTACAATTGTAACAATACTTTTATACTCCAGTCCTTTTGCAATAAATGCTAACATCCCATTTGCCTTTTTTATTACCTGCATACTGACTTTCTGCAATTCATGAACATAAACACACAGATCCCACTGCGTGGATGCGTTTTGAATCTGCTTTCCACTTTGGTAATAAATTTCTTTTCTTTTTTTTGGCCAAACTGGATAACCTCACACTTACCCACATTAAGCTCCATCTGCCAAATGTTGGCACATTCTCCTAGCTTATCCATATCCGTCTGTAGAATCTTTATATTGTCTTCACTGCCTGCTTTCCCACCTATTAAGAGTAAGTAATAGTCCTTCCTACCATTCTTCCTACCAAAGTGGACCACCTCACACTTGCCAACATTAAATTCCATGGGCCAGGAAATGGCAAATGGAATTTAATGTTGGCAAGTGTGAGGTGGTCCACTTTGGTAGGAAGAATGGTAGGAAGGACTATTACTTACGTGGCGAAAAACTGCAGCAGGCGACGGTGCAGAGGGACCTCGGGGTCCTTGTGCATGAGTCGCAAAAACCCAGCCTGCAGGTGCAGCAGGTGGTCAGGAAGGCGAATGGGATGCTGGCCTTCATAGCGAGGGGGATTGAATATAAAAGTAGGGAGGTCTTGCTGCAGCTGTATAGGGCACTGGTGAGGCCGCAGCTGGAGTACTGTGTGCAGTTTTGGGCGCCGCACCTGCGCAAGGATATTTTGGCCTTGGAGGGAGTGCAGAGGAGGTTTACTAGGCTGATACCGGAGTTGAGGGGGTTGAGCTATGAGGAGAGGCTGAATAAACTAGGCTTGTACTCGTTAGAGTTTAGAAGAATGAGGGGAGATCTCATTGAGACGTATAAGATGATGAATGGGATGGATAGGATAGAGGTGGAAAGACTCTTCCCGCTCAAAAAAGACAGTAGGACTAGGGGGCACAGCCTCAAGATAAAGGGGGGGTGGTTCAGAACGGAGTTGAGGAGGAACTTCTTCACTCAAAGGGTGGTGAATCTCTGGAATTCTCTGCCCGTTGAAGTGGTGGAGGCTGCCTCGCTAAATATTTTTAAGAAGCGGGTTGATGGGTTTTTGATAAGAGAGGGGATTAAGGGTTATGGGGAGAGGGCGGGAAAGTGGAACTGAGCCACGACAGATCAGCCATGATCTTATTGAATGGCGGGGCAGGCTCGAAGGGCCAGATGGCCTACTCCTGCTCCTATTTCTTATGTTCTTATGTTCTTATGTTCTATTTTAGTATCATCTACAAATTTTGCTGTTACACTGTGACCCTGCTTGCAGATCATTTGTATAGATTGTAAACAGTTGAGGTCTGAGGATTGACTCTGCTAGTTACATTTTGCCAGCCAGAAAAGGACCCATTTATCCCAACCCTCTGCTTTCTGTCAGTCAGCCAATCCTCAATCCAATCTAGTACTCTATCTCTAATCCCCTGGGATCTCGCCCTCTGGATCAGTCTTTTATACTACATCCATGGGCTCCCCACTATTCACCTGGTGGGTTATGTCCTCAAAGAACTCAGGCAAGTTTGTCAGGCATGACTTTCCCTTCATAAAACCATGCTGACAATGGTGAATTGAGCTTTGTCTTTCCAAATGCTCAGATACCTCCTCCTTAATAATTGATTCCAGCAACTCCCCCACCACAGAGATCAAGCTAACCACCCTACAGTTTCCTACTTTTGCCTCGCTCCCTTTTTGAATAGGGGTGTCACATTAGTGTGTTTTCAATCCACTGGGACCTTACCAGAATCCAAGGAATTTTGAAAGATCACAACCAATCCATCCATGCTGCTACCTCTTTTATTGTCCTAGGATGCAGGCCATCAGGTCCTGGAGACTTATCTGCCTTCAATCCCATTAGTTCATTCAATACCTTCTCCCTAGTGATGGTTATTGCACCAAGTTCCTCTGCATTAACTACAGTTTTTGGAAAGTCTTCATTATTCTCTGCCGTGAAGACAGAGGCAAAGTGTTGGTTTAGTGCCTCTGCCGCCTCTGTGTTCCCCATTAATGCCTCATCAGTATCGTCTGCTAAAGGGCCAACATTTACTTTAGCTATTCTCTTCCTCTTTATATACTTATAGAAGCTTTCAGTATCTGTGTTTACGTTTTCTGCTAGTTTCCTTTCTTGGTTCATCTTAGCCCTTTTGATTCTATTTTTAGGAGCCTTTTGCTGAACTTTAAAGTTCTCCCAATCCTCCAGCTTGCTGCTAGCTTTTGAAGTTTGGTATGCCCTAGTTTTTATATTTATGTCCTCTTTGACTTTCTTGTCTAGCCATGGAACTTTGTTTTTTTCTTTTACAATTCCTCTTCCTTTCAAGAATATACTTGAAGTGAGAGATATTCAATATCTCGCTGCCCATCCACCATTCTTCCTCAAATGTCCTGCCCTCGATTATTATGCTCAGTTTACTTGGGCCAACTCTTTCCTCAGGCCTGTATAGTGACCTCTGCCGAATGCTAAAATTCTACTATAGCACTCTGACTTGTCTCGCTCGACCTGAATCTGAAATTCTAACACATATCGCATGAGTTTTATAATACAGTCAGTGCAAGTGTCAAGGAGAGCAGTCATGTGCTGCATGCTACATAACCTTGTGGCCTTCCATAAGAAATTTTCCATTCCATGCAATACCTTCCACCAAATTTATCACCATATAAGAACATAAGAAATAGGAGCAGGAGTAGGCCATCTAGCCCTTCGAGCCTGCCCTGCCATTCAATAAGATCATGGCTGATCTGTCGCTGCTCAGTTCCACATTCCCGCCCTCTCCCCATAACCCTTAATCCCCTCTCTTATCAAAAACCCATCAACCCGCGTCTTAAAAATATTTAGCGAGGCAGCCTCCACCACCTCAACAGGCAGAGAATTCCAGAGATTCACCACCCTTTGAGTGAAGAAGTTCCTCCTCAACTCTGTTCTAAACCGCCCCCCTTTTATCTTGAGGCTGTGCCCCCTAGTCCTACTGTTTTTTTTGAGCGGGAAGAGTCTCTCCACCTCTATCCTATCCACCCCATTCATCATCTTATATGTCTCAATGAGATCTCCCCTCATTCTTCTAAACTCTAATGAGTACAAGCCCAGTTTATTCAGCCTCTCCTCATAGCTCAACCCCCTCAACTCCGGTATCAGCCTAGTAAACCTCCTCTGCACTCCCTCCAAGGCCAAAATATCTTTGCGCAGGTGCGGCGCCCAAAACTGTACACAGTACTCCAGCTGCGGCCTCACCAATGCCCTATACAGCTGCAGCAAGACCTCCCTACTTTTATATTCAATCCCCCTCGCTATGAAGGCCAGCATCCCATTCGCCTTCCTGACCACCTGCTGCACCTGCAGGCTGGGTTTTTGCGACTCATGCACAAGGACCCCGAGGTCCCTCTGCACCGTCGCCTGCTGCAGTTTTTCCCCCCGTAAGTAATAGTCCTTCCTACCATTCTTCCTACCAAAGTGGACCACCATGATTTCTGTATAATTCAGATGAAGTACAGTTACTGGGTAGGTGACATTGGAATAGGGCAAGCAGATAGATTTTTTAAGTTGATTAATATTAATAATCTCACCACACTGAAACTGATCAAACAATTTTCTAGATTAAGATAACTAAGACAATTAGCATACATCCGTCTCGATAATTAGTTGTATGGCAACTCTGACCTGCATAATGAATTATATGCATATTAGAAGTTAGATTCCCTCCCTGACCCAATAATAAGTTATATTTGTTATTCGAGTATAGAATTACTTGAGTGTTCTGTATGAATCATTACCAATATTATATTGTGGAATTGCCTCAGTTCTCAAACTAGTAATCAATTCTGCTTCATGTTACGTAGAATTATCTCCATTTTTGGCATCCCTGATTCATTTTTACAGAGAGTTATATTTTTCATCATTCTTTTCATTAAGAGGCTTACCTTTTATAATTGGGAGAGAAAATCACACCTTTTTTTGGAAGAGTTAAAAAATGGAATCTTATCTCGCTCTGCAAAAAAAATGAAGCAAAATCTTGTTCTTGCCTGCAGGGGGAGGGGGTGGGGCCTAAGCTCGATAAAAGCCGGCAGAGGGCACCACTGCACATACTCAGATCTTTGTGTTCTGTGAACAAGAGATCTATCATTCACTGTCTCCCCCCAGCTACTGCTGGCCTCTGGCTAATTAACGTGAGGCCAGGGCTGATCAACTTCTCCCACGCATGGACCATCTGTTCACTCTACCCCCATAAGCTATCACAGGGCTCCATGGCTGAGCTACCCCACTACCAACGCATGGACCAACCAATCGCTGGTTGCAGAGTGCGCAGCGTGTCGTTTTCCCCTGATCACTGTTGCAATGTATCCTCCCCAATTAGCCTGCCCCTTGGGTCCCACCCCTCCCCATAAGCCCACCCCTTGGGGGCCTGCCCCTTGGCATTGTTCAGTGCCCGGTGGATACTGCCAAGATGCAAGTCTGGCAGTGCCAATGTCCCAGGCTGGTAGTGCTAGGTTGCTATACTGGCAGTGCCCAAGGGGCACCTCCTGTCCCCAACCTCCTGGGGGAGGGGGGCCTCAATGGCCTCAAATTCTACTAGTGAGATCATCACATCTGGTCCACCTAGATGGGGACCATACATGATCTTCTCCAGAGAGAACCTTTACAAGCAAGGCTTCAAAGGCAAGTGAGCCCGAATGACCGTGTTCTGGGCTCCTTTGTAATATTTGAATTCAATTTTAAACAGAATTTAAATAATGAGATCAGCCTCACGCCTGAGAAGGGCACGAGGAAAATCTTGTCGGATATCTGGTGCCGGTAAGATTGCGAGAGGCACTATTGCAATCTTATTGGTTCACCCTGGCCATCAGCCAATGGAACAAGGTCGTAAGATTGCAGTAATTTTTTCACATTGAGGTAACAGGGGTGACTCTGTGCATAATGATAATCTTGCCTGATGAAATTTGGGATAACAACCCAACTGACAATGAGACTAATTGGAGATCTCGGTAGGGTTCCTCAGTCACCTCTCCATTTTGTTTCTGCTCCCTCTCTCTCCTCTTGCTTACCTGTTTTGGCATTCTCATTAACTGTACCTTTTATTTATGTGGAAAAATACCCTTTTCTCAGTTTGACTGGATAGCAGCAAAATATTTATAATAATGCTTCTAAATAGCGTTAGAAACAGCTGGCTAATATTCACATCTTGATGAACTTTTCGATGTTGATAGCTAGAAATAGTTAAACTTTGAAGGGCAAAATAAAAATGTTGTAAAAAATCTATCAGAAATAAATAATTGTTGATTATGAGCTTTTTTCACTTCATGCGTTTTTTTTAACCGCAATTTTATTCCTGATGTCTATTTCATATATATTTATTTGGAACAGTCATACTTTGATATACCACCTGACCACTTTATGGCTGGATATATTTGAACATTGGTCCCTGCCTGTCCTATAGATCACCCATGCTTTCCCATGCTCAATATATATTGGCAGCATCACATATTACTTAAGGGAGCTATATTGGAATATGTCAAATCGTTTCTAACAAAAGTGTCAAATATTTTCCTTGCAGCAACTGTAACAAGAATTAAAAAAGGTCTGAAAGATAGAAATCTGCCTAGCAACAGTAACAGCATTTCCAGCAGCAGGCAAGCCTCTAAAAGTGATTGGGGCATTCCAAACATATGATTGCATCTAAAGATGATCAGATGTGAATTGCTGTAGTGGTAGAAACAGATTACTTAGATGACTGCTACAGGAATGTTAAGTTCCCCAAACAGAAACATTTTACCTAACTGACTGGGTGATTCAGGGCTATAGAAATGCTAAGCTCCACAAAAAGGAAATAATTTGAGATACGTAGACAGCTGGCTCTCAACTTTGAAATAACAAAAGGGGAGACAGTATAACTGTTACCCATCTCAGAAGGAGACTGGCCAGTCCGCAGCTCACATCCAGAAACCAGTCTGGCATTCACAGCCCGAAGGCTAGAACCCATTTCACAGCATGGGGTCCCGTAAGATCTTTTACTTCTCAGATGCTATAGGGTTGCATCTAGGTCTTAGAGTTTTGGCATTGCAGAAACCTTTGTAAAGGCAGTTTAAATATCTTCACTAGACCAAGAAAAAATAATTACCAGACCTGATCATCAGCTTTGTATTGTGTGGTAACTATAAGCTGGAATTGAATAATGGGAGTTATTTAATTTGGATGTTGTTTGGGAAAGAGAAGTCTTAGTGAATTCAGGGATCGTAGAAGTATTTTGGAACAATTTGTACATAAACTGTGTGTGTGTTTAGTTATTCATGTACTTAAATGTCTTAGAGTATTATTGTCCTTTTTGTTGTGGATTTTTCTTTTCTTTTTAGTTAATAAATGTTCTCTAATAATTGTTATGACTGGGCTGATTCCTTGCAGTAGTTTTACATGACTCCTTACAATAGGCCAAAAACACCATATGCCACCATGAGCTGGTATTTCAAGTTGAGACTCTTGCAGCTAACACCAGCATGGTTCATGACAAATGTGATAGAAAAACAAATACTTGCAGCTACAAGGAAAAATACAAACTCCTTAAAAAAATCCAACATAAAGATATAAAATATATCAATCAGCAGAAGGTGCTGGCTGTCAAACCCAGAAGAAACTGTGCTTAATGTAGAAGATTTGCCGTGACCTTACTGTATGGAACAGCAGGCTCCAAGGCCAATAGTCCTACTCCTGTTCCTATTTCTTACATTTTACAGACATTGAGGTCAATTAGAGTGCATTGACTGTTGAAAAGAAGCTCAATATAGACATTGAATTGACTTTGGAGCCTTCTAGTTTGGAAGACTCAGTATCAGAGGATTTTACATTTTCTACTCAACAATGTAAAGGTGCTTCTTGGCACAAATGTGACATAAGATGAAACATATAGAAATAATGTGGAATGCTTTGGCAGAGATCTTCTAATTAATATATGATACAACCAATATTCTAAAAGCTCAAATTATTTTATTAATTACTGTATACTAAGTGCTGTGTAAAGCCACAACTGGGCCTAACTATTTGCTGGTAATTTATAATCAATGATTGCAGCTGATATAATTTAGTAAAATGAATACCATGATATATAATTTTGTTAATGAACCACTAGTTGTTATTTTGATGAACTACACTTCAAAGATTACTCTTTGTATTAAAATACTCAACTATTTCATTCCCAATTATATTCCTGGTCAATGGGTAGAATTTTATAATTGAAATATATTGCAATAAAAAATATTCTGGATTCTAAAGTCCAATTGTATGAAAAGATAAAGTTTTGATACTGGTGAATTATATCTGTTGTTTTCTGGAGAACAACACGATTTAATGAAATGTTTATTTTCTATACTCATTACTTATCTAATGGACATCATGGCCCATTTTGGAAGTGCATTATGTTTGTGCTTTGATTGAGTCATTCTTTGTCCCTCCCTATAATTAGATTGGTGACTTTTACCTAATGGTAGTTTTCACTGAATTCAGAACCTGACTGTTTATTCAAAACCAATTGCGACAAATATGGAGCATTTTAAAATTTGTTTCTAGGTTTTCATACAAACATACAACTTTGGAGCAGAAATTGGTCTGTTTTCTTCTATACCGCTCTTCTTATTTTAAAACAAAGTTATCCTCAGAAGGAATCCAATTCCAGAATGGCTTTGCAGGTGGCTGTTGGAAATACAGTTTATGTTCTTTTAGTTTGCATGAAGTTTGATCAGGAAATATCTTTATGCCAAATACAGTAATTGCTAACAAGTACATGCAAGTGTTAGAAATAACTGACAAATCACCAGGGTATTAATCAACAACTTCCTTGATTAGTGTAGCTTTAACACAAACTGCTGTTATTACACCCAACAGGTGGCCATCCCTTCTGTGTGTATCTCATGATCTTTTGTCTATGTCATTTGAGTAAAGTGTTTGTCTTGTAATCTGACTCTGTAAAAATTAGAGCATAGCGTATTATTTTAAAAAATGGATGTGCCATTTTTGATATAATACATGATTATGGCGTCGACTGACACAACAGATGTGGAGGCAAGATGCATCTCAATAGATAGGAATTCCTACACAATTCCCAGATAGATCACAACAGATGGAAATTTATATGCTCACACCTTTCTGAGATGTCCATCCATCTCTCTTGGAAAAACCAAAACCAGTTAATTGAAAGATCTTAGCTCATGTGTTTTTCTACTTATTTATTTATTCGTCACAAGTAGGCTTATATTCACACTGCAGTGAAGTTTCTATGAATATCCCCCAGTTGCCACACTCCGACACCTGTCTGGGTCCATTGAGGGAACATTTACCATGGCCAATGCACTTAACCAGCATGTTTCTGGACTGTAGGAGGAAACTGTAGCACCTGGAGGAAACCCACGCAGACATAGGGAGAATGTGCAAACTCCACACAGACAGTGATCCAAGCCAGGAATTGAATTTGGGCCCCTGGCACTGTGAGGCATCAGTGCTAACCACTTTGTCACTCTGCTGCTCCCATTTAACCTTTTCGTGATCTGTTGCCTTCTTTAAATAATTATCTGCAAAATAACCTTTTGATAGCTCATTCTGATATAAAACATGCCCAAGAATGATAGGTATTAACATCTTGTGAAGTTATATGGGTAAGTGTCATATGAAGTCAAATGGGCAAATTGGTCATCCTGCCTTGAAACATTAGCTCTATTCAATCTCCACAGTTGCTGAGACTTTAATACATTTTCCATTTTTGGTTCAGATTCCAGCATCCATGGTAAGGTGCACACATCTCAGGAATCCCTTTCTCCGGAGTCTCCAATTTTGTGATTGATCTGGGCCTTGGATAAGTCAAAATTGATTTGGATCCATGTTTAAAATTTTTAAATTGCAACTTCAGCTTTCATGAAGTTTCAAAGATGGTGTCATAGAATCCCTACGTTCAGCCAATCGAGCCTGTACCATCACTCTGACAGTTTCATACCCAGACTCTCTCCCTGCAACTACCCTTGCAACCCCACACATTCCCATGACTAATCCATCTAACCTACACACCTTGGGACACTAAAGGGCAATTTAGCTTGGCCAATCCACCTAATCTGCACATCTTTGGACTGTGCTAGGAAACCAGCGTACCCAGAGGAAACCCACGCAGACACGTGGCGAATGTGCAAACTCCACAATTAGTCACTCAAGGCTGGAATTGAACCCGGGTCCCTGGAGCTGTGAGGCGGCAGTGCTAACCACTGTGCCACCATGCTTCTTCATAAAAAGGTTTTCCTACACTTGCCAGTTTTAGCAGGCTCCTGCAGTAATATCATTCATAATCTCAGCATCTACATTATTTCAACAATGGCTGTCAACTGTTTAGAGTTTCCTTTGCCTTAGCACAATGTTCTCTGGATTTAGTATTAAATTCAACATTGGCTGAGTTTTTAAATCTGTCTACTTAGTTGCAATTCATTTTAAATTCAGTAGTATTTTTTCTTTGTTTGTGTGAGCTTGGCCACCACATTTTTAGGTGCTGACTCAGGAGTTGATTTCTCGGATTGCGATTTAAACAACAAATTTTGATCACTGCAATATTTAAATTTTTCTGGACTGGTGTTGTCCAGGAATTTTTAAATTTTCGCTCACCCCTGTTAGGTCTGCTGCCTCTGTATACTCTGGGTAATGTACCTGGACTTCCATAGGATTCAATGAAGTCTTCTGCTGCAGTGAGGAATTCAATTTTTCCTGCCGCTCCCAAGCCTTTCTTTGGAACTTTTCTTTGTTGATTTCCTTATACACCTCCGGTTCTTCAGCTTTCCTTCAGGACAGGGTGTTTCTTTGATTCTTTTCTCTTCAATTTTCTAGAATTTTAACGTTTTTTTTGCAGTCTCTGCAAGGTTTTGACTTGCTCCATTCGCTGCGACCATGTTGTAAAAGTGTTGGGCATCATTCAGTAAATCTTATTAAGGTTTTTGTAGTCTTGGGTGGTTCAACAGTGAGTATTTATTAACCACCATAAACTACATATATAGGTACAATAAAAATCCAAGCTAAAAGCTGTCTCCATGCTTGCTTCTATTCATGTCTTTGTTCAACACTATACTGACACATTGGAGCAGGTCATGTGTTCCCTTGCATCACTGTGTGGAGGATGCTATGCAGACTCTCACTTTAATGCTTTATGTGCTAGATCCTTATACGACAGTTAACATCTGTCAGAAGCATGCAGAGCATTAAGATCATGATGTCAATCAGTGTACGCTTATTTGTCATCAAAGCTGCTAATTAAGAGCTAGTGCTCCCTTATGTTCACAGAGCTGAACACATGTCAAACAGCTTGAAGGGCCATTCTCCTCTTAATTCTACCTAAAAAGGTCACAAACTATTTACAGGTTAGTTGCTGGGAGTTTTTTCCCTGGATGTTGCAACAATTCGACAGGTTTTTGGTGCTTTCCAAAGTTGTTTCAAGTTCCAAAAGTGTGTAGTCACCCAACAGGGCAATAAATATTGGCTAGCTGCAGAGTTTGTAATGATGAGTAGAAGGAACAAAGATACCATGCTGTCTGCATCATATCAAACACGTGTGGGGTCATCACACATCACGTGCCCTCTCCCCTTTTTGAAGGATATTCAATACGGCTCCTTGAAATCATTATTTACTCACTGAGCACAAGTATAATTTTTAGAACAATGTAATTCTCCTAAATTTCTTTCCTTGCTCTGTTACCAGCCAAATATGAGATGCCACTTTGTGAGGGCGGTGGTGGGGGAAGAAGCCTCATTATACATCTATGTCACTGTAATGACTCTAAAAGATACAAAGCCTAAATTATATTTTACTCTACCTGGTTGGTGCGCTCGCAACAAATTCCTATTTTAACAATGTTGATAATCTGTTAATGTAAATGGGTTAATGTGTTTGTGCAAAATGGTACGTACAGCAATTTGATGCTCATGTATTAATCGATGTACTAAAAATAATGGAGGGAGATTTTCAATCCCTTGAGTACTCCTGCCACTGGTTTTGCTTTCCACTGTACATGAAAGAAGTTGACCTCCACTTGCTCCTTCACACTGCAGCCCCAGCAGAGATGAGGAACCTGTCATGTGGTGCAAGGTAGCCAAAAGCCTACATAGCTCAATACTCCAATAAACTGATTTGCTGACCCAGTGATATACATTTATATCAGGAATAGTTGCACTGTCACCCACAATGGAGATAAAAAGGTAGTCAGTGCACTAAAGAAAGGGAGATCCCAGTCAGTGAGTTTAATAATATTTTGTGTTCCATAAAATCTACTTTATAGTGGGCAGGGTTGTATTGCGAACATGGTGGCGTTGTAGTTCTGTTATTGGACTTGTAATCTCAAGGACAACAAGAGCAGAAAATGCTAGAAAATATCAGTAGGTCTGATAACGGCACATTGCCAATGATTAGCATTGCTGCCTCCCAGTGCCAGGGATCCGGGTTTGAATCCTGGCTTGAGTCACTGTCTGTGTGGAATTTGCACATTCTCCCCGTGTCTGTGTGGGTTTCCTCCGGGTGCTCCGGTTTCCTCCCACAGTCCAAAGATGTGTAGGTTAGGCTGATTGGCCATGCTAAATTGCCCCTTAGCGTCCCAGGATGTGTATATTAGGGAGATTAGCGGGGTAAATGTGTGGAGTTGTGGTGATAGGGCCTGGGGTGGGATTGTTTTAGGTGCAAACTCGATGGGTTGAGTTCTGGATTGTAGGGTTTCTACAATTCTATTCTACGACAGCGTTTGTGGAGAGAGAATAGAGCCAACATTTCTAGTCTGGATGACCCTTTGTCAGAGCTGTAATCTCAAGACTTTGATTCAAATCCCACGATGGTGAGTGGGGAATTTAACTTCACTTAATTAAAAAAATGGAATAAAAGCACCAATATCCTTTGTGGTGACCATGAGCCTGCTGGATTGTGATGGTGCTCACTGTGTTCAATACTCATTAGGGAAGAAAATCTGCCATCCTTGCCTGGTCTGATCTATGTGTGTTCATACAGTAATGGTGACTTTCAACTACCCTTTGAAATGGTCCGGCCAGCCACTTAGTTGTTTTAAATCACTACAACAGAGTCTAATAAAAATAAACCACCCAGCATCAACTTGGGCACCTGACACATCAAAGTTCCACACAAACTTTCAAAGGCCTCCTCTGGGCACTTGCGCCAAAATCAGGAGGGCAATTCCATAAACTAGTCAAGCAGCAGCCTGGCCTAGCGGGCAAGATATTCCTGCTGCCGTCTTAATCCCATTGTCGGGCCCAGAAGCCTGCATGGTGTGGGGAAAGTCACTCAATATGGTGCAGCCCGGAACAGCCAATTAAAGGCCAGAGGCTGGGCTCACTGTTCAGTTCAGCATGATGGGGTGGGCTCTCAAAGCTGGAAGCCAATCAGAGGGCTTTATGTTTGCCCCTCTATTCTGCCTCCAGGAAAATGGCTAAGGGTGGGATGGATATGGGAAATGGCGCTGAGGTTCCTTTGACCAACATACAATTAAATTCTGCATTACTTTCAAGGGCAGTCATTCTTTTTTTATTCATTCATGGGACTTGGGCGTCACTGGCTGGCCAGCATTTATTGCCCATCCCTAGTTGCCTTTGAGAAGGTGATGGTGAGTTGCCTTCTTGAATCACTGCAATTCAGGTGGGAATGGGGAAAACGCTCCACACTTTTGTGTCCTGGGCCCAACCACCTTCAAATGCTTCATCGTCCCTTCCGTCATAATATCAGATGTGGGGGCATTCACTGTTGGTGGCATGGTGTTCAGTACCATTTGAAACTTCTCATGCTGATGTAATCTGTGCCCACATAATCTGAACAATATTCAGATTTGAGCTGAGAAGCAGCAAATAACATTCATGCGATGGAAGTGCCAGACAATGGCCACCTCCACAAGGGAGAATCTCACCATTCCC
Organism: Carcharhinus amblyrhynchos; assembly: GCF_965287045.1. Lineage (NCBI taxonomy): Eukaryota > Metazoa > Chordata > Chondrichthyes > Carcharhiniformes > Carcharhinidae > Carcharhinus > Carcharhinus amblyrhynchos. Next base: position 111,292,807 of record NC_137326.1, read on the forward strand.
TTTGATATTTAACAGCATTACCCTCACTAGATTTCTCTACATCAGTATGCTGGAGATCATCATTGACCAGAAACTCAACTGCACCAGCCATTTAAACACCAGCTATAAGGCCAAGTCAGAGGCTGGCTATCCTGCAGTGAATAATTCACCATCTGACTCCCCAAGCGCTGTCCACCATCTACAAGTCATGTCTGTGACTTGTAGATGGTAGACTGAATGACTCACTGAAACGCTCCAGACAAAGCAACCCAGCTGATTGGCATTGCATCAGCCATTTTAACCATTCATTTCCTCCTGTATCAGTGTACCTTGGCTGCAACAGCACCTCTCAAACCTGGGATCCCTACCACCTAGAAGGGCAATATCAAATAAGGCAGAGAACACCACCATTTGCAATCCAATTTGCACATCATTCTGATTTGTAAATACATCACTGTTCCTGGATTATAATCATGGAACTACGTACCAAGCAGTACGATGATGTATCTACACAGGGAACGCAGCAATTCAAAAAAATCAACTCACCTTCACAAGGGCAATTAGGGATGGACAATAAATGCTGACATTTCCAGAGATGCTCAGATCCCAAGGATGGTTTTTTAAAAAAAAAAATTAACAGCATTACCATTGCTCAAATCCCCTTCATCAGCATGCGAGGATGAGGGGTTTGTCATATGAAGATAGACTGAACATTTTAGGCCTGTACTGTCTGGAATTTAAAAGAATGAGGGGAAATCAAATAGATGTGTAAGATAATAAAAAATATGGATAAGGTAGATGTGGAGTGGATGCTTCCTCTTGTGGGGCATTCTAGGATGAGAGGACTTAGGATAAGGGGTAGCAAATTTAAAACAGAGCTGAGGAGAAATTACTTTTCCCAAAGGGATGTGAATCTGTGGAATTTGTTACCCCAAAGTGCGGTGGAGCTGGAACAGTGAATAAATCGATAATGGATTGAACGGTTATTGGGAGAAGGCAGGAAAATGGGGATGAGGAGCATATCAGTTAAGATTGAATGGCGGAGCAGACTTGATGGGCCGAATAGCCCAATTCTACTCTTATATCTTATGAACTTATGAACCACTGACCAGAAACTTAACCCTTCTGAACAGTTAATCACATTCTCAAGGTTATTTCAGGACGGGAGATTAATGCCAGTCTTGACAGCAATGCTCACACGAATGAAAAAAGCACGTGAAAATAGATTTTGATCACTATTCTCAAAAATCGGAAGATCCGATTAAGCATAAATAATTTGAGAAGCAATTAACAACATTTAAATTATTAACAAAGAATAAGAAATGTTAATATTACTTGCTGCCAGTTTTAATCTCCCAACATTTAGAGACGGCAATGTGATGTCTGGACCAGCAGGGAAAAGGCCATCTGTGTTGTCTGATATATAGCTGTTGGTACAGTGACACAGCAGGATAGGATTCAGAAACGTGAACTAAAAATAATTTGGTAAGAATATTACACTGTCATAGCCACAGTCACTCTCGAGTTACTCAAGTTCGACTTGATGAACCAAACTTCAGGTTTAAAATTGTACTTCACAGATTTATAAAAATCTAATTGTTTAAGCCATCATTAGTGATGGACAAAACTGTTGTCATCTCATAATTAAAGCATTTGTAAAGAATATATCTTCATTTGAATACAGAGCTTTAAATTAGATTAAAACTTTGTTGAAGCTTCCTTAAGTATTTACTCGTTCCAGAACTTTGGATCAGTTTCAACTTGCAAATGGAAAAAATCTAGTCAGCATTACATATGTTGTAATGGACCACAGTATGTGGTTACAGCATGTATATGAAATATGCACTTGGGAAATTGTTAACTAGCTTAAAAATCAGGCCATACATTTTTAAACAATTTTATAAAAATATTTGCAAAAACATTGGCTTTTAACTATAGGTGCCTTTAATCTTCTAGAATAAAAGGTAGGCACGCAGGAGAACAGCTAATTAGAATTAGTCTCACAAGCCAATAAGCTTTGCTGGTAAGATTTCCTTAGCGTATTGGCTGCTGTCATGAGGCTAATACACGACCTTGAGTAAGACAGTAAGGAGTCATATGACCGTGTAGCATTGCAATTGTTTCCCTCAAACAGGTACACTAAGGGAGGACATAAGCTTTGAGTGCAATCGATGACTTACCGATATTGTGACTGTGATTGTTGTGGGAACTGGGCTGTGCCTTTTAATGTTGTCCGGATCTCTGAAGGGGAAATGAGGTCTTACTTCCACTTTGTACAAACATGTCGACATTTGGAAGGCAAAAAGCAGAAACGTATGTATTCAACTTTTGACTACCATTTAATGAGAATTCCTACCTTTTTATGGTATACTTTAGGTTGATTAAAACTAAATATATTTCCAATGGTCCAATGAAGATCATGTATTATACATTGTGAAGTAGAGTAGGGATGGAAAATGAGATGTTGCATTTGTATTTCTGAAATTTAAAGTGGGGTGCATAGATAAGAGACGTTTTTTTTAATTTATGCATAATTCCAAAATATAGATCACTTGGAAAAATAAGTAGACAGGTTAAAGCTGTTCAGTACATTGCAGAATAATTAGTAGCAGTGTAATGTTATTAATTAAGTTTGGTTTTAACCTACTTATTAGTCCCTATTATTCTGGGTACTCATGAAATTGGATTTGAATTGTGACAGCTTGTACTTCCGCTATCGAGCAGATTAACTCTCCCATCAGTGGTATTTACAAATAACGAAGCAGACAGGATTTAAAGAAGCTTCTGCTTTACCTGTCAGTGGCTGCTGGATGAAGCTAGTCAGGTCCAAGCAATAGTGATAGCACCAGAAGCCAATAGCTGTTTGATCCTGTGGTTCTGTCAAGGCACTGGAATAATTGCTGATGTTTCTAATGCCTTGAATGTGTGATACGAATCTGTAATGCCATTGGAGATAGTGCCATGGAAGCTAGATGTGCTCCTAATGGGATACATTGTACCAGGTATAGTCCCTGTGCACACCATGGTGAGAAGGGCACTCACCTTGCTCCCCTAGCGTGGACTGGAAGCACTGATCTGGTGCTGTCATGATGTAAGGTTCAGCTTTCAAAATTTGATGACACGTTCATTGTATGTATTTGGCCGCCACTTACCAAAGTTTTCAGCTGCAAGAGGGGCCCAGCACTGATGTTACATAAAGGGCCGAGCAGGCAAATGACAAATATTGTAATTTGGTACAAGTTCTATTATAACAAGGTCTCTGGAGGGTGATTTTGGAAATGTATAGTATATTTTTGGATTCAGCAAGGGGTGTTACTGCCGGGAGGGTAGAAGATTTAGTGATCTGTTAATACAGAAATGTGTCTGTCCATCTACATTGCCAGGATCTCCCATGTTGTGACTGTCAATCTAGAACCCAGCGTCTTCCTGATGTTCCATTTTGCTGGTTTACAATTGCTGCAATAGTCAACAGCAATCTCCTGCAATTCAGCGCAGCTTCTCTACCAGAGGAATTGATTGCTTTTAAGATCAGAAGGCAGTCTGCTCCACGTGGCTTGATCAATTTTCTGAACACAACCTCAAGTTTTAGTTTGGCAGGAGGAATTCCCACATGGGGTAGGGGGTAGCCCAAAATTACAGCTCTTTAGGGCAGGACGTCCTCCCAAGTGAAGGGTGGAAGTCCTGCCTGCAGCCAAGTGATGCTCGTTCAAGCATGAAATTGTTACAGGGCAGGCAGTGTCACCAGGGATCCCAATGTCTGAAAGATTCTGGCCGTAGAATCTTATGGCATGGAAGGAGGCCATTCGGCCTGCTGTGTCTGTGCTGGCTCTTTGAACGAACTTTTCAGTTAAGTCCCTTTTGTCTGTATTTTTCCCATAACTTAACAATTTTTTTTAATGCATAACCAATTGCCTTTTAAAAGATCGTATGGAATCTGATTCCACCAGGAAGGGGCGGCTGGTGCAAAGGTCCGTTGACCTCAAGTGGGATTTTCCAGGTTTGGGATGAACATGGGCAGGAAATTCTGCCCATCATCTCTCTTTTTCCCAAAGTGCAATTATTAACAATTATTAATAATTATTCACATTAAATTGAATCTGCCTTATTTCTGGTATTGCTCGCACCGTTGCAGAGGTGGCTATTTTAGACCTTCTGTAATTTTCATGGGGTCCAGCCAGTTTTGGAAGGCAATGTGACTCATATCGTAGCACATGAACCGTGGTTTGAGTTGGGATCCATATTAAAGGTAAGTTCAAAAGGTGTTGCCAACTCAATATTTCATGATAAAATATTATATCCTAATTTATACACATTTTTAATAAAGTGATAAGATTTTGTGTTGAAAAATATGAAGTAAATATTAAATAATGTAGTCGCCCAATTGTCATTTTGACGTCAGAAGCTGTCAAGGAACTGAACAGCATTCAGAAAGCAGAAAAACGTTCAGATGCATTAGAGTATATCATTCACTGGATAAAATGCTATTCTGCATTTTTACAACCACAAAATGCAGAGATGGTGGTGTGAAATAAGGTATCGTGTATTGATATTTTCTTGAAGTACAACTCAGCCATCAGTTTAGCCATTTCAGATGGATGAGCCATTTTCAAAAGCTCAGAAGGGATAGTTGACCCAATTGTTCAATGGAATTTCATTATGAATGTTCAGCTGACTTCAAAATTTACTAATGTATTCAGCTCGGCAGGGGTTGTTTATACAGTCATTCAATGGAATTTCACTATGAATGCTGTGCTGACCTCTATGCTCATTAATGAATTATTTTCAGTAAAGGTCATTGACAGTTGTCAAGGGAAAAAGAGATTGTTTATTTTAGCAGATTTATGAGCTTCCCAAGAAACTTTCCAATGTTATTAGAGGGGTAATGAGTTCTATTTACATTGCATGTTGGGTGAGTTGGATAGGGGGATTTAGAGGGGCTGACAAGGGAGAGATGGGGCTAGGGGCTATGGGGTTGAGAGGTGTATGTGTTTGAGTGGGGGCATTGTGCTAAAGGTTATGGGGCATCACACACATCTCCAGAACTGGGCCAATATCTCAGTAAATGGAGGCAGATCTTGTAACTTGGAGGCAGGTTGATGCCAAGGTGGCCATCTCTGTTGGGGGGCTGCTGCCAAGGTGACAAGTCTTGCTCTAGACCATTCCTGACTCCTCACCATGAAAATTGCATTGGCACATAGACCAGTCCAGAGTTGGGATTGCAAAGTTGGGAAATCTCTTGAGTCCGGATTCCTGTCTCTAAGGTGAAAATCCATCTCCAACCACTCTGAGCCTTCCTGATTGCTTGTTGTACCAACCTACTTTGAATCATTTGTGCACCTGGTTTCCCTAATCTTATTGCTCCTCAACACTGTCTAATTTCTCATTGTTTAGAAAATACTTCAATTTATCTTTCTTGGGTCTGAAGTTGACCACCTCACAGTTTCTCACATTGGACTCAATTTGCTATGATTTTGCTTACTTATTTAATCTATGTCCATTTGAAACTTCCTGCTTCCATCTGAATTACTAATATTCCTCGGATCCTGCGCTAACTAGGATATACAGATCTTTATATCTTCAAGTCATTAATAACTATGGTAAAAGTTTGAGGCCCCAGAAGGGATCTCAAGGGAACGCCAACATTTCCCCTTTGTTCCTTCTTTCTCTCATACCACCTAACCAATTGCCAACCCAAGTAAAAAGGCTACCTCCAATTCTGTACACTCTTATTTTTGCTAATACTTGCTTTATCGAACCTGACCTCCACAATTAATGTTGGAATCTTGGCCTAATTCTTGGGAATTTTCTTTATGTAGTCCCTCCATTTCTCTCTCCATGTAAAAACCTTCCCAAAATCCATCTTTGTTATTTAATTGATCAAAAAGAATTAAACCCATCATGACTACATTCCAAACCAATATATGATGTAGCAAAGTAATAAAAAAACTTCTGATGATTACTAAATTAATTTAGCTACATGTCCTGCATGGAACACTGGGCTGTTTGCATTCTGGCCAGTTCTAGATTATAGTTTATAGTTGATTTATTAGTGTCTTAAGTAGGCTGACATTAACAATGCAATGAAGTTACTGTGAAAATCTCCTAGTCACCACACTCCTGCACCTGTTCAGGCACACTGAGGGAGAATTTAGCATGGCCAATGCACCTAACCAGCACATCTTTCAGACTATGGGAGGAAACCAGAGCACCCGGAGGAAATCAGATACGGGGAGAACATGCAGACTCTGCACAGACAGTGACCCAAGCTGGGAATTTGAACCCAGGGCCTTGGCACTGTGAGACAGCAGTGCTTATCATTGTGCCAACATGTCGCCCTCAATCATTCAAGTTATCGAGTAATCATTCAAAATAACACCACAGTTCAATATTAATTAATTAAATGAAACCAGATGAATTTCTAGTAAGTGAACATTTCTTTAAAGGAACTAAAAAGAAAAGCAATATGTTAACTAATGTGACAAACTATTGTAAGAAATACCTTTAAAAACCTTTAAAAATTGGTTTGTTTGATGAAGTCAATAGAAATAAAAATTAGAGAGATCTAAAATAGGCTGCTGATTCACGATCACCTGTTTTATATTAACTCAAAAAAAATCAAAATTCTCCCAAGGATCTGCAAACATATATAATAGTCAATCAAAATGCCATCTTATATCACCTTAATTTTGTTTATAGTTACAATACGAAATGTATTGCACATTCAGGGAGCAGAGAAGTAGATGTTGCTGGTATGTGGATATTTCTCTGCAATGCAGTTGAGTAGCTGAGAGGTTCAGAACTTAGTGCCCTTGCCGGGGGGAGGGTACAACTACAGCATGACAAAGTTTCATATGCAGTCTTCATGAGCAATGTGGATGTAGGAAGTTATGTAGGAAAGATTGATGAGAAGTGAATGGAGATGTAATTTTTAAAATATATTAGCCATTAACCCAATAACCTTTAAGATTCAAATATGAATACTCATTATGCTTCCTGACATTTTATGATTTAGTACCTTCTACAGCTGAATTCTCTGGATGATCCAGTGCAATTACTAATTAAGATATCAGCAGTGGTTAGCACTTCTGCCTCACAGCGCCAGGGACCCAGGTTCAGCCTCTGGTGACTGTGTGGAGTTTGCACATTCTCTTTGTGTCTGTGTGGGTTTCCTCTAGGTGCTCTGGTTTCCTCCCACACTCCAAAGGTGTGTGGGTTAGATTGATTTGCCATGCTAAATTGCCCCTTAGTATCAGGGAGATTAATGGGCTAAGTACGTGGTATTACAGGGATAGGGCCTGGGTGGGATTGTTGTCGCTGCAGGCTCAAAGGACTGAATGGCCTCGTTTGGCACTGTGTTTCTGTGAGAAAAACAAGCCATACATATATCTTTAAAATTATTTGAGGACTGAAGGCAATGTGGTGAGGATTTTCTTTATTGTAGCGAGATCCATTTTTCGTTTCTGAGTCAGGGTCACATAACTGATCTGTGAGTCACTGCAGCACTTCAGACAATTCCTGCTTGTTTGGCTGAACATGTTATCTATCTGTGTTGGGGGAGAGCTCAGAAAAGAAGCACTGTACTTTTATTTGAACAGAGTACTGTGCTTGTATCAATTTGTTTTTGGAGTCTCTTTCTCTCTAGCCTTAACTCGATACAGCAGCGGAAACAAGGTGCACGCACAATTAAAATTACCCAAGTTATTTACCCACTATGGAGCTGCTAGGAGACAATTGTTTCCAATCTGAATCCATTCCGCCAATTAGGCAATATATACAAAATACATTGATGTTTAAGGCCCTGATATTAACCAGGCCAGATTATGTAGATAGTGGGGAGAGGTGTGAGGGGGATGGGGATGTGTTTCAGACCAAAATCTCTCAAGTCCAGCTTTCTCCACAATGGGGTCTTTAAGCCCTGATACCTGCCCTGGCAGTGCCAGAGGTATGTGTGAGTGTGTCTCCTTTTTGTTGTCAGAGATCTCAGGATTCTGGACATTGCCAGCTTTTTCAAGCCCCAACCTGTTAGCATGATAGGATGGGCCACACCCCTCTTTTTGCACCGACTGCTAGATTATCTGGCAAGAAATGCCATCTATGTGGCTGCTGAGCTGCACGTTGGTTTCCTCGTCTCAGGTAGCACTTGGTGCAAACATGATAAAATTCCGCTGGTAATGCATTGTTTCCCCCGAACTGTAATCCTCGAGCTTAAAGTTTTCTTGTACCAGAACTCTGATTTGTGGTTGCTGTGCTTTCTATGGGCAGAATAAAACTCTAGACTGTTCTTTAAAAATGAAACAATTTGAAGTGGCAGAGGCTACAATTAATGAGATCCAGCTTTAACTCTCAGACATAACCATGGAAAGTTGGTAAATATAACACTTCAGTTCAATGCCAACTGGAAATACAGTAGTCAAATCTGTATGGATTGTATGCCATCTTTTTGTGGCCATCATCTTCTTAAAAAATAAAACCATCTAGTATTTTTCCATTTAAAATGTGCTGTGCATGTTAACACAGGGCATTTAAAAGTTTTCTTAATACCTTTGTGTTGGCTGAAGGAGAATAGTTGACAAAGCCGTACTGTGCCAGAAGAGTAGCAGCATGTGGGCTTGTATCCATGATCAACATCTGGTTCGGGTTGTTGAAAATGTGAAGTGGAGAGTGAACAAAGGAGGAGGCTCTTCTGGACAATTCACAGGAAGTAACAGAGAGCGTTGTTGGAAGAGACTAGACGACTAGGACACTCGGGGTAGTTTTTTTTAATGTGAAGGAGCTGCAATGTGCTTTTTTAGCATTTGAATCCATCATTGAATTGACTGTAATTTTCACACCAGCTTGGTTATCAGGGACCCGTACATCCACTAAAATAAAAATTGTTAACTTTTATTTGGTAAAGGAGGATTCTGTCCCTTTGCACTCTCTTCTTGCTCAGAGAGAATAAACAAATATACAGGTGGAGGCTTGAGCAGCAAGTAGGAATAGCAGCCTGTCCGCCTCCCTGTCTTAACTAATTGACTTGCCCATTAACATTATGTGGGTGTCAAGGATTTGCAGAACACTAATCAATCCAAAGCAAAACGTAGTTATTGTCTCCAAGTTAAAATAATTATCTTGACATGGGACAAAAACAGTTTTAGAAATGTCAGTGTTGAGCTGAGTCATGCAGGATTGAAAGTTCATAAGAAATAGAAGCAGGAGTAGGCCATTCAGCCCCTCGAATCTGCTCCACCATTCAGTAAGACCATGCTGCCTTCATTCCAATTTCCTGCCTGCCCCCCATAACCCTGAACCCTCTTGTCAATCAAAAATGTGTCTAACTCAGTCTTGAATATACTCAATTCCACTGTTCACTGGAGAAGAGAATTCGAAAGCCGAATGACCCTCTGAGAGAAGAAATTACTTCTCATCCCCCACATAGGACACCTCTTGACCGGAATTTTCCCATCCCACCAGCAGCTGGAATTTTAGCGGACAGGTTGTGGAGAATGTGAAATGCCATTGACGGTCAGGTGGGAATTTCCAGCTTTTAGACCAGCGCAGCTGGAGAATTCCACCCCTTATCTTTAAGCAGTAAGAAGTCTCACAGCACCAGGTTAAAAGTCCAACATATTTATTTGGTAGCATGAGCTTTCAAAGCACTGCTCCTTCATCAGGTGACACTCACCTGATGAATTTTGATTGGTAAGCTTGCGGATGACACAAACGTTGGTGGATTTGCAGATAGCGATGAGGACCATCAGAGGATACAGCAGGATATGGATCAGTGGGAGACTTGGGCGGAGGAATGACAGGTGGAGTTTAATCCAGACAAATGTGAGGTAATGCATTTTGGAAGCTCTAATACAGATAGGAAAGGTATAGTAAATGGCAGAGCCCTTCAGAGCACTGATAGGCAGAGGGATCTGGATGTACAGGTACACAGGTCACTGAAAGTGGCAATGCAGGTGGAGAATGTAGTCAAGGCATACAGCATGCTTGCCTTCATCGGCCAGGGCACTGACTTTAAAAATTGGCAAATCGTGTTGCAGCTTTATAGAACCTTAGTTAGACCACACTTGGAATATAGTGTTCAATTCTGGTTGCCACACTACCAGAAGGATATGGAGGCTTTGGAGAGGGTACAGAAAAGATTTACCAGGATGTTGCCTGGCATGGAGGGCATTAGCTATGAGGAGAAGTTGGAGAAACTTGGTTTGTTCTTGCTGGAATGACGGAGGTTGAGGGGCGACCTGATAGAAGCCTATAAGATTATGAGGGGCATGGACAGAGTGGATACTCAGAAGCTTTCTCCCAGAGGGGAAGAGTCAGTTACAAGAGGGCATAGGTTTAAGGTGTGAGGGGCAAGGTTTAACGGAGATGTACGAGGCAGATTTTTACACACAGTGGTGGGTGCCTGGAACTTGCTGCCGGGGGAGGTAGTGGAAGCAGATACAACAGTGACTTTTAAGGGGTGTCAGGACAAATACATGAGTAGGATGGGAATGGAAGGATATGGTTCCTGGAAGGGTAGGGGGTTTTAGTTCAGTTGGGCAGCATAGTTGGTGCAGGCTTGGAGGGCCAAAGGGCCTGTTCCTGTGCTGTAATTTTCTTTGTTCTTTGTGTCAGTAATTACGAGAGGTGATGGCCTAGTGTTGTTATTACTAGATTATTAATCCAGAAACTCTGCCAATACTCTGGGGACTCGGTTTCGAATCCCACTAAGACCAGATGGTAGAATTTGGATTCAATGAAACATAACTGGAATTAAGTATCTACTGATGACCAAGAAACTATTGTTGGAAAAACCTATCTGATTCAATATTGTCCATTAAGGAAGGAAATCTGCCGTGCTTACCTGGTCTGGCCTACATGTAACTCCAGAGCCACAACAATGTGGTTGACTCTCAACTGCCCTCTGGCAACAAGGGATGGGCAATAAAGGCAGGCCAACCAGCGATGCCCACGTCCCATGAATGAATAAAAAAAGGATCACCTCTCATTTTTGTATATCTTCTTCCATAATCATTGAATTGCAGAAATCACCGGATGAAAGGAGGACATTCTGTCCATCATTGTCAGTACTGGTACTGGATCTGTTTCTATCTAATGTAATTCCATTTTCCTCTCTTTCCCCATATGTTGCAATCTTCTCCCTTTTCAAATTCTTAATAATATTTAGTCTCTATCCCAAAATTCATTTATATTAGAGCAATCCATGTCCATACTCTCTGTATGGCAAAAAAATGTTGGAACTTCCCCAATGTTCTTTTAGTTATTATACTCCTCAGTCTGTGCCCTCCTGTTATAGGTCAGCCAAGCAACAGAAATAATCTTTCACTATTGACCCTGCTGAAGTCTTTTTATTATGTTGAACTACATGAGGCTATTGCAGTTTGAGACACATTCCTAGTGCATTGCCATTTTTGATTGCAGGCCAGTCTTGAATGAAACAGACAGGAGTTAACACTCAACCCTTCCCACCAAAAGAAATTGAGCGTAAAAGTGTAATGGAAACATATTGGAAGAATTATATACTTCTAATTTAGTTTTGATACTACAATCATTCAATGGCACCAGATACAACAACACTGAGGCCCAAAGTAACTGAAATATGTGCCCTGGAATTTCTTGGATTGCATGCACACAGAAATTATCTCAAAACTTTTGTCAGTTTCTGCTTTGATTTTATGAGTGAGAAGCTACACCCAGATTTCCTCCAGAGCCTCACTGCACCCAAACATTAAACGCAACAGAAAGTAAGTGAATATTCTATGGGATTATCATACATTCTAATATCTGTATTCTAAATGGCTGGAAAGAGGCTTAACTTGATGAATAATTTAAGCATATCCTAATAAAGTTCATCAAAGCAAACACTTATATGGTAACATTTTTACTTCACTGTATGTTAGAAATAGTTAAACACATTAATAAATTTAACCATATATATTCACTGATTGTTCATCCTTAGTTAATGCAGTTATTACAGGGAAGTCCAGATGTTAACCTTACAGAAAACCAAATCTGAGTGGTAGCTATAAGTGGATCATATGGTTTTGTGCAATAAACTTTAACATTTTTATTGCTGAATTGGACCAAAGTTTACTTATGTTAACAAAGTTGTGAAATCTCGCCTATCCAATGCATCAATGTCTATTTTAGCAAATCAGATTTGTGATTCTAAAGACAGAAATTGAGAAAAATTGGAGGTTGGAGTTGAGGGGAGGTAAATAAAAATCAAGATTGTCATTGTGATGATCTATCAAATACTTAATGGAATGGTCTAATTGCTCAGAAACTGTAGGAGTAACAGACTGGAATTATAAAGCACATTTTCTGTCAACTGGGGGAGAAAGTTGAAATCAAGAGCTCTATAGAGTCATAGAGGTTTACAACATGGAAACAGGATCTTCAGCCCACCTTGTCCATTCTGCCCCTTTTTTAACCGCTAAGCTAGTCCACAGTGCACACGTTTGGCCCATATCCCTCTACACCCATCTCACCCACGTAACCATCTAAACACTTTTTAAAAGACAAAATTGTACCCACCTCCACTACTACCTCTGGCAGCTTGTTCCAGACACTCACCACCCTGTGTGTGAAAAAACACCCCTCTGGACCCTTTTATATCTCACCCCTCTCACTCTCACATTAATCAATTTTTAAAAAAAACAAATTCAGTTAGGGACATGGTCTTGATTTTATTTATTGGCCAGAGTTTTGTTAGCTACAAATGTTCAGACTTCATTGAAATTTTATTTGTGAATTGGCTTCTTCCAAGCACAGCAAATTGATTCTTAGTTATTTTTGGGCCTGACTAGCACTCTTTATAATATTACGCATGACCTGTCTGATGACCGCTCGTTTAAAAAGTGCCGCACATTAATGGCTCAGCACCCCACCACAAAGTAGCTCTTTTATTTTCTTGTTTAGCCTGAGCTCATTACTACTTAGAAAGCCACCAGACTCAGTCAGTCACAGACTGTTGCTCTGTGTAGTCCTGAAAAGAGGGGCAGGGAGATGTGAACTTCTGGATGTTTTGCAGACAGATGAAAATCCAGGCAAGATGAGCAGTGAAATATTTTATCAGTTTGCGGAAGAGATTGAGGAGTTTTTATCTTTTGGAAAATGTCTCGGTGTGTATTTATTTTGATTCAATTTTGAGCATAAGTAGTACAGGAAAAGAAGATTTAATCATTGACTCAGGCAGACTGCTGTGTCATATTTGGTCAAATTTGTGTCTGCGGTTCTGCTCTTCAGCAGATTCTTGGCTTTGTTTTCTGTGAAGTAAGTTGAAAATTCATAACTCAAACATCTTTCTGCAAATGTTAAATGATTTTTAAAGAGTGGAGCTCTATATAAATCTTTCATATTTATATTAATTTTCATTTCAGAATAAGTAGCTCAGATTTTGCTCTCAATGATGAAGGAACAGCTTTTGCTGTCTCCCTTGTGTATAACTGCCCACAGACTATTCGAGAGCTAGTCAGCAGAGGTGATTACTAATCCACTGCCTGTTTCAGTATTGTGCATTTACTGTGTCTATAGACAGGGCAAGCAACAGTGAGGCTCTTCAACCAATCAGATTGATACATCCACATTAAAGTAAAGTTTAAAGTTTATTTATTAGTCACAAATAAGGTTTACGTTAACACTGCAATGAAGTTACTGTCAAATTCCCCTTGTTGTCACACTCCAGCGCCTGTCCAGGTCACCTAACCAGCGCATCTTTCAGAATGTGGGGGGAAACCGGAACATCCGGAGTACACCCACACAGATATGTGGAGAATGTACAAACTCCACATAGTTAGTGACCCAAGCGGGGAATCAAACCCTGGCACTGTGAAGCAGCAGTGCTAACCACTGTGCTACTGGGCCGCCCCAATCATACAACTGAATTGAATCTGTATTGAGTCGTGCAGACTGAAGAGCAGGAAGTAAAATAATAGAAAATAAAGATTACATTCACATCATGTATGGGAAGTTAAATAAACGGCAGAATTCTCCCATCTGAGGATTAAGCCCCACGGTAAGGTTGAGGACCTGAAATGTTTCCCGCTGCAGCGGCCATTGGGAAACATGCCAAATCTTCCGGCCCAGACCTTATTAATTATGGACTCGGGTGTCTTGCGCCATATTCCATGGTAGGACAGGCCTAATGGCATGCCATCCTATCCAGGTGCCATATTAAAGAGACACCCAACATCACTGATCCATTAGTGAAGGAAGAAGATAGATCATTTGAAAATGAAGCTAGATTTCCAGGAACATTCTGAGGCTGGAAGATGAACCTTCCCAATCCTTGACATACTGATTTCTAAAATCAATAATTGCCATGGTGTGCCTGCAGCATTGCCCAACTGGGCAATTAGCTATATCCCCTTAGAGAATTGGCAAAGGTACACTGCCCTAGGAAAGGGTACCTAATGTTTGGCTGTGTGCTAAGATTACTGACAAGTAATTCCCATTGACCAGTTTGAGTGTCAAGCCTTGGAGTAAAGATAGGGACTAGGCCTGCAGCTGTGATGAGAGCTCAGCATGCAATAGAGTGGCCAAAGTTGTGGCCACTTGGCCATGTAGAGTGGGGCAAGAGTGACTTGGACTCTTGCTAAAGCAGGATGCAAAGTAAGAACTGGGCATCAATGTTGTGGCCAGGGCTTGAGTCAGTGGGTATTGAGAGGCAAATCAGACAATGAGTGGAAAATGAGCAGTCCTTAGGAGACAAAAGCAAACCATCAAATCTCTTGGCCAGAACTCCACACCCTACTGCCTTGTGTAGTTTTAGGCAAGAGGAGAGTGTGAAAATGATTCCCTTCGTGTTCTCGCCTCCCCAACTATGCAGCAATTTTATGCTGGGTGAGTGAGGCCTTGGATGGGAAGCCTGCCCTTGCACCATTTGAGGGCCAATTATTGGCCATTTAAGGTTTGCTGACCAGCTCAATTTTTAGGTTGGCAGGAGGAATGACCATGTGTGTGGGAAGCGTGAGGCTTCCTTCTGAAATCGGACACCCTCCTCCCTTAACTCTCCTGCAATCAGTGAATGCTGGTTTGAGTATGAAGTGGCTGGGAGGCACTCGGAGTTGGTGGGGAAAGGAAGTGAGACACTGCCATCTGAAAAAATTCAGGCACTCGAGTTTCTGGAATGTTCTTGCTCGGGAATTCATGAACTCATTAGAAAACAACATCAGTTGAAAATCAAATACTTGGCTGGAGCTTCTATTTCCCTTAGTGAAAATGAAACATTTCACACATCATAATGAATATGGACACAAAACTATTTTAAAAAATTAAAGAACAATTGCAATTGAAACTTTAACTAAAGTGTAAATACAAGTCATAAGAAATATTTTTGTGGTAACATCTTGTTTTATTGCTAATTTTATATTTATGAATTTGTCAAATTTAATAAGGATGTTTGTTTGCAATAATTATTTGAATAATGGTTTAGTTATTTGAATCCTCATTTGAATAGTGGATGAAAGAAAGAAACAGCTGCACATTTACCTTCACAATGAAATTCCAGGTTCCTTTATTAAAAAATTCTGAAGTTAGCTAAGCATTTCAGATAATGGTGACTGGATTAAACATTCTGTAATTACGTGTAGAGAAAATAAATAGTAAGGATGGGTATGTTATTTAGAAGAGAGTTTTTCAGATTAATTTTAGTTATTTATGTGCTAATTTGAGTTAATATTTCAGATTTGCCATCCAAACCCTTAGGAGAACAAAGAACAACCCAGCACGGGAAACAGGCCCTTCAGCCCAACAAGCCCGCGCCGCCGCATCACCCTACACCTATTCTACCCTGCGTGTCTACAAATAGAACCCCTGACTTAGCCAGATTCAGGGGAGAATAGTGTCAATTTGGTAAAACCAATCAGCCTAAGAGCACATCTTTGGGGTGTGGGAGGAAACCGGAGCGCCCGGAGGAAACCCACGCATCCACAGGGAGAATGCACAAACTCCCACAGACACAGGCCCAAATCCATGTATCTGCACAGCTAGCAGTGCTAGTCACTGATCTGTTGCGGCGCCCGTCTACCGGTCCATGATCAAGCACACACACCGACACGAAGTACTAGGCCACTCCAGGAACCTCCAAGAGCAGCCCACGCACGACCCACCGTGTGCATTCTTTACTACAATGAAGTGTATTCTGCTCCCATGGTGGCACAGTGTTTAGCCCTGCTGCCTCACAGCACCAGGGACCTGCGTTCAATTCCAGCTTTGGGTGACTGTCCATTTGGAGTGTGCAATCTCCTTGTGTCTGCTTGGGTTTCGTCCAGGTGCTCCGGTTTCCTCCCACAATCCAAAGATGTGCAGGTTAGGTTGATTGGCCATGCCAAATTGCACCCCCCCCCACCCACCTTGTGTCCAAAAATGTGTGGGTTAGATGGATTAGATATGGTAAATTTTGTGGGGTTATGGGGATCAGGAGGGAGTTGGGCCTAGGTAAGATGGTCTGCTGGAGAGACGGTGTAGGCTGAATGGCCTCCTTGTGCATTGTAAGGATTCTGTGGTCACGTTCCTCACATTGACACATCAATTTCACCAGTTTTGCAAAATTTGGGGTGGTTGCCAGTTGCAATCTGTCTCAAAGAGTCGCAAGAGCTGAACTGACTGGAAGCAGACAGTATCATTGAGAGGGTAGACTTATCAGCATGGATATCGAATTCAGTCATTGCACAATGCAGAAATAGCAACCTTAAACTCTACATTAACCTTAATGCAGTCAACAAAGCTGTCATTTCAGACAAGTATCCACTTTTTACAACCCAACTGTCAGCAGCATTTCAGGACACAGTCGTCACAAAGCTTGACAAGTGACAAGTGTCTTCAGATATCGCTAACAGAACAAAGCCCATATCTTACAGGTGGATTAGCCATGGTAAATATGTGTGGATACAGGGATAGGGTGAGGTTGGGAGGGGGGTTGGAGCTGGATAAGATGCTCTTTCAAAGAGTGGATGCAGATTCAATGGACTGAATGTCCTCCTTCTGCAATGTAATGATTGTATGGTTATGTAAAGTGCTGCAACTGGAACAGAATTAATTCTTGTGAAATTTAAAATAAAAGCAATTGCTCCTCAGCATCCACTCTGTGACTCCTGGTGGCAAAGGGACCTCAGATTGACTCCACATGTGTGAAACAGAATTGGCCTCGGCTGTAATGGTTCTTGTTGTCAAGAAAGTTGCTTATAATCAAAATGACAATGGTCTGTTAGACTTGTGACAGCCATTGAAGTAAATGATAAGGGAGGAACTTTCCCATTTTTTGACTAAGTGTCAACTCCGATAGGAAAAGCAGTAACCCGCTTGCTCCATGCATATGTTTTGACACTTGGTCAAAAATAATCTTGGAGGAGGGGTCTTACTGGATCACTCTGAATGAGCCCACCCGACCAGCAATATTGCCCTCGAGATCAGAAAAGGGCACCCTGATCTAAACAACATAAAAATAAGAAACAGGTTCCAATCCAGGGACACGGGAACACACTTCAGCCCTTCGGTCCTCACCTGCAATGCTGCCCCCATGGCCCTCCCATGCACTTCATGCCTTCCAAGATTTCCCCATGCTCCACCATACCTCACGCCATCTCTTTGCCAACGCACTCATTTTCCACCATGGTCAGGTCATCCGAATCATGCAAAGGTGAAAAACAATCTAGTACAGCGTTCACCCCTAAACAGTTCAGAAGGAACAAAAACTCCCATTTGACAAACCCTCATTTCCTCAAATGATTAATCTCTTGTAAAAACAGATATCATTTTAAAACCCCATCATTTGGATGGGTGGTGATGTGCCCCCTCTCCTGCCACAATAACCAATGCATGCAGTAATTTGTAAGCTGTAGTCTTTGAATCCTGAAATGGCTATTGCCTATATGTTCATGCAGAGTTTCATATGATGTTCCCATTTGAACTACATGTGCATAGCTGTTTGAATTTATTTTAAAACCTATTTGCATTGGCATCTGCTGCGTTTTGTTAGACTGCATTGATTGAGATTATGATGTGTGCATGAATTTTATTTGGTGGTTTTTCTGGCAGCACTTTGGAGCTACAGTATGAGTTGACTGTGCAGCAGTTTTACAATGCGATGTAATTTTCAACATAGAACATTCCACACTGGGTGTTTTAGGTCCATGACTAACTTTCCAGTTACTGTCTTCCTGAGATATTTGGCGGTGGGGAGGAGGGCTGGGATGATGGTGCTGCTGCAACAAGGGTAACAAAAGCTGGGAGATGGCAACACTTTTACAGCAGCATTTTCCTGCCACTGTACACAGTAAAGTTATTGCCAAGGTTCACAAGTATTGGATTGGAGGAAGGAAATTTGAAATTACATTTCCGCTTCCAACTTTTGAAGTATATAAAAGGAAAATCAAGCCTGCTGTTCTTTTCTGAGTTCAAGTGGAAGAAATTTTTATGTGTGTATTTCACATTACTGGTATGTACCCGATTTTACTATCTTCATTTTGTAGTTCTAACAATCTCGGTCATAGGAAAGTTATTCAGTCAAGAAACAAGTATAAGAAATTAATTGTAGTGTTAAATGTACTTGTCTTAGAACTCTTTAAAAGCATATGCACAGAGACTATTTGTCACCATTAGAAAAGTATGAACCTTTCTCTTGGCTAAGTATAGTTCAGCTGTTGATTTATTTTCCAGGAAATGCCCAAACTGTGGTGTAAATTTCCACATGACGAGTTTACATAGAGTTAACCTCATTTACTATATTCCTGTTAATGCACTTCAGTTAAGTATTTTTAAAATTCCTAGTCATAATTCTACATCGTAGGGAGCCATGGATTGAAAATAAAAGCCTTCACAGTAAAATTGTTTTTCAAATTAATTTTTGAAAAACTGACATGAGTGGAGATGGAAATGTTTGTCCAATAATGGGAAATTGAGCTCCAGAAATGGAAAAATGCTTTTAACAAAATTTGCATGTGGTGGATCTTCTGACGATGATGTTGTTTTGCTTTATATAACGAAGATTGTAAAATGCCAAACCTTATTTGAATTTACAAGTAGTTAGTCATTGTTCCACTGGTTCGAGGTACTTTCTAGAATAAATATCGTGGGTTAAAGTTTAAAAATGTTCAAAATATTGCTTGAAGTTATAATTGCTAACATTGTGGGAGCAGATGCTGTAAATATTATGGACTGATCCTTTAGCTGGGTGAAATAACTTTTTGAATAAGGCAGGTGTCAATAACTCTATGTAAAGGATTTTCATGTTCCAATAAACATGTACATGGCACAATTAACCATGAGTGGCTAGTGAAACCCAATTGTGATATTTAAGAAGGGCTTGGGTAAAGACATGCAGACATGTGCAGAAGGCATTGAAATGAGCAAGGAGATGGGATTGAGTCGGTACCCTTACGGAAAACCAAATGGTATCTATTTGCAACAAAGGTCTCTCAAAATAGTGGAACAGTCACTTACATATTTTGTTGGTTAAATTCAAGGTTAAAGTTTACAATTCAGCTCTTTTTTTTTCAATAGCGTCATTGTGATCTTTTATCAACAATAACATAGCAGATGATTTCTGAGTTGGGATGTATGCCACTTGAAAAATATATTTGTGAGGATCTTTTTATAGCTTCAAACAAGCCCTTATGAAGTGGCATAGTGGTTCTTACAGTATTCATCTGTGGTCTTTTGTTGTCTGTATCATCCTGTGTAAACAAGCATTTCCTTAGGAAGATTTTGAAGCAGCAACATTGCTGGAACTGTGCAGATATTTGAATCATTATTAAATGTTCATTTCAGGACATATATTTTGGTTTAGTTTTGGACGTCTTTGCGGGTGATTTGATTGAAAATCACTTGCTGTTATCGAATACAGTCTATTTAACCTAAACTCAAAGCCAATTTTTCTATGAAAGGAACTGAATCATGCAGTAGTGCAAACAAACTGAGTTTAAAGGATTTTCAATAGAAACATATGTTATAGAAGGACTTTAAAATCTCAGACAATGTCAAACAATAACAATTGAAATGTCCATTGTAGAATGTTCATTACTATACAAGAAGTGCAATGTACATTTTAGCCATTTTACAGAAAATGCCTGACAGTTTATTTCCTGCTAACAGCACATGTATTCAGAAAAATCTCCTGGTCTACATCATGCAGAGAAATTGTTATATATTTAAATGGTTGCATGGTTGCTTTAAGAGCTGATTACATGATTTGATAGTGATGTCATTGGAGTGTTCCTGCTTTTAGTTTCAATTTGTAATCTGTATGGGCAAGAGGTCCTTGAATGAATCTTTTGTTGTTTGTCTGAATGTACATGTGCAAACCACGGGGGCGATTCTCCTATCCTGACACGCTAATTTTTTAGCGCGTTGGGCTGGGAGAATCATGTGTGAGCCGATTTGTGGGATTCGCGCATGCATTCCCGACACGTACATGTCTCCCAGCTCCGGATATCCGGCACGGTCAGGGCCATGCTGGAAACTGGCGGGAACAGTAGGCAGGTTATTTTAATCTTATTTTAATGTAATTCAAGTGTCATTATTGGGCCCAGGACTGAATTCTCAAAGCCTGATAGCATCTCCGACCCCGACAGTACAATTTCATTCTGCGATTTAGAGTGGCTCCCCAATTTCAGGGAACAAGTGGGAGACCCCACTGGAATAAAGGGGGGGCAATTGGGGCCCCCCCTGGGGGGGGGGGGGTCGGGTGGCAGGGGATGGTGCCCCCTGGGCATCAGCACCCTGGCAGTGCCAGCCTGTACCCTATGGCACAGCCAAGGGGGAAGTGCCCATCCCCAGGGAGCACCTTGGCACTACCAACTGGACATTGGGTAGTACCAAGGGAGCAGGGCGTAGGGGCAGAGCCTAAGGGGCGGGGCTTAGGGGTGATCAGTGGGGGTGGGGAGTCCCGCTGCCACTCTGCCATTGGGATTGTTCAGGGCTGAAGGGAGACCAGTGATCAGGGAGATGGTCTGGCAGCATGGAGGAGAATCATCAATCCTGGGGGGGCAGGGTGCGCTGGAGATCAAGGCTTTCCTGGACAGGAGGAAGGTTGGGGCTGACCTGGGAATGGCCGGGGGGGGGGGGGGCGTGATCGGGCTGTGGGGGGCACCTGGATGAGCAGCACCGCAGGGTGGCCAGTGATCAAGCTGGCCAGCAAACTGCAGGCTGACAGATCGGGACCACTGTGCATGGGCAGAGTTCCAGAACTGCCAGACTCTAGTATGAATAGGCCCCCCCACCCCCAACCCCGAGCTTTTAATGATATTCACAACTGTGATCTCTGCATTGCACAGAGTGTGGGAGATTCGAGTCTGAACTCCCACTGAAAAAAAGGCGTGAATTACACCATTTTCCCCTTAAATTTAGGGAATGTTTTGGGAGAATCAGGCCCGCTCTTTCCATCCTTGAAAATACTCGACAAAGTTTTCAACCACGTAGGATGTGATTTTATCCTTAAGTAGAAAGTTGGAATAATTAATTTTAAGCTTTTTAAAGCAATGATTCAAGATCGAATCCCGATTTGTATGGAAAATAAGCTTTTTTAATTATTTGGTACTACTGTGGCACAAAATATGTGATCTAGTAAAACATATGGGTACATGGTTGATTGGGAGAGGTGAAAGCTCTCTAAATCATCTGCTAAAACAATTGCAGTCAACATGACAGCAACAGGAAGTAGCCCGAAATAGAATAATGCATTCCCAGAGATGGACAGACTCATGTGAAACTCCTTCAGTGATGACGGGGAGAATAGCTACTTCCATGTCAAACTGGTAAAATATTCCAGAGACTGGAACCATTTGAAAGGAATTGTGTGAAGTTATCTTAGCAGATAGAACCTTTTCTAATATATTGTGGGTGCATAAAACCAAAATAAACTTTTTACAATAAAGACAATCTTTAAGGATGACATCGTTTTGTAAATCACAAGGTTGCACTTTCTTTGAGGTAATGCATCACGGACAAAACTTTCCCACTGGGATTATTAAATTGTGAACTTAAAAATAAGCATCTTTAATTTTTACACTGCAAGAAGTTAAATTTGATTCAGGTTCCAGTTATGATTGGTTCTCAGTATATCAAATTACAGGAGAATACAAAGGCAATCTGGAATTACTCCTATCATCTATCGTTTAGTATCAAAATGATTTCATTTGAATCCCTGATGTAGGCTATTTTGAACTTGTAAGAACAATGATGGAAGTACTCAAAATACCTGGTCTAAAGATATTGCAGATTCCAAAGAACACATACTATATTCAACTCAGCAATCACAATTTGATATTCTCTAAAACCATATTCATTTCAGCCTACTGGCTTCCAGCTCCCAACGGACTATAATGTTGAAACCTTCTATCACTATCAATAGCTCTCAATGCTATAGGTTGAATATTACAAATCGCGCAGTGTCCCTGAGTCAGGAGGCAAACTGCATGAACAGTGCAATGGGAGCCCAGCCTCCCAATTTAGAATAGAATAGAATCTCTACAGCACAGAAGGAGGCCATTTGGCCCATCAAGCCTGCACTGCCAACTATCCCACTCTATCATCGTAACCCCACATACTTTCCCTGCTAATCCCCCGAAACCAGAGTCAATTTAGCCTGGCCAATCAAACTAACCTGCACCTCTTTTGAACTTTAGGACAAAACTGGAGCACCCGGAGGAAACCCATGCAGACACAGGGAGAACGTACAAACTCCACACAGACAGTGACCCAAGCCGGGAATTGAACCCAGGTCTCAGGCACTATGAGGCAGCAATGCTAACCACTGTGCCACTATGCTGCCCTTACGCAGCCAATTGAAAGCTTGCTTGAGAAGATGGCTCATTGCATGAGGAGTGCAAACTCCCATCAGTCAACAGTGGTGGCTGAAAAGAGAGTATTTGTTCACAATTGATCAAACTGTGAACCCCTCATTTTGTTGTTTGAATATAAATGATTTGCTGCCATATACGAAAGCAAAATGAAAACTTGGAAGTTTTAATTATTTACAATATAGATTCTCTTAGTCCTCAGAGTTTAGTTTTATTAAAAAAAGGATTTAATTTGTGATTGTAAATATAATACTTTTTAAAAGTAAATTTAATATTACGGACATTAAATAAGTTTGCTGTGCAGATAAAACAAGGGATTACTCGCAAACAAACATGAACAACTGAATAGCTACGTTGGTTCTATTGTTAAGATAATTATTTTCACTGCCTGCCATTTACAGTGTTACCTGCTTTTATCAATCAATGCTGCACCTGCTCGATCTTGCAATTTTAGATACTGATTAAAATATTCCAACAATGATATTTCCAAAATAAATTGGAATGTGTTATTTCGTTTAAAGTAATAATGCTCTATATTTTGAGAGAACTTCTTAGGCATAACTGGATATTTTTGGTTTGTATGCAAGTAATCTCTTGTTTTATCTGCAAACCAAACTTATTTATTGTCTGTAATATTAATCTACTTTAAAAAATATATGTAATTATATTTACAGTCACAAAGTAGAGCCTTTTTAAAAATAAACTCGGAAATCAAAGAGAATCTATCATGTAAATAATTAAGCTTCCACAAATATGACCTATGCAGAAACAACATCCTGTAGTATAAATGAACAAACATTTATTTTATCAAGAAGGAGAGAAAAGAGCTGATGTTTTAAGTCCAGATGACCTTACGCCAGCTTTGACAAAGGGTCAAAGATACAAACTTCAGCTCTTTTCTCTCCTTACGGATGCTGCCAGACCTGCTGAGATTTTCCAGCATTTTCTCTTTTGGTTTCAGATTCTAACATCCGCAGTAATTTGCTTTTATTTCTTTTATCAATTCTTGATTGTATGTAAAAATTACTAGTATGCAAAGCATCTAACATGTTCTTTATATTATTGACTGAAATTCCTTCGCTAACTGTCTAGGAGGATTCACTTTTCATTCATTCATTCGAAATATTGCACCAAATGCGTTTGCTTGTTTTTCATTTTCGACTAAAACTAGAATCATAATGCCAGGGAAAGAACCATTTTTGATTTGATTTATTATTATCACATGTATTAACATACAGTGGAAAGTATTGTTTCTTGTGCACTGTACAGACAAAACATGCCGTCCATAGAGAAGGGAACGAGAGAGTGCAGCATGTAGTGTCACAGTCATAGCTAGAGTGTAGAGAAAGATCAACTTAATGCAAGGTAAGTCCATTCAAAAGTCTGACGGCAGCAGGGAAGAAGCTGTTCTTGAGTTGGTTGGTGTCTGATCTCAGACATTTGTATCTTTTTCCCGAAGGGAGAAGGTAGAAGAGAGAATGTCCGTGGTGCGAGGGGTCCTTAATTATGCTGACTGCTTTGCCGAGGCAGTGGGAAGTGTAGACAGAGTCAATGGCTTGCGTGATGGATTGGGCTACGTTCACGACCTTTTGTAGTTCCTTGCAGTCTTGGGCAGAGCAGGAGCCGTACCAAGCTGTGATACAACCAGAAAGAAAGCTTTCCATGATGCATCTGTAAAAATTGCATTATTTAAAAAAAATTATTTTTCCAAACATGGGAAAAAGAATTTCAGGGGGGCTCATAATTCTGCGCATGGTCACATCAAAGCTGCACAATCGTGTTTATATATATTTTGCATGAGTATATTACAGCTTTCTGCACTTAAAAACAGAGACTTTCCAAAAAACTATGAACACAATGGGTGTGATGTTCCACAACCCCCGCGGTGTGTTTCACAGCAACGTAGGTGGTCTGCCGTTGGTCTACAGCGGGATCTTCCCACATTGTCAACGGGGTTTCTTGCTCTATGCCACTGCACCCGCCACCCCCCACTCTCTTCACTTCCTCCCCATGCCACCAGGTTGTTCACTCTCAGTGGCACTGAAAGATCCTCTCGGTGAGAATGCCTGGAAAATTCTGTCTTACATTCCTTTTAACATACAGACAGCACGATTTCAGTGGTTAGCACTACTGCCTCACAGTGCCAGGGACCCGGGCTTTGGTCACTCAGTTTGAAGTCTGCATGTTGTCCCCGTGTCTGCGTAGGTTTCCTCCAGGTGTTCCGGTTTTTTGGGCGGCACAGTAGCACAGTGGTTAGCACTGCTGCTTCACAGCTCCAGGGACCTGGGTTTGATTCCCGGCTCGGGTCACTGTGTGGAGTTTGCACATTCTCCTCGTGTCTGCATGGGTTTCCTCCAGGTGCTCCTGTTTCCTCCTGCAGTCCAAAGATGTGTGGGTTAGGTTGATCGGCCATGCTAAAATTGCCCCTTAGTGTCCTAAGATGCTTAGGTTAGAGGGATTAGTGGGTAAAATATGTAGGGATATGGGGGTAGGGCCTGGGTGGGACTGTGGTTGGTGCAGACTCGATGGTCCAAAGGGCCTCTTTCTGCACTGTAGGGTTCTATGATTCAAGTTCTATGATTCAAGTTCTTCCCGTAGTCCAAAAGATGTGCTGGTTAGGTGCATTGGCCATGCCAAATTCTCCCTCAGTGTACCCAAACAGGTGCCGGAGTGTGATGACTTGGGGATTTTCACAGTACTTTCTTTGCGGTGTTAATATAAGCCTACTTGTGACACTAATAAATAAATTCAGACGGCCCTCAAAGAAGTGATTCTATGTTTTTGTGCAGTTGCAGGAATAACCAACTTTACTTGGTATATTTTTGAAGACTTGGATAATTTAATTGTGCATTTTGTTTTGCATAATTGAAATGGCCAATCCAAAAGCACCTTTGTGATTGTTATTTAGACAGATTAAACACATGGTCAGTTACTGGTGAAGAGACTATTCCTGGGGAAAATGGAGGGATGCAGAAGGCAGGATTTGCAAGTACCGCAGTTCAATCAATGAGGAGGTTAGATCAAGTGGTAATAACGCTGCGTCGTACATGGCAGCAAATCATTTCCATTCAAACAGCAAAACAAGTGTTTGGATTGATAATCTTTTGACTGGAAAAAATGTGAACTAACAACATACTTCACGGGTTAAAATAATAAATGAGTAAAGACCCAAACTGGATCCCATCATAGAGGAAACATTTAGTGATGTGGCGACTCTGTAAATGACAAAATGTTACTTCCTTATGAATACAACAGCTTTTCTTTCAAATCGAAGATACCAGCCATTAATACTGAACCCAAGCAAAGCTAACAAATGCTCTGGAGAGATGAAAGCTCAGCAGAAAAATACCATGATAGTTGATGATAGAATAACTGGCATTAAATCCTCTAAGAAAGAGAAATAAATCCAGGAAGTGCTAGAAATGCTCAGCAGATCTGGAAACATCTGGGGAGAGAGAAAAACAGAGTCAACATCTTTTTCAAGAACTTCAGAAAAGTATTTCCAGCACCTTTTTGTTTTTATTCCTTTTTTTTCTAGCATCTTGCTAGTATTTTAATTCAGTGATAAAGAAGAGGAACTGGTTATTGGGAACTGCAACCACACCCCACCCCAAGCACAACCATTTTCAGGGAGGTTTCATTCTGCATGTAACCGACAAAAAGCATGAATGATTGGTGCTGTCTTTGAAGAGCGATTGTGCTACAGTAATTGACTGAAGCATGGCATCACAAGCCATGAAGATCCTCTAAATTGTTAATGGCAGCATAGGGATGGTGATCGGAAATTTACCGGCACGTCTGTCCCGATTCCAGGGCAGGTAAAGCTCACAGAACGGCATTCTCTGTTGGCCTTGGGCAGCATTTACGAGCCTCGAATGGGCGAGGCTGTAAAATTCCAGTACATGTGTTATCCCTACATCTAAGAGTGACGTAACTAATGGTTTTACCACAATACAGAATTCCTATGATCCCACCATAAGATGTTGTTTGTTACTTATGCTTTGAAATAACATAAAGAAAAGGTTTGTAATTAAACTATTTTCACACATGATGCAGTTGTACCATTTTCATTGGTTGTTCTGCATCCATTCAAGAGAGGACAAGAGAAAAATCATGATACATCGCTGTGAACTCCTCCCACCAGACACAGTAGATATCTGATATGACTGAGGATACAATGCAACACTCATGCATTCAGCTCTTTGCACATATGAGTTCTCCATAGCTTCTGTCAAAGACTGCAGTCTTGCATTTAGTGTTGATAAGAAGATCCTAATATCCAAATTTCCAACCAATGCAGGAATTGTTTCTCATTAACAACAGCTGCACAGCAACATGAGGCAAAGACCCAAACATATAGGGGCGATTCTCTCATCCCGCTAATTTTCTAGTGTAGCAGGCTGGGAGAATCATGTGAGGTGGGGGAAGTGATGTGTGGGATTCCCGTGACTTCTAACACTGCGCGAGCGTCTCCCAGCGCTGGATTTCTGGCGCAGTCTGCTCCACCCTGCAAGTTGGTGGGGAGAAGGGACTAGAATTTAAATGATATTTTGGATATCATTTAAATGCTCTTAGTGGGCCCATTCTCTGGAGTGTCCTCTGGGGATGGGAGGTCTGCTGGGTGGGGTCTGCCTTTGTGGGGGAGGGGGGTGGTTGGCACACCCGTGGGGGTGGGGAACACTGGAGTTTGGGGTGGTCTGAAATGGTGGGGACCAGGAATGATTTGGGGGGTGGGGAGGGCGGCCGTAATCAGACTGTGGGAGGTTTGGGGGCCAGCACTGTGGGGGTCCCGGGCTACCAGTGATCGAGCCAGCAAATGGGAGGCTAACTGTGCAGGGCCACTGCAAGTGCACAGAGGCCTTCTGGATGGGAGTAGGCCTCACCCTTGATGTTCAAGCTGGTGACCTCTGCAGTGCCCAGAGTGTGGGAGATTCTAGTGTGAACTCCCAGTGAAAAAAAGTGTGAATTACTCAAGTTTTTCTGCAAATTCAACACTTCAAATTTTTTTGGGGAGAATTCTGCCCAGCATCTCTGTAGTAATGTCTGTGAAAAGTGATTTTGAAAATGATGATCTTATAAAAGCCCTAAGTCTAAAGTAATAGTTTTTTTAAAAAATCTATTTTACTTTGCTTCTATATTCCAAACCAAACAGTGATAATGGTTTTGTGTAAGAGGGTGACTCTAACCTTTAGAGTGCTCAGAACAGAAAATCTGAGTAAAGCTAAGAGTTAGTGTGCAGATTATGATAAATTGACTATACAGGTCATTTTCTCCTCCATGGAAAGAATTTTGAAAGGAAAGAGAGGTGGGTTTGGATCTATGCACTGAGTTAAATCCCCTAAAAGTGATATTGAGCTAGAATCATTCTGCCTCTGCTGTGTTTCATCAGGGTGGGTTTGATGACAAGCAGAGAACACACTGTCAGGATGATAACTGGAAGGGTCTCTTTAACTACAGTGGCACAGTGGTTAGCACTGCTGGCTCACAGCACCAGGGACCTGGGTTCAATTCCGGCCTCAGGTCGCTGTCTCTGTGGAGTCTACACATTCTCCCCGTGACTATGTGGATTTCCTCCGGGTGCTCCAGTTTTCTCCCACAGTCCAAACATGTGCAGGTTAGGTTGATTGGCTGTGCTAAATTGCTCCTTAGTGTCAAGGGGATTAGCAGGGTAAATATGTGGGATTGTGGGAATAGGGCCTGGATGGGATTGTGGTCAGTGCAGACTTGATGAGCCGAATAGCCTCCTTTTGCACTGGAGGGATTCTACGGATTCTATGAACTCTGCATTCTGGCTCTAATAGCCAGAGGATGTATTTGCTGAGTTGTCAGCAAGTCAGCCAGGGTCACGCGAATGAATTGACAGCAGGGAGAGCTTATGCCAGGCAAGAGTGAGGAACCTGGTGTTAGCCTTTCCAGGTCCCCTGACTGTTCATGTGATTGCTGCAGCCTCAAATTTCTGAGTTCTGATGAGCTTTTCTGAAATATGCTTCAGTCACATTAAACAGAAGACTTGCCTTTTTCAGAATAGACATGTCATCCCGTTTCCCCCCTCCCCCTTAATTGGTCAGGGAACCTCGAGGCAGACTGTAAATTTAGCTTGATTTGTTAAAGGGTCCCTGCTTGGATTTGCCAAGCAGGGAATCGGGTTCCAAATCCAAAGAAGGTCCTGTCATTGTGCCAGCAACTAAGGTGATAAAATTCCAACCCACACATCATGTATTATCCTGTCCTTGCTGGATGTTGTATCAATTGGTACGGAACAGATGTTTAGCTTTCTGTAATGCGTTTCAGAATTATTCGGAAGTCCTAACATTCTGGGTTCATTAAATTGCTACAGATTTTGATTCATGCATTAACCAGTCTGTTCACCCATCCCCTCTATGCCAGACTGCCCGCTTCCACACCCCAGTGCCCATCTGTTTGACCAAGGCAGTTTCAGGACCAGGCAGAGCTAAAGTTTTTATATAAAATTTAGAAAGCTTATTTATTCGTGTCACATGTAGGCTTACATTAACACTGCAATGAAGTTACTGTGAAAGTCCCCTGGTCGCCACACTCCGGCGCTTGTTCGGGTACATTTAGGGAGAATTTAGCATGGCCAATGCACCTAACCAATACATCTTTCAGACTGTGGGAGGAAACCGGAACACCCAGAGGAAACCCATGGGGAGAAGATGCAAACTCCACACAGACAGTGACCCAAGCCGGGAATTGAACCCAGGTCCCTGGTGCTGTGAGGCAGCAGTGCTAACCACTCAGCCACCGTGACTCCCATACATTGTGTTCTTCACAGTTTACAATACTTCCAATTTTAGTATCATCTGCAAACTTTGAAATTGTCCCCTGCACGTCAACATCTAGATCACTAATATATATCAGGAAAAACAAGGGTCCTGATCCCAACCCCTGGGAAACACCATTAGAAACCTTTCTCCAGCCCAAAAATATCCATTGACCATTGCTCGCTGCTTCCTTTTAGTCAGCCAATTTTATATTCACATTGTTACTGTCCTTTTTATTCCATGAGCTATAACTTTTCTCACAAGTCTGTCATTTGACACTTTATCAAATGCCTTCTGAAAATTCAGGACTATATTAACAGCATTACCATCATTAACTGTTTCTCTTATCTCCTCGAAAAACTCCAGCTAGTTAGTTAAACACTAACCCTTTCGCCTTTCCCAACTAATGCCATCTCTTCCTAATTGACCCACATTTTTCCATGTGACTACTTATTCTATCTAGAAGCTTGCCCACCACTGTTGTTAATCTGATTAGTCTGTAATTGCTAGGGCTGTACATGCAACATTTTTTGAACAAGTGTGTCAGTCCTTATGGCATTTCCCCTGAGTCCAGAGAAGAGTGGAAGATTATGGCCAGCACCCTGTTCCTTACCCATTGATGCAGATTGCTGCTCCTCTCAAGTTGGAAGGCCTCTGAGTGATGCTCCAGCTTCAAGAGCCCTCCTTTCATCTTTAGTTGGATAGAGAACCTGTCTTCTTGCCAGTTAAAGAGACGCACTCGTGAAAATTCCAGGTCAGCGACTGTCCCTCCCCTGGAGACAGATTTGGTGTTTGGAAACTATCCCGACTCCTGTTTTCTACCCCAAAATGAAAATCAGCCATATACGTCAATGGAAAATGTGCTATAGTTTGCAATCTTCCGGTGCTGGATTCCGGGGAAGTGCCGGAAGATTGGAAAGCGGCTAATGTTACGCTGTTGTTTAAGAAGGGTGGCAGGCAAAAGGCAGGGAATTATAGGCTGGTTAGTTTAACGTCTGTTGTAGGTAAAATGCTCGAATCCGTGATCAAGGAGAAAATAGCGAGGCATCTTGAGGAGAATTGTTTGATAGAGCAGACGCAGCACGGTTTCGTTAAGGGGAAGTCGTGCCTGACGAATTTATTGGAGTTCTATGAGGATGTGTCTAGGGCGGTGGATAGAGGAGAGCTGGTAGATGTGGTGTTCCTTGATTTTCAGAAGGCATTTGATAAGGTGCCGCATAAGAGGTTATTACAGAAGGTCAGGGAGCATGGAGTTGGGGGTAGGGTGTTAGCGTGGATAGGGGATTGGCTGTCAAATAGGAGGCAGAGAGCGGGGGTCAATGGGTGCTATTCGGATTGGCGGTTGGTGACTAGTGGAGTGCCCAAGGGGATCAGTGCTGGGGCCTCAGCTATTTACCATTTATATAGTTGATCTGGAGGAGGGAACCGAGTGTATGGTGTCGAAATTTGCTGATGACACCAAGATTGGGGGAACGGCAAATTGTGCAGAGGGTGTGGAAAGTCTGCAGAAGGATCTAGATAGGCTGGGCGAATGGGCCAGGAACTGGCAAATGGAATTTAATGTTGGCAAGTGTGAAGTTGTCCACTTTGGTAGGAAGGACTATTATTTATATGGTGAAAAACTGCAGCATGCAACAGTGCAGAGGGACCTCGGGGTCCTTGTGCATGAGTCGCAAAAACCCAGCCTGCAGGTGCAGCAGGTGGTCAGGAAGGCGAATGGGATGCTGGCCTTCATAGCGAGGGGGATAGAATATAAAAGTAGGGAGGTCTTGCTGCAACTGTACAGGGCACTGGTGAGGCCGCAGCTGGAGTACTGTATGCAGTTTTGGTCGCCGCACTTACGCAAGGATGTTTTGGCCTTGGAGGGAGTGCAGAGGAGGTTTACTAGGCTGATACCGGAGTTGAGGGGGTTGAACTATGAGGAGAGGCTGAATAAACTAGGCTTGTACTCGTTAGAGTTTAGAAGAATGAGAGGAGATCTCATTGAGACATATAAGATGATGAATGGGATGGATAGGATAGAGGTGGAGAGGCTCTTCCCACTCAGAAAGGACAGTAGGACTAGAGGGCACAGCCTCAAGATAAGGGGGGGCAGTTTAGAACGGAGTTGAGGAGGAACTTCTTCACTCAAAGGGCGGTGAATCTCTGGAATTCCCTGCCTGTTGAAGTGGTGGAGGCTGCCTCGCTAAATATATTTAAGATGCGGGTAGATAGGTTTTTGAAAGGCAAGGGGATTAAGGGTTATGGGGAGAAAGCGGGAAAGTGGAACTGATCCACTTCAGATCAGCCATGGTCTTATTGAATGGCGGGGCAGGCACGAAGGGCTAGATGGCCTACTCCTGCTCCTATTTCTTATGTTCTTATGTTCTATAGACTGTTAAGTGTTGGCCACCAGTCTCTACAAACTTCAGAACCATAGGTGGAAAACATTTGACTCTTCAGAGGCCAGCCTTATGGAAAATAAATAGTAAAGAGAATACATTTATGCATTCTTAGTAGATCCCACTGGCAATTGATAAACACTTTCAAAGTGTAGTCTTCAGCCATAGAAGTTTACAGCATTAAACATGAAAATGTAGTCCATCCAGCCAATGTTGGTTCTTTGCTAGAGAAATCTGAAACTATCCACTTCCTTTGCTTCACATATTTAGTACCTATGAATTAGGGGCAGGAGTAGGCCCCTCGAACCTGCTCTACCATTCACTAAGATTGTGGCTAATCTGATTCCTGCTTACAGTCCTGATAACCTTTCACCCCCCTATTCAGTTTTCCATGAAAAGATTATGCCCTATGATTAAAGCCACAAGAAAACATTCCTCCTCCTCATGCTACAATGGTGGCACAGTGGTTAGCACTGTTGCTTCACAGCACCAGGAACCAGGTTTCGATTCCAGGCTTGTGTCACTGCCTGTGTGGAAAGATGTGCTGGTTTGGTGCATTGGCCATGCTAAATTCTCCCTCAGTGAACCTGAACAGATGCCGGAGTGTGGCGACAAGGGATTTTCACAGTAGCTTCATTGCAGTGTTAATGTAAGCCTACTTGTGACATTAATAAATAAAACAAAGCGTAAAAACACAAAGGACAGGATTTTCCATGTGCCCTGGGGTACGTTTTGCGGTGGCCATTGGCTGATGATGGAATCTACTGGTCCCACTGCTGCCAACCCGCAGTGGAGGGTAGCCATTAGTGGAACTGGAAGATCCCACTTGCGGGAACAACTGGAAAACCCCACACATGACATTACATATCCATATAACATCTGGAAGTTACATTTATTGTTTCTATATTCCACAAGGAACTACAAATCACAATTCATAGTTATAGGCATGATCATGCAAGCTAAATTGTGCATTGTTCTTTTTGTATGGCCTCTCCTTCAACAACTAATAGGCAAATTTGCCAAATAGCAGTTAAACCTTGCAACAGTACGCACCATGGATCTTTTCTTAACAATGATGTTATATTTGATGTAAAACACTGAGAAATAATTTTTCCATTTGCTTACAAACTAGCCCATAATTATTTAAATTAATTAGAATTAGGCTTACATGCCCCTGACATGAAGAAGATCAGCATTATACTGATTAATTGTGACCAAATGCGTTATTCTCCTTTGTTGAAGGGTCAAACTTAGTCAGGAATGACATGTTTCCTTGCCCATGGGAAAATTGGCTAAAGAGTGAATCCATACGCCTTTTTAAGCTGATTACAAAGAACTACTAACCTACATTCTGTCATTTTTATTTTGGGTTCAATGCACTTTCTGTTGTATGATAAATTCCATGAATTTGCTGTAGGGTTCCACATGGACCAGTAATCTTTCAGTACCTCGTTTAAGAGAATATTCTTCATTTTGCACTGAATGGTAACAGGCTATTTTTTTTCAAATTGGACATTAAGATGCGAGCAACACTGACGAAGTTATATTTATTACTGATGCCTGGTTGCACTGAGAAGGTAGTTTGTGGACCTTCTTGCTACGATGCTTGGTGGTCAAATCAAAAATGCAGTAATGACGAATGAGTGGCTTAGATGGTTGATGTGCAGTTCAAAGTAACGCCAGCATTGTGGGTTCGATTCCAGTTCCAGCTGAGATGGACTGGGGACCTATCTCTTTATCATGCCCCTGAGAGTGGAAGGCGAAAGCAAACTACCACTGACAAAAAGTGACAAGAAAATAGCTCAGGACGAAACATCAACAGACAGTGAGTCTTTGGGCAGAGCTCACACAACATGAATAGACAGCGGCGATCTGTGTACAATTTGGTTCCAACACTCTCGTGTACCTAGAGTGCCCAGTTTTAGCCTGTTAGATCTTGGTTTATCATCTTTATCAAGATGGTAATTTGTGGTACACTGCACAATGGAGGACATTGTCCAAACTGACTGCAGTGGTCATTAATTAAAACATTAATCCATAACCAGCCAATGCACTCTGCACCAAGACAACATTTTACCTCGCCTATATTAGCAAGAATAATTAATGTTGATCCAAAACTGGATTGACCTGCACTACAGCTTTATCATAAAATCTCTACAAAGCAGAAGGAAGCCACCCGGTTCATCAAGCCTACTCAGACAAGTATCAAACTGAGGCTCTATTCCTGTCACCCCACATATTTACCATTCCGTCTATGACTCCTATGGACTAAAATGCCTATGGCAAATAAATTGAAGAGAACAAGTTGAACAGATTACAAACTTCTATTTGATTAATGAGGGAGTATCACAGCTGACCCTGACCCTGTGTTCATAGATAAACAATTTTTACCTGTGTAACCATCAATAGTCACAACAATTGGCATTTATCGAGCACTTTTAACATTGAAAACTCCTAAACTGAGCTATTTTTAGAAAAAGGGACCTTGCCTGAATTCTGATGAACATCCTCACTATTTTAAAGATCAATTGTAATGTCCCTCTCACTGCCTTATGACCAGCCAGCCATGCCAGCCCAGTTGCGTGTGTGGCTCAGTAGGATTTACCACTAATTGTTAGAGGGAACTGCTAAATTGCCTTTTAGTGTCAGGGGATTAGCAGGGTAAATATGTGGGGTTACGGGAATAGGGCCTCGGTGGGATTGTTGTCGATATAGGCTCAATGAGCCGAATGGCTTCCTTCTGCATTGTAGAGATGCTATGATAAAGCTGAAGTGTAGACCAATCCAGCTTTGAATCACCATCAACTAATTTTGCTAAGGTCGGTGAAGTAAAATGTTGTCTTGGTGCAGAGTACATGGGCTGGTTGAGTACTAATGTTTTACACCCATTTTTTGGGTATACAATGAGGTCCAAATCTAAAATTGAAACTGACATTCTGTAAATCACATGAGAGATCACAAATGGAAGACTCAAGTCTGGGCCTCTGCACTCAGGGGAAAAAGACAGGTACTGAATAATAAACAGATATCGTTTCATATTATTCAAATTGTGACTTACTTTATTATTCATTGTTGTATTGGAAAAGATCCAACTCCAGCAGAAGAAATGACTTTTTTCTTATTAATATGAATGTAACATGTAGGAACATGATTTGCCTTATGGTATCCACATAACAATGAAGCAGAGCATTTTCCTCCTATTGTGCGGCACTGATTGATGAGAGCTTCCAGATATAAGCACAAACATATTTTTAATTCAGCTAGGTTCCTGATATTTCTATTCACCACTTTCACTTTCTACCTTCTGCCTGAATTCAATTTTCTTGGATAACCACGTGCATATTTCCACAGCAATTTATTCATTTATCATTTTGAGTGACATGCAGTCTTGCAGCTTTTGCAGTCCATTGTGTCATGTTGTAAGAGGTTACACCATGCAGCATTTACTAATTTAAAATCTAGCGTTGCTGCATTTCAAATCACATGGTTGAAAATTCTAGTTGTCGTGCTGCTCTGCATTTAATCATCCTCTTGGTCTTAACAGTAGCCATTAGGGCAATTATTTAGATTCCCAGCACAGTTTGAAGTAGCAGCTGAACAAATGCAATTTTAACAAAAGCAGTATCTTGCTGCGGTGTGTATAATTACCGATAAGAGCAACCTGTAATTTATGTATTTATTATGTTGCGTGGATGGACATAATCTATATTTATGTTTAATAAGGTCTAATCAAGGTTCTAAGTTGTGTTCCCTTTTTCTAGTACTTTCCTTTTACCAAATGAACGGGTTTGGTTGCTCAGGGTAAAGAATGGCCACAAAGAGGAGATATTCACAACCAAAGAATGACCTTTATGTCACACACAGCCACTGGAGGGAAAAGGGAGCCATAGATTCTGATAGTCTTGTAATGAAAATATGGGTATGCAGGATGTTACAAGGAAGGCAAATGGAGCCTTTGCCTTTATTGCAAAGGGTCTTGAATATAGAAATAGATAAGTATTGTTACAATTATATAAGGCATTGGTGAGACCACACTTGGAGTAATGTGTTCAGTTTTGGCCATCTTCTTTGAGGAAGGATGTGGTGGCACTGGAGGTGGTTCAGAAGAGGTTCACTAGATTGATTCCAGATTTGAAGGGGCTGTCTTATGAGGAGCGGTTGAGGAGCTTGGGCTTGTACTTGCTGGAGTACAGAAGAATGAGGGGGGATTTGATTGAGGTATATAAAATACTCAACGGGATCGATAAAGTAAATGTTAACCAAACGTTCCCTCTTCGAGAACAGTCTAGGGCAAGTCTAGTTGTAGAGTAAGAAGCGGGAGTTTGAAGACAGCAATACTTCTCACAGACAGTTGTGAATCTATGGAACTCACTGCCCCAGAATGCAGTGGATGCAGAATCAATCAATGGATTCAAGAAAGAGATAGATAAATATTTGGCCACTAGGCAAAGTGGTATTATCATTAAACAATTAATCTGGAAACTCAACTGGAGACCTGGGTTCAAATCCTGCCATGACAGTGGTGGAATTTGAATTCGAGAAAAAATATCTGGAATTAAGAATCTACTGATGACTATGAAATCATTGTCGATTATTGGGGAAAAACCCATCTGGTTCACTAATATCCTTTAGGGAAGAAAATCTGTCATCCTTACCTGGTCTGGCATATATATGACTCCAGATCTACAGCAATGTGGTTGACTCTCAATTGCCCTCCAAGGGCAACTGGGGGATGGGCGATAAATGCTGGCTAGCCAGTGATGCCTATGTCCCATCAATTAATTTTTAAAAAATTGATTAAAAGTGGGATAAAGGGCTATGGGGAAAAAACAGGGAAGTGGAGTTAGGATGGGATGGAGATCAGCCATGATCATATAGAATGGCGGAGCGGACTCAAAGGGCTAAATTGTCTACTTATGCTCCTCCTAATTCCTATGTTCCTAAAAGATGTTTTGTCTGAAAACAAAACATTTAGTACAATCTGATTGAAAAATTAAAGTACGTTTTTGATCAGAGAACAGCAGCCCAGGCTCAGCTGATTTACTCGCTGCACATATTCTTCAACTTTGAAAGCACACTGAATATGTACCAAGTATGTGTGCTGAAAGCAGTGAGATTTTCTTTCCAAAATATCAGAACACTTTTGAGTAATAAGATAGCCCCCTAACTGAAACCTAAGTAGTGTCTTGGGAATTTTTTGTTGTCTTTGATGCCTGAACATTTCTCTTACTTGACAATGTAACTCTGTCTCAGTTCTGAACTTGACTCACTATGAATTGGACTTACTCTCTCCACAGATGAGATCATGCAACAGGAAATCAGACCCTTGTTAGCGGTTGATATCGTTGAACAGTTACAGAAGCAATTTGCTATCCTATCGGGTAGGAAAATTAGCTTTATTTTCTTCTTTCGTGTTGTTGGTGTTGTCTGAACACGATCAAAAAGTTTTTTAGTTCTGAATTTGATGGTTAATGCAGTTCAGTGCTACAGGCAGTCAGCTAAACTCATGATCTGCTTGGTCTCATGTCTAACGAGCAACCCTCGCAGAAAAAGATATCTATGTTGTAGTTACCTAAAATAATGCTGAATGGTACTCAATAGAGAATTTCAATGATTTTGCAATTCTTCTCCAGTTTTCCCATTTTATGCTTTAAGCTTCTTTAACTGTTAACTATGTGTTAAAAGAAAGACAGTAAGATTTTCATTTACATAATGGGGTGAATTTTTCTGTTCCACCCGCCGTGGGAATTGGAGCAGGGTGAGGGGCGGACAATGCAAAGGTCCATTGACCTCGGATGAGATTTTCCAGGTTGGGGGTGAGCATGGCTGGAAAATCCCACCCCATGTCTTTCACAATCTCAGAACAACGTGAAGTGCTTTACAGTCATGAATTTATTTTTATTGGTTTAGTCACGGTTGATAATGTCGTGAACAGAGCAGAAACTTGACGCCATCCAGGAAAAAGCAGCCCACTTGATTGGCATCTCATCCACCACCTTTAAATGTTCGGTCATGCCACCACAGTGGCAGCCGTGTGCCTCATGTACAAGATAATACTTTAGAAACTCATTGTGTATCAATTAACATCATCTTCCAAATCCGCAATCACCCGCTACCATCTAGCAGGTCAAAGGCACTAAAAGCATGGGATCGCCACCAGCTACAAGTCCTTTCCAAACCATATATCTTCCTGACTTGGAATGATATCACTGTTCCTTCACTGTCACTCGGTCAAAACCTGCAACACCATACCTACCAGTATTGTGGGTTTGCCTACACCAGATGGACTGTAACAATTCAAGAAGATGACTCACCACCATCCTCTGAAGGGCAATTAGGAATGAGTAATAAACACTGGTCTTGTCAGCGATGCCTACGACCCATAAAAGGAAAAAAAAGAGATAACTTGCTGGCCCACAAACAGCAATAGGATCATTTGTTTCTTACTTATGGTTGAGGGGTAAATATTTTGCAGGACACAAGGGAGAATGCCCCTTCTCTTATTTGAAATAGTGTCATGGCACCTTGTACATTTACCCGAGAAGACAAATTTGGTTCAATGTATCATCTAATAGACAGCTGAAAACTCTAGATTTACTCCTAAAAATAGCTGTGGTTCTGGTAATATGAACATTCTACTCATAACATCATGCTTTTACGGATACGATTTTCTGGCCATTTGATCAGTGGAGCAGGAGATTCAACATCTCTCAGTCGCCATCCACTATTCCATTAGGGAGAGGTCACCGAGGCTCTGTATCACAAAGGGTTTCTGATTTTATGCTGTCTAATCAGAGGAAAGCAAGATTGCCTTGATTCTGTTGCAGCTGCATTTGAGACACCATGACAAAACAGAGAAACAACCACTGGGTCACAAGGGCTATTGTTTGATGAAATGTCCCCCCATACATAATCCCTACACATGTGACAGTACTGCTCCATCATCACTGTCTTCGTGTTCTTCCATCTCCTGCTCTCCACTACTACCTGGCCAGCTTGCAGTTCTCTGGAAGGGAAAAGGCACAAGATGATGATGCCAGGAGAGAAGAAGGGAATGCAAGAGGAACATGTATACAGCATCTGCAGCTAGTTAAGCAGAAAAGGTTGTGGGATGAAGGGGATGTTGGATGTGAGGAAGATTAGGTATGAGGATACTGTGGCTCCAGTGAAGATAACCACCACCTCATCCACTGGAGTAGTCACATGCAGCCATGCTTGACCTCAACATTGCTTAGCTTCTGATGCCTCCAGTTATGCATCACCATGAACTGCAAAAGAGAGGGAAATGCATCAGCGAGTGTGAGATAGGTCAGAACTCTATCACCTCTCTCACCACGGAATTAGAGCAGGCAAGGGTCTGACAAGGGAAATCTTCATTGAACTTGGGTGGAAATTTCCAGTCTCACCCGAGCAAAGCCGTAAAATCCCATCCATAATCTGAATAGATGGCAGTGTGTATAAACTCTGAGCCTTCTCGCGGTGCTACGGTCAAGAGGGTGATGAAGCTATGAATGTTAGCTATGAGTCATGATTGTTGGATATGATGTGGTGATGTCGGTGTTGGGCTCGGGTAGACACAGTAAGAAGTCTCACAACATCAGGTTGAAGTTCAACAGGCTTATTTGGTAGCACGAGTTTTCAGAGTGCTGCCCCTCCAGGCACTCAGTTGATGAAGGAGCAGCGCTCCGAAAGCTAGTGCTACCAATAAACCTGTTGGACTTTAACATGATGTTGTGAGACGTCTCACCATGATTATTGGAGATTGGTGAAAGGGTATGGTATATTGAGCAGTGTGCGAAGTTAATGGAATAATTGGTGGGGTATGGTATTTGAAGATACATTGACCTTGTCCATTTATGTGAGGGCATTGAACTTCTTGGAGAATTGTATCAGGTCTTCTCAACCAGAATCAACCGCCACTGCTCTCTGGGCCCATTGCTTTTGCAAAGTTTGTTTAGCGAGCCTCCTGTTGTGGATGGGGACACATCTCTTAAAGTTACAGTTGAAGTTTATTTATTAATCACAAGTAAGGCTTAAATTAACATTGCAATGAAGTTACTGTGAAATTCTCCTAGTTGCCACAGTCCAGTGCCTATTCAGGTCAATGCACCTAACCAGCATGTCTTTCAGAATGTGGGAGGAAACTGGAGCACTCAGAAGAAACCCACGCAGACCTGGGGAGAACGTGCAGACTCCACACAGACAATGACCCAAGCCGGGTATCAAACCCAGGTCCCTGGCACTGTGAGGGAGCAGTGCTAACCACTGTGCCGCTGTGCTGCCCCACCCCCTCGCCAGCTCTTGCAGCAAGGCTTCCAGTTGAGAGTTGGGGAATCTTGGAGGCCACTCTAAACCATGTTATTACATTCCTGTGCCTTTTCCAGATATTGTATAATGACTTCCAGTACAGTGCAGCTGCAAGTACAGTGCAGTCTCTCAATGTGCTTGGTGCCTTCCCCAAAGAGCTTTCTCCATTCTGATGAGTCACAATCCCAGGACTCTCATGGGTCGGCAGGGATGCTTTGAGGACATCCCTAACGTGTTTCCACTATCCTCCTGGGAGTCTCTTGCTGTGACTGAGTTCCAAGGAAAGCAGGTGCTTTGGGAGATAGGAGTCAGGATTTGAACCCAAGTTTGTATTGTCAGCAAATTAATAATTGCGTCAGGGCAGTCCCAGCATCTGTTCTGTAAACACACACAAAAAAATGCATGCTAAATATGAACCAAAGAAAATATTAAGAAAAGAGGTTTGTTGTAAGAAGTAGGTGGCACTGGATCCAGCAAAAAGGGGATGTGATTAAAGTAGCATAGAGGAACTACTTCTGGAGAAACCAGAATTTTCCATAATATTATTTGATGATAATGTTCAGCAGAGTTTTTTAGTTGGGTAGGGAAATTGGGAGTAGGGTAAGAATTCCAGAGTGTGAGATCTAAGCAGCTTGTTTTAAAGTGAAAGGGAGAAAGTATGCATAAGTGTCTGAGAAAACTGGAGCGGTTGAGGGATGGGTATTGCTCATGGAAGTTACCCTGAGAGAGAGGGCAGGCCAGTCAGGAATTTAAACACAGAAGGGAATTTTTAAAATTAGAGGTGTGGTGGGACACAAGGACAATGTAAGTGGGTGAAGGTAGAGATGTTGGGTGAATGGGGCTTGGCATGGCGTAAAATGAGTACACAGAGTTTTGGATAAGCTGACACGCGTGAAAGGTGGAGATTTGAATAAAGATGCTAGTCAGGAGAGAATGAGATTAGTCAAGTTGTGGAGGTGACAAAGGCTTTGCTGATTCTCTGCAGCTGAGGAAGAGATGGGGGAGTTACAGAGACAGAAATAAGTAGTCATTCCAATGGATAATTCATGGGGTCGGAAGTTTAGCTGAGAGTCCAAACAAATAGAGTTTTGGTTCTGCCAGGGCCATTCAACTCCTGACTTCATTGCATTCTTGGTCCAAATGCAGACAAGAGCTGAACTCAGGAGGAGATGTGAGACTGACTGCTTTTGACATCAAGGCAGCATTTGACCAAGAGTGGCATAAAGGAGCCTGGCAAAATTCAAGTCAGTGATAATCGGGTAGGGCCTGTGGGGGGAGACACTCATCACTGGTTGGAGTCATATCTAGTACAAAGGAAGATGATTGTGATTGTTGGAAGCCATCAGATCAGGAGTTCCTCAGGGTAATGTCCTAGACCCAAACATCTTCAGCTGCTGCATCAACCTTTTTTCAATCATAAGGTGAGAATTAGGGTTATTTGATTGTACAATATTGAATACCATTTGCAAATCCTCAGTTACTGAAACAATTGGTACCAATATGCAGCAAGTCCTGAACAATATTCAGTATGGGCTGATGTGATAAGTAGCATTCACATCACACAAATGCCAGTCAGTGACCATCCTTAACTAGAAAGAACCTAACTACTTATCTTTGGCATTCAATGGCATTAGCATTGCTGAATCCCCCACTATCAAATCTTTGGG
This sequence comes from Carcharhinus amblyrhynchos, assembly GCF_965287045.1. Classification (NCBI taxonomy): domain Eukaryota; kingdom Metazoa; phylum Chordata; class Chondrichthyes; order Carcharhiniformes; family Carcharhinidae; genus Carcharhinus; species Carcharhinus amblyrhynchos. The sequence continues at coordinate 111,334,713 of NC_137326.1, forward strand.
GTTACCATTGACCAGAAGCTGAACTGGACCAACCATATAATAACTGTGGCTACAAGAGCAGATTAGAGTCTGGGGATTCTAAGGCAATTAACTCACTTCCTGATAGCTAAAACCTGTCCACTATCTTTAAGGAACAAGTGCAGAGGCTGATGGAATGTTCCCCACTTGCCTGCATGAGTGCAGCTCCAACAACACTCAAGATGCTCAACATCCATTTGATAGGCACTCCATTCATCTACTTACACTTACACTCTCTCCACCGCCAATGCACAACAACAGCAGAGACTATCATATACAAGATGCACTGCAGAAATTTACCAAGGCTCCTTTGACAGCAGCTATCAAACTTCATATTTTATAGTTAAATTTAAATTTTATAGTTATTCTGTAAAAACCACTCTTGATTTTGAACGTCGACCAAATCTCGGTTCAGCCTCAAAAGGAGAATAGCCCCAGCTTCTCCATATAAGTGGAGAAGGGTAATGACTGCAGTTGCATGAGAACATCACTACTCACAAGTTCTCTCCAATTTTCACACCGTTCTGATTTGGAACTGTATTGCTGTTCCTTCACTGTCTTGGGATCAAATTCCTGGGATGTCTTTTCCAGCAGTCTTGTGGAGATACCTACACCAGGTGGACTGCCGCAGGTCAAGAAAGCATCTCTTCACCACCTTGTCAGAGCTAGTGAAGGATGGGCAGCAAATACTGACCTTCTCAGTCACACCCACATCCCGTGGAAAGATTTAAAAATTCCAATTGCAAAAATCCGTATTGTTGTGCGGGTACTGGGAGCTGACTGTCCTTTTATTTTTAACATTTACTTTCAACAGCTTCTGTAGGATGACTAAAGGCAATAAAGCAGATATTGTAAACTAATACAATTCAACAGAGATTGCTGGGAGCCAGTTTTCAAAACAGAGACAAAAATAAGCAGAAACAAATGTCAAAATTTATACGTGTCAGAACTTAAACATGTTAGACCTTTATCCCACATAGAAAAAAACAATTTTGTAACCTTGCCAACTTCCCACATTTGTCAATCTGTAAAATGCATTACATAGAATCATAGACTCCCTACTGGTGCAGAAGAACCCACTGAGTCTGCACCAACTCTCTGACAGAGTATGTTACACAAGCCTGTGCCCTACCCTATCCCTGTAACCTCACACATTTCCCATGGCCAATCTACCTAACCAACTCATCTTTCGGGGCATTCAGGGGCAATTTAGCATGGTCAATCCATCTAACCTGCACATCTTGTGGGAGGAAACTGGAGCACCTGAGGTAACCTGTGCAGACACGGGGAGAACGTACAAACTCCACACCGACAATCACCCAAGGCCAGAATTGAATCTAGGTCCTTGGCGCTGTGAAGCAGCAGTACTAACCACTGTGCTACTGTGCTGTCCTCAGAGGTGTTTGGAATTTGTGGGATTGGGATGGCATGGGAGAAGTGGGAAGGAGGAAATGCCATCAAAAGGACAGCATGGGAAGGATGGATTGGCATGGAATAAAGGTGCCAGGAAAGAAATGGCATCAGTGGTGGATGCAACAATGAAATGAATATTGACAGCAAATATCTTGCAAGTCTCTGTTAGTTTTGTAAGAATCTTTCCAGGAGTTCTGAGGTTAGAATTAAACACAAAATAAATATTCATGAATGAAGTGATTAATTTTGTATTTTGATTGATGTTTATTATTAGTCCCATTTTCTAAGCTTGTGTGATCTCTCTGCTTCAGAACCCTATTTTTCACTTGACAAGACGTATACAAAGCATTTCCATTATTCGTCTGTGGAACTGTTTCCACAGATGGTGCAGCATTTTGAATATCATCTTTTTTACAGTAGCTATTATCTCTACAGATGGTGTTGTCCATGAATTAGAAAATACCATCAAAGTGTGCGATTTCTAGGATGCTTGTGCTGCTGGTGACCGAAGGAAAATCAGGAATAGGCAGTCTGTAATGTGGAATACTTAAAAAAAAATAACAACTTTCCTCTTATTGACGTTTGACTGATTGCCTGTTTCTGATTTATGTATTGCCTTGAACACTGGACATTCACATTCACTCGGGGTGAAATAATTCCTGCAGATTAATGTGAAAGAATGCTCAGTGGCATCAGTTACGCCATTGGATCTTCTCAAATGGGCAGCACCATGGTCAACACGGTGGCACAGTGTTTAGCGCTGCTGCCTCACAGCTCCAAGGAGCTGGGTCCAATTCCGGCCTTGGGTGACTGTCTGTGTCTGGAGTTTGCAAGTTCTCTCTGTAACTGTGTGTGGTTCCTCCAGATGTTCCAGTTTCCTACCACAGTCTAAAGATGTGCAGGTTAGATGGATTGGCCAGGCTAAATTGCCCTTCAATGTCCCAGGATGTGAAGGTTGGAGGAATTAGCAGGGTAAATATGTGAGATTACAGGGATGCCCTGTCTGAGAGTTGGTGCAGGCTCGATGGGCCGAATGGCCTCCTTCTGCACTGTAGGGTTTCTGTGATTCTATCTGATAATACTTAGAAAAGCAGCCAGCATAATTAAGGACCTCACACACCCCACACATACACTCTTCAGCCTTCTTCCATCGGGAAAAAGAGACAAAAGTCTGAGATCACGTACCAACCAACTCAAGAACAGTTTCTTCCCTGCCGCCATCCGACTTTTGAATGGACTGACCATATCTTAACCTGATCTTTCTCTACACCCTAGCTGTGACTGTAACATTATATTTTGTACTGTCTCCTTTCCTTTTCCCCTATGTACTCTATGAACGGCGTGTTTTGTCTGTATAGCATGCAAAAATCAATACTTTTTTCACTGTATCCCAATACATATGACAATAATAAATCAATCAAATCAATAAATCTTAAAATGAATTTAGTTCCTTTCCTTTGTTTTAGAATCAATTTCCTATATTAATCTTGCAAGAAGTCATCGGATTCGATTTTGTACTGAGTGGCAAGGGAACAACACAGGCCTATCACTACACTCTCACTACATGCTCAGTTACCCACAGACTTTCTGTGGAATTTTTGACTGGATCTAACATTCTGATGCATTGGAGGGAATCTGGGATCTGTATGAACATCTGTATGGCAAGCAAATAGGAATCTCCTTTGCCAATCAGATTGGAAAATCTTTAATGATCGACACAGGATCTGAACAAGGGTGTGTCAGTTGGAATATTGAATTCTATGTCAAATCAACGTAGAAAGCATATTAGATAAAAACAGATCTGATTATGAGAGGGAAAAATAACAGGAAGAAAAGATTTTTAAGAAGTTTCATTTACACTTCTTTTATTTTCTACATCTCCAACAGTAATTAAAACCTGAATCAGACATAACACTAGCAAAAGTTAATTTTCAATGCCAGAGGGGTTGTTTGACAGTAGTTAAGATTTATCATGCCATTTAAAAAAAAATTCATTTTATATTGGGTAAGCCCAGCAACTTCATGTTGCTCAAGGTATTTGTATGGCGAGTCACGTTATGAGATACCACTATATTTTTGTTTCTTCATTTATGGGATGCGGGCATTGCTAGTTAGGCCAGCATTTATTCCACACGCCTAATTGCTCTTGAGAAGGTGATGGTGAGCTGCCTTCCTGAAGCACTGTTGTATAGGTACACCCATGGTGCTGTTAGAGAGGGAATTCCAGGATTTTGACACAGAGACAGGGAATGGTGATATATTTGCAAGTCAGAGTGGTGAGTGGCTTGGAGGGGAACTGCTGCCCTTGTTGTTCTGGAATGGAAGGTTCTGCATGAGGAGCCTTGGCGAGTATCTGAAGTGCATCTTTTAGGTGGTACACATTACTGTCACTGTTTTTTGGTGGAGCGAGTGAATGTTTGTGGATGGTACCAATCCAGGAGGTTGTTTTGTCCTGGTGTTAATATTCTTGTATATTGTTGGAGCTGCACTCACTCAAGCAACTGTAAAATATTCCATCACAGTCCTGAAATTGTGCCTTGTAGGTGGTAGATAGGCTTTGGGGAATCAGTAGATGAGTTACTCACTGCAGTCTGCTGACCTGCTCTTGAAGACACAGTATTTATGTGGCTAGCTCTGTTTTTGGCTGATGGTAACCCCACAATGTTGATAGTGGGGGATTCAGTGATGGTAATGCCATTGAAAGTCAAAGGTACAATGATTAGGTTCTCTCTTTTTTGAGATAGGATGGTAGCACAATCCTATTATCACTGGACCCATTATTCAGAGACCCAGGATAATGTTCTGGGCAACTGGGGTTCAAATCCCACCACGGAAGATGGTGGAATTTAAGTATGATAGAAAAACATCTGGAATTATAGGTCTAACAATGACCATGAAACCATTGTTGTTTGTCGTAAAAACCCATTCCATTCAGGGAGGATACCTGATGTCCTTACCAGGTGTGGCCTACATGTGACTTCTGACCCATAGCAATGCCCTCTGAAATGGCCCAGCAAAGCTGTCGAGGTCAACTAGGATAGCAACAGATGGGCAATAAATGCTGACCTAGCCAGCAATGCCCAAATTCCATTAAATGAATGAAAAAAAATGTTACTTGCCACTTATCAGCCCAAGCTTGAATATTGTCCAAGTCTTGTTCTATTTGGACAAGGACTGCTTCAGTATCTGGGGAATCACACATGATGTTGAGCATCAGTAAATATCCCCATTTCTGACCTCATGATAGAAGGAAGGTCAATGATGAAGCAGCTGAAGAAGATTGGGCTATGACTCTGAGGAACTCCTGTAGTGATATTCTGGAACTGAGTTTTTTTTACCTCTAACAACAACAACCATTTTCCTTTGTGTTGGGTATAACTCCAAGCGGCAGAGAGTTTCATTCGCCCTCGATTCCCATTGACTTAAGTTTAGCTAGGGCTCCTGGATTCCACATTCAGTGAAATGCTAGTTGATGTTAAGGGCAGTCACTCTCACCTCACCTCTGGAGATCAGTCCTTTTGAATAAATGCTGCAATGAGGTTAGCAGTGGAACCCAAACTGAGTGTCAGCGAGTAGGTTATTGTGGAGTAAATGCTGCTTGATAGCTCAGTTGATGGCTCCTTCCATCACATTACTGATGATAGAGGGTAGACTAATGAGGCAGTAATTGGCCGGGTTGGACTTGTTCTGGTTTGTGTGTACAGGAGATACTGTTGCTTTTGAAGTAACAGTTTGTCTTGGGCAGAAAATTCCAGTTTATCATGTTTAACTTGGCATGAGATTGTTAAATTTGGCTGATTTGCACATAAATAGTTGGTGAGTGCCATTAGTTTACCACAGCATTTAGCAGTTTCTTTACAATGTGATAATACTTTAGTTGCTTTTAGAAGAGCAACAATCAAGATAGCAGAAGTATTTCATGACAGACAGTAAATATTTGATGGTAAATATTCGTCATGGAGTTCAGTTACGAGTGGTGTGCCTCAGGGATCTGTTTTGGGGCCACTGCTGTTTGTAATTTTTCTTAATGATCTGGATGAGGGTATAGTTGGGTGGATTAGTAAATTTGCTGATGACACCAAAGTCGGAGGTGTGGTAGATTGTGAGGAAGGGTGTCGTAGTTTGCAGGGTGACTTAGACAGGTTGCAGAGCTGGGCCGAGAGGTGGCGGATGGAGTGTAATGCGGAGAAGTGTGAGGTAATTCACTTTGGTAGGAATAACAGGTGTGTTGAGTATAGGGCTAACGGGAGGACTCTGAATAGTGTGGATGAACAGAGGGATCTAGGTGTATGTGTACATAGATCCCTGAAAGTAGGGAATCAAGTAGATAAGGTTGTTAAGAAGGCATACGGTGTCTTGGCATTTATTGGTAGGGGGATTGAATTTAGGAGTCGCAGCGTCATGATGCAACTGTACACAACTCTGGTGCGGCCGCACTTGGAGTATTGTGTGCAGTTCTGGTCCCCACATTATAGGAAGGATGTGGAGGCTTTGGAGAGGGTGCAGAGGAGGTTTACCAGGATGTTGCCTGGTATGGAGGGGAGGTCCTATGAGGAGAGACTGAGGGATTTGGGGTTGTTTTCGCTAGAAAGAAGGCGGCTAAGAGGGGATCTTATTGAAACATATAAGATGATTAGAGGTTTAGATAGGGTGGATAGGGATAGCCTTTTTCCTTGGATGGAGAAAGCTAGCATGAGGGGGCATGGCTTTAAATTAAGGAGGGGCAGTTATAGAACATAGAACATTACAGCGCAGAACAGGCCCTTCGGCCCACGATGTTGCGCCGACCAGTTAAAAAACAATGACCCACTAACCTAAACCAATCCCTTTTCGTCCATAAACCTATCCACGGATCTCTTAAACGCCCCCAAACTAGGCGCATTTACAACCGCAGCAGGCAGGGCATTCCAATCCCTCACCACCCTCTGGGTAAAGAACCTACCCCTGACATCCGTCCTATAACTACCCCCCTTTAATTTAAAGCCATGCCCCCTTGTGCTAGCTTTCTCCATCCGAGGAAAAAGGCTATCACTGTCCACCCTATCTAAACCTCTAATCATCTTATACGTTTCAATAAGATCCCCTCTTAGCCGCCTTCTTTCCAGCGAAAACAACCCCAAATCCCTCAGTGTCTCCTCATAGGACCTCCCCTCCATACCAGGCAACATCCTGGTAAACCTCCTCTGCACCCTCTCCAAAGCCTCCACATCCTTCCTGTAATGTGGGGACCAGAACTGCACACAGTACTCCAAGTGCGGCCGCACCAGAGTTGTGTACAGTTGCAACATGACGCTGCGACTCCTAAATTCAATCCCCCTACCAATAAACGCCAAGACACCGTATGCCTTCTTAACAACCCTATCTACTTGATTCCCAACTTTCAGGGATCTATGTACACATACACCTAGATCCCTCTGTTCATCCACACTATTCAGAGTCCTCCTGTTAGCCCTATACTCAACACATCTGTTATTCCTACCAAAGTGAATTACCTCACACTTCTCCGCATTACACTCCATCCGCCACCTCTTGGCCCAGCTCTGCAACCTGTCCAAGTCTTCCTGCAAACTATGACACCCTTCCTCACAATCTACCACACCTCCGACTTTGGTGTCATCAGCAAATTTACTAATCCACCCAACTATACCCTCATCCAGATCATTAATAAAAATTACAAACAGCAGTGGCCCCAAAACAGATCCCTGAGGCACACCACTCGTAACCGAACTCCATGACGAATATTTACCATCAACCGCTACCCTCTGTCTCCTATCTGCTAGCCAATTCCTGATCCAATTTCCTAGATTACCCTCAATCCCATACATCTGCATTTTCTGCAGAAGCCTACCATGGTGAACCTTATCAAACGCCTTACTGAAATCCATATATACGTCAACTGCCTTACCCCCATCCACCTCTTTGGTCACTTTTTCAAAAAACTCAATAAGGTTAGTAAGGCACGACCTACCCGCTACAAAACCATGCTGACTATCTCCAATCAATTCTTTACTCTCCAAATAACTATAAATCCTATCCCTAATAATTTTTTCTAAAACCTTGCCCACAACAGAAGTGAGACTCACCGGCCTATAATTCCCGGGGAAGTCTCTGTTCCCCTTCTTAAACAATGGGACAACATTCGCTAACCTCCAATCTTCCGGTACTATACCAGAGGCCAACGACGACCTGAAGATCAGAGCCAGAGGCTCTGCAATCACTTCTCTTGCCTCCCAGAGAATCCTAGGGTAAATCCCATCCGGACCAGGGGACTTATCTATTTTCAATCCCTCAAGAATATCCAGCACATCCTCCTTATCAACTGTAATACTGTCTATTCTACTCCCCTGCAACCCAGTGTCCTCCTCAGCTATATTCTTGTCCCCCTGCGTGAACACCGAAGACCGAAGAGGACGGATGTCAGGGGTAGGTTCTTTACCCAGAGGGTGGTGAGGGATTGGAATGCCCTGCCTGCTGCAGTTGTAAATGCGCCTAGTTTGGGGGCGTTTACGAGATCCGTGGATAGGTTTATGGATGAAAAGGGATTGGTTTAGGTTAGAGGGTCATTGTTTTTTAACTGGTCGGCGCAACATCGTGGGCCGAAGGGCCTGTTCTGCGCTGTAATGTTCTATGTTCTATGACAGTGGAAAAGGAAGAATAAGAGAATGTATTAATATTATCAGGTCATCAAACTGTCGATAATGATGAAAAAAGCTTTCTGCTACATCGGACCACAAGAGGGCAGCAAACTCCCACTCTCAAGAAATTTATCTTAACATAAGCAATGTGATATAATTAGCACATCAGTATGTGGATATACACTAGCACGTCATTTTTAAATTGCATCCACTGGAACGATCTTTCTCGGTGATTGATGCAAACCTAACCCCTTTCTCTGTTATAAACTTTGCTTTTGGGTGAGCCTGTTATTGATTCAATACCAGAGTAAACCTTAAACTGGGAAAGTTAAAGCCAGCGAAAGGGTGTTGTGGTGGGACGGTTGCAGCGATGTAGTAATAATGTGACATTTAACGAAGGTTCTGCTGTTACTCTTTGCTGTTGTTGCAAACACGGGACAGCCTCCCTCATGTGCAACAACAAATTGCACGAATAAAGCACCTTTAATGTAATACAACATCCCAAGGTGCTGCAGAGGAGCATTAGAAAACAAACTTTGACGGCAAGCCATATAAGGCAACATTAGGGCAGATGGCCACAATCTTAGTCGAAGCGTTAGTTTTAAGAAGCATTCTAAAGGAAGGAAGAGAGGCGGAGAGGCATAGAGAGGGAATTCCAGAGGTTAAGGACCCGACAGATCCAGGCACACCTATCAATGGGGAGTGATCAAAATTGATAATAACACCAAGGTCAAGAACTAGATGAGTGCCAGTGGAGGATTGTAGGGCTGGATTACAGAGATAGAGGGGAGGATCTGACTATGAGGATGAGAATTTTAAAATAGAAGCATTGTTCAACTGGGAGTCAGAGTAGTTTTGTGAGCTCAGTAATGTAACAGTGTGAGTAAGGACGGAGACAGCAGAGGTATGCATTAGACCAAGTTTACAGAAGTGCAAGAATGTGGGATGCCATCCTGGGGTATGCTGCAGTGGTCAAATTGAAAGGTAACAAAGTTTATTAATTTATTCACCAGTGTCACAAGTAGGCTTACATTAACACTGCAATTAAGTTACTGTGAAAATCCCCTAGTGACCACACGCTAACACCTGTTCGGGTACACTGAGGGAGAATTTAGCATGGCCAATGCATCTAACCAGCATGTCTTTCGAATGTGGGGAGAAAGCAGAGCGTTCGGAGGAAACTCACGCAGACACAGGGAAGATGTGCAGACTCTGCAGTCAATGACCCAAGCTGGGAATTGAACCCAGGTCCCTGGTACTGTGAGGCAGCAATACTAACCATTGTACCACCATGCATGTGAGTGGAAAATCACTTCTCACAAATTTGATTGAGTTTTTTGAAGGGGCAACGAAGAAGGTAGATGAGGGCAGTGCAGTTGATGTTGTCTACATGGACTTTAGCAAGGCCTTTGACAAGGTACCACATGTTGGGTGGTTGCATAAGGTTAAATCTTACAGGATCCAGGGTGAGGTAGTTAAATGGATACAAAATTGGCTTACCAACAGAAGACGAAGGGTGATTGTAGAGGGTTGATTTTCAAACTGGAGACCTGTGACAGTTGGGTGCCTCTGGGATTGGTGCTGGTTACACTGTTATTTGTCATTTATGTTAATGATTTGGATGAGAATTCAAGAAGCATAGTTACTAATTTTGCAGAAGACACCAAGATTGGTGCCATAGTGGACAGTGAAGAAGGTTATCTAGGGATCCTGACCAATTGAGCCTCTGGGATGACAAATGGCAAATGGAGTTTAATTAAGATAAATGTGAACTGATGCATTTAGGTAGATTGAACCAGGGCAGGTCTTACTCAGTTAATGGTAGGTCATTGGGGTGAATTATAAAACAAAGAGCTCTAGGGGTACATGTTCATAGCGCCTTGAAAGTGGAGTCACAGGTGGGCAGGGTGATGAAGAAGGCTTTCGGCATGCTTGGTTTCATTGATCAAAACATTGAATACAGGAGTTGGGTTGTCTTGTTGAAGCTGTACAAGATATTGGTAAAGCCACATTTGGAATACTGTGTACAGTTCTGGTCTTCCTATTACAGAAAGGATATTATTAAACTAGAAAAAGCGCAGAAAAGATTTACTAGGATGCTATCGGGATGTAATGGATTGAGTTATAAGGAGAGGCTGAATAGACTGGGACTCTTTTTTTCGGGAGCATAGGAGGCTTTGGGGTGAACTTATAGAAGTCTATAAAATAACGAGGGACGTAGATAAGGTAGATAGTCAATATCTTTTCCCAGAGCTAGGGGAGTCTAAAACTAGAGTATGCAGAAGGCAATTTCCCTACCAGCAGGGTCACGTTAAAGCTTCATTCCATGGTTTACTAACATTCTCTCTCTGGCAGTCCCTCAAAATGAGGAGGTTGCTTGCTTTGAGTACTGCAAGCATCCTTCTCACTGACAAGATCTTGCACATGAAATGTTTTAACGCAGGGGCGTGGTAGGCTGTTCTGCAGGAACAACATGGTTCTGACTGGCTAGGAAACTCTGCTGCTCTTACTGCCTGCTATTGGTATATTGCAAAGATTTACACGTTATAATGGCATCTTTTGTGGCCATCAAGTCCTGGGACGGGACTGCCCTGCCACGCCGTGCTTCCCAGGCCATTTAAATTGCCATTTCCTTGGGCAGGACATAATATCCCACCAGGCGGGAAGGAGCTGTAAAATCCTGGCCCTGGGGATAGGACTTGACCCCAGGGCTTCTGGCTCAAAATAGGGGACATTGTGCACTGTGCCACAAGACCTCCTGTTCATGCTAATAATTTGCTACATGTTTATCCAGAATGAATTTGACTTCCCGGTTATTTAGAAATTGTGAACCAAAACAGGTATTATCAGGTTACTGCATATATTACAGGCAGGTATTATATTTCAGAGATATCAAATGGCAGGTTTTAAATGAGCACTTTGCGTCAAGCTTATTTTAATTTGTATGATTTGAAGTAGCTTGAAAGTGGCATCAAGAAGTTGCAATGATTATTTTTTGCAATGTGTAGTTCGTGCATTTTTCCTGAATTGTCAACCATAGCAACAGCTGTCCACTTCTCTCGTAGCAACGGGAAGTCCGCATGTAGGAAATCCTTTAACCATCTGGACGTATGTCGGGAATGAATCCTAGCTCTGGGAGATTCACCTTCATCGACATAAATTGCATGGCTCAGGACAGTAAAAATAGAAATCTGCATTTGGAAGCCGAAGTATGAGCTCTAAGGATTGCCTGGAATGTGGACAAGTGCTTCCCACTGTAGGCATGTCATGATGGCAGCTTGAAGCTGCTTTTCCACCACCACAACACATAAAATCATTGAATCCCTACAGTCCCTGATTTACAGCTATTGCTGGGAAATTACTGGTGTCCTCCACAGTGAACTCCAATTCAAAATATCTATTTAATTCATCTGCTGAAGCCCTACTTTCCATTTCCAATTCCCCCCCCAGAATTTTCTGTAGGGCCAATCCTCACCTTGATAAATCATTCCTTATTTAAATATCTATAAAAACTCATTATCTTTTTTTGTATCACTTTCACTCATAACCTAGCTTTTCCTTCCTTATCAATCTTTTTGTCACTCTTTGATCTTTATATTCTTTCCAGTCTCCTGCTCTGCCACTTGTCTTTGCACTAACATATGCTTTTTCTTTAAATTTAATGCTTTATCTAACTTTTTTAGTTGACCATATATGATTGGATCCTTCCTTTGCAATTTTTCTTTCTCATTGGAATGTGTCTATTCTGTGCCTTGTGAAATATCCCTTTAATGCTGGGAACCTCTGAGCTCGTTCATGGCTGGGATTCTCCAGTGCCGCTGCAGTGAATAGAGCTTTGGCTGGGCGCCAAATTCTCCATTCTTGCGGGGGCAGAGCGAATGAGATTGGTGAATGTCTGCCACTGAACCTCTATTGTTTTATCCCTTTAGCACATTTTCCAATCACTCTATCTAGCTTCATAATCCATAACCACTCCAAGATGCACTTGAGATTACCAACCATAACAAGTCCAAAGATGTGCGGGTTAGATTGATTGGCCATGCTAAAAATTGCCCCTTAGAGTCCTCCGGTCCGTAGGTTAGAGGGATTAGTGGATAAATATGTAGGGATATGAGGCTGGGGCCTGGGTGGGAATGTGGTCAGTGCAGACTCGATGGGCCAAATGGCCTTTTTCTGCACTGTAGGGTTTCTATGATTCTATGAAGTCCATTGCTAAGGTGATTATGGAAATGGTAATCATTAACAGCCGATTTACATGAGAGGGGATTTAAAATACAACACAACAGGTCTGAAATGAACTAGTTATACAGGCCCAAAGCAGGAACTGGCATCAAGTTACTCAAATATTTGAATACGATTGTAACAAAGAATGTTCTACCTATTCCACGTAAAGATTTACATAATTAGAATTCACATGAGTCCCATCTCATTATCCTTATTTGGAGGAAGTGAGAAGTGACAAAAACTTTTTCAACCAACAAATCTCAAATTTCTTTCTGTTTCATTGACCTGAGATGTTAATTTTTTTATCGCTTCCCAGACACTGACAGACCTGCTGAGTACTTACACAATTTTCCATCTTTAATTTCAAACCTGTCCTCATCTGATTTGGAGTACTGAGGGACAGGTTTAAGATAACAACAAATATGCATTTTACCTCAGTACAATTGACAACAAGTGATATATATACTTGTTATGGTTCAGGTTAGAAACTTCAAAGTGTTTTATAAAGTCCGCCGGAATCATAAGTTCTGCATTTTGAATTTGGCTAGGATAAACATAAGATGGTTCACTTCAGGTATGATTCAAGTGACCCACTACGGGGCTTTTATCAAACAAAGTTTATTTAAGAATGTAGGTAACATGTATAGTAAGAAAATTAGCAAGTACTTTTACCAATTACAAACAATAACAAGACAACCATGATAATGTATTAGCCTTAGGATAGCCAACAACACCACCTCCACAATCATCCTCAACACGTGTCCCACAAGGCTGTGCTCACAGCCCCCTACTATACTCCTTATACACCTATGAGTGGTGGCCAAATTCCACTCCAATTCAATTTTCAAGTTCGCTGATGACACCACAGTAGTGGGGCAGATTTCAGATAATGATGAGACAGAATACAGGAATGAGAGAGAGAATCTGATGAACTGGTGCAGCAAGAATAATCTCTCTCTCAATGTCAACAAAATGAAGGAGATTGTCATTGAATTCAGGAAGTGTAAAGAAGAACATGCCCCTGTCTACATCAATGGGGATGAAGTAGGAAGAGTCAAGAATTTCATGTTTTTAGATGTCCAGATCACCAACAAGCTGTCTTGGTCCTCCCATGCCGACACTATAGCTAAGAAAGCCCACTAACGCCTCTACTTTCTCAGAAGACTAAGGAAATTTGGCATGTCAGTTATGACTCTCACCAACTTTTACAGATGCACCATAGAAAGCATTCTTTCTGGTTGTATCACAGCTTGGTATGGCTCCTACTCTGCCCAAGACTGCAAAAGAACTACAAAAGGCTGTGAATGTAGCCCAATCTATCACGCAAACCAGTCTCCCATCCATTGACTTTGTCTACTCTTCCTGCTGCCTCAGCAAAGCAGCCAGCATAATCAAGAACCCCACGAACCCCGGACATTTTCTCTTGCACCTTCTTCCATCGGGAAAAAGATACAAAAGTCTGAGGTCACGTAATAACCGACTCAAGAACAGCTTCTTCCCTGCTGCTGACAGACTTTTGAATGGACTTACCTTGCATTATGTTGATCTTTCTCTGTACCCTAGCTGTGATTGTAACACTACATTCTGCATGCTCTTGTTTCCTTCTCTATGAATGGTATGTTTTTGTCTGTAAAGCACACAAGAAACAATACTTTTCACTGTATGTTAATACATGTGACAATAATAAATCAAATGAAACATGGCCATCCTCCTAACAATGCAAGATTGGAAAACTAACCCCAGAGTAAGCACAAACAACCTCATTTACCACTTAGGAAGCAATAACAGCATTCATAACTATCCCAGCAACAATGACATCACTGAAGCTATGAGCTGCAGAAACCATGTTTTTTAAAAAAAACTTTCTTAAAGATACACTGATGTCACACACTCTGGCTGCTCAGGTTGCTCTCCTATGTTTACATGTTTCAAAACATGTACCATCAGCGAAAGCTACCACCATGAAAAGCAATTTCTCCCATGGCTTTGCCACTCTACTGGGCAGATCTTGAAATCAGTTACCACGGGAGTAACGTTTGCAAAAACAGGCAAGATCTGATTTGGTGTCCATCAGTGCAAAAGCTGGGCTATTTTTTTAATTACGTGAAAACATTGAGACAGAATTTTCAATTTTCATCATTTATTGCAATGTCCATCCCTCCACTTTTTGAATTAATCTGGCATGGTGTTGGCATGAAGGTTCAATCGTTTTCCTTTTACGCTGCAGACATCAAAGCTTCTACTTTGCTCCCTGCATTTGCTGAAGAAGACTCACATTTGGTATGCTTTTTCTATTTTTTTTCTGAGATGTGGGTATCGTTGGACAGGTCAGCATTGACTGATCATCCCTAATTGCCCTTGAGAAGGTGGTGGTGAGTTACTTTCTTGAACTGCTGTAGTCCGTGTAGTGTAGGTGTGCCTACAGTGCTGTTAGTTGTGGAGTTCCAAGATTTTGGCCCAGCGACAGTGAAGGAACAGTTACGTATACCCAGGTTTGTAAAGGAACAGCCAGGTGATGGTGTTCCCATATGTATGCTGTCCTTGTCATTCTAGATGGAAGTGGTCATGGATTTGGGAGGTGCTGTCTAAGGAGACTTGGTGAGTCACTGGTTTATAGCTGTCCACTGTCACTTAGTATTATGTCAAGTTGATAGTCTTTATGGGTGAACCTAGAGGGTGAGTGGTGCCAGGATGTTCAACCATGGGAGGATATTTTAGCTGAATCAAATCATGTGTTCCCAGCAAGTGTCCACGAAATAGCAACCCTGGCTATTTTCTCACATCATTCAGGGAGGCTGAGTGCACCACTGAGGTTCCTGCTGTGAATAGCTGATGGGATCCAGACGATAGCCAGAACATGCTTCATATTTGAAGCACAATACAATGCATGCTAGAAATTTGAAATCAAAGAGGAAGTGCTGGGTATAGTCAGAGGTCCAGGCAGATTTTATTTTCAAATTTCCAGCATCATCAGCGTTTTGCTTTTGTACCTGGTCTGTATGGTTCAGTGTTGTGCCACACATTTACCAAAGTCAGTGGGAAAATGTTAATAGTTGTTTCACTCTGTACTATTTGTAAATGTTATTACTGTGAATCATTGCAGATTTTTCACTCCTTTAATTACCTTCTACATCCAATAACTTTAACACAGGGGGACGAAGCGGAGATGGTGCGCCAATCATCACTTTCCCAGAACACACGGCCTTTGGCGATCTTTCTGAAGAAGATTTTCTGAATGTTGTAACATATTTGACCAGCATTCCAAGGTGAGCTGTGCTTCTGCTGCTGTCAAATTTAACTGCAAACTTTGTATTTTATTCCACATTAAATCATAAGACATAATTAATACATTTTTCATTAGAGTACAAGTGCATTCAATTTATGTCTATGGTTCTTGGCTACACAAGTTTGGGGCTTTCCATTTTGGAAGTTTATATCAAAGCAGGATTGGGAAAATATCCATGGAATGAAAAGTTCACTGGAAAATCCTGCAAATAATATTTGTACTTGTCATTTCCACGTGCATTGTGACAGCAATTTCACATTCAAAACATTCCACTCAAATGGAACGAATGCTGCTTTCATCCTATTTGCACCTGTTTTATCTCATTTTCCTATCTTGTTATTTAAATGCTATCTTACAGCAATTTTGCAGATGAAGAGTGGACATAGTTGATGGGTAGGAATTTCTTTGTTGCCAGGAGGCACTGCAAAGTCACTTCAGGCAGGAGAATATAAATACAGGCCAGAGTTTTCCAGTCTTGCACGCCCTGATACTGCTGCCAGCGAGAACGGAGAATTTGGCACTCAGCCACATCTCCATTCACAGCAGCGGGACTGGAGAATCCCAAGCATGGGCAAGATTGGAGGATCCTGGCTTGTGTGAGGAGAAGATAGAAGACATTCTCTTTACAAACATTGGCAGAATTTGTGTGACATTATAAATGTAGGCATAGGAAGTTCCAGTGGAAAAAGCTGATGCAAATTATGGGAAAAGGTATCTACAGCTTTGGAGATAAGGGCTGAAACTTTCCGGCCGTACATGTTGGCGACATTCTGTAATGAGCTCTAAATTCTCTGTCCTTACTTGTAGTGGCAGTGGGACGTAAACGGCTTGAACATTCCAGCCAAGAATTTCACATAAAGCCAAAACTTTAACATATTGATATTTAATGCAATCTTTTATCAGCTTATACCCCTCAAAATTTCTTTATATTTAATAATCCAGTTTTAGAGGAAAGAGAGTTAACTAAATGAAATCATGGTAACTATTATCAAATCCTCATGTTTTTAATAACATCCTATTTTTAAAAATATAATTGAGTTATTAATCCCCAAAAGCTATGGGCCATTCTTCCAGGGATGGCGAACTGATGTATGAGGAGAGATTGACTAGGTTATGATTGTTTTCGCTTGAGTTCAGATGAATGAGGAGGGATTTCATAGAGACTTATAAAATCATAACAGGATTAGACAGGGTAGATGCAGGGAGGATGTTCCCAGTGGTGGGGGAGTCCAAAACTGAGGGTCACAGTCTGAGGATTCAGGGTAGACCATTTAGGATGGAAGTGAGGAGATATTTCTTCACCCAGAGAGTGGTGAACCTGTGGAATTCATTACCACAGGAAGTAGCTGATGCCAAAACATTGAATATATTCAAGAGGCAGCTGGATATAGTGCTTGGAATGAATGGGATCAAAGGTTAATGGAAAAAAAGCAGGATTAGGCTACTGAGTTGGATGATCAGTTGTGATCATAATAAATGGTGGCGCAGGCTCATAGGGCCAAATGGCCTCCTCCTGTTCCTATCTTCTATGTTTCTATATTTCAAACGTTTTGTAAAGATCGAGTATTCCATAAAAAGGTCTATCCTGTTTGTGTTTATAGTTTTCACACTAACATTCAAGAGCTTTGTGATAATATGATGTGGAATGAAAATCTGTTGACATTTCTTGCAATGACATTAAAGGGAACAATAACTATGTAATTATTAAAATTCTGTTTTCATACTGTGACAGAATCACATTGCTTAATTCATTATTAATCTGAAAATGTTCAGAGCTTGCAGATATACCCTTGTAAGATGAAAAATAGAACTGTCCTTAACTTTTAGATTTGTTTCAGTTAACTATGATGGTTAATTAAAACAAAAATATATCTTTTATTACGGAACTAGTATGATGTACCTTCATACATACTGATTGATCACATAAAGAATAATTTCTCCATCTGAAGAGAGATGATAACCTCTAATGTTTCAAACAACAGGATATTGATCCAGAAGGAATTCTTCTAGTGTAGGCAATAAAAATATAACAAAACTTACTCCAAGTTATAAATCAAAGAAAAGATTTAATAACAAAACTTCATTACTCCAAATTTGAGGCTTCACCCTGGGCCATTCTGAGCACTTTAACAATTCCCAGCAGGTTCTTATTTATACTGAGTCAGCTAATCATCCCATCATTCTGTCATTGGTTATATGGTTTACTGTGTCAGTTGACCCTTACAGCTTGTTACCATTGGTCACATTACAATAGATCCAATATTATCACTGGTTACAGCCTAACAGAGGATTTTATTACTAGATCAGACAATTGTCAATTGTAAGTGCCAAGGGTAGAGGTATTGCTGTACCTGACTATGAATAATTAAATAAATTGGAAGAGAGAACTAAATTTGGGTGAAGAATGTGGGAGAAGCGACCACAATATGATAAGGTTTAGATGCTGATTCTCTTTAATGCTAGATTAAACACCAGTGAGTCCATGGGGCCTAGGTTTCCTTTCACTGGATCTCCTCACAGATTACGTACAAACACCTGGATTACACAGCCAAAATGGTGAGATGTGATTTGATATATTTGCTGACATGGAGGGTAAGCGCCAGCATAAACAGGTTTGAGCTGAATGGCTTGTTTCCATGAAGTAGCTTCTCAGAATCACAGCATTGGTACGATGCAGAAGGAGACTATTTTGGCTAATTGTGTCTGCTCCAGCTAAATAAGCAACTTGCCTAGTTCTACTCTCCTGCCTTCTCCCCGTAACCCTGCATATTATTCCCTTTCAGTTAATAGTCTAATTCCCCTTTGAATGCCTCAGTTGAGCCTGCCTCCACCATACTCTCAGGCAGTGCCTTCCAGACCCTCACCATTCGCTGCATGAAAAGGGTTTTCTTCACATCACTATTGTTTCTCCAACTAATAACTTAAATGTTGCATGCAAATATTAGAAAAACTGTGAAAGATCCCAAACATATTGTGTTGAAATTTTTATAGACTTGGCATTTTTAAATTGAAAAGAAGCATTCACCAGACAGGAGAAATTTCCTGATGATTGCAATTTGTCAGCAGGTTTCCTGATGATTGCAATTTGTCAGCAGGTTTGTCAGTGAAGCAGGCAGTGCTGTAAAACTAGCATCACACATTAGGGCAAGTAAGAAATAGTTTGGAGTTAGTACAGTGTAATCTTTTGCACTGCGTCAACACCTCATGTTTAATTGAAAAAAAATGTAGACAACTGTGTGCACTTGAAGGAGTTGATCCCATACCAGAGCACTGGTGCACACACGATGTTGAGGTTTGAAGGTATAAAAAGAAATTCAGGCAGCCCCATGCAATGTCAGCTCAATTTCCATTGATAGGAAACAGCTGACTATCTGCCAGTTCTTTTCTATTGCCTATTCTAGAAGATTTGTCCTAAGCATCAAAAATTGCAGCAACAAATGCAAACTGATTGATGGCAGTCTGTGCATGGGCTTTCAGCAGAAATAACTAGAACTTTGCCTCTTCCCATTCAGCAGCAAATGAGATTTATCATTCGAACTGGATATCTGCTCAGTCTGCTGTTTAAAATGCAGAAAAAGCTGCACAATATTTGAATCAGCATCTGTAAAGAGGAAAAAGGAGCTGATACTTAGGGTTTAAGATCCTTCCTCAGAACGAAATTTTGAAGGTTAATTAATTCCCTTTGGCAGATAGGAGAGAAAAAATTACAAACCAGAGGGAATGTTAAATAATACGCTAATATTCCTGCATAACTTATATAATCACTGAGAAAAGGGAAATGTAATTTGTATGGCTTCACAATTCATAAGGGCCCAGTGGTTAGCACTACTGCTTCACAGCTCCAGGGACCCAGGTTTGATTTCTGGCTTGGGTCACTGTCAGTGTGGAGTTTGTATATTCTCCCTGTGTCTGCTTGGGTTTCTTCCGAGTGCTTCAGTTTCCTCCCACAGTCCACAAAGATGTGTGGGTTAGGTAGATTGGTCATGGTAAATTGCCCCTTAGTATCAGGGGGACTAGCTAGGGTAAATGCTAGGGGCTATGGAGATAAGGCCTGGGTGGGACTGTGGTTGGTGCAGACTTGATGGGCCGAATGGCCTCCACCTGCCCTGTAGGATTCTATAACAACACAACTGCTAGCCAAACCAGAATCTGAATTGAACTATGACCGCAGTCATTTAGTTTTCTTCTGAGGCTTCCCCATTTAATTATTTATTTTAATTACACCAGGAAATGATATCACTGGAGTAGAGATCTTGAATTTGGTCATACAATAAAATTCTAATAAAGGGTTTTTTTTTAACAGATCTGAATAAAATCAAAGATAGAAGCCTTGCAGAGACACAAACAATGTCTTAATAATAGGCTCCGCCCGCCCCCCCCCCCCCCCCCCACTTTCAAATAATAAACATACTTTTAATCAGTTACAGGACCAACACAAACACGTGCTTTATGGATGCCTTCCGGTTAAAAGGTTGGTCTCTTATTGTAAGCTTATGTTGGGAATCATTGGATCCTTTTTCTTGAAGAGATCTTGCTGGAGGCAATAGTCTTTTGGTCAAACCATGCATTTACATGCTAACTGTTTACAAAGATTAAACAAGACCAAGACACAGCTGGAGATGATCTTTGAGATGCTTCACACTCATCTTCTCTCATTGGGTGACACCAGTATGACATAGCTTTTTACTCACATGCTCAGTGGTCATTGTAAGTGTTATCCCTTATTTTATACCTCCCTGACTCCTTATCCCCATACTATTACACACACATTATCCTGTATCCCCATACTGTTACACACACATTCTCTTTTATTCCCATATATTACACACACATTCTCTTTTACCCCCATTATATTACACACACGTTCTCCTATATCCCCATACTATTATGCAAACATTTTAATTTACTCCCATATTATTACACACATTCCCCTTTATCGCCAAACTATTACACACACACTCCCCTTTATTCCCATTCTATTACACACATTCCCCTTTATTCCCATTCTATTACACACATTCCCCTTTATTCCCATTCTATTACACACATTCCCCTTTATTCCCATTCTATTATACACATTCTCCTTTATCCCCTCACTGTTACACACACATTCTCCTTTACCCCTATACTATTACACACACATTCTCCTTTACCCCCATACTATTAAACACACATTCTCCTTTACCCCCATTACATTACATACACATTCTCCTTTACCCCCATACTATTATACACATTCTCCTTTGCCCCCACTATATTACACATACATTCTCCTTTACCTCCATACTATTACACACACATTATCCTTTATTCCCATACTTTTACACAGACATTTTTCAATGTGTGGGTGGCATGTAGCACATTGGTTGGCATGCTGCCTCACTATGCCAGGGATCTGAGTTCGATTCCCAGCTCGGGTCACTGTCTGTGTGTAATTTGCACATTCTCCCTGTGTCTGCGTGGGTTTCCTCTGGGTGCTCTGGTTTCCTCCCACAGTCCAAAGATGTGCGGGTTAGGTTGATTGGCCATGCTAAATTGCCCCTTAGTGTCAGGAGGACTAGCAGGGTAAATATATAGGGGTATAGGAATAGGGCCTGGATGGAGATTGTGGTCAGTACAGACTCGATGGGCCAAATAGCTCCTCCTGCTCTGTAGGGATTCTATGATTTCTTTACCCCCATACTATTACACAGACATTTTCCTTAATCTCTATACTATTACACACACATTCTCCTGTATCCCCATAGTGTTACACACACATTCTCCTTACCCTATTCTCCTTACAGTCGCTTACCCTATTGGCATCAGTCTCCATCTGTATTCTCAGCTCTCTTTTGAGGACCTATAGGATGTATGCTCTGCAGAATCTTCTCCTTGGAAGACAATGACCTCCTCAGACAGAGATTTCTGCTTCTGGTCTGTAATATAAAGGTGATGAAGAGATTTTTTTCTCTTTTTCTCCTTTCCCTTTTTGGTACTTTGGGAAAAAGCTGGACTTATGGTTGATCTTGGGTGAAAGAATGAAGCCCACTCAGCTCCTGTGAAGACTTGTACAGCAGTAGAGTGTCGACAAACTTCTACCACTGCGAGGAACAAAACATTATGTAAAGCCTCATCCATGTGCAAATCCAATGGGCAAAGAGAAGAATGAAGAATATACCAAAGAGAAAATGAATGTCCTGCTAATAGTGCAGGAATTTCTTTTTCTGTAGGCAGTCGTTCAGCTTGCACACTCTCTCTGGTGTGAGTTTGTTCCGCAGTTGGCCTGAACAATTCTGGCATTTCATCAGAACGTATCAAAAAGTAAAGCAAAATTCAGCATCTCTTCCTGTGACAAATCATTGATATCCATGACATTTTGGTTACTATTCTCTTCCACTATTTCCCAAAAGAGAAAATTAAGGCCTAGAATGTCAGCTTGTTGTTTGTCGTCTTCATCCTTGGTGCCCCTGAATTCTATTGCATCTAATCTCACCCCGAAGAAAAATGAAACATCAGCGATGTTCTTCTGTGGCCATAGGGACGGATATTTAACTATGACAACTGATTCACAGTGATTTGAATCAATGTGAGTTTCTTGGATAGAGGTTACTTTTAACAGGTTTCTCCTTCTGTCTGGCAAGTACAGATATCCCAGAATGGCAGATCACTTTAAAATGGCCCAAGTTGTTACACCCATGGCATTGTGTGATTCAGGTGGGGCATTCTATAATTGACATGTAAAAAGACTTTGAATACTCATTTCAGGACTGATGGCTGCTGAACAGAGTTACGATGTGGGTATGCTCAGAGCACCCTCCGTGCTCTCATTCCACGTACTCCCCGCATTGGAGATCTCTACTGCCTCCCAAAGATACACAAGGCAAACACACCTGGCCGTCCCATTGTATCGGGCAATGGGACTCTGTGTGAGAACCTCTCCGGCTACGTCGAGGGCATCCTGAAACCCATTGTACAAAGAACCCCCAGCTTTTGTCGTGACACTACAGACTTCCTACTGAAACTCAGCACACACGGAACAGTTGAACCAGGGACACTCCTCGTCACAATGGATGTCTCAGCGCTCTACACCAACATCCCCCACAACGATGGCATTGCTGCGACTGCCTCAGTACTCAATGCTGACAACTGCCAGTTTCCAGATGCAATTTTACAACTCATCCACTTTATCCTGGACCACAATGTCTTGACCTTCAACAACCAGTTTTTCATCCAGACACATGGAACAGCCATGGGGACCAAATTTGCACCTCAATATGCCAACATCTTCATGAACAGAGTTACCACAGAGCATTGACAGAAGCAGGCCCACAGCAAGATGTTAATACCCTCAGATGAAGGGAAGAGAGGGCATAGAGAAAATTAGCAAGGAAAAGAAAACATAATCAATAGCCCAAATCCTATAGAGTGACTCCCTTATGTTATTCCCCTGCTTTACTGAAACACTACTTGAACTGAATTCATTAGAGGCAATAATGATCAGGCAACATGTTCTACACCAGAATTTAGGGTTCTATTAAAAGCAAATTACTGCGGGTGCTGGAATCTGAAACCAAAAGAAAAATGCTGGAAAGTCTCAGCAGGTCTGGCAGCATCTGTAAGGAGAGAAAAGAGCTGACGTTTCGAGTCCAGATGATCCATTGTCAAAGTTGTCAAAGGGTCATCTGGACTCGAAACGTCAGCTCTTTTCTCTCCTTACAAATGCTGCCAGACTTGCTGAGATTTTCCAGCATTTTCTCTTTTGGTTTAGAATTCTATTGTCTGCATGATATTGCTTATTTTTCACACAATGTATTACCCCTGCAAATTGGTTGTTAATTCTTTCAATGTAATGCAAAAGGTGTATTTCAAAGAAATGGAAAATTCTCTTTCCTACAATTTGAAAGGTCTACTATGTCACCGATTATTTGTTTCTATTTTATTGCAGTCTGGATGCTGCCAGTATTGGATTTATCATAATTATTGACAGAAGGCGAGACAAATGGAGTGCTGTCAAAGCATCTTTAATGCGTATAGCAGTGAGTAGAATTACAGTTACTATATTTAAAATTATTCTGAGATATGTGGATCTTTCTCGTGTGCCATTTTTCAGAAATAAGGAGTCTTCTGTAAAGCAATTACTGGTATCTGTGTTTTATTATTAGATATTCAAAGTTTACATCATGCACATTACAGTGTGATGTATCTAATTAGGATCATCCAATTAATCAACTAGCATCACCAAAAAAGAGATGTGATATCAAAGCTTTTCATCTTACACTCATCAGGATAAAGTGCAAGGAATTACCAACAGTAATGGTGCAACAACAATTTGTACTGCATGAGAAGAGAATGCTGATTGGTTGGTACGTGAGCTCTGATTGGTGGAGGCATTGCCATGGAGAATGCAGCATGGAACAGTTAACTTCCCAGCTTTGTTCAAACTTAAACAGGGCTTGTTGACTCTGATTGGTCAAGGCATTATCCTGAGCAATGCTCAAGTTAGATATTACCTAACAACTGTTAATCAACTAGCTAATACAAGTAAGGTGAGAATGGTGAGGCATAAACATGAACATTTGGACTCAATGGGCGGGATTTTCTGGCCCTCATGTACCCCAAGGCCAGAAATTCCTGCCCGAGGTCAACAGATCATTGCATGGTCCGTGTCCCGCCTGCTATGATTCCCATGGCGGGCGGGAAGGGAAAATTTTGCCCAGTATCTTTTTCAAAGATTTACTTTATGGTGTAATTGGCATCAACAGCACACAATTTCTGTTAATAATTAAAGCTCATATAAAATGTTAGTTGTCCGTCCTGTCAATTGTGGTTAGAGAATAAAGCTAAGAGGAAGTGGTGATACTAATGGAGGCTTTAATAAAGCTCCATTTTTAAATTCACATTATTCATTAATAATTAATCTTTCCTTCCAGATTAGTGCACTGATTAACTTGTGATTATTTAATTAGTATATACAAATTTTCTACTATGCAAAATGTAATGTGAAACAGCCAATCTATTGCTTTCTCATGTGAATAGTTCTACTATTCTAACTTATTTTTCTGGCAGGTAAATAAGAGTATGTCATCGTACACTGTGATAAATTCCTGCAGTTAATATATAATGGCATTGAAATAGTGACGTAGATTTGTACAATCCCTACAGTGTAGAAGGAGACCATTCAACCCATTGAGTCTGCACCGACTCTCCAACGTTGTATCTTACCCAGACCTTATCTCCGTAACCCCAAGTATTTACCCTGCTAATCCCCCTAACCTACATGTCTTGGGGCATTAAAGGGAGATCAGTCGACATGCCCCCCTCCCCGATAGCTGGCCATGCCACCGCCCCCTCCCCACATCCTCCTGATGGCTGGCCCCACTATTAGCCTTCACATGCCTGGTAATATCACGTGATTGAGTCACAGAGTTCTGGAGGGCAGAGAAGTTACAACCTCACGCATACTTCCCAGAGTTCTTTTATTCACACCAACCATTGGCATTTATGCTGGTGCTTTCTTTCATCTCTGACCCTCTCCCACCCCAGTCAGTTAATGTTGGTGCTTCCATCCCTCAGCTATTCTGAAGGCATTGCTCCCATCTTCTGAGACTTCTGTCTTCCTTTCACCATTATTTTTCCTCTTCCCTTCAGAAACAACTATTTCTTCCCCTTTCATTGCTCCCATTCATCTATCTTCATTCCTACCAATTTCTGCTGGGTTAAAAAAGTACAATGGCTAAGAGTGAGAGAGGGGGGATTAGTTTCTTCTCCTTTCGATGTGACTGTTAACTCTTTTATATTGGAAAGGAGGCTTTCCCCCTGCAGTGTACAGAGGCTGTAATCACTACTACTTTTCAGAACAATGTTATGGCGAGATGGATCCGACCAGCAGCCAAAAGGGGCTGAGATTGCAAATGTTGATTGACCCCTTGTGCTGACAGTTACATGTAAAGCTCCAAGGACACTTCCGAGCCTATCCCTTCTTTTCTTTTAGGGAGCATTTCCAGGGAACCTGCAGCTAGTTTTTGTCCTGCGCCCTTCCCGTTTCATTCAGAGGACCATTGCGGACTTTGGCATCAGGTTTCAGCGAGATGATTTTAAAATGAAGGTACCGGTAAGCATAGGCTTTTATCTTGTATTCTTATTAACTTTCAAGTATACTATTCGCAGCATTTAATGTGTTACATAGAATTGTACAATGTTTGCAGCACAGAAATAGGTGGTTCCATGCAGATGTATGTCATCCACAGCAGCCCTCTCCCACCTACTTAATCTAAGTTTATCTACGTATCTTTCCATTCCTTTCCCTCTCAAGTTATTAGCTAGATTTCTCGTAAGAAAATAGTCAACAAAGGAGGTTTTTATTACTGATGACTTGACATGTTTAATATTGATTGGTGCTGTGAAATGTAATGGTCAATTTGATTATAAGGATTCAAAGATTAACTGTTCTAATTGATTGAAATTGATAGAAAAGTTGCTGCTGTAAAGTTCAGGCACTTCTAAGATAGAAGGAAACTATTATAATTGATTTGTGATGCAACCATTATTGATTTATTGTGGCTTTGAGTTACATTTGTTGAATCAGTCAAAAAAGAGGAACAAATAAATGGATGTCCAGACTAGATGTCTTATAGAAACCTAGAAAGTAGGAGCAGGAGTAGACCATTTGGCCCTTCAGGCCTGCTCCACCATTCAGTATGATCATGGCTGATCCTCTATCGCAACACTATACTCTCCGCTCTCCCCCTATCCCTTGGTCTCAATCTGTTTTCTTATTAAGTATATTCATTGATTTAGCCTCCACAGCCTTTTGTGGTAGAGAATTCCATAGGCTCACCACCCCTAGTGAAGCGGTTTTTCTTTATCTCAGTCCTAATGGCCACCACCATATCCTGAGACTGTGACCCTCTTGTTCTGGACACTCCAGACAGAGGAAACATCAAACCTACATCCAGTCTGTCCAGCCCTGTCAGAATTTTATATGAATGAGATCCCCTCACATACTTCTAAACATTGGTGAATACAAACCTAGTCAACCTAATCTCTCCTCATACAACTATCCTGAGATCCCACAGTCAGTCTGTTGGATCTTTGTTGCACTCCCTCTGTGGCTAGTATATCCTTCCTTAGATAAGGAGACCAAAACTGCACACAATATTCCAGGTACAATGTGGAGATGCCGGTGTTGGACTGGGGTAGGCACAGTAAGTAGTCTCACAACACCAGGTTAAAGTCCAACAGGTTTAGTTGGTAGCACGAGCTTTCGGACTGCTGCTCGTGTCCGAGTGAGTAAGGGATTTGTTTCACAAACAGGGCACAAAGTCAATTACAAGATACTGGTTGGAATGTGAGTCTGACCAGGTAATCAGGTGCAGACAATGTGAATGGAGAGAGGCTTAAGCACAGGTTAAAGAGGTGTGTATTTTCTCAAACCAAGACAGTTGGTGAGATTTTGCAAGCCCAGGCAAGTTGTGGGGGTTGCAGATAGTGTGACATGAACCCAAGATCCCGGTTGAGGCCGTCCTCACGTATGTGGAACTAGGCTATCAGTTTCTGCTCGGTGATTCTGCGTTGTGTGTCTTGAAGGCCGCCTTGGAGAACGCTTACCCTTAGATCAGAGGCTGAATGCCCTTGACTGCTGAATTGTTCCCCGACAGGAAGGGAACACTCCTGCCTGGTGATTGTTGAACGGCGTCCATTCATCTGTTGTCATAGTGTTTGCATGGTCTCCCCAATGTACCATGCCTTGGGACATCCTTTCCTGCAACGTATCGGGTAGACAATGTTGGCCGAGTTGCCAGAGTATATACTTCATCTTCCAGTACTTCCCTGGAGCGAGAAGCTATGACATCTTCTCTGGAGCCTTCAACATGTCATCAATGAAGACGAACATCTCGCCAAAGTCATCCCCACACCCCCACTACTTGCCTTCAAACAACTGTGCAATCTCAAACAGACCATTGCCTGCAGCAAACTACCCAGTCTTCAGGAGAACAGTGACCACAACACCATGCAACCCTGCTACAGCAACCTCTGCAAGATGTGCCAGATCATCGACACAGATGCCATCATCTCACGTGAGAACACCATCCACCAGGTACATGGTACATACTCTTGCGACATGGTCAATGTTGTCTACCTGATACGCTGCAAGAAAGGATGTCCCGAGGCATGGTACATTCGCACCTAATTTTGCGTTATCTGCAAACATAAAAAAATTACATTTGGTTCCATCATTGAAATTATTGGTAAATATTGTGACTAGCTGGAGCCCAATCACTGATCCCTGTGGTTCCCCATTAGTCACCGCTGGCTGCTTGGAAAAAGACCCATTTCTTCCTACTCTCTGTTTTTCATTGAAATGTCATAATCAGGATTTCCATGGGATATACTTTTGGGATTTTATATATGGTGGAAGGACAAGGGCAGCAGGCATCAGGAACAGGCCAGAGGAGCACAAACTGTTTGGAGCTGGGCGCGATGTTGATTTTTAGGCCAGCACATTGTTCTCCAGCAGCAGCGTGATCTGTTAGTAGCACAGCAAAGCCAGAGAATCGCTCCTAAAGTATCTATTTCTTCCTACCCCATCGCCCAACTGGATTTGTGGGAATTTCTTTCTGGATTCATCCATCTGTTTACAAATTTTGTTACACAATATTCTAGAGATCCATCAATTTGTGTTACAAGTGCACCAGAGAATTACACAAATGATATTAGCTTTATGTTTTGTCAAATGTAAGTTTCTGTAGAATCTAGTGGTGTGGAACATCTTTCCCCGTCCAGGGTGTGAAATGAGACTTTTGTTTCTGACTGGATTTGGA
Organism: Carcharhinus amblyrhynchos; assembly: GCF_965287045.1. Lineage (NCBI taxonomy): Eukaryota > Metazoa > Chordata > Chondrichthyes > Carcharhiniformes > Carcharhinidae > Carcharhinus > Carcharhinus amblyrhynchos. The sequence goes on from NC_137326.1 coordinate 111,363,092, forward strand.
TTCCTTCATTCCAAAATACTATTGTATAGTTCCCAGTCTGGAAGACATAGTTTGTTGAACATAATTATTTCTCAAAAGTTGTAAACATTTTTTGAGAACATTGGTTAACTGACATTTTCCCTGTAAAATGCTAGTAAGACGATTTTTAACAGCTCCCAGTCAGATGATCTTGGATTTTGCATATTATGGTTTTAGCAGACCACAGCCTGTAGAGGGCATCTAAACTAGACAATAAAGAGTGAGCACGTACAATGTTAACACATTGAAGGATTATCGTGCATTTACCACAGTCTGATGTAATGAAAGGGACACGACTTAATCTGAGCCCTTTTATACACATGGTCTTACAATTAATATCTAGGTAAAATTTCTATTGAAAAATTGGATTTTTCTGCTGCATAAATTAATAATTCAATAAGAATGGTTGTAGATGGTGTCTTTCATACGTCAAGACAACTATAAATGTTTTTTTGTATACTTCTGATGGGTCTTGGAACAGAAATCTGATTTGCTTGAGATACATTTCTAGAAATGGTGTGGGGGTTTATAAAATCTTTAACACTTAATTTGCTTACTTTACAAGTACCATAGCTATTTGTAAACTATATTGCATTAGGACTAATCCATTATACGTATGCATGGCTTATTTGCATCAGATGTAATGGTGTGTTTGTGTTTCAGATATTTAAACTAGTTTTGCTGCTTTGTGGAAAGTGAAGAATGGTTTGATGGCTCAAAATGCCATTTCTTAATGCTTCTGTTCCAGATCATCATGTTGAATACTATAGCGGATCTGCACAGATACATTGAAAAAAGTCAGTTGACAAGAGATTTAGGGGGCACTCTGGAATATTGTCACAGTCAGTGGATTCACCATCGAACTGTGAGTGCAAAAATGGAAACTTTGTTCTTTACTTTCTTTCTGGTCTTCCTTCCTCTTGATTTTCTATTTTTCTTTTGTTACTTACCTAACTATAGTAAGAAATCTCACAACACCAGGTTTATTTGGAATCATGAGCTTTCGGAGCGCTGCTCAGAGAAGTGCTCTGATAGCTCATGATTCTAAGTAAACCTGTTGGACTTTAACCTGCTGTTGTGAGATTTCTTACTGTGCCCACCCCAATCCAACACCAGCATCTCCACATCCTGGTTACCTAGCTACAGTACTGATTTTTTATTAAATTGTTAATAGACATGTTTTAGATCACCATTCCCCCCTATTGCCGCAGGAAGATGACTACTTCCACAAACCATATTCCAGTAAAACTGACTGCAAACACCAACAGTGGTTCTTCCTTGAAATGTTGGATAATATCTTTTTTATGCCTTTGCCTTGAAGAAGTGCAAAAACTATAACTTCTTCCCATTGCTTGGAAGTTTGAAAGCCACACGCACATTTCCCGCTGTCCAGTTTACAGCTCATGCCCAAAAATTCAACTATCATTTGCAGGGATCTTTCAATGTAACTGCTGTTTACCTTTCCTTGACACATCAAATACTGTCACCTCATTCCTATTAATCATATCAGCTGCAGGCAATCTGATCAAAACCCAAGGCCCTTTACTTCCTAATTTTGTATGTATTATTTTAACCCCTTGATTACTACAATATACATTAACGGTTGCTGACTTTGTATTTTTCAGTTAACTGAAACTTTTATGCATTTGTTTTAATAAAGACAAATTATCATTCATATTTAGCTGTATCACTGACTTCCAAGACTTAAATATTTAACATAAAACAGTCGTACAGCAAGTAAAGCAATTTACAGTGAAATTGAGATAAAATATATTGGCCTGTGCTTTGGTTGTCTGGTCTTACTGAAATTTCAAACTTTTCTTTTCAGGCCATAGAAAATTTTGCAATGACAGTGAAGGCAACAGCACAGCTATTACAGTCATTTGGCACAGAACTTGCAGAGACTGAATTGCCCAATGATGTCCAGTCCACAAAAGTACTGCTCACAACTCACACCGAAAAACGCGATGATCTAAAGGTACTAAATGTTACGTTGGCATGTCAATATCATGAGGAGAATGAGAAACACTTAATGTCTGTGAAAACAGCTCTGGAAAACCAGTATTTATTTTCTTGCTTTCTGACAAATGCTGGTGGTATAATACTTAAGCCTAGAAATTACTGTTAACAATATTAGCCGATAATGCTTCATACATTCAAAAAACAAAACAAAGAAACAAAGAAAATTACAGCACAGGAACAGGCCCTTCGGTCCTCCAAGCCTGCACAGACCATGCTGCTTGTCTGAACTAAAACACCCTACCCTTCCAGGGACCATACCACTCTATTCTCATCCTATTCATGTATTTGTCAAGATGCCCCTTAAAAGTCACTATCATCTCTGCTTCCACTACCTCCCCCCAGCAGTGAGTTCCAAGCACCCATCACCCTTTGCATAAAAAACTTGCCCCATACATCTCCTTTAAACCTTGCCCCTTGCACCTTAAACCTATGCCCCTTATTAATTGACTCTTCCACCCTGGAAAAAAGCTTCTGACTATCCAGAGGATGTACTTTGGCTATTGTAGTATAGCTATTACTCCATTCAAAAATTTATACCTGCTGTAAAATAGCTGACAGAGAAATACAAGAACACAAGAAGTAGGAACAGGTGTAGACCACATGGCCTGTTGAACCTGCTCTGCCATTTAGTGCAGTCATGGCCGATCTTGGGCCTCAGTGCCATTTTCCCACTCCCCATATTTCTTAATTTGCTGCAAGACCCAAAATCCAACTATCCCAGCTTTACTTATATTCAATGATGGACCATCCACCATCCTCTGAGGTAGAGAATTTCAAAGATTCATAAAGCTTTGAGTGAAATGATTTCTCTTCATCTCAGCCCTAAGTCATTGGCCCCATTTCTTGAGACTGGTAGCTGTATTTTGGACCCCCAATCAGCAGAAACAATGGCCAGAATTTTCCATTGTCTCTACCGTGGGAAAAGCGGTATGTAGCCCATTCGCTGCACTGCCAGCTTTTCCTACCAAATTTTTAAACACTTTGGGGGAAAAAAATTGCTGAAGGAGTGTCGCACGACAACACCCTCTGAATAGGGCCCCCTGTTGTAAACTCCATCAATGTGACATCACATTGACTGGGGGGAGAGGGGGTGGAATCCTAAAGTGGGGGTGATAATGGAGTAGGGAAGCCCACAATGATATTAAAACATATGGTAATAGGGGTCCCATTATTGCATGGTGGGAACTTGATTATGTCATTGACAGGAGGCAGGGACAATCCTCCGAGGAAATCTGTCCGATGTAGGAGTCTGTTTTGGGAGTCCCTAGAAAATCCCAGCAAATCCCGGCCTATCTCATTTTGTAGATATTTTGTCATGCACGTACAGGAAACATCTATTATCATTTGATGACTTATGTATTTAATTGCAACAAATAAGTGTAAACATTAGGAAAAATGTGGAATTCTGTTATTGCAAATGACCTCAAAATTAGTTGGACACTGCAGAATTTTGCAGTCTCCAATTGCTTAATGAGAATTGAATTTTAAAATGGATTTAAACAATATATCTAAAAATGACTTTGCTTATGAAAGAGAGCAGTTGAAATCCAGTTTAACAGCAGAATGTGAATTTGCCACGTTTTGTGAATCCCAGTGGGTGACCTTGTTCTGCTTCTGTCTGCATTGAGGTCAGGCCCTAGCTCCAGGTTTAGCATCAGTGTGAAATAGAAATTGGTTCACCTCAACTTTCAGTTTATAGGTTAATGCAACATTAGTAACAAGGTTGAATTAAGATTACAAGGACTGTATTTGATAGGAACATCCAGATGACTTGATAGATTGCATGTAATGTTTCTGAAAATATTTAAGTCACCAATGCTCTTGGCAGTTTTATTTATTCCATTTTCCCCATGAATATAAGACCATAAGATATAGGAGCAGAATTAGGCCATTTGACCCATAACGTCTGCTCTGCCATTTGATCATGGCTGATGTGTTTCTCAACCCATTCCCGGGTCGCCGTAATCTTTGATCCCTTTACCAATCAAGAACCTATCTATTTTTGCTTTAAATACACTCATCGACTTTGCCTCCACAGCCATCTGTGGCAATGAATTCTAAAGATCCACCACCCTCTGGCTGAAGAAATTCCTTCTCATCTCAGTTCTAAAGGGTCAACCCTATACTTTGAGGCTGTGCTCTTGAATCCTAGTTTTCCCTACGGAAACATCTTCCCCATGTCTAGTCTGTGCAGGCCTTCAATAATCTTAGAAATACTGCATTCCAAAAATTAGCGAACAGTAGCTGTACCTTTTAGCTACTGATTAGTTTTGAACTTTATTAAATTAATGAGTCACGAATTTTTTGATAAATGGGAAATATATTTGATATGTAATTAAGCCACGTTAAGATGAATTTGCCAAGGAATATCATGCTTGGAAAAAAACATGTTTACAACAGGAATGAGCAGTAATTAACCATTAAAATTGTGTACAGAATTACCCAAACCTTCTTTTGTATAGATAATTTGGAATTTCAGTTGAGTACATAAATCATAAAGAATGCAAAGATTCTGCAAATCATGGATTTAATTTAATTTCTGGGAAAACTTTGTCTTGTGCCTTTATCCATAGTATTGCCAAAGGCTGAAGGCTGAATCAAGTGCAGATAGAGAATGTTAAACCATTAGCTTCAGCCCACTGGAATAAAATAATGAGCTTTTCATCGATTTGTATATTACTTTGTCTGAACGAATGTGCATCAGACAAACAATCTAAGAACTGCATTGATGGCTCGGAGAAAAGAAAGAGTGTGGAAGAGAGCCATACTTCTCTCTTCCAAATCCCTAGTCTGGCACATTTAAGGTGACAATGGATTGTCCCATTGTCTATAGGTTAAGGAGGGTAAAATAAGCAAGCACTTTCACGCAACATCTTCATTTATTATCCTTTGCTGAAAATGTGAATGGGTAGACACTGGATGAGTATACAACTGGACTCAAATGTGATGTTTCCCTCAGAGTAAGGCCTCTCTGCAAATCAGCCTATTTTTCTTTAATGTTGCTTACTTTTTAGGACCATTTTTCAGTTTACATTGCTTTTTTTTTGGTATACTCACCTGCACGCTGACCCCACTGCCCCCATCACACTGCTGGGCGATCCGTCACCATGTTCTGAATTTTCTTTTATTAATGCATGCGACATGGACGTCACTGGCTGGCCAGCATTTATTGCCCATCTCTAGTTGCCCGATGGCAGTTGAGATCAACCACATTGCTGTGGCCTCTGGAGTCACATGTAGGCCAGAATGGGTAAAGATGATTGAATTCCTACCCTAAAGGACATTAGTGAAGCAGATGGGTTTTTCCAACAAGTGACAATGGTTTCATTGTCATCAGTAGATTCTTAATTCCAGATTTTTTTTGTTGAATTCAAATTCTGCCATCTGCCGTGGAGGGATTCGAACCCAGGTCTCCAGAACATTAGCTGAGTTTCTGGATTAATAGTCTAGTGATAATACTACTCAGCCATCCCCTCCATGTGGGTGTGGGTGTGGTGTGTGGTGTGTGCGCGCGCAGTGGGGTAGCGGGAGGAGTGGGGAAGGAACAGCCCCTGCCAGCTTCTTCTGTAGCTCCCATTCCCCTCCACCCCGCACTATGTCCTTCCAGGTCCATGAAGATTCAGGTTTGTGTTGCAACTTTGAATTAATGACAATAACCTTGTGCATTTATAAAGTACCTTTGCTATAAGAAAAAGGCCCAAAGTGCTTCATACAAGTGTCATCAGATATCATAGAATTCCTACAGTGTAGAAGGAGGCCATTCAGCCTATCGAGCCTGAATCGACAATAATCCCACTCAAGCCCGTAGCCACACGTATTTATCCTGCTAATACCCCTAATACTAAGGGAAAATTTCACATGGCCAATCAACCTAATCTGTACATCTTTGGGTTATGGGAAGAAACCCAAGCTCCCAGAGGAAACCCATGCAGACACGGGGATAATATGCAAATTCCACACGGACAGTCACCCAAGGCCAGATTTGAACCTGGAGTCCCTGGCGCTGTGAGGTAACTGTGCTAACCACTGTGCCACCATGCTGCCCTAGATATAAATTGAAACTGTGCCAAAGACAAAGATATTAGGTCAGGTCACGAAACATGTGGGCAAAAACAAGGAGAGGGCAAGATGTGCAGATTGAGGGAGGGAAGTCCAGAGCTTGAGGCCTAGGAAGCTAAAGGCACAGATCTTCTGCAGTGAACTTCAGCAGAACTGTTCAGTACAGTAGATCCTCACTTAAAGTTGTGATTGTGTTCCTGAAAATTGATTGTGAATTTAAGTAAAGCAACTTTATATGAATAAAAGGTTCCCATAAGAATCAGCGTTAAAGTTGGAGTTAGGTTTCTTCAGACATTTCTTGCTGGAAAAGCCAATGTACCCGCTGAAACACTGGGCGAATGTCTCTAAACTATAATCCAGGTTGTGGCTAATCAATTTAAGCCCAACACCAGATTTTAAAAGAAGTTGTAAGAAACTACATGTAAGGCAGCCATGTTGTTCTCCTTATTTAAACATATAAGTGTCATTTGCATAATCTGGTTCACTAACGTCCTTTAGGGAAGGACATCTGCCATCCTTCCCAGCTCTGGTTTACATATAACTCCTGACCTTTGCTGTGAGCAAGACCACACATTCACTAATTGATTTAAAGATGTTCAAAATTGCATTTTAAAATAAAAGATTTGCACTTTCCCTACCTGCCCAAGTGACTACAGTCCAACAAGAAGCCGCTTTCCCAGACTTTGACAATATCACCAGCAGTAATGTGTGCACAGCTTCAGAGCTGTTATAATGAATTAAAGGGTTAAATTGTGTTCCTTTGATGTATTCCCATAACTTTGAGAATTAAAGTTCTTAGCCCCTGAAAACATATCTTATTCAATTTAATAATACATTATCATTTGAAATTAAAACTTGTTCGAATTTCTTCAACATAATGGAATGGCTACCAGCTTTTATAGAAATTAGCAAGGGTTCAAAAGGAATTTAGATCTATTTCTGATTCAGAAAAGATTAAACGATGGAGTTACACAGGATTACATTGATTATACAGAAACAGGCCGTTCAGCCTAAACAGTCCATGTTTGTGTTTATGCTCCACTCGAACCTCCTCCTACATTTTGTCATCTAAATCTTCCATTATAATCATTGACTCCCTTCACCCTCATTTGCCCGTCTAGTTTCCCCTGAAATAGGTCCATAATATTTGCTTCAATGGTAATGAGACAAGATTTCTTCTGAATTACATACTGGATTTCTTTTTATTGGGATGTGGGTGTTTCTGGCTGACTAGGCCATCTCCACAGAATAAAACTTATGACTCTAAATCCCTGGAGGTTCAGACTGGCATCAAAACCCCTTGCTGAGATTATTCCCTCATGACTGCTCAAAACAGTTTCCTTCCACAGTCCAAAGATGTGCGGGTTAGCTTGATTGGCCATGTTAAATTGCCCCTTAGTGTTAGGGGGATTAGCAAGGTAGATATGTGGGGTTATGGAGATAGGGCCTGGGTGGGATTGTTGTCAGTGCAGGCTCGATGGGCCAAATAACTACCTTCTCCACTGCAGGGATTCTATGAACATGTTCCAGTTCTCACATCAGTCTCACACCATTTATAATCAATCATTCACAGAAAATGCAAAAGCATTTACAAGAAATGGCAAAGAGTTTACAATCACATCATACATCCATTCAGAAAATGCATGGCTTTCAGTTAATGAATGTAAATGCTGCCTATTGCTTTTTTTTTTGCAAAGGATTACAATGAAGGCTTCCAATTGTCATTTCAAAGTGAAGATTACTAACTTTTTATTTTTACTTCTCAGGAGAAATTGAAACTGGCAGTAAAAGAAGGCAACACTTTACTACTATGTATTAAAGAACCACTTACTAAAAATCCCAGTTACACTCTGAATTCTGATGAGCTGGAAAATAATGCGACTGTCGAAAGGTTAGTGACAGAATCTTTAAACATCAGAACATTTTCTTCACTATCCAACTGTTATCTGAAACATGTGGTAAAATGTTTTAGCAATTAAACAATGCTAAGTTTTGTTTTTGTAAAGATACGTTACAGTTCAAATAATTTTTCAAAGTTTCTTTATCGCCTTTGGATTAAAGTGATTCCATACCAGAAACATCAACATTCATTTTTATTAAGGATAAAAGCTGACTTATTATATTTGGTCCATCGTGCATTAATTCACTACACAAATTTATATATTAGAATCATAGAATCCCTACAATGCAGAAGGAGGCCATTTGGCCCATCAAGTCTGCACCAACCACAATCCCACCCTGGCCCTATTCCTGTAACCTCATATATTTAACCTGCTAATTCCTCTCACACCATGGTCAATTTACCATGGCCAGTCAACCTAACTTGCACATCTTTGGACTGTGGGAGGAAACCGGAGCACCCGAAGGAAACCCACACAGATATGGGGGAGAATGTGCAAACTCCACACAGACAGTGACCAGAGGCCGGAATTGAATCCATGGCGCTGTGAGGCAGCAGTGCTAACCACTGTGCCATCGTGCCGCTCACTACTACTTTTCAGACCATAACTACAGCAAGGGTTGCTAAAAATATAAGATTCCCAAGTTGAGAAAAGGATTAGTGTTCCATCCAACAAGTATCTAACAGGACTGGTAGACTGAGTCTCTTCTCTCTTGAAAAAAGAATGCTGAGGGGTGACCTATAATAAAGGTCTTCAAGATTATGGGGAGGTTTTGATAGAGTGGATATAACAATGTTTCCTCTAATGGGAAAGTGCATAACTGGACGCTATCAATACGACAGTCAGAGGGGAGGCAATGACGTGATGGTATTGTCTAAAGAAGAGCACGTTAGGTGGATTGACTAAATTGCCCTTAGTGTGGGGGGGACTAGCTAGGGTAAATTCATGGGGGTAGGGTCTGGGTGGGATTGTGGTCAGTGCAGACGTGCACTGCAGGATTTTATGATTGCCACTGGACTAGTAATGCGGAGACCCAAGATAATCTCTGGAGATCCAAGTTCGAATCGCACTATGGTAGATGGTGAAATTTGAATTTAAAGAAAATCAGGAATTAAAAGTCTGATGATAACCATGAATCCATTGTCGGCTGTTGTAAAAATCCATCTGATTCACTAATGTGTTTTTGGGAAGGAAATCTGCCACCCTTACCTGGTCAGCCAGAAACACCCACAAAGACTAAACAAAGAACAAAGAAAATTACAGCACAGGAACAGGCCCTTCGGCCCTCCAAGCCTGCACCGACCATGCTGCCCGACTGAACTAAAACCCCCTACCCTTCCGGGGACCATATCCCTCTATTCCCATCCTACTTACGTATTTGTCAAGACACCCCTTAAAAGTCACTACCATATCTACTTCCACTACTTCCCCCGGCAACAAGTTCCAGGCATCCACTACTCTCTATGTAAAAAATCTGCCTCGTACATCTCCTTTAAACCTTGCCTCTCGCACCTTAAACTTGTGCCCCCTAGTAATTGACTGTTCCACCCTGGGGAAAAGCTTCTGACTATCCACTCTGTCCATGCCTCTCATAGTCTTGTAGACTTCTATCAGGTCGCCCCTCAACCTCTGTCGTCCCAGTGAGAACAAACTAAGTTTCTCCAAACTCTCCTCATAGCTGTGCCCTCCATACAAGGCAACATCCTGGTAAATCTTTTCTGTACCCTCTCCAAAGCCTTCACATTGCAATAAAAAAAAAGTAGGTAATTCAGAAGAAATGTCTTGCTGCCATTGAAGTAAGTCGTATAGACCCATTTCAGGGGAAATTACACAGGCAAATGAGGGTGAAGACAGTAGATGGTTACAATGGAAGATTTAGATGAGAAAAGGTGGGAGTGGAGCATAAACACCAACATGGACTGTTTAGGCTGAATGGCCTATTTCTGTATAATCAATGTAATCCTGCATAGCTCAATCATTTAATCTTTTCTGAATCGGGAATAGATCTAAATTCTTTTGAACTCCTGGTAATTTCTGTATAAGCTGGTAGCCATTCCATTATGATGAAGAAATTCAAACAAGTTTTAATTTCAGATGATAATGTATTATTAAATTGAATGAGGTATGTCTTCAGGAGCTAAGAACTTTAATTCTCAAAGTCATGGGGATAAATCAAAGGAACACAATTTAACCCTTTAATTCATTATAATAGCTCTGAAGCTGTGTACACATTACTGTTGATAATACTGTCAAAGCCTGGGAAAGTGGCCTGTTGTTGAACTGTAGTCATTTGGGCAGATAGGGGAAGTGCAAATCTTTTATTTTAAAATGCAATTTTGAACATCTTTAAATCAATGGTGAATGTGTGGTCTTGCTCACAACAAAATTATTTTTCATTCATGGAATTTGGGAATCACTATCAAGGTCAATATTTGTTGTCCATCTCTAATTGCCCTTGAACTGAATGGTTTGCTGGATGCTTTCAGAGAACAGTTAAGAATTAATCACATTGTTGTAGGTCTGGAGTTACATGTAGGCCAGACCAAGGAAGGACAGCAGATTTCCTTCCCTAAAGGACGTTTCTATACAATCTATGATAATTTCACGGCATCATTATAGAGCTAGGTTCTCAATTCCAGATTTTTAGTTAATTGAATTTATAAATTCATTGAATTTAAATTCCACAAGATGTTGTGGTGGGATTTAAACCCATACCTCCGAGGCCTTTGGACTACAGTTTATAATAGAATTGCGTTGGAGAGTAGCTAACAGGTGGGTTCAGTATGGGGATGGGGGACAGAGCAGAACAGACGTTGGATATTGTCACGGGGATGCGCTTTTTTAAGATATGGGGTGGAATTTTTCCAAAAGATTACAATAAGCATCATTCAGGAAAACCAGTGTGATTCATGCCAGACACACCAACATGAATCAGATTGCAATTTTCCCACACTTAAGTCACTTCTTGGAAGAATAGTGAGTTTTGAACTGGTTCTGAGAGAGGTGGGCGTAAACACACCAATAAGCCTGGCTGCAGAGAAATCAGGTGCTGTTTTTAAAGGGCACCCAAACTCAAAATTGAAACTGGGAACACCCCTCTCCCACCACTCCCACCACCCCTTCCGCCCTCTCCTGCCCATGGACATTGGGGCCCCACCCCCTCCCCCCTCCCCCCTCATTGAAGAGGTGTTTACCCACTCGCTCCCTGAAAAAGATCGCTGGCATCGGGGCATTACCCTCTTCATAACCCACCTTCATGACGCCGTTATGATCATCTCATACCCTGGCCGCCTCAGGATCCACCTCCTCAGGTGACAGCTCTGTTGGCATTTCTCCTGGCACCCTGGAAGTGTCCACCTGGCAGTGCCCTTCGCCAGAGCTAAAGAGGCATCCCGACTTGAAATGTTGGTTCTATTCTCTCTCCACAGATATTGTCAGACCTGCTGCATTTTCTGTTTCCATTTCAGATTCCAGCATCCCCAGTATTTTGCCTTTATCTCGGCACTTCAAAGGAATCCCTGTCAATCAAGAGAGAGGAAGAAATGAACGGGACAATGGTCTTGCTTTATTCAGAATTTTATGCTTAATATTTTGTTCAAAAGGAACTATTATATAAGTATTTAATAACTTAAGGTATTTTATTCATCTATATCCACTGAGGCACAAGTTTTAATTCTTTTCTATCCCCAAATTTTCTTTGTGATAGATTACTGATACAATTGGATGAAACTGAAAATGCCTTCGACCAGTTTTGGTCAAAACATCACCTCAAACTTGAACAATGCCTTCAACTGCGACATTTTGAACAAGATTTTCGGGAGGTATTTTTCATCTCTTATAGAGGATATAATTTCTTTGTTGTGAAATGAATTGGTGCTTTTCCATAAATTTCAAGTGTTGAATTACTTATATCAAATTAATTGAAACAGCAGATATATTTCAGATTGAAACAAATTAAGTTTCTTCCTAATTAAAATTAGAGCAATTGTCATTTACAAGTTTGGTTTCTTGTTGGGTTGGGAGCAGTACAAAATGCACTCATCTTGTGTTGGTGGTGTGGAGCCAATGTGAAGTTTGGTGGCAGTGGATGTCAGAGGGGTTTCAATGGGGCTTGGGGGTTGATCAGAGTTTGATCCTGGTTGGGAGGGTGTGTGCAGTGTGGATTTCAGCGTTCCTGTGAGTTAGAGTGTTTGAAGGCCTCATGGTGAAGCTGGGAGATCAGTAGTGGCTATCAGCGAACTGTCAGCTACCTGGGTAGGATTGGGGTGTAAAGAGCAAGGAGAGCAGGGTTGTAAAGAACAAGGCCTTAACGAGGAGAGCAGTGCATGAAGAGTGAGAATTCAGTGAGGAGAGCAGTGTATAAAGAAACGCTTCAAGGACACCCTCAAAGCCTCCTGGGAAGCCCTGGCCCAAGTACATCCAAAGTGGAGAAAAGCATCTGGAAGGGAGCTGAAAACCTCAAGTTTCATCACTGACAGCAAGCTGAAGCCAAGTGTCGACAGTGAAAGGAGCAACTTGGAGGATTGGAGGAGCAGCTAGGTGTGGCAACTTGGGTACCACACCTATCTGCTCCTCCAATCACCTTCTCCCGCACCTGTGACAGATATTGGACTCATTGGATTCCTCAGTCACCTGAGCACTCATTGTTAGTGCAGAAGCAAGTCGTCCTCGACTCTGAGGGACTGTCTAAGAGAGTGGGATTGGAGACCTCATGTCCCCATCATGTGGGGAGGTGGCAAATGGGGCTCAGTGGAATGAGGATTAATCATTGATCTGGGGTTATGTCATTGTTGGGCTGGGGATCTTTATCTATGGAGAGGTCAGAAGGATCTTGTGGCAATTAGATCAGTGACCTAGGGTGGGGGAGGAGAAACAGAGGCCTGCAGTATATGGGAGGCTCTGGGGAGGGTGGAGGGCTTGTGGGGTAGATCAGTGTCAGACTGGAAAGGAATGTTGATTGTCCAATGGTGGGCGAGTGCCTGGGGAGGCATGTTGGATCCAACAGGTCATTGTAAAGGCATTCACCTCCCTGGTTCAGCAGCCCTTGCATGGATGTAATTTCCCAAGGCCATCTGTAGTTAAATGCAGAAGATGGAATCCCATTGAGAATTACAGCCTTGATATAATATTTATCCTGACTTTGGTGGTGAGGAAAATGCTGGAGTCAATTTTAAAGGATATAATAACTGAGTATTTGGAAAGCGGCGACATGGTCGCTCTAAGTCAACATGAATTCACTAAAGGGAATCATGCTGGACAAATCCTCTGGAATTTTTGAGGATGTGACCAATAGAATGTACAATGGTGAACCAGTGAATGTTGTATATCTCAACTTCAAAAAGGCTTTTGACAAGGTCCCCCCCCAAGAGATTAGTGAACAAAATTAAAACTCATGGTATTGGGGATAGTGTATTGACATGGATAGAGAATTGGTTGGCAGACAGGAAGCAGAGAGTGGGAATAAATGGGTCCATTTCAGACTGGCAAGCTGTGACTAATGGGCTACCGCAGGGTTCAATACTGGGACCCCAGCTGTTCACAATATCCATTAATGGTTTGGACGAAGGAATTGAATGCATTGTTTCCAAATTTGCAGATGATACTAAGCTGACTGACAGTGTGTGCTATAAGGAGGATATAAAGAGGCTGAAGGGTGACTTGGACAGGCTGACTGAGTGGGCAAATAGTTGACAAATGCAATATAATGTGGATAAATGTGAGGTTCTCCACTTTGGTGGGAAAAAGAGGAAGGAAGATTATTATCTGAATGGTGGCAGTTAAAGAAAAGGAGAAGTGCAATTTGACCTGGGTGTCATGATGAGAAAGTAATTGAAGGTTGGCATGCAGTTACAGCAGGTGGTGAGGAAAGCTAAAGTTTTAAAGTTTAAAATAATTGTTAGTGTCACAAGTAGGCTTACATTAATACTACAATGAAGTCACTGTGAAAATTTCCTAGCTAATGGCATGCTGATTTGAGTATAGGAGGAAGGATGCCTTGTTTGATTTGATTTGATTTAGTATTGATTTGGCTTATTATTATCACATGTATTAGTATACAGTGAAAAGCATTGTTTCTTGCAACTATACAGGCAGAGCATTTCGTACATAGGGAAGGAAAGGAGAGAGTGCAGAATGTAGTGGTACAGTCATGGCTAGTGTGTAGAGAAAGGTCAACTTAATGTGAGTTATGGCCATTCAAAAGTCTGATGGCAGCAGGGAGGAAGCTGTTTTTGAGTCGGTTGGCACATGATCTCAGACTTTCTATCTTTTGGAAGATGGAAGAGAGTATGCCCGGGTGCATGGGGTCCTTGATTATACTGATTGCTTTTCTGAGGCAGCAGGAAGTGTAGTCAGTGTCAATGGATGGAAGGCTGGTTTGAGTGAAGGACTGGGCTTCATTCATGACCCTTTGTAGTTTCTTTCACTCTTGGACAGAGCAGGAGACATACCAAGCTGTGATACAACCAGAAAGAATGGTGAGATTTGCAGCAGGCATGCTGAATTTCCTTAATTTTCTGAGAAAGTAGAGGCATTGGTGGGCTTTCTTAACTATAGTGTTGGCATGGAGGGACTAGGACAGGTTGTTGGTTTTCTGGACACCTAAAAACTTGAAGCTCTCGACCATTTCTACTTCATCCCCACTGATGTAGACAGGGGCATGCTCTTCACTATGTTTCCTGAAGTTGATGATTATCTCCTTCATTTTGTTGACATTGAGGGAGAGATTATTGTCATTGCACTAGTTCAGCAGATTCTCCATCTCTTTCCTGTATCCCATCTTGTCATTGTTTGAAATCCAACCCACAACGATGGTGTCATTAGCAAACTTGAAAATCAAGTTGGAGGGGAATTTGGCCATTCAGTCAAAGGTTTATAAAGAGAATAGTAAGGGGCTGAGGACACAGCCATGTGGAGCTGCAGTGTTGAGGGTGATCATGGAGGAGGTGTTGTTGCCTATCCTTACTGGCTGTGGTCTGTGGGTTAGGAAGTCTAGGATCCAGTTGCAGAGGGAGGAGCCGTGCCCCAGGCAATGAAGTTTGGAGATGACCTTGTAGGAGTGAGGCTACACTTTGAGTACTGTGTGTACTTTTGGTCTCCTAGTCTAAGCAAGGACATTCTTGCTATTGAGGGAGCCCAGTGAAGGTTCACCAGACTGATTCCCAGAATGGCAGGACTGACATAAGAAGAAAGATTGGATTGACTGTGCTTGTAGTCACTGGAATTTAGAAGGGGGGGATTTAAAGGGGGGAATCTCATAGAAACATATAAAATCCTGATGGGGCTGGACAAGCTAGATGTGGGAAGAATGTTCTCAATGTTGGGGAAATCCAGAACTAGAGGTTACAGCCTAAGAGTAAGGGGTAAGCCATTCAAGACTGAGATGAGGAAGAACTTCTTCACTCAGAATTGGAATTCTCTGCCACAAAAAGCTGTTGGGGCCAGTTCATTAAATATGTTCAAGAGGGAGCTAGATGTGGCCCTTGTGGTTAAAGGGATCAAGGAATATGGAGAGAAAGCAGGAGTGGGATACTGAGAGTGCATGATCAGCCGTGATCATACTGAACGGTGGGTTAGGCTGGAAGGGCTGAATGGCCTATTTTCTATGTTTCTATGTTTATTTGAAATGCCTAGCCATCTCCTTACAGTAGATGGTTACTTACCCCCCATTAAAACCAGAAAGGGATGGTTGGAGTCAGGATTCTGATTTTTAAGACTAACCTCAACGCCTGACCCAAATCTGCCCAGTTTTTATGGTTAAATTGCTCCCCTTTGTTATGTATGATTGGCCTGTACAGGTTTCTGTGCTGTTTCATGTATCCAGGAGACAGAGGTGGCAATAATCGTTGATCTCCAGAACATTTCATACTAAGCTATTGATTTCAGCTTGTACAGTAAAAGAATGCTCTTTAGGTTATATAATAATACCTGTAAGCAGTGTTGATTTGGCAGCTAGACAGAGAGCAAATAAAGCAGGTAAATAAACAGAAGTATTAGCTTACAACGGACTAAGTAACTGATTCGAATTTATACTCAGCCCCGTGCCACTATCGGTTGACCGAGACCCCGAATAACCTCCTGTTTCATTACAACACACTGCTGTTTCATGCTTGCATTAAAAGTTCAACGTTCCCATTTCAACACTCAGTGTACACTGGTTCAATGTACAGTGTATCAGTGTACAGGGGTTCAGCGTATAGCTGTTCATGTGTACAGTGGTTCATGTCCACAGTGGTTGAGTGTGCCAGTTTGAAGGTAAACATGACGACAATATGCATATCTGTGCTGTACTGTATGCCCTTTCATACTGATTTCTGAGAAGGGAAGGGATCTTCCAGCCGTTCACACTGACGGGATTCTCTGGTCCTATTACAGTGAATGGAGATTTGTCTGAGCACCAAACTCTGTCTTCGCTTGCAGTGGCAGTGGGGTGTGAGCGGCTGGTAAGATCGTGCCCTTAGTATTGTGGTGGCACAAAGGTATAAGTCAGAAGATGTGGATTCAAGTCCCATTCAAAAGAGAGAAAAATCTTTAAGTTGAAATTCCAGGGCAGTATGGTGGAATGCTGTAGTGTTAGATGTGCTGCTTTTTTGTAAACACATAATGGGTGGGATTTTCTGGCTGCGCTCACCCCAAGACCAGAAAATCCTGCCCGAGGTCAACGGATCTCTGCCTGGTCTGCCCCTGCCTGCTATGATTCCCGTGGCGGGCGGGACAGGAAGGGTCCGCCCAGTGGCACTGTTATCCCTCAACCAAGATGATCAGAACCATTTGCTTATCATGACATTGCTGTTTGTGGTCGTTCCTACATTATAACAGTGCCCAGACTTCAAAAATGCTTCTTGCCAGGAAATACTTGGGAACAACCTGAGGTCATGTTATATAAATACAAGTCTCTCTTTTTTTCTTAAAACACATTAGTTTCACCAAAACAAAGTAACAATATTGACCAAAAGGCTTTAATCAGTGTGTGCAATGTAAAAGCCCATTGCTTGCAGATTTCGCTAAACTGTCTCTCCCCTTTATCACATCTCTGGTCTGAGCTCAGAATATACCTTAAGAATTGTACCTTCTCCCTTCCTATTCCCACAATTCCCAAAACATCCTAATGTTCTAGCACTGTGATATTCATTATCTCAACCACCCAATCCCATTTTCTTTACTCCGCCTCTCCTGAAAAATATTCTGACCAAGTATTTTATGAAACAGAAGAAGTCTGTTAATATTTTACTTCAGTCGTGTTTTCTTACAGGAAGCTCCAATGTTTACTGTGGGCTTTCAATTTCCTTCTCTTCCTAACTGCTCTTAGTGTTCTCATTTCAAATCAGGAAGCTTTTACGGAAGTGCTTTACGGCTTCTCCATGTGAAAGGGGGAGTACAAATTCCTCGGCCTCCTGCACAGAAGAAGTGGGGGGAGGTGAATATCCTAGCATATTCAAGAAGGGGACTAAATGAAAATTCCAGTAAAATTCTCAGTTGCTGAACTATTAGTCAGCTTGTTCCCTCGTTCACTCTTAGTTTTGAAAATATCCGTTTTCCAGAAACTTTCTCTGCAGCTGAACAAGCTAGTGCTATCAGCTATCAAGAATCTTATCTCTAAATTATTCATTTTCTTCTGTGTCTTCCTTCCTATCTGATTCAGCTTATTTTCATCCTCTTGTAACTCCTCCGTTAAACATGTCGGTGAGATTCTCTGGCCTCCCAGCCGCGGTTTCCCGCTGGCAGGAGGTGGCCAGGGGCAGATTAACTACCACCCAGACCTCTAGCTGAGCTTTAGTAAGGTCCCCTGCCCCCGCCCCACTCTTTGTTGAATAAAGTGACGTTGGATAACTTATATCGTTGTACTATGTATAATGTACTACATGTATAATATCATAGTTATATGAATCAATTACAGTCCTTTTATTCATTCATTTTTCATTTTCTTTACATTTGTACTTCAAAAAGCTTCCGTGTTTTTGGGTTTATAAAAGTGTCGATAACAGCCTGTAAATCAACAGGTCAAAGCATGTCTGATTCAATGGCATGAATACCAGATGACTAAGTTTCTCATTGCTCATTGTTGACCGCAAATAGATTTTGATCCTCTTCAGTGCCACAAAAGGTTAAACCAATTTTCTTTTTGCCCTCGGGGCCCCCCTCCCTTCCAGACTCCTAGGCTTAAGCCTACCCAGCCTATGGTTAATCCGCCACTGGAGGTGGCGCATTATTTGCTATTGGTGGGATCCTCTAATCAATAGGAATTCCCATTGACGTCACCCCATGCCAGCGGGAAACCAATGAGCATGGGTGCACTGTAGGCTGGACCAGAGAATCCCACCAGCGTGAACGGCCAAAGAATTCCGGCCGTCATTCGTGGAATAGGGCCATGGCAAACACTGAGTGCTATAATAATCTTGGTCCTGTCCTCCTGAGAAACTAACATCTTTCAACTGCTTACAGTCTTTCCTGAAATCTTTATTTGTTGCGGAAGGTTAGGTTCTTCTTTCCTGCAGCAGACGGAGACCCATCCTGTTTGGGTTTGCTCAAGAATTCCTTCTGCAGTTCTTCTTCAGTAACCCTCCATGAGGTGGCCAAAATGTGGATGGGGGTGGGTGGTAGGAGTGTGTGTTTGAGCTATATAGTCCTCTAATTTACTTATTGACTTTACGTCCACAAGGAACATATTTATCAGTTTTACGACTCTACTGGTCTTATTAAATCAGAGCTAGCTTGTCTCTTAATTTGACGTTAGGAACTATAAGTTTTAACGCCTGGCAAACTGTTCGATAAGTTATTGACCCTTCAAGCTCTCCAAGCTCCAAATTCTCTTTGAGCTGCATTGATCACTTTGTATTGTGCAGTAACTGGATTCCTCATCCAAGGTGAAGCCAATGCTGTGTGCGCTGCTGTAGTCTACAGCCCACATAACAAGGCAGTCACTACCTTTCTTTAGACAGCCCTAAGTATCTGCACTTTCTAGACACCTCATTCCCTCTAACTGCACCTTTGGATAATTTGCAAACTGTTTGCATAATTCCTGGAAATCTAATGCTACATGTGTTGATGTTTTGTCTCTTTTACTCTGCAGGTGTGTTGGTCCACCTTGTTGTCAAACGAGGGGCATGCACAGAGTGGGTCGTGCGTGGGCTGCTCTTGGATGTTTCGAGAGTGGCCTAGTACTTTGCGTCGTTTGTGTATGCTTAAAACTGGACCAGCAGATGGGCACCACAACAGCTCAGTGACTATCGCTGCTAGCTGTGCAGATACATGGATTTGGGCCAGTGTCTGTGGGAGTGTGCGCATTCTCCCTGTGGTTGCGTGGGTTTCCTCCCACACCCCAAAGATGTGCTCTTAGGCTGATTGGCATAACAAATTGTCCCTAAATTATTCTCCCATGAATCTGGTTTCCAATGGGGGTACCATAAGCATAGACACGGGTCAAGGGAGGTGTAGGAAAAATACATTGTTAAGATGGCGGCGCGGGCTCATTGGGCCGAAGGGCCTGTTTCCCGTGCTGTGTTGTTCTTTGTTCTTTGTTCATCATCCAACAAGTCTCTCACATCCACTTTCTTTAAGTCAACAGGTAACAATGGTATTGCCATCATCACAGCAACTTGTTTGAAATAATGTCACTACATTTGGCCTCCTGACATAAAATACCAATCTGAAAAACCAAACCATATTCCCCTCTGATTTCCAAGTTTATTCTTAGCTGAACATAAAATTTAGTATCTTTATAATTTAATTCCTTTTTGATTCTGCTTTAAGTAGAAAGCGTCCATGGGCCTTTGAGATCAGTTGCTGTTAGTAGTGCTAGGGTTCTGATATTATATCTATGCCTGTCCCTGTAATTGCTAAAAATAGTCCCTGTAATTACTAACAGATTGGGCAGAATATCCTGCCTGAGTGTCAGGTTCAGAATGAAATGTATCTCTATAGATCCACAGCTGAGTTTTCACTCCAGAGTTCTGGTATTCAGTACACAGAGAATCTGAGGGGCATGGTTTGCTCTGGTGGGACCCGATATAGCCAACAAGGCTGGCACCACAGAGATCAGGGTGCCATCTTTAAAGGCACCTTGATCTGCAATAAAAATAACCTTCCTCCCCACCCCACCCTTAGACATGGAGAACACACTCTCCCCCACAAGCATTGGGGCAAACCCCATCCCTCTACCCACCCACCACACAAGGATCTGGGCACTCCCTCCCACACCCCCCAACCATGCAAGGATCTTGGCATTTTTCCTCCCCATGGGGGCAACCCTCCCACCATGCAAGCTATCAGGACAGTCCATCACAGGCATAGGTATTCACCCCTCATAGGTATTGGAGTGCCAGGTTGGCACTGCCAAGGGACAGTGCAAGGGCACTACTCGGCTATGTCCTTCACCATCCAGGTGGTCATCACAACTGGTTTTCAATTTTGAAAACCAGTAGTGATTCCCTGGCATGACGTCATGCCATCTGGCTGGGACAATGCAGGGACAGAGGAAGTATCAGTGTGAAGCCCTATAATTAGATGTTAATTTATTTTAAAATAAGTTGACTTGTGTGAACCTGATCAGGGCATCAGAGGGGGTGGTTTGGAAGATCCCAAACTGGTACAAACCCAGATTTGGGCCACTTGTGGGATTTAGCGGCTATCACGGGATTTGTGCCCACGGCTAGTGCAGTGAGAGATTGCGGCCACTGTTTTTATACCTTTCCTGCATTCTGTTTATGCCAATTCACCTGATTTTCTTCTTGAATTGCATAGAGTAAAGACGTTTCCAATTTATCTGCACAGTACTTGGGTCCAGTATGTCAGAAATTTGGAGTACAAAAGGAAGAGAAAATTTCTGAATTGCACATCTCCATCAGTCCATAATTTGCTCATTCTTCTTCATTATCCTGTTCAGATTTGTTTATGCTGCATATCAGATCCAGGTTTTTCCATCTAATTTGACTCTGATGTTCAAACAATTGATGAATGCTAACTTAGCTGCCTTCATGGTATGATGATGTATGAGGAACATATGCAGGGGAAGGGATGGCCTAGTGGTATTATCACTAGGCTACCAATCCAGAAAATCAGCTTATGTTCTGGAGATCCGGGTTCGAATCCTGCCACAGCAGATGATAGAATTTGAATTCAATGAAAAAAAGTCTTGAATTGAGAAGCTACTGATGTCCATTATCGATTGTCATAAAAACCCAATCTAGTTCAGGATGGGAAATCTGCTGTCCTTATCTGGTCTGGTCTACATGTGACTCAGCAATATGGTTGACTTTTAACTGTCCTCCAGGGGCAACTAAGGATGGACAATAAATGCTGGCAGCCAGAGACACCCATGTCCCACAAGTGAATAAAAACAAATAAAGGTTAATATGCATGAGCAATGCATGAGAAAGAGAAGTAATGAAACACTCTGGTACCTCCTTCCTAACTAATCACAACACAATCTGTCTCAGCAGCAAGGAACATCCATACCATAGTTGCAATTTAAAAATAATTTCAGTCTTCATACATGATGAATTTAATCAGAAATTAACTAAATTTATAATCCATCACATCCTTCAACGACCAAAGGAATTTCTCAGTGTCCTGACCAACTATCTTTAGGATTACTATCACCAAAACATTTAACACACTCATGGTACCTTGGTGACAGCAAATTGGCTGCTGTGTTTCCTCAGAGTACAATGACTTTATTAGCTGTGTATCCCTTTAGGATGTGATGCAAGAAGTTTCTGTACAAAATGCTAGCTCTTTATAGTGTGAGCAAAGATAAACGGATCTGATAGCTTGAAATATAAATCCAACACTGGAAAAATTTGTGAAGTTATATGCATTTAATGGTTTCTAACTTCATATGTATCATGGTGTTATTGTTGGAATGCATTAGAGCATCCCATTTACAGATTTTACTTTATTTTCCTGACTTTTGGTACTGCAGCTCAAGTTATGTTATACTAAAACATGAGGTGTGCTTACCTTAGCTAATCATATAGTGTCATCTGAGTACTAACCATTATCAGAATCAAATAACAACCACCAGAGATCAATTTGGAGATATATGTTCATGCTGCACACTGTTGAAATTCAAGCAAATATTGAATGTATGAATTTCTAGATGTGATGATAAGATTGAAATGAAAGGCTGTGAAATAGCTACTACTTGTTATTTATTTGCAGGTGAAAGTTATTCTGGATTGTCTAATAGAAACACAGGCTGCATTCACTGACATTGGAAACAGTGTAGCCTGTGTGGAACGCCTTTTAAAAGAACTACAACTGCAGGAAGAGAAAGCACAGGTAAAATGGCTAAAACGCCATTCAGACTTCCAGAAGTGAATCTCTACACCATATTTACTCTTGTAAGGTCCTGTAATCCTAGAACCAAGTGGAGCAAGTCGTTTAAAAGTCAGTTAAGTCGCTAAATTATTTAATCTGTCAGTTCTACGTTGCAAATATATTTGATTTGTGTTTTATTCACTTATTGCTTCACCATCTAGTGCAGAATTCCATAAACAGGCTTGGTTAACCTATTTTCTGAAGGCCCAGTGATATTTCTAAGTTTGCTAAAACATTCTTTACAAACAATGGTGTTCTGTGATGCTATATCAGTGATGTTCTCATGAACCTTTAGTAAAGTTCCTAGATTTGCAATTTCTTTCACATTAGGGAATAAAGATTGAGTCTTGACAACATGGCAGTAGGAAGAATGTTTAGAACGCCGATTTAACTGTCGTTAGATTGTTACAAATGTTGCATTGGGATGCAAAGCTGACAATGTCATTGATGAGTCACCAATTCAGCCCTCGCCATTCGTTCATATATCTAATTTGGCAATTTAAAAAGTAAAAGCAGATTGGAAGTTGACATATTTAATTGAAGATGTCAATTTTCTAATTATACCTGGACAGGTGACAGTGCATTTTGGAAAATGATGTCCACATTGGTTAGCACTGCTACCTCCCAGCTCCAGGAACCTGTGTTCAATTCCGGTCTTGGGTAATTGGCTCTGTGGAGTCTGCACATTCTTCCTGTGTCTACGTGGGTTTCCTCCCACGCTTCAAAGATGTGTAGGTTAGGCGGATTGGCCATGGTATATTGTCCCTTAGTGTCCTGAGATGTGCAGATTAGATGGATAAGCCATGGTAAATGTGTGGGTTTTCAGGGACAGGACAGGAGAGAGGGCCTAAGTAAGATACTCTGTCAGGGTCGGTGCTGACTTGAAGGACTGATTGATCTCTTCTGCCTAGGTAGGGATTCCATGTTCTTACTTTTAGTACAACAAATAGGGATACGTATTTTTCCGTGATTATGAAAATCATATTTGCAAATGCAAATTAAATGAGCTTTATCACAATAACTATCCAGTGCATTCAATGAGACATTTTAAAAAGATATTTCTATCATTGTAAAAGTTAGAAATACAGGCTGTATTAGCAAGGAAACCAAAGATATTCGGAGGAATCCCCACTATAATCAGGATATCTTATTGGTTTTTGAGGGCCATTGTTCTTGAAGTCCTGTAATGGTAAAATAACATGCAAGACATTGTCTCACAAATAAATTTTGTCCTCAAATATTGGCACAGAATTTCTAAGTTTAAAACGAGTAGCTTGTTTTACTGCTGATCGGTTCAAACAAATTGATTCTGCAGCTCACGTGTTCTCGCTTTGTTATCTCATTGTCCGATATCTTTCCATCTTTGTTCATAGGAATCATTAGAAAAAGCCCAGTTGTTAGCAATGCGTGGAGACCAACTTATCCAAAGCAACCACTATGCCATTGACTCCATCCGACCCAAGTGCAATGAACTCAGGCGTATATGTGATGATTTTACCAACGAAATGAAGAAAAAGCATGACGTGCTTGGAAAATCTCTTGAAGTCCACAAGCAACTGGACAGTGTAATGAATCCATTAGTCTTCAACACAATCACGAAATGAATAACTTTATTGAGAATATTTTTTTTTAATTATTTCATTTTGTTCTTTAAGGCCAAGGAATGGTGTGAAACGGGAATCTATCTTCTGGCATCTCAAGCAGTTGATAAGTGCCAAACACAAGAGGGAGCGGAAGCTGCACTCCAAGATATTGAGAAGTTCCTTGAAACTGCCAAAGATCACAAACTTACCAATCCTAAAGAATTTTATAAACAATTTGAACTGTTTCTTACTTCAGAAGTTAAGGTGAACTAGAAACATTGACTAAATCAATATTATGGTATTAATTTTTCTGGAATCATCTGTTAATAAACAAAAATAATTTAACATAAAAGAAAATGCAAGTATTTTTCAAAGCATGTCAGTAAATAATTCTGGGTTATTTCATTTTTGAAGGCATTAAGTTCAACACATTCAAACATATTGGGTGTTTTTATGTTTCAGAGTAAAATATATATACACATTATAGACAGTTCCCTTCAGCAGTAACCATCACCATTAGAACTCTTGGAAAATTGAACAGTTGTAAAGGATTGCCATTACCCTTAACAGCCAGGTTTTATTTTAATAGTTTGAACAGTGACCGGAGTTATATAACTGGCAGGTGTGACTAAGAGAAGTGAGCTTGATACTTTGAGGGGAATGATTGGAGATTTGTATTGGAATTTCTTGGTTGATCTGGAAGTTTGAAATTAAAAGTCTGCGGTGGTTGGGTGGAGATATTATTAGTCACAAAATTAAAAGATAGGTGAAAATTGTGTTGTGGGTGATCATTGAAAAGAATTGTTGTTTGAGGTTTAACTGTAATAAGGTTTAATCATAGGAGATAGTAATATCCCCACAATAGACTTGGACATGCAATTGGGATAATCTGCATACAATTTTGGATTCACTAAGTACTTATCTTTTATGAAGCAATAGGTCCTCTCCATAATTGGGAGAGAAGAATTGGATTTATTACTAATTAATGAGTAATAAATATTCTTCTTCTTGGAATAAGGGTAATGTCTGCAGTTTAGTAGACATGGTTCTACTTTTATGGCTGAAAGGAGGACTGAACAGGTAATAAGTCTATGAAGAAAATGCATCTGATGAGAGCAGATTTTGGGAGGAAAAACTTACAAAGAAAATGTGAAGAACAAGTTAAAAGGGAAGGATGTAGAGGTAAACGGAATTACTTTAAAGAGGTTGGATCACATTGCAGAGGCACTTTATTCCAGAGACACGTTGTGTTCAAAAGAGTTGACATGAAGGACAAAGGAAGTCAGAAAAGGCATTTGGGAGATAGAAATAAAGAACCTAGAAGGCTAGGGATTGTGATAACTTCAGAATCAAGTTGCAAAATGCTACACAATGATAAATATGTAGAGATGTCAGGAGTGAAATATAGTGGAACATGTAAAAGTAATAACAGTGTTCTGTAAATATATCAAGAACAAGAGAAGGTTGCAGAGGGGTATTATATTGTTTACAACTGTCAGTGAGGATTGTGAGGATGGAGGCGAGGTGGAGAGGGAAGTGGCAGATTTGCTGAGTCATTATTTTGTGACCATTCTCACCTCTAAAAAGCAGGAACCAGCTGCCTAACATTAGGTAGCAGGCAGGTAACATCACAAATAAGGATACATTAGATAGGGTAAAAAAAAGCATAGCACAAATAAAGGTTTGAATATCTTCATTCAAGGATACCAATGGAATTGCCAAGCAAAGTGATTTTACAGGCTACATCAGTGGACAGCAAGGTGTCAGGTGGAATTCAGCTCTGGTAAGTTTAAAGAGATAAGATTAGTTCTAAGGGTCAAGAATGTGGATTATATATTGACTGCCTGAGATAATAGAACAGGAATTAGATCTTGATGATTTGATGGAAAGGTCAATATATAGGATTACATAAGGTATTCAGGACAGAAACAGGCCATTCAGCCTATGCCAGCATTTATACTCCACTCGAACCTCCTCATTTCCTTCCTTATCTAATTCTAACAGCAAAACTGAAACCATAACTGCCACCTGAGATCAACAGATTTTTCCATGTTTCACCCCTCACCTGCTCTGACTCGCTTTCTCTTTCAAATACTTATTGAACTCCTTTAAATGCACCTATCTTATCTGCTTAACCACTTCCTCTGGTAGCGAATTCCACAGTTTCACCACTGTCAGATGTTACATCTAATTTCTGTGTTTGGTTTCTTAGTGATACTGATGGTCTCTAGTTTGGTTCGTTCTTACAAGTGGAAACGCTCTGGGGGTGATTTTCCATTCCCACTTTTGGGGGGCTGGGTGGGAGAGGAGCGGTGGAAGGGGTGAAGGATTGAGCAGGCATCTCATAAAGGCTTTTACAGCAGTGGGATTTCCCCACTCAGTTGTCCGCCTCCACCCCCACCCCCAATCCCAATCCCAATCCCAAAACAGGAATCCCAACATTAAAAGTCAGGATCTCAATTTGCATCTGTTTAACTATGCACATCAGGACTTTATTCCTGATAGATCCCCCACATTAAATTGTGGGCTCAAGGGGGGTGTGGAATGGGGAAATAGCTTGCATTTTTTTTTAAAAACATCGGGGAAGACTCACCCCTGCAATTTCTTTCAAAGTGTCTACAAATACACTGAAAAAGCCAGCAGCATAGTTGATGGGCTACCTTTCACTTTTCCTGCCTGAGTTGTCATTTGGATAAAACATTAAGTAAACTCTGCCCTCTGTCAAAATTCTTAATTTTAAAGACCTCTAATAGGTCACCCAGGGTGACCAACCGGGCTAATGACTGAGAAAGAAAAAGGCACGAGGAAGAATGTGCATTCACGGACATGCTGTGCATGGGCAACAAAATAGAAGTATGTAACTACTCGACAAATAGCATGAGACACCCTGGGACATGGGACAGGAGTTCAAATACAGATTGGTCCCAGAAAATCCAGGATGATTAGTCACCCTTCAGACTTCTCTTGTCTGTCACTCTTTTCCAATAGGTATTACCTCAATTCTGGTTATGAATCTTTTCTTCACCCTCTTCAGGGCCTCTGTAGTCCAACAATATTGTTGGGATTATTCCCTTCTGTGTAACTATTAAGTAGTCCTCTTCTGATTCATGCTCCTTTAACATGCAGGGTAACAGACTGTGGGAATTGTGTTAATGCAATGGATGTGGAAGGATAGTTGTAGGCCTTGCTATCTTATTTTCTTTCTCCGTTGCTGACGACTGCATGGTCATCCATTGTGAGAGGTGCTCAGACATTGTGCACCTTAGATCCTCTGCCCAGCCCTTCTAGAATTGGGGGAATAAGAGAAACTTAGGAATTTGCTGGTTTTGGAAAGCAGCCAAATGCTGGTCATAGAAACTAAATGAGTGGATAGAAAATTAGGTGGGCCCCATTGGTGTTTCTATCCCTTCCTCTCCAATTTTCTTGGATACACTGTGCCCATGTGATCTAATAGCAAATGACACAGGAAGAAAAAATATTCCACAATCACTCAAAAGCATCAGTCACAAATGTGTTTTGATCAGTATCCCAAGTGGATATATGTATATGATTTTATCACTGACCATGACCCATATAATATAAACTGTAAACAAAGATTTTTCTCATATTTCAGTTCTAAAGCAATGAAAAATAGCCTCCACAGTTCCCAAGTCAGACATGTGGCATGAATTAAAGTCATCATTTTATTTTGGTCTGATTATCTTTATGCATGTTGTTGAGCTGGATTGAGGGGATTGGGAGGAGAAATGAGGAAACTGGGAGAAACATTTGTTTGGTTCAAGCCATTGGGGATCAGTGTTCACAAGCAGTCAAGAAAGTATTAGGGTTTTTAACTCCAGCTTCTGCTTTCTAAGTCAAAGTAAGACTGGTTCATGTGAAATTCCATACTGAGTAGTGTTCAATTTTGGTTTCATATGGGCTTGAGTTCAGTAGAAGATTACAAGACTCTGTGACTGTAGCATCATTTCCTCTTTTTTTCCCCAATTCCCTTGAGATCAAAAACATTCCAATGTCTATTTTGTAGATATGTGTACTAATCTTCAGTGATCAGTGCATATAGACCCACACATGCCTTCACTTCACTACAGCTCCTAGACTTTCACCATTAAGGAAATATGCCAATAATTTTTTCTCCATTTAAGGCTGATCAAATTACACATCCACACATTGAACTCTATTTGCTAGACTATGCCTTTCATTTCATCCATCTAGATTTCAAAACTAAACTTTATTTATTAGTGTCATGAGTAGAATCCATTATCACCGCAATGAAGTTACTGTGAAAAATCCCCTAGACACCACACTCCACGCCTATTCGGGTACACTGAGGGAGAATTTAGCATGGCCAATGCACCTAACCACGCATCTTTCAGACTGTGGGAGGGAACTGGAGCACACGGAGGAAACCAATGCAGACAGGGGGAGAACATACAGACTCTGCACAGACAGTGATCCAAACCAGGAATCGAACCCGGGTCCCTAGCACTGTGAGGCAGCAGTGCTAACCACTGTGTCACCATAGCTGACCAATTAATTCAGTGAGAATCTGAGCTGTAATATTAGGGTATCAAAAAAAAATGAACCAGTGTTGCCTCCTGTAGATGTGTCTTGGGGCCAAAGTTGAATTGCACTAGCTGTTTTAAAAAAAAACACACATCAAACTCAGATGATGCACAATACTTGAGCAAGGAGTAAAACAACAACTCGCATTTATATAGTACCTCAATGGTGCGAATGGCCCCTCAGATAATTCTAGAGTAGTAGCTGGAAGTGGTACAGAGGAGAAAAGTTCTGTTGAACCTGAATATATAGTCCAGACAGATCTAGCATTGGATGGCTGTACTTCTTGTGCTCAGGATTGTATGCCTTGGAATGGAGGAAGCAATTGTGGAAGTTCCAAATGAAAAAAGCTAATAGGATACAATTGTCTATTGCGGATAAGGACTAGAATGCTGGAGGAATGAAGTGACAGCAGAATAACAGGGTGAATGTAGAATGGAAAGCCAGTCACAGTGGTGAACAATGTGGAAGCAGAGAGAAAAATAGCAAAGGAGGTTGAGGTAAAATAATTTTGAAATCAAAAATGGAGAGAGAAAAGCCAAGGTATGGAGAGCAGAAACTTGGTGACATAATGTCAAAGAACAAATGCTTTAACTCTGCTTTCATTTCCAGGCCAACATACAGACAATCCTTCAGAAACTGGGAAATGTCCAGGAAATGTTTGAAAAACGTCAAGCTAGTTTAAAGAAGTTAGCAGCCAAACAGACTCGACCTGTTCAACCTGTGGCCCCACGTCCTGAGTCATCTCCAAAACGCTCTTCACCCAAACCAGTCCGAGCACCTGTTCTCAGTAAGTGGCACGCAAGCCCTTTCATTCCTCAGCAGAAAATAATTGTGATGTAGCAGTTTAGAGTTCAAAACAAGGTGAACCAAATATCTGTTTGGCTTTATAGATTTTGACATCCTTACTATCCCATTCAGCAATGAAATTCAAGTGAAGTAATTGATCTCTTTTATTTCAAGCCATCAAATCTTGTATCATACTGGGCTGAGTTTACAGACATGTTTCCTGCAGGGAGCATGTAAAATTGCAGGAGCACCCACCCCCATCTTCTCATTGACCCTGAGCTCAAGCTCATATGTGATGCAGGCAAGCACTGAAGTCAGCTACGATTTTTAACCTCAAATGGTTCAAGGGTGGGAAAGAAAGAGGGAGTGAGTGTGGCTCTTCAGGGCTTGCCCTTTGTGGGATGGTTCCCCTTACACTGAACACCCAGCCCCTTCCTTCCTTCCTAAACCCACACTTCTCCCCTCCAGTTTTCCCTTTCCCTAATACTCCCAAATCTTCCTGGTCCAAGATGCTGGATTTTCCTACTCCAGGGATCTTCGGCTCTGGGCTCCTCTCTTCAGCTGCAGTCCAGGCAGCTGCCCTTGACACCCTCCTGGTACTGATGGAGCTGTTAGCCAATTGGATTGGCCAACAGAAGCTGGGATTTATCTAATCAACGCTGATTAATGAGCCCCACAGCACTTTATTACTGTGGAGCTGCTCTGCCTCTAGCTGGTCAGCTTCGCACCAGTATGGTTTTCAGGGGTCATGTCATCCGCCCTCCTGTATTATTCAGCCCATCATTAAACACACAACAATTCACCTGTAAATAAACAGCAAAGGCTTTTATCTCATCACTGAATCTTTCACTTCCCCACTTATGTCTCTGCAGTGTTTTATAATTACCCTGTAACGCATTGCAGCATCATAAAAAGGTTGCTTTTTAAAAGCAGACACAAGAACTATTTATTAGAAAAAAACCTGGGTTACACTTTACCACAGTCTCTGTTCTATAATATATTTTGGACAAAATATGGGCCAGAAGTTTCCAGCTGCCCTCCAGCAGGCTTTTCTGCAGCAGAGGCAGGTGGCCATCAGAGAGATCTTCCAGTCAGTGCCAATTTACATAGTTTGCTGGTCCTACAGCAGGGGAGTAACTTTCTACCAATGGAAAGTGCTGAAAAATCCCATCCATTATCTTTACCATAATCCTAGTACAAGTATATTATACTACAATGGTAGTGTCTACAATTTTCTGATATGATGGGCAATGTTCCATAATGTTTGTTGAAATAAGGAATTGTTCTCAGTTATTTTTGAACACTGAGGCACATTAGTATAACAGACCTCTCCCTTCTGTGTTTCACCGTTTGCTAATTCTAATGCACTCTATCATAGTTGAGATCCAGTTGTGTTACTCCTTTGCTTTTTCAACCTTGAATGAAAATGAAAGTCTACTATACCTAAATTACCCTAAAAGTAAACACATTCCATTCTTATTCTGTGCAAGAACAAAAAAAAATGAGACAGCTGGATTTTGTTTTGATGCACAATAGCATCAGGGACAACATTTTTAATATTAAACAAAATCCTGGTGTCCCAAGGCAGCTCATCTTGAAGTCAAATTCAGTTATTGTGGTTTCTATCTTATCTGTAGTCAGTAATACAGAATTTAAACTTTGGTATTTTCAATTGGATATGAAGCTATCTTTACTAGAACAGTTCACCCAATCTACGTCTTCACATAGCTCTCAGGTTAAACAAAGTTATCATTTACCACTACAATCGGCAGTAGCTTTCTTAACACTGCCCTCAGCACAAACAGCTGGATACAGAAAGGTTATGTCATTTGTGTCAATTTTCTAAATTCAAGAATGCAAAATTACAGATTTTTCTGTTGGTGAACTGTTGGGAATATTTGAGAGGTTTTACATACTTTTCTTAAAAAAAAAGAATGGTTTTACTTACTGGTTCAAAGTAGAAATCTTTATTTGGATGAGATATGGATGTTCTAGGGCTTATCTGTTTCTTAGATCTGAAATGGCAATTCTATACTGCTTGTATTATGAATGGTGGGAGGAAATTTATCTGGAGGATAAACATTTGTCTATATCTGTTGGGCCAAATAGTCTATTTGTAATCTGAACATTCTTATGTAGCATATGGAGAAAGGCCAAAAACGGATAAGAGTTATGTTACAGACAGAGGGAGATTAATTTAAACTGTACTGATTGCTCCTCTCATTACCTGTACATAGAGGTATTTTGATTTTCTTCCCCCTTTAAATGGTGGCATATTTCCCAACGCCTTAGTTTTGGTGTGATCCAATTTCTATTAATAACCCCACAGAAAATCGTGATATACGAACTCAAAAGGATGGTTAATTTGCACACACTTGAGCGGTCACAATATCGCCCCTTTGCATTCATACGGCAAGAGAAAGATGGAGAAAATAAAGTAAAGATCATAGAAAAGAAACGGTGTTTTACTTGGCTTCCAGTGTCCAGAATCAATGCCAAATGAAGTATTAAAGTTTATTTATTAGTCACAAGTAGGCTTATATTAACACTGCAATGAAGTTAGTGAAAATCCCCTCGTCACCATACTCCTATGCCTGTTCGGGTACACTGAGGGAAAATTTAGCATGGCCAATGCACCTAACCATCACACCTTTTAGACCGCAAACTGGAGCACCCAGAAGAAACCCATGTAGACATGGGGAGAACATGCAGGTTCTGCATAGACAGTAACCCAAGCCAGGAATCGAACCCAGATTCCTGGTGCTGTAGGGCAGCAGTGTTAACCACTGTGCCATCCCTTCACAGAGGTCAGCAGGCTGAAAACCATTGCTGTATATTTCAAAAGATAGGCATTCAGAATCAATCAATCTTGTAGGTGACAGTACAAAGGTTCCAGCAGAAACAGTACAGATGTGGCTGGGTTTTCAACCTGGGCAGAGCTTTTTTCTATGTTGCTGCTAGTTAGATAGTAAAACAGCAGACTAAGATTTTGCAGCACAGCGAGCCAATATTACTAGTTGGAAAGCTAAACATCCATGTCACATGTCTCCCAACTCCTCACAAAGTCTTTGAGTAAGGGTGTGCATCCCCCATCTGGGTGCCAGAGATGCTCAAAAATCTCAACCATTAAAAAACAGAAAGGCATGTGATTGGACCTTTTGGCCTAGCAGATAGCTAGATTCTGGTTGGCCAGCTAGGTGAAGAAATGCAGATGTTTGCATAGCTCACTTTGAATTTGGTTTCGGCAGCCCATAACATATCATTACTGTCTCTTTAGAGATAATGGGGTGAAATTTTCTTTGATACTACCATATAGCTCCTTTTCTTTGGGGGTCACCGACATAGATTCAGCCAATTTATAAAAGAGTCTTTGTCCAGCTTTCAAAATGTTAGCAACAGCCAGGAAGATATCTACATTTGATCTATTAACGGTCTTAGCCTCGCACAATGAAAGATGGTTCATGAAGAAGACATAGCTGGAAACACAAAAGTTTGTTCAACATTGTAACAGAAGCAAACCAAGGTTGCAATGCAGAGGTGGCCCACTAAAAATGATAATTGTAAAGTGATGTCTGAATGCAAACAAATTGCTGCAATACTTAACCATTATTTTCAAACAGACTTCCAAAAGGAATTGTGGGGTGGAATTGCACATGGAATGCCAAAACTGGGGAGCAAGTAAAGCGATTGTTGTCTAAAAATAGGTTTTTAAATAGAGATATAGCAAATATTGCTCAACTTTTCTCCCATGAGAAATCAGCTCAAATTACAGGATAATATCTGTAAGTTCTTTCACTGAGCTCAGGGTAAAGCACAAAGACTAAAACATAAGCCTTTGGTTTGAAGACAGGAATCAGTGTTAAGGGATAGAGCCATCAAGTAACGGACTTGTAAACCTTCTCCCAGGTTAGGAATGCATTAATAGGGGTAATACAAGGAAGCATGTTGAGGGTCATGAGCTAATTAAGGTAACAGCATGGTTTTGGGAGTGAAAACTCATTCTTGACTAAATTATTTAGTCTCTTTGACATTCACTCCTCCCCTTCTCCTAAATCTGTCAACTTTTTAGTGTTCCACATAGTAAGCCATCACATAAGACCCATGCCCATGGGATAGATGAAAACACAATGAGTAGTAGGCAGTTATCTGGTTAGAATTATTAAAACTTATAATAATTAGGAGCAGTAACAAAATTCAGAATGATGGTGAATCACTTCTCTTCACAGGATGTGACATTTGCGCATATGTATTGATACCAGCTTCTACTCTTTATATTCTATGCTTACTGTCTTCCCTGAGGAAAAGTTAAGCCTTGTTGAATGAGGTCAAATTGTGTTAACATAATAATTGAACAACCTTAGGTTCTAACATTTGTGGAGCATGTTGCTCCCTTAACCAAATATCTAATCTGTCACTAAGATCACTTATTTCCCATCTTTGTAATATCACCTATCTCCACCCCATTTCAGCTCTTCAGCAGCTGAAAGTCTCAATGTCTTTGCAGAATTGACTATTCTGGCAAACCCCTGGCTAGCCTCCCAATACACTATTCTCTGTAAAACTTGAACTCATCCCAAAGTGCACCTTTTTAAACACCATGAAATTAAACATCCCACCATTGTAGCCTTCAGCTGCTTAGGCCCTAAAGTTCCCTCCTAAAACTTCTCTGCCTCTACATCTTTAGATCCTTTGGCCAAACATTTGGTTCACTTCCCTGGAGTTTCAGAGCTCAGCGTCAATTTTGTTGTACGATGGTTCTGTGAAGCCCCTACAGGAGCTATAAATACGATTTGTGGCTCTCCTGTCCATATTTAAAACAACTCTAGAATTTGAAAGTTTTCTAAGCTTACGGTCCATGTGTACCTCCCAGGTTTTAATTCATTTTCTAAAATTGAAAAGGATTTAAATTGCTGGATAGAAGTAGTCACTTCCAGATTTGCATTGAAGTTTCTTTAATGCAATTAGCTGTGTAGCCTGCTTGATAATTTCATTTTCACTGAATTGCAGCGATCCCTGATAGCTAGCACGATCTGGTTTGCTAATGTCCTTTGGGGAAGGAAATCTGCTGTCCTTACGTGGTCTGGCCTACATGTGAGTCCAGAGTCAGAGCAATGTGTTTGACTCTCAACTGCCCTCCAAGGGATGGGCAATAAATGCTAGTCATCCAGAGATACCCCATGTCCTACAAAATGAACTTAAAAAAAGAAATCACCACATTGAAGAAAGCTGCCCCAAAGAGTTAGTGAGCTCTATAAGATGAATTTCACCTTTCCCAAAGTCAGCAAGGGCACCGCAACTGTCCTCAGGATCTAGGCTGCTATAGGCACAGGGGTGAAACAAGAAACCTTATTAAGTTCAAGTAAAAACTAAGAGAAGCTCCTCAACATCTGTGATTCAGGGTTAATATGAAATGTACCAAGGGACTATTGTGTTGTGAAAACATGGGCTAGATGCACTAATTGTCTCCGGTGTGAAATGGTTACTATTTATGCTGTTACATTGAACTGCTGTGAGGCAACGGTGCTGGCCTCTGTGCCACCATATCCGCATCTCTTCTTTTGTGTGTTTATCCAGCTTCCTTCAAATGTAAATCTGTCTCAGTGGCAGCAAATTACAATTATCAGTACACTCAGAGTTACTGAGTCATCTTGGAAAGGAGGAGGCCTTTCTCTGGTTGAAGCAGTTTCTCCTCCTCTCCCCCACCTTGGTTCAATACCAATGATAATCAACTCTTTCCAATTGAATATGTGCACAGCCAAAGTTAGCAAATGTTCCACCCATTGTGGCTGAGCCTTGTTATGTTTACAGTGATTCTAACAGGGTCCAGTACTGAGATGATAACGTCCAATCAGGGATAGGTAGGTTGTTAATTTGATCCCACTCGCGCTATGGAGATCTGATATCATTCATCCATGACTGCATCCTTGCTAACAACACAACTGGATTCAGTTCAGAGAGAACTTATCCACTTTGGCAGGGATAATAGTAGGAGGGATTACTATTTAAAGGGCGAAAAGCTGCAGCATGCTACGGTGCAAAGGGACCTGGGGGTCCTTGTGCATGAGTCGCAAAAACCCAGCCTGCAGGTGCAGCAGGTGATCAAGAAGGCAAATGGGATGCTGGCCTTTATAGCAAGGGGGATAGAATATAAAAGCAGGGAGGTCTTGCTGCAACTGTACAGGGCACTGGTGAGGCTGCAGCTGGAGTACTGTGTGCAGTTTTGGTCGCCGCACTTGCGCAAGGATATTTTGGCCTTGGAGGGAGTGCAGAGGAGGTTCACTAGGCTGATACCGGAGATGAGGGGGTTGGACTATGAGGAGAGACTGAATAGACTGGGTTTGTACTCGTTGAAGTTTAGAAGGATCGGGGGGATCTTGTAGAGACGTATAAGATAATGAAGGGGATGGATAGGGTAGAGGTAGAGAGATTCTTCCCGCTCAGAAAGGACAGCAGGACTAGAGGGCACAGCCTCAAGGTAAGGGGGGGGGGGGGGGGGGGGACAGTTTAGAACAGAGTTGAGGAGGAACTTCTTCACTCAAAGGGTGGTGAATCTCTGGAATTCTCTGCCCGTTGAAGTGGTAGAGGCTACCTCGCTAAATTTATTTAAGACACGGGTAGATAGGTTTTTGGTAGGCAAGGGAATTAAGGGTTATGGGGAGAAAGCGGGAAAGTGGAACTGATCCACTTCAGATCAGCCATGATCTTATTGAATGGCGGGGCAGGCTCAAAGGGCTAGATGGCCTACTCCTGCTCCTATTTCTTATGTTCTTATGTTCAACTTTGTTTGGCAACTGGATGGGTACATGAATAGGGACGGAGTAGAAGAATATGGACAAAGGGCAGAAGTTTTTTTCCAGTTTAGGTGGGGCATCATGATCGGCAGAGTTTGAGAGTCAGAAGGCCTGTTCCTGTGCTGTACTTTTCTTTGTTCTTTGTACAGGAAGCTAATAATGAATCAGCTGACTAGTTTACACATGACCACTGAAACCGTATGATTAGAGACTGGAAGTTTTAGTGGCGTGTTGGGTTCTATAATTCAATATGCAGCAATGTTAAAATTATTACTCTATGTTGTTCATTATTTATGTCAACTGTGCGAATGTACAAAAATTGTCAAATCTGATTTTATCTATATAGCTAGCCAGTTTAAGGGTCTTTTTTAAAAATTACAGTACACAATCAACATTTTTGCAATAAGGTGCATTGTTAGCAAAAGGGAATAATCAGCTTTTCATTATTATTCCCACAGCTCCCAGCAGAAGGAGTTTAGATAACATTAGCAACTTAAAGCCACTTACAGAAACAGAATTAGCAAAGAAAAGAAATACAAAGAAACCAAAAGGAAATTTAAAGGTAAGGAAGTACCTATTGACGTTTGCAGATTAATGTCATGACAATATTTATACACTGAAACATATACAAGAGGGTGTGATAAAAATGAACAGTTTCAAGCAAAGCATGACTGATTCCAATATTTATCTGAACATATTTCTTCAGGATAATTTTCATTGTTGAAGAGAAACAGCAGTCTGATAACGGATTAGATCTACTACCAACAATTTAGTAAAGGAGAATGGCAAGTCTTATTTCATAACACTTCCCTCAAATTCACCTTTGAAGGTTGAGCAGTCAAACCATAACAAAGTCAGTTTTGAGTTGAAGAGAAACAGATCTAAATGTAAATGGAGACAAACGTCTATTATTCAAGCAGAAAACTGTTTAGGTCTCCAGGCTATAAAAAACTGGCCTCATACTTACCCACTCATGAAGTGGCCATGCTAAATTGCCCCTTACTTATCCTGCAGGTTCTGCTGACACTATGTGGGGTTAGGGCCTGGATGGGATTGTTGTCGGTACAGGCTTGATGGGACGAATGGCCTCCTTGTAGACTGGGGATTCTATTCTAAAATAGAAGCAAAATACTAAAAATGCTGGACATCTAAAAGCAGAAAATACTGGAGAAGCTCAGCAGGTCTGGCAGCATCTATGGAAAGAGGGAAACAAGGTTAACATTTCAATCTGTCTCTCTCTCTCCACAGATACTGCCAGATCTGCTGACTTTATCCAGCATTTTGTACCTGAAATACATAGGTTATTCCTTTCACTTTCTTTTTAACTGCAAGTGGCAACTAAAAGAATTTAGGTTAGAAGTGTAGCTAGAAGTAGACCATTACATAACTCATGAAATACAAGTACTGACAAATATTCGAATAGCAAATGAAAAATAGTAGCCTGCAAAAACAAAGAGGTGGTTCTGATGTGATCTCATTTTTGTCAATAAAGAAATACTTTTGAATTGTATAAAAATGCAATCCAGCCTGACGTTTGGACTACTTGAATTTCTGGATAAACATTTCTAAATTGTCAGTAAAGACAGAAACTGTATTAAGTATAGTTTAATATCATCTGTTTAGTATGATAGCTATATATTTATTGAATTCAGCCAGCGTTAAGTCCTTTGCTGCTTAAGGGATCTATGTAAAAAAAAAATGCTGCCATGACCTATGCTTCCCTCTCCTTTTGTCACTTTTAGATTGAAGTGATGCATGAAGCCAGTCAGGGAGGATCCAGTCATGTTCAAGTAACAGCTGAAAGTGAAGAGAACTTGTCAACAAGGAGAAGGTAAGATAACTATCCAAATGTCCTCATGTCTGTGTCAGTCTGTGCTGGACACACTTATACTTTGTGTTTTCCAAATAATTTTGTCCATCTATATTGTAGGGCAAACATATAAATGGTGAACTGAACCTTTCATAAACATTAAGTTTTAGGAAAAGAAGTGCCTCATATTTTAACTTGCTACTCAGGATAACAATAGTTCATACCACAGAATAGTTGTCATAATTTAACAGTTTTATGTGGTGCTTATTAATGTTTTAGAGCAGCACAGTGGCAGTAACGCCTCTGAGCGCCAGGTTCAATTCTGGCCTCAGGTGACTGTATGGAATTTGCACGTTCTTCCCGTGTCTGGATGGGTTGCCTCTAGGTGCTCTGGTTTCATCTCACACTCCAAAGATGTGCAGGTTAGGTTGAGTGACTGTGCTAAATTCCCCTCAGTTCAGGGGCATTAGCAGTGGAAATACATAGGGTTACTGGGTGGGATTGATGTCAGTGCAGATGTGATGGGCCAAATGACCTCCTTCTGCACTTTAAGAATTCTATGAACAAACAGGAGAAAGAAAAGCGTTGAACAGAAACATCAGGATGATATTTTCCAACTCTTCTTGTCAGCAGGATGTTCCAGTTCTGCTGAAGTCAACCCACATTGCCAGGGAACTCTCAACAGGGTGGGTGGTCTGTGCAAAACACCACAAATGTAAGTGCAGCCAGGTGGCCCCACTATCATCCAATGGCAAACCACCTCTACTGTGGGAAAATAAGAACATAAGAACATAAGAAATAGGAGCAGGAGTAGGCCATCTAGCCCTTCGAGCCTGCCCCGCCATTCAATAAGATCATGGCTGATCTGTTGTGGCTCAGTTCCACTTTCCCGCCCTCTCCCCATAACCCTTAATCCCCTCTCTTATCAAGAACCCATCAACCCGCTTCTTAAAAATATTTAGCGAGGCAGCCTCCACCACTTCAACGGGCAGAGAATTCCAGAGATTCACCACCCTTTGAGTGAAGAAGTTCCTCCTCAACTCCGTTCTAAACCGCCCCCCCTTTATCTTGAGGCTGTGCCCCCTAGTCCTACTGTCTTTTTTGAGCGGGAAGAGTCTCTCCACCTCTATCCTATCCATCCCATTCATCATCTTATACGTCTCAATGAGATCTCCCCTCATTCTTCTAAACTCTAATGAGTACAAGCCTAGTTTATTCAGCCTCTCCTCATAGCTCAATCCCCTCAACTCCGGTATCAGCCTAGTAAACCTCCTCTGCACTCCCTCCAAGGCCAAAATATCCTTGCGCAGGTGCGGCGCCCAAAACTGCACACAGTACTCCAGCTGCGGCCTCACCAATGCCCTATACAGCTGCAGCAAGACCTCCCTACTTTTATATTCAATCCCCCTCGCTATGAAGGCCAGCATCCCATTCGCCTTCCTGACCACCTGCTGCACCTGCAAGCTGGGTTTTTGCGACTCATGCACAAGGACCCCGAGGTCCCTCTGCACCGTCGCCTGCTGCAGTTTTTCGCCACGTAAGTAATAGTCCTTCCTACCATTCTTCCTACCAAAGTGGACCACCTCACACTTGCCAACATTAAATTCCATTTGCCATTTCCTGGCCCATTCGCCCAGCCTATCTAGATCCTTCTGCAGACTCTCCACACCCTCCGCACAATTTGCCTTTCCCCCAATCTTGGTGTCATCAGCAAATTTCGACACCCTGCACTCGGTTCCCTCCTCCAGATCATCTATATAAATGGTAAATAGCTGAGGCCCCAGCACCGACCCCTGGGGCACCCCACTAGTCACCAACCGCCAATCCGAATAGCACCCATTGACCCCCACTCTCTGCCTCCTATTTGACAACCAATCCTCTATCCACGCTAACACCCTACCCCCAACTCCATGTCCCCTGACCTTCTGCAATAACCTCTTGTGAGGTACCTTGTCAAACGCCTTCTGAAAATCCAGAAAGACCACATCCACCGGCTCTCCTCTATCCACTGCCCTAGACACATCCTCATAGAACTCCAGTAAATTTGTCAGACACGACTTCCCTTTAATGAAACCGTGTTGCGTCCGCCCTATCAAGCAATTCCCTTCAAGATGCCTCGCAATTTCCTCCTTAATGACGGATTCTAACATTTTACCTACCACAGACGTTAAACTAACCGGCCTATAATTCCCCGCCTTTTGCCTGGCACCCTTCTTAAACAACGGCGTAACATTAGCCGTTTTCCAATCTTCCGGCACTTCCCCGGAATCCAGCGACGTCTGGAAAATAACCACCAAGGCATCCACTATCACCTCCGCCATCTCTTTCAGAACCCTCGGATGCATTCCATCCGGTCCTGGGGACTTGTCCACAATCAGCCCCTCCAGTCTGTCGAGCACCACCTCTCTAGTAACGGTAATGTCATTAAGACCCTCCATTCCTACCACCTTTCCATCGCTAACAC
Source organism: Carcharhinus amblyrhynchos (assembly GCF_965287045.1). Lineage (NCBI taxonomy): Eukaryota > Metazoa > Chordata > Chondrichthyes > Carcharhiniformes > Carcharhinidae > Carcharhinus > Carcharhinus amblyrhynchos. The sequence goes on from NC_137326.1 coordinate 111,403,405, forward strand.
CCGGCAAATTATTCACGTCCTCCTCCGTGAAGACAGAAACAAAAAAGTTATTCAAGACCTTAGCCATATCCCCATCCCCTACCACTAGCTCCCCTTTCTCATCCTCTAAAGGACCAACGTTCACCCTAGCCAGCCTCTTCCTTTTTATATATTTATAAAAACTCTTGCTATCCTTTTTTATATTAAGTGCTAGCCCAGCCTCATAGCTTCTCCTACCCTCCTTTATCAACTTCTTTGTCAATCTTTGTTGACATTTAAACCTTTCCCAATCCTCTTCTCGCCCACTACTCTTAGCTACTCTAAATTCCTCTGCTTCTAATTTAACACTTTCCTTCACCTCCTTCGTTATCCACGGCTTATTACCTCTCTTCCTACTGTCCTTTTTAACCATCGGAATAAATTTCTGCTGAGCACCAAGAAAGATCTCCTTAAAGATCCTCCACTGCTCCTCAGCAGACCTACCTTCCAACGCACTCCCCCAGTCCACATTCGCCAATTCTTCTCTCATCCTACCATACTCCCCTCTATTCAAACAAAGGACGCGTGTCCGGGAACCCACTTTCTCCTCCTCCATCTGCACCAGAAACTCCACCATACAATGATCACTCTCTCCAAGAGGATCCTTCACCGCAAGGTCCCTAATTCTACCCGCCTCATTACATAGCACCAGATCCAAGATAGCTCGCTCCCTCGTCGGCTCCAACACACACTGTTCAAGGAAATTATCCCGGCAGCATTCCAAGAACTCCTCCTCGAGCCCACCTCGTCCAACATGGGTCGACCAATCAATATGCAGATTGAAATCTCCCATAACTACTGCCGTCCCATTCCTGCACGCCGCACTTATTTGCGTGTTAACAGCCCGCCCCACCTCCAGATCATTATTCGGGGGCCTATAGACGACACCCACCAGCGTCTTCCTCCCTTTGCTGTTCCTAATCTCCACCCACAACGATTCCACGTTCTGCTCTTTGGCTCCGATATCATCCCTTGCTACCACCTTGATACTATCCTTAATCAGCAGAGCTACGCCACCCCCTCTTTCCTCCTGCCTATCCTTCCTAAACACTTGATAGCCCTGTACATTCATCTCCCAGTCCCTGTCACCTTGCAGCCACGTCTCTGTAATGGCCACCAGATCGTATCCATTTGTGTCGATCTGCGCCACCAGCTCATCCACTTTATTCCGAATGCTTCGTGCATTCAGATAAAGCGCTTTCATCCCAGCCTTCACCTGGGTCCTATTTGCCGTAACGCCACCAATTGGGACATCCTCGGCCTCTTCCCTTACCTGTACCCTATCCTTAACTTTAGACCTCGTAGCGTCACCTACCCTCGCACCCTCCCCCCCCCTAATTAGTTTAAAGCCCTGTCTACAGTCCTCTTTACTCGATTCGCCAACACTCTGGTCCCAGCACGATTCAGACCAACCCCATCCCGCCCGAACAAGTCCCACCTACCCCAATACTGGTGCCAATGCCCCATAAATTCGAACCCATTCCTCCCACACCAATCCCTGAGCCACCCATTCACTTCCTTTATCCTGTCAACCCTACGCCCGTCTGCACTCAGTTCAGGCAGTAGCCCAGAGACGACCACCTTGTCGGTTCTACTTTTTAATTCCATTCCCAGCTTCTCATACTCCCTCCCCAGATCCTCAGTCCGCACTTTGCCTACGTCGCCGGCACCCACATGTACTACAACGACCGGGTTCTCACCCTCCCACTCCAGGTTCCTCTGCAGCCCAGCTGCGACATCCCGGACCCGAGCACCAGGCAGACAACACACCCTTCTGTGCACTTTGTCATTGTGACAAAGGACAGTGTCAATACTCTTCACCCCACTATCTCCAATCACTACTACGTTCCTTTTCCCCTTCTCTTTGCCTATGTCCTGCTGCATCACTGTACCGTGTGCAGTTTGCTCACCAACCTCACCTGCCTCGTCCTCTTCCAGACTGGAAGCAAGAACCTCAAACCTGTTATGCAGATTAAGAGGCTGAGGCCTCCGCTCCTCACCCCCCTTCCTCCTCCCAGCAGCCCCCTTTTGTCCCTGACCCTTAGATTTAGACAGTCTAGGGGCACCCTCTCTCCCCCTGATGAGCCTCAGTGTCTGTAGCTCAGAGGCCAGCTCATCCACCTTGAGCTGGAGCTCCTCCAGCAACCTGCACTTACTGCAGACATGGTCACTGGGAAGGACCCTGGGGTCTGCCAGTTCCCACATCATACAGAAACCACACATCACATGCCCCTCCATTATTCACTGTAATTTTTTATGGGGAAAAAATTTTTTTCCTTGTTTCTTGCTGTAGTAGTTTTGAAAAATTTTTTTTTTCCTTGTTTTTTTTTACAAACAAACTCACCTGGCCTTTTTTCCCTCAAGCCCTTTTTGATATTAAGCCCTATTAACTCACTCTGCTTCCCACTCACTCCGCTGCCCGCGCAGACGCTGCCCGCTGTCTACACCAGGCCTCCTTTTAAACCTGGCGCTGATTTAAAGCAGGCTGGTCCACAAATGCCTTTTCACCACACCCTCAGAATTCTTAAAGCAGTAAATACAATAAATAAATGCTTTAAACAGTTCTACAAAGAGTAAAGTGCTTTAAACTTATTTTAAACAGGTTTTTAACAGGTAAAATCTTAGCTCTCTCTCTCTCAGCTCCAGCAAACAATGGAAGGCTTCACCGTGTGGCCCCTTGATCTAACCCACCAGTATATAGTGAAACTGTATATACACTGACAGTCCTGAATGACTTCAAACTCATAAGATACAAGATGCAGTGAAACTGTGACAGTCTCAAATTATGAAAAATGGATAGTTTATTTGTGGGACATGTGTCACTGGCTGGCCAGGATTTATTGCCCATCCCTAATTGCTCTTGACAAGATGGTGAGCTGCCTTCTTGAAATGCTGCAGTCCACATGCTGTGGGTTGACCCACAATGCCAGGAGAGAGGTAATTCCAGGATTTTGACCTAGTGACTGAAGGAATAACAGTCCATTTCCAGGTCAGGATGATGGGTGCATTGGAGAGCAACTTGCAGGTGGTGGTGTTCCCATATATCTGCTGCCCTTGTCCTTTCAGATGGAAGCAGTTGTGGGTTTGGAAGGTGCTGTCTAAAGATCATTGGTGAATTTCTGTAGTGCATCTTGTTGCTAGTAGCAACAGTGTGTACTTAGTATTGGTGGAGGAGGGAGTGGATGTGGTACTAGTCAAGAAGGCTGCTGTGTCTCGGCTGGTGTCAAATTTCCCGATTATTGGAGCTGCACTTATTCCAAGCAAATAAGAACATAAGAAATAGGAGCAGGAGTAGGCCATCCAGCCCTTCGAGCCTGCCCCGCCATTCAGTAAGATCATGGCTGATCTGTCGTGTCTCAGTTCCACATTCCCGCCCTCTCCCCATAACCCTTAATCCCCTCGCTTATCAAAAACCCATCAACCCGCGTCTTAAAAATATTTAGCGAGGCAGCCTCCACCACCTCAACGGGCAGAGAATTCCAGAGATTCACCACCCTTTGAGTGAAGAAGTTCCTCCTCAACTCCATTCTAAACCGCCCTCCCTTTATCTTGAGGCTATACCCCCTAGTCCTACTGTCCTTTCTGAGCGGGAAGAGTCTCTCCACCTCTATCCTATCCATCCCATTCATCATCTTATATGTCTCAATGAGATCTCCCCTCATTCTTCTAAACTCTAACGAGTACAAGCCTAGTTTATTCAGCCTCTCCTCATAGCTCAACCCCCTCAACTCCGGTATCAGCCTAGTAAACCTCCTCTGCACTCCCTCCAAGGCCAAAATATCCTTGCGTAAGTACGGCGACCAAAACTGCACACAGTACTCCAGCTGCGGCCTCACCAATGCCCTATGCAGCTGCAGCAAGACCTCCCTACTTTTATATTCAATCCCCCTCGCTATGAAGGCCAGCATCCCATTCGCCTTCCTGACCACCTGCAGGCTGGGTTTTTGCGACTCATGCACAAGGACCCCGAGGTCCCTCTGCACTGTCGCCTCCTGCAGTTTTTCGCCCCGTAAGTAATAGTCCTTCCTACCATTATTCCTACCAAAGTGGACCACCTCGCACTTGCCAACATTAAGTTCCATTTGCCAGTTCCTGGCCCATTCACCCAGCCTATCTAGATCCTTCTGTAGACTCTCCACACCCTCCGCGCAATTTGCTGTTCCACCAATCTTGGTGTCATCAGCAAATTTCGACACCATACACTCGGTTCCCTCCTCCAGATCATCTATATAAATGGTAAATAGCTGAGGCCCCAGCACCGACCCCTGGGGCACTCCACTAGTCACCAACTGCCAATCCGAATAGCACCCATTGACCCCCACTCTGTCTCCTATTTGACAACCAATCCTCTATCCACGCTAACACCCTACCCCCAACTCCATGCCCCCTTACCTTCTGCAATAACCTCTTGTGAGGTACCTTGTCAAACGCCTTCTGAAAATCAAGAAAGACCACATCCACCGGCTCTCCTCTATCCACCGCCCTAGACACATCCTCATAGAACTCCAATAACTCCAATGGGGAGTATTCCATCACACTCCTGACTTGTGCCCTTGTAGATGGTGGGCAAGTTTTAGGGAATCAGGAGGTAATGCACCAAATCAGTTTGCAGGGCTTACATGAGGCAGAGAGGGTGAAGAAAACCTCTTATCCAACATCAACATCCATAGTTAATCAGGCAAAGAAGCCACTTTCTGGGATTGAAATGGTTTTTCTGTTCCTCGGTAAAGTACTCTATTGCACAAAAAACAAGAAGTGCCAGTTGGGAAGCAGTCCTGAATGATTCAGAAATTATGAAGGACAAGAGGTGGTGGTGAATTATACTGGGAATTTAGAGCTAGGCAGCAAGAAAGAAATGGAGAAAGTGGTTCACAAATAACCTTTCAGCCCTTCTCACACAACAGCTGATCCAAAATCAAAGATTCTCAACTACTGTGCAGGGACACAGCCTATAAAAGAAAAGGCAAATCTAATATTATTTGAAGACATGATTGTAACATAGCAAAAAATCAAATCTCTAGGAATGTCTCCAGAACTGATCATCCATTTCCACTGGAAAGTCATGTTCAGAGAGTAGCTAGCAGCTCACTTTACCACCAAGAACATTAACATTAGTCACTGCAGCATAAAGGAAAAAGGGTTTGAGACAGGGCTCTGCAGGACTTCCCCCTTATTTAGCTGGGATCTTCTGGGCACTCTGTCTCTAGAGTGTCCACATCACTTCATTGCAGTGTTAATGTAAACCTACTGGTGACACTAATAAACAAACTTTTTAATATTGTCAAGTAACAGATTCCAGGATCAGAACATACCTCCTGCTGTGGAAGAATACTCCAGGATGACACTGAATTGGAAAATCTAGTGAACTGAAATCACATTCTATTGATGGAGCTACAAAATTATCATAATCTAGCGGCGTGAAAAAAGGAACACCACAGGAGATGTAACTAACTCCCAAGATATTTGGTTTATCCAGGTTACTACACAGACAACTGGCATTTTAGAAACAATCCCTGCAAATAAAGGATATCCAAGCCCACATTCTTAATTACAGAATTCACTATGAAAGTTATTCAAGACAAAAAGTTTTTAAGTGATTTGCTCAAAGATACAAAGTCATGGATTCCTTCCCAAACCCCAAATTCTCAAGTCCTTATAAAACACTATCCCAGATCTAACCTTCTTTCCAGGATCCTTTACCAAGTGTTTGATTTCCTGTAGTCCAGCTTCTGCTCTGCCCAAAAGGAAAAATCTGTCAGATCCACCAGTCTCAATTCCAAGTTTCAGGCTCATGGCCACAATGATATTAGTCCTTCAAAGCATTATTCAGACTTGATATCAAATAATATCTAAAAGTTTGATAATTTTCTAAACAATAGCTACACAGCTAAATGTAATTTTGCTTTGGCTGGAGAATATAACTTTAATTCTTTTGTTCTTGTCTCTAAGAATAGTGAAGGAAAGTGCAATTTCTGGACAGCTCCACACAGCCATCCCCTGAAAATCAATTCCCTAATACGTTTAATACTGAGATTATAGGTTACTCTTATCTGAAAGATCACTGACCACATGTGCAGTATTCCTTGCTAACGAAAGACCTCTAATTCCAGGAATTTCAAACATTAGCAAGTAAACTTGATTTTATTTCCTTGGTGCAAGTCTATAAACTAGAATTTCCAGACCTTGAAGTCTCAGGTCAAATAGTCAGTGAAACCCCCTGATAACTACTTGTCTGACCTCCCTCCCACCCTTTAGTTAATGGATCAATATTCCATGCTAAATGCAAATTAAGGTAGCGTTGATGGTGACAAAGGCACTGTATTTGGGTGGAGACTGTCACCTAGGGTGGTTCAGTAGTACCACTACAGACTGAACTGGCCAAATTCTAAAAGACAACTGTCAGAGGGAACCAAGAGGGACAATCATACTTTAGCTCATCTTCACCAACTTCCCTAATGCAGATGCATCTGTCCATGAATGAGGAAAGTCCACCATATAGTCCTTGGAGATCAAGTCCCATCTTCACATGGAGGATGCTGCCTGCTGTCTTGTGTGGCACTAGTGTTAAATGGAATAATTTTGAACAGATTTAGCATCCATGAAGACCCATCTGTACTCAACCACAATTTGTACCTCATGGCTTGATATGTCCCCCACCTCTACCATTACCACCAAGCCAAAGGCTCAAACCTGGTTCAATGAAGAGCACAGGAGAGCATCCCAAAGCAGCACCAGGCATACCTAAAATGAGGGGTCACCTTAGTGAAAGTGCAGTTTTGATATGCTGTGCTTGGTTGAAGTCATTAGGTTATATTTCTGCTTCATTTGAAGCAATTTTTAAAAGCGGCATCTTGGCCTTTAAGCTCAGATGCAAATGAGATCAAGCCTTGGAGGAGGAGCTATGCCTACTCCAATCAGCTTGGAGCATGTAGCTCAAGCTTAAGACAGGTGAGAGCCCTGTCTTGTCAGCTTGGATCAGGAATGTCTCAACTTGTTGAGACTCTGAATTGGAATTAAAAAAAACAAACAGCATTAGGTAGAGTTAGAGTTAAGCAGTTCCACAACCAACATGAGATCTAAAATCTGCATTCTAACCAGAGCCATAAAATGTCAATCAAAAAAGGTCAGAAATGGGGATGTTCAGCACTATTTGATTCCACATATACTAAAGCAGTGTCCAGATACAACAAGAGCCTGGACAATACCCAGGGTCAGGATGACAAATAACATTCATGCCATAGTCAGGCAGTGCTAATCTCCAACAAGAGAAAAAAATGTAATCATTCCTCGGCATTTAATTGCAGTATCACTGCCAAACCCCCCATTATCAAGGTCCTGGCAATTACCATAAATTGAATTGGACCAGTCATAATACTATGGTTACAACAGGTCAGCAGCTAGGAATACTGCAGCAAGTAACACCTGACACCTTAAATCTTGTTCACCATCTGCAAGACAGTCAAGAGTGTAATGGAATACTCTCCACTTGCTTCTATGAGTGCAGCTCCAACAACATTCAATTAACACCATCCAGACAAAGCAGCCCTCTCAGCACCCCAGTTGTAAATAGTACATACTGCTTCCACTATCTACAGGATGGAAGACAGGGACCAAAGATCCTAGATAGCACTTATCAAACCCACAACCACCACCATCTAGAATGACAAGGACAGTAGATATATGGGAATACTACTGCCTCAAAATTTCCCCTACAGGCTACGCACCACCCTGACGCAAATATATCGTTCCTTCCCTATCACTGTCAAAACTTTGGAACAACCTCCATAAAGAGCACTATGAGTGGACACACACCACATGGACTGTAGCAGTTCAAGAAAGCAGCTCACCACCACAGGGGCAATTAGAGATGGGCAATATATGCTTGCCTACTCTATGAAAGAAAGTGAAAGGAAAGCAGGAAAAAACCTCATGAAAATAACCAATCCTACATTGAAAAATGGGAGGTCAGTCAGGATTTTCAATCTGTAAACTATAATTAATCCAAAACTCCAAAGCAAAACCATGATCATTCATCATTGAAGTGATGGCATAGTGGTTGTGTCAGTGGCCCAGTTATCCAGAGACCAAAGGCAATGCTCTGAGGACCTGGGCTCCAATCCCACCACAATAGGTGGCGTTGAAATCAATAAATATAAGAACATAAGAAATAGGAGCAGGAGTAGGCCATCTAGCCCTTCGAGCCTGCCCCGCCATTCAATAAGATCATGGCTGATCTGAAGTGGCTCAGTTCCACTTTCCTGCTTTCTCCCCATAACCCTTAATTCCCTTATCTACCCATGTCTTAAATATATTTAGCGAGGTAGCCTCCACCACTTCAAACAGGCAGAGAATTCTGGAGATTCACCACCCTTTGAGTGAAGAAGTTCCTCCTCAATTCGAATCTAAACTGCACCCCCCCCCCCTTATCTTGAGGCTGTGCCCTCTAGTCCTGCTGTCCTTTGAGCGGGAAGAATTCTACCTCTACCCTATCCATCCCTTTCATTATCTTATATGTCTCTAAGATCCCCCCCCTTCATCCTTCTAAACTCCAATGAGTACAGGTCCAGTCTATTTAGTCTCTTTTCATAGTCTAACCCCCTCATCTCTGGTATCAGCCTAGTGAACCTCCTCTACACTCCCTCCAAGGCCAAAATATCCTTGCGTAAGTGCGGCGACCAAAACCGCACACAGTACTCCAGCTGCGGCCTCACCAGTGCCCTGTACAGTTGCAGCAAGACCTCCCTGCTTTTATATTCTATCCCCCTCGCCATAAAGGCCAGCATCCCATTCGCCGCCTTGATCACCTGCTGACTGGGTTTTTGCGACTCATGCACAAGGATCCCCAGGTCCCTCTGCACCATAGCAAGCTGCAGCTTTGCCCTTTAAATAGTAATCCCTCCTATTATTATTCCTGCCAAAGCTAACATTGTACTCCATCTGCCAGGTCCTCGCCCACTCGCTCAGCCTATCCAGATCCCTCTCCACACCCTCCGCACAATTTGCTTTTCCACTCCTGTGTCATCAGCAAATATATCTGAATTTTTAAAAAAATCTAGGTGATGACCATGAAGCTGTTGTGGGGAAAAACATTTGATTCACTAATGTAGAATGGGAGATTTCCTTCCATAAAAGGACATGTGACTCCAGCAATGTTGTTGATTCTTAACTGGCCTACCAAGTCAGTCAGTCAGTTCAAGGGCAATTTGGGATTGACAAAATGTTGGCTCAGCCAATGAATAATGAAAAACTCAATAGCAACTTTGTGGATCTCCATATTTGCTTGCTGCGTCACTGGCAGTTGTACTTCGTTGCTAAAGCTGACTTTCTTTTCTACACATTAATATCTTATAACTTCTGATCAGATTTTCAGCCTCACCTCAATGCAGTATCTCTCCCATGAAACTTCTACACTTATAGGGATCATTTCTATTTCCCCCCCCACTCAAAATGTTTTCAGAGGTGATCAGTCTCGCTATTCCTTCTGAGCATGAAGCAGGTTAGCAGTATTGCTTTTGGCAAAAGTTACTATGGGTCATCATCCAAATAGGAGGCAGAGAGTGGGGGTTAATAGGTGCTATTCAGATTGGCGGTTGGTGACTAGTGGAGTGCCCCAGGGGTCGGTGCTGGGGCCTCAGCTATTTACCATTTATATAGATAATCTGGAGGAGGGAACCGAGTGTATGGTGTCGAAATTTGCTGATGACACCAAGATTGGTGGAACGGCAAATTGCGCGGAGGGTGTGGAGAGTCTGCAGAAGGATCTAGATAGGCTGGGCAAATGGGCCAGGAACTGGCAAATGGAATTTAATGTTGGCAAGTGCAAGGTGGTCCACTTTGGTAGGAATAATGGTAGGAAGGACTATTACTTACGGGGCGAAAAACTGCAGCAGGCGACGGTGCAGAGGGACCTCGGGGTCCTTGTGCATGAGTCGCAAAAACCCAGCCTGCAGGTGCAGTAGGTGGTCAGGAAGGCGAATGGGATGCTGGCCTTCATAGCGAGGGGGATTGAATATAAAAGTAGGGAGGTCTTGCTGCGGCTGCATAGGGCATTGGTGAGGCCGCAGCTGGAGTAGTGTGTGCAGTTTTGGTCGCCGTACTTACGCAAGGATATTTTGGCCTTGGAGGGAGTGCAGAGGAGGTTTACCAGGCTGGTGCCTGAGTTAAAGGGGTTGAGCTATGAGGAGAGGCTGAATAAACTAGGCTTGTACTTGTTAGAGTTTAGAAGAATGAGGGGAGATCTCATTGAGATGTATAAGATGATGAATGGGATGGATAGAAGTGGAGAGGCTCTTCCCGCTCAGAAAGGACAGTAAGACTAGGGGGCACAGCCTCAAGATAAAGGGGGGGGGGGGCGGTTTAGAACGGAGTTGAGGAGGAACTTCTTCACTCAAAGGGTGGTGAATCTCTGGAATTCTCTGCCCGTTGAAGTGGTGGAGGCTACCTCGCTAAATATATTTAAGACGCGGGTTGATGGGTTTTTGATAAGAGAGGGGATTAAGGGTTATGGGGAGAGGGCGGGAATGTGGAACTGAGCCACGACAGATCAGCCATGATCTTATTGAATGGCGGGGCAGACTCGAAGGGTTAGATGGCCTACGCCTGCTCCTATTTCTTATGTTCATCGAGGAGGAGGAAGGAGGCAGAATGCATGTTATGTGACGTATCAGCTACCTTCATCCTCATGACAGCAGTGGCAGAATGGTTATCACTGGTACCTCACAGCACCAGAGACCAGGTTCAATTCCCTGTTAGAGTCATCATCTGTGTGGAGTCTGCATGTTCTCCCCATGTCTGCATTGGAGTGTTTGGGAGGACCAAGGAAACCCAAATCTAAAAAAGGTATGCCAGTTAGGTGCATTGGCAGTGCCAAATTCTCCCTCAGTGTACCCAAAGCAGTACCAGTGTGTGGCAACTAGGGGATTTACACAGTAACTTCATTGCAGTGTTAATGTAACCCTACTTGGGACACAAACTAAACGTTCAATACACTCCCTCTATGGCAGTCTTGCACCATTTTCTAAACTTAATGTGTCATCATGGCTAGCAATGACTATCAGAGTAATGCCACTGCATTATTATAGTGTGCTAGGAGCTGGTCATTTCAGATTCCAAATTGTTAGCTTCAATACTTTTAATTCTGGAGAAATAATCTTTCATTTGCTAGAGTGAAATGGAGCAGACAAAAACAAAATGCTGGAAAAACCCGGTAGTAACTGTGGAGAGAGAAAGAGTTAACATCCAGTCTTACGTCATTATACTTGAAGCACTGAGCATGATTTTATTGGTATGACTTTCTGGCCTTTCCTTATCAGGATCTTCTGGTCCCACTGAAGTCCCTAGGCTGCAGAATGGACAAGCCATGCAAATTGCCACTGTGCTGTGGGAAAACCTGTCAGAGGAACTGGAATTAACGCAGTTTCACTCTCCACATATGCTGCCAGCCCTGCATTTTCTATTTTAGATGCTAGATCTGTCCACCCACAGTAGTAACAATGTGCAACAAGCACATTGCAATGGCCTCTCCATGATAACAGTTGAGGAAATTGAAGGGGAAAAGAAGTAGAAGGGGAAAAGAAGTAGAAGCACAAAGAGTCAAGATGTTAATCAAATCACAATGCAGAAGTAATTCAGATCAAAGTTCAAGACTTCTGGCAAGAATTTCATTTTATAGTTTTATTTTTTCAGACAAAATAACCAGAAAAAAATTGAAAACTTCACATATAAAAATAAATTTTCTAAGAAGCTAGCAAACAAACAGGTGCAAAATTGGCATGAGGCTCAAAACTATTTAACAAAAAACATCAAATCACTTTAAATACAAGTAGGTCTACCATAGAGTAAAAATTCTGGTAAAGTACACATTTGTTACAGAGCTAGACAAATCTCTATCTTAATGCATTTCATACCACTGTTGTGCTACTATAAAAACTACTTGGCTTCAAAAAAAAAACAAACTTTCAAATTATCTATCCCTGAAACAAAGCTTGTGCGAGGTAGGTCACAAATATCAAAAAAGGTGAAAGAAATTCTCCTGTTTTGAGTGCAGTCCTTTATCCCTGCAAAGGGAGTGATAAACAGCTAACAGTACAAATAATCAAAATCCTTTGCTAGCAACACGTCTGAAGGATGTGTACATACGTACAACTGGTAAATTTGAAGGGAATATAATGTAAGCCTTTAGGGGCACGAGGTCAATAGGTTAAACAGCAACAGTGGTGGGAAGTGCTAAAATTTAACAAGTGGCAATTTTAATGTTTCTTGTTCCAGAATCAGTGACAAAAATGATAATTTATTAGGCTTAGAGAATTTAAGGTACAATTCAGAAGTTCTTTGATCTTAGCTGACATATTCTATTTTTAATTACCCATAAGCCCTTTTGCACAAGTAGCAAAATCATTTCACATGGTATCCCTGTTCTGACTATACTGTAGCACATGTACCTTATTCAAGGCAATTACTTGACTAGACTGTTCATATTGCTGATAACCAGTTCATATGTGAATTTTTTGCATGGAAAGGTACCAGTAATGCAGAAACAAATGTATATTTTGTTACTGAGAACAAACCTCAGTCTTACAATTTAATGCAGGGGAAATGCGAGGTGACTTCTAATTGGATGTGCCAGAGATGAGTTTGACTTAAAAGCCTCATGTAGGGCATGATAAACTTAGGAATTTCTAGCATGCAGAGGCACTGCATATCCATTCAACACTGGGCTAGGTAGTTGGAGTTTATACCGCTATGGGGATTCTATTTCATAAAGAATATGTTAAAGTTACCCATGAGAGAATAGGTTAAAACACAAAGACCTATGTAATGAGAGAAATTTATAGGTTTTACTAATTAGACCCAACTTTCCCAAAAATCAAGAATGTGAAACAAGTCTGGTGGCTGTTTAGAACTGAAGTAAATGCATGTGGTGGTAGGATGCTAGGCATATATTCTACTCCATACATTTGAGGGTAAATTAGATTTTGTCACCAGTACACCTTTAAATTTGATTATGTTTACTAGTATCATGCATTTAAAAACAAGTGTTAATCAGGTTACTACCAGGAAACCATCATTTACACAGTTTAATGCATGCATTAATGGAAGATTGGTTGTACATAAAGTTTTTCTATAAAATGTGCTTTAAAACTTAAAATCTTGTCAGCTACATTAGAGGCTAAACAATACAACTCAGTTGTCCAAGAACTTATCAAATCTGAAAGTTTAGAAATGTACATCTCTTGGCTATTCATTGCTTGAAGTACCAAATGCTTTACAAGCATAAACTTCAAACTGCAATCATCCTGCCGTGCTGACTATCAAGTAACCATTGACCAAGACTGCCCAGCTCTTCATGATGGAGAAAATACCATAAAACTGTACTTTCCTTCCATTTTTTAAAAGCCTTCATGGAAATAACCATAGTTTTCACAGTTGGAACGACTGGCTTAGAAGCTATTTTATGGCATGTGGAAATCAAAGCAGCAATGATAGGTACAACATTTAGAACTTGGCATAAATCTTAACATCCCTCAAATGAATCAGACTGTTTACATAGAACTAGTTTAAACAAATTATATTAGCTAAATACCAAGTTTTTTTTTTAAAGACTTTAATCAAGAATGCAGACCTGTTTACCAATAAGTCCATACATTTAGGAAAAATAAATGTTACTACCCAGTTTTAGTGTTACAACACCAGCAGATTGGAAGGGTGTAGAATTCAATGTAAATTATCCTCTAAAAGAGATGTGATCACACATGAAAGGAGTTACTTAATATTTGCACCCTGAATATGCCAATCAAGTTAATACAGGAGTTACTGGTCAGTTTGTTACTAGTCAAAAAAATGTAATGTGCTTTATTCAGATAAAGTCTTGTACTGTTATGCAGTAGAATTAAGCATCTTTCTTAAAGAATGAGCAGAAAATGTGCACAATTTAGAGTTTACAGGCTAGTTGGTGAAATGCTTCATAGTAGAATAATTTGAGATGGTCAGATAATGCTGTCAAATTTCCCTACATTTGTTCATTACTCACCATTTCCCCCAGCTAGATTTTTCAGATGCAACTCTCAAAAAAATACAATAGACTTACTGATAGCACACATTTTTCAGCCGCTTTTACCCTTTGCCATTCTCTTCACAAGTTATGGGTGGACAAAAACACTGGCAAGAATAGTTAAAAGTTAATTGTCCAAAATGACAACCGTTTCCTTGGAGGCTAATTTATTGCCAGCTTGCTCCCACCCCCAGAAAGTAAATCAGAGTGCTTTTTTTTGTACAGTTACTGCACTAGGAGAATGCAGCAATACAAGGATATGTGTCCACAAAGTATGGTTTGCACAGAAGAAATACTTTGACTAATCGACAATAAAATTGTCCCCAAAATCCAGAGGAGAGAGAAGTCACTTTTGCATGCGTAGCCTCCTGCCACAAATGGTGGATATCATTCACGTGGCCATGAGAGGTCATCATTTTATTATAAATACAAGGATGATAAGGGGTCTTTCCTTCACCAGCAAAATAAATGTGTGGTTGTGGTGCTACTCCCATTTTCTTGGCACATAGACCCATAAAAACATCATCTATATAAAGACTGCTGTTCAGGGTCATTACAGCCTCATAGACTTTTGCTGCCACATCCTGGGAAACAACGTATGCAGCACCTGCAGTATAATCAGGATATGATGGCCACCGATACATTTCGTAGGAAACATAGTATTTGCTTTCTTTGTTCCTTATAGGAGGTGCACCTCTGTGTACTCGACCAATCCAGAAATTACTTATCCCTTTATCCAGCTGTAGCAGGTAGTTCACCAGATTTGGAGTGTGCACAAAAACATCATCATCACAGGACATGACAAATTTAGCATTTTGGCAGAAAGAATTTGCCCATTTGAACTGGAAGATTAGTTTCAAAGTCAGATTGTGAAAGTCATCATAGAAATCCTGCTGGATAAGGTCAGAATGTTGTTGATCTTCCATCAGTAACTTACTCTGTAGGAGATCTCTTTGGGAGAGATCTTTATGTACACCTAAAACAAAAATCACTTTTATAGTCGCTTTTAACTCTGAATTTATATAGTGTTCATTGCCCCATGTCTGACGAATAGCATCCCGCCGCTGATGATTTTCAGGAGCAGTTTTCACAAACAGAAGGAGCAACACGTCCTGATTTTGGCATTTGTCTGCATGGGTTATCAAATACTGGTAACTGTGAAGGCTAGAAGCTGTCTCCTTGTCCAGAGTCAGGCTATCATTCAAAAAAGTATATTTATTAATGAGATATCTGTACGAATAAGACTTCACATGACTAAGAACATTTGCATCCAGCTGCTCCCAATAAATTAGAACAAAGCAGCAGAAAAAACAAGTAAAAATTACTTGCAGAAACTGACGTTTTCTTCCTCTTCTGTGTATAGTAGTCATTCTGCAAGTTTAATTGTTGACAGCTATGAAGAATTCAGGATGTTTACGTGCATTTTTCTGAGAACTTAGTGATGTTGTGCAAAGCTAATGCAACCAGAGATCTGAAGTAGAACACTATACAATTAGACAAAACTATATGCAAATTGAATTATATAAATCAGGGAATCACTTCCTGTTTTTGGAGGTGCTTTATAGAGGTTGCATTCCAGTTCCCTCAGGTAGGAAGGCCAGGCAAAAAGTCAAAGTCCATGTCCACAGTCTTTGTTGCAAATGTCAATCATACCATTTCACTTCTGAACCATTCCAGCATTAATCACAGAACCTGTCAAGTAAACAATTAATGAAGTTTAGAAAAAAACTGATAGAAGTTATTAGAAAATAGCCAAAAGTTTAATCCAGTATAATACAGTTCTTGGAAACATTCCCTGGAATATTAGATCTAAACTAAAGCATTGCTTATTCAAAATAAATCATTCAAACCTGTAATCTATATTTTTAGTTTTACAAAATACCCACTTCTCGGGAGGGCAAATATTTAATTTGAAGGTACATGTTATGCCAGTAGCTCAAAGCTACAATTGCTGACAGTAAGGAAAGAAAAAAATCAATGAAGTGCACTTGTGTTTATTATGAAATTTTAGTCCAACGAGGCAATTTTGGACTCATTTCACTTTTGGTACATGTAAATTGTACACTAGGAAATAAACTACATAGCTACAAGGATTAGAGTGGGAGAAATGGCCTACTTTTGTGCAATTATAATTTTGAGAAGTCACCCAGCACCCTCAATCTCATCGCAACTAATCCACTTTCACAAGCCTCATCTGACAGTCTTATATACACACAAGACAATTTCCTCCTGCTAAACAAGGGGCAAGACTAAATCTACAAGTCCAACTGCAAATTCAATACCTTTATCAATGACTTTAGAATTTCCCCAAATTCCTCAGCTTCACATCCATCCCTCCCCTGCAATTGAACACTATTACAACTGACTGATCTGTTTTTTTTAAAATTATGACTGCAATTTTTATTTTTGATTATGCTTTAATTCAAATTCCTTGTGAAAATACTAATTTGTTGCCTAAAGCTCGCAAAAGCAGCAACTAACCTGTCATTGGATGAAGGGGAAAAGTTTGAACTCTGCAAACTTTGAGTCAGAATGAGCTAGTTAGTCACTCCTTTTACCTCCCTCCCCCCTTCATTCAAGCTGTCACTGTTCCAAATGTGCATCTATAAGCAAAATGTCATTCATGCATGCATTACAGGCTCATCACTATCAAGTTAATGAAACTGATGAGTCAACTGTTTCAGACTTAAGTTTTCAATTTGGATAGTCAATGTTCTAAAGTCCTTAGGTGAAGTCCAAGTATCTTTAGCTCAATTGTAAAAATGTTTATCTAAATAATTAGCTCCAAGTATAAGAACAATTACAAGGGATACCAATAAGTTATTTGGATTTGTTGTAAGCAGTTAAATAAATGCTAACTCAAACAAGCATTTTTACTTTAAATTTAGACTGTCAGAGATAATGTCACATTCTAATTTGCTCAGTCGACTCAGAGTGCATCTGAATTTATACCAGATCTTCACACTGACTCCATGATGAATTGCAGCAACTTAGGCAAGCAAATGACAGCAATTCAATAAACCCGATTTCAAAACTGATTCAGATTATAGTTAGGAAAGGTGAAAAATTCTCCCAACAGTACAACTCACTTTATCCTGGAAATATTTCCCTGACCCTCAACATTCAGTAAATAGTTTCTTAGCTCCAAGCTTATAAAAAAGCCAATGATCATTGGAAAGAGTCTGCAGAGAACAGCACACATTTGCTAGTAACTCACATCTGCTTTATGAATATGTGAAAGGAGAAAGAGTACATAAAAATGATAAGTTTAGTGTTACAGACAGACTTAATTAACACTGCAATGAAATTACTGTGTAAATCCCCTAGTTGCCACACTCCGGTGCCTATATGGCCAATGCACCTAACCAGCACGCCTTTTGGACTGTGGAGGAAACCCACACAAATATGGGAGAACATGCAAACTCTGCACAGACAGTAACCCAAGCCAGGATTTGAACCCAGGTCCCTGGCACTGAGGCAGTAGTGCTAACCACAGTGCCACTATGCTGCCTGACTGTATAGTGATCAGTAAAGTGACATTTTCTATTAGAAAATATCTGTGTGGCTAACAAAACCCAAAATTTATAGGCTCATCGACCCAATTAGACACTAATACTATAGGAACAAGACCCATTTCAAATTTAAAAATTGCAAGTAATTTAAACCAAGGATACTTATAAAATGTTCACATCTCCCAAAGCCAATTTCCATTTATTGTACAAATACTTTAACAAAGCCAAGTTTTAATTTGTACACAAGAACTCACGTACCATGTTTCTAGCCTGTTTGGTTTTGCTCTCTTACTTCAAGAACTTACAGAATGTTTACATTTAAAAATGAATAGGAGACTTCAGTTTTGACCATGACTTAGAAAAAGAAAGTACTAAAACAGCTGGTAACTTACAGAACAACTTGAATTGCTGAGTTGGTATTTTGGAAACAGTCAGACTGCAGTTTCCATTATCTGGCAACAACATGCCAACTCGGGGAGACAAAATAGCAAAGCTTCAACAGAATGACAATTTTATTCTGAACGTTATATAGAAATCAGCCAAATTTCTAGACACCCCCCACCATCACCATCCAAGGGCATGTCCCACTAGCAGGGCAGATCCAGGGGTGGTGGCACAGTAGCCCTGGGAATCTTCATTCCCACAAAGTCAAAAAGGTAAGTCAAACACAGACCAAAAAACTTCCTACTGATTACCACCTTTTATTCTTTGTTAAACACCACAAGGAATCACTCACTGAAGAATAGCAGGGTGCTGATTATGCTCTTAGTCATGGACTTGAATGTCCATCACCAAGAGTGACTTGGTAGCAATAGCATTGACCAAGTTGGTCACGAATTGAATACAGCTGGCAGGTTGCTCTGATAGCTGCCAAAACTCAACAAGTGGCAATGGCTAGAACACTCATCTCGTCTTTAATCACTAACCAAGTTTCAGAACACAATAAGCACACAATGAAAAATTTTGAAAGCATGTCTTTTTCTTCCCTGACAGTTCTGTACAATCAAGCAGTTGATTAGAATCATAGAAACTCTACAGTGCAGAGAGAGGCCATTTAGCCCACTGAGTCTGCACCAACCACAATCCCACCCAGGCCCTACCCCCATATCCCTACATATTTACCCGCTAATCCCTCTAACCTACACATCTCAGGACACTAAGGGGAATTTTAGCATGACCAATCAACCTAACCCATACATCTTTGGGCTGTGGGAGGAAATCCACATAGACACAAGAAGAATGTGCAAACTCCACACAAACAGTGACCCAAGTTGGGAATCGAACCCAGATCCCTGGTGCTGTGAAGCAGCACTGTTAACTACTGTGCTGCCCGCCAGTTTTTAATGTTGTGTCTCTTGCAACTAATGTGCATCTCTAATAGCCACATTCCCTTTTAAACAAAAGGGGTATAGAGGAGCAGGCTTACTGTTTCATGAAGGAGGGTCACTAACAAAAAGAACCATTAAATTTAAAACAATATAGCAAGAAGAGATAATGCACTTCAGCCCCCATGCATTGTGGAAGATCCTGCCTCTTGAGAAGTGAGTCATCCCCTAATAATGTGCTCTATCTGAATAGAGATAACACTATAATTGATATACAACTAACAGACAGTGAAAGAACTAAAATACAAGGGAATAACCCACTTGACCTTATCCTCTGATCTACTTTCATGGATACATCTGCCCCTGACAGTGTTGGTAACAAGGACTGAGTAGCATGCAATGCTTGAATATCAAGTCCCTTCCTTAAAGTAACATTGATAAGTTGGATAAATAATAGGTCTAACAGCTCAAAAGCTGGTGACCTACGAGACAAAACTGTGTGGAATTTGTACATTCTCCCTGTGCCTGTGTGGGTTTCCTCCCAGTACAAAACATGCAGGTTAGGTTGATTGGCCATGCTAAATTGGTCCTAGTTTCAGGGGAATTAGCTGAGTAAATGTCATGTTACAAGAATAGGGTGGAGCTGTTGTCAGTGCAGACTCAATGGGCCATATGACCTCCTTCTGGCCTGTACGGATTCTATGATTTCATCAGTCAATTTATACTGCACCAAAACACACAAGGCCATGTGTATCACTCCAAACCAGGTCAACAAGCCTGGTTCAATGAAAAAGCATTTCAGCAGCAGCATCAGGCATAACTGAAAAGCTATGGAGCTGCATACCATTGGACAGAGCAAATCAATTCATGACAAACAGGTCAAGGATAAACCCAGAGGAGATCTAATTGTGTACAAGGGGGATTCCTCTTATAGGGCACTCTGGAAAAAGACATTAGCTTTAGGATAAAGGGTGGCAGATTTATAACAAATATGAGGAGAAATTACTTCAGTGTTGCAAACCTGTGGAATTCACTACCAAGTGCAGTGGATGCAGGAACATTAGGGAGCAGTGAACAGATTTTTAACTGGTAAGGGTTTGAAGGGCTATGGTGTGCAGTCAGGAAAGGGAAGTTGAGGCTGAGATGAGAGCCATGATCGTATTGAATGGCACAGCAGGCCCAAGAGGCTAAACTGCCTACTTCTAGTTCTTAATCCAAGTTTCCCTCAAATGATAATTTCCCACAGCAAAGCAATCCACATCCTTAACATCTTTGCGCTGTAGACCTCTTATGATTATTATTCTCATTCCTCCATTTAGAGGAAGAATCATTCAGACTCATGAATGGTTTCCCTCCAGAGATGCTGCCACTCCCACTGAGTTTTCCAGCATTGGTTTTATTCCCTCAAGTATTGTTTGGCCTGGTTTTAAACCTATACATCTTGAAATTTCTCTATCCACAACTGTTCTTTGAACATCATGGAAATGCAAAAAATGTTTGATATTCAAATGTAGCACTTCTGAACAATGATCTGACTTGTTAACTTATGTCTGGTTAATCTAGGCCAGATGTCTTCTAGTATTATTTTACAAATCAGTATCCTTAATGAGCATTATGAATTAGTCATGCTCCTGCCTTTCACAAATAGTGATATAATGCCCTCAAATGCCTCAACTAGACTTCCAGGCAGTGCATTCTAGGCCCAAACCACTCACTGCAAACTCACCATCTACTCTGTCCAGCTCCCACAATTTTTATCAAAACACCTTCTACACTCTTTGTTGCAGGAGAAGTTTCAATATTTCCTATCCATCCTCATAATTGAAGTTTATCCCCAGAATCATTCTTGGACACCTCTTCCACACTATGTGTTCACACCTTTTTTATAGAATGGTGCCCAGAACTGGACAATACTCCAACTGAGGCCTGATAAGTGTCTTGTATGTTCAGCATCACCTCCTTGCTCTTGTACTCTACGTCCATATTAATAAAGCCCAGAATAGTGGATGCTTTATTAACTGCAGTCTTGCCCATTATCTAAAAACCACTGAAGATATCTACTTGCAGGTTCCTCTGCTCTGTGACCTCTTAAAAATTGTACCGCAGGCAGCACAGTGACAGTGGTTAACACTGCTGCCTCAGCTCTAGGGACTGGTGTTCAACTCTCAGCTTGGGTCCCTGTCTGTATGGAGTTTGCACATTCTCCCTGTATCTGCATGAGTTTCCTCTGGGTGCTCCAGTTTCCTCTCAGCCCAAAGATGTGCAGGTTAGATGGATTGGCTGTGCTAAATTGCCCATCAGGGGGCACTAGCTAGGGCAAATGTATGGGGTTACATGAATGGGGCCTGGATGAGATTGTGATTGCTGCAGATTAATGGGCCGAATAGCTTCCTTTTGCCTGTAGGATTCTACCTACATCTCATTTCTTCACACTGAGCTTAACTTTTGTCTTTTTGACATTCTACACTGGCTCCTCAGTTTACAATGCTTCCCAGTTGTGCCCTGCACACCAAGATCATTCACATCAGGAAAAGCAAGGGTCCCAATACTAACCCCCAGGGAACTTAGCTACAACTTTCCTCCAGCCCAAAAGATATCTACAGATCATTAGCATTTCCTATTACTCATCCAATTTTGTACTCATGTTGCAACTTTTTTAATCTATGAGCTATAACTGTCAGGTTTGTTCTGTGGCATGGCATAGGATGGACTTGCAAAACACATCCAATGTACATGACATCAACAGCACTATCTTCATAGATGCTTTGTTCACTCTTCAAAGCTCTCCAGCAAGTTAGTTGAATATTTTCACCTTTATTCATGCTGCATTTCCTAACCAACCTGCTAATTCTATCCTGAATAATTGTTTCAGGAAGTTTCTTCACCATGGAATTTAAACTGATTGGTCTGCAGTTGTTGGGTTTATCCTTGTACCCTTTTGAAGAGTATAATGTCTGCAGTTGTCCAGTCCTCTAGCACCTCCTGAGTCTAGGAACAGATTACTGCCCTACAATTTTCACCCTCAAATCCTTAAATATCCTTGCATGCATCTCATCTGGTGAATGCTTCATCAACTTTAAGCACCAACAGTCTAACAAACATTAAAGTGAGACCATGGCATAGTGATATTGTCACAGGACCAATAATCCAGAGCCCAAGGTAATGCTCTGAAGTCCTGGGTTCAAATCCCACCACAGCAAATGGTGAAATTTGAATTCAATAAAAAAATCTGGAATCAAGCAGTCTAAATGATATCCATGAATACATTTTCAGTCATCATAAAAACCCATTTGGTTCACTAATGTCCTTCAGGGAAATGAATCTGTCAGCTGTACCCAGTCTGGCCTACATGTGACACCAGACCCACCAGCAACATGGTTGGCTCTTAAATGCTCTTTGAAATGGCCTAGCAAACCACTCACTTCAAGGACGATTAGAGATAAGCAACATCGCCCAGCAGGCAATGCCCACATCCACTGAAATAAAAAAAAACTTCAATTTTGAACCCTTTTGACACCCAATGCATATCTGGTCACAATGTCCTGGATAGCATCTTATTGATGAAAATTATTCATTTAAAACCTCAGCCAAATTCCCCAACTCCATGTGTAAATTCCTTTCTGGGTTGCTAATCAACCTTATTCCTTCAACCACTTCTATTTTGTACTATTTATATGCCCACAGGAGACTTTATGCTGGGTGCCAGTATTCTCATTTCCTCTTTGCTTCTCCACCTCCCCTCAGTACTTTCTGTATTCCTTGATTCTCAACTTTATTTTCTACCCAACATCCATGAGCATATTTTCTTCATCTTAATTTCTATCTTTTTCATCCAGGGAGCTCTGGATATGTTTGCCCTAAACTTAGTGTCACAAATAGGCTTACATTAACACTGCAATGAAGTTACTGTGATATCCTCACCTTGAGGAAATAGGCCAACTGTGTCCAAAGCACCTCTCTGAAGACAGCAATTATTCAGCCATGGTTTTTTCCACAAACCTTTTGTTCCAGCCTATCCAGCCAGACTCCATTCCTGCAGAATTGAAGTTTGCTCTCCTCTAGTTATTCTTGCTCTGGATTGGCTTTTATATCTTTTTCTACCACCACCCCCAAAGGCTTATTTCCTTGTTAGACCACAATCATTATTCAAGCAACAGTCTTGAATGCTTTAAAAGGGTTTCCCACTTGGACCACATGCATTCACTTTTATTCTAATCTAGATAGTTCAAATGATCCAATCATTACTCTAGCCCATTGCTCTTTTAGATCTTTCTGACCTTATCAGATCTCCTTTCTATCCTTTTTCCACTTTTCAGTGGTTGGTTATGCAGAAGGATTTTTAAATTCACTATCCTATTAACAAGGGATAATGTAGTTGTCTTAAGTGCCCTCTGAAATGGCCTGAGTACAGTAATGATGCTGACTTCAACAATACCCAGCTAATGTCAAGAATAAAAAGTTACAAATCCCAGTGAGACATGAATACAATCCTCTGCCTGGAGATTAATCACCCAAAGTAGAACTAGGATTTCCTTATTGCAGTCTACACTGACTACTGATTCATAATTCATGAAACAAAACTTCTAAAGCAGCTGTGGCACAGACAAAAAAAAAATCACAAATGCTTACTGTGTCTTAATGGAAGGTCTGTAGGAGTTTTTACAACCATGGAACTGATTAATGTCAAAAGTGGCTTTAATCACATTTTTACCACTACAAACCTCTTGAACTAGAGTTTGAAATAAACATAATACAGAGCGACCCCACCTGAAGGGCAGGTTTCTTAAAGCCAATTCAGACACCACCAAAAGACACAGATGTTATTATACCAAGACTGCCAAAGCAATCTGCTTCCTAGTTTAATGGTCACACATTAAACAAATATTTCAATTTCAAACTCAAAGATTGTTCTTTCATGGAAAGTACTCACATAGGAGAAGTATCCACACTTTTAAAGTTATACAAAACCTTGTTGGGATGGAGGTGGGAGGGTTGAGTTTTAAAACTCAACTTTTGTAATCAGATGAAATCTTGTGCATTAACAATTGTGAAATTACATGCACTGTTTCTGGAAAACAAAAAAGTAATGCAACACAACCACTTTGGAAGTACACAATTTACACCAATTCTTTAATGTAGAATATGTCACAGCACATTTAACAAGCATAATTAGACAAATTAATGTCAAACTAAAGCACATGACAGAGGGTGAGAAAGCTTGATGGAAGCAAGTGCAAGGTGGGTTTTCAAAGGAGTAGAGGACCATAGAGAAGTTTTGCAGTAGAGCTGCCTAATAGACTGAAGGCAAGACCAATGACATGGCTGCAAGAAGTGGGGATTGCAGAAAAGACCAGTGTTTTTGCTATGTTCCAGACAGGGATGAGAACTGAAGCCTCTTCACTTCTCTTACTGTCCATAATCAATGTTTTTTTGAAAAGATGAGCATTTATTAACCAGTTGTGAACAATTTAAATAAACAGCAGCAAACTGTTCTATTTTGATCCTAAAAATATCATACTACATCACCCACAAACTTGATGAAAATACAGTTAGTAATTCACATGATTGGTCTGCCTTGGAAAAATCTTCCTAGCTACTGCATTTGCAAAATTTTACATACTTTCAGTTGGTTACTGTGCATTATACAAGGTCCACAACTGACTTATACAAGTGTATCACGAGCTGGATAGAAACATTTTAGAAGGAAAGAAAAATGAACACATTCTGCATTGTGAATGCAAGTATACCGTGAAGTCCAAGAACAATAAAGTTAATGTAGGCAAAAATAAAATGCAGGAAATAAATAAAGCTTCTTAAAGTTTAAAACTGGCTACAAAAGTCAATACAAATGCAAAGATACAAGAGAGACAGACTGGTCAGAGTAATCAATGAAAACACCCACATTGCAAATAAAAGGATAGGAATAGATCTTTTAAATATATGTCAGGCTGCCAGAAGATGGTACAGTTTGAATATTTGCCTCATTCTATCATCCCAGTAGTAATGTGAAATAATGGTGTTAACAATCAATCTACATGGATGCAGATACAGAGGAAAGCACTATGTTCCATTTTGTACATAGACTTACCTAAATGATCTGATCCTTCATGCATTGCTCCTTAAATGTATATTTGCCAGTATTTACCAAAGAAAAGTTTTTGAATGGCTTCACAGGAGCCCACGGGAAGCAAGCATTTCTGATATTACTCAATTGACTTGACTTATGGTTAACGTACCACAAAATGTTTGCCTTTTAAATGGATTGAATTAAAAAAATTTAACTGCCAAAGCTGCTATACTTTTTCTTACTATCCAGAAGAGATAGCCTCTCCAATCAGCATGATGTATCACTATAGCTTTTAATCCTCAATAACCCTGCAAAGACCATTATTTCACAAGGACAAATATACTTAGATCACTAAGGTTGTTAGAACATACTTTTTTCCTCCAACCACCCCATTTTAACCAGGTGAACATTTTATATTAGGTCAACTGACGGTTTTGTATTCATATTTAATTCAGAATAATTGAGTCACCATCTGAAACCAAAATCCTTTATCTAACCCAGTGATCCTCTGCCCTTCAAACAAGTGGATTCACTCATCCTGTACAAAATATCTGTAAACCCCATGTGAAAGTCCATCTCTACACCAACGTCAAAGTCAAATAGAATCACAGAATCCCTACAGTGCAAACAGAGGCCTGGAGGATAGCAAACGTTGTCCCCTTGTTCAAGAAGGGGAGTAGAGACCATTCTGGGAATTATTGACTGGTGACCCTCACTTCTGCTGTGGGCAAAGTTTTGGAAAGAATTATAAGGGATAGGATTTATAATCATCTAGAGGGAAATAAATTGATTAGGGATAGTCAACAGTTTTGTGAAGGGTAGGTTGTGCCTCACAAACCTTAGAGTTTTTTGAAAAGGTGACCAAAGAGGTGGATAAGGGTAAGGCAATTGATATGGTGTATATGGATTTTAGCAAAGCATTTGATAAGGTTCCCCGTGGTAGGCTACTGCAGAAAGTGCAGATGCATGGGACTGAGGGTGGTTTAGCAGTTTGGATCAGGAATTGGCTAGCTGATAGAAGACAGAGTGGTGGTCAATGGGAAATATTCAGCCTGGAGTTCAGTTACAAGTGGTGTACCTCAAGGATCTGTTTAGGGGCCACTGCTGTTTGTCATTTTTATAAATGACCAAGACAAGGGTGTAGAAGGATGGATTAGTAATTTGCTGATGACACCAAAGTTGGAGGAGTTGTAGACAGTGAGGATGGATGTTACAGTTTGCAGAGAGACAAAGATAAGCTGCAGAGCTGGGCCAAGAAGTGGCAGATGGAGTTTAATACGGAAAAGTGAGAGGTTATTCACTTTAAGAGTAACAGGAGTACAGAATATAGGGCTAATGGAAGGACTCTTAGTAGCGTTGATGAGCAGAGAGATCTCGGGGTACATGTGCATAGCTCCCTGAAAGTTGGTACCCAGGTTGATAAGGTTGTTAAGAAGGCGTATGGTGTGTTAGCTTTTATTGGTAGAGGGATTGAATTTCAGAGCCGTGAGGTCATGTTACAACTGTACAAAACACTGGTGCGGCCGCACTTGGAGCATTGTGTACAGTTCTGGTCGCTGCAGTATAAGATGTGGAGGCATTGGAAAGGGTGCAGAGGTTTACCAGGATGTTGCCTGGTATGGTGGGAAGGTCTTATGAAGAAAGGCTGAGGGGCTTGAGGTTATTTTCATTGGAGAGAAGGTGGTTATGAGGTGACCTAATTGAGGCATACAAGATGATCAAAGGATTGGATAAGGTGGACAGTGACTGCCTTTTACCTCGGATGGTGATGGCTAACACGAGGGGACATAACTTTAAATTAAGGGGTGGTAACTATAGGATGGATGTCAGAGGTAGGTTCTTTACTCAGGGTAGTAAGATCGTGGAATGCCCTGCCTGCAGCAGTTGTGGACTCACCAACTTTAAGGGCGTTCAAATGGTCAGTGGATAGGCATATGGATAACATTGGAATAGTTTAGGTTAAAGGGGCATTAGATTGTTTCCACCGGTCAACACAACATCGAGGGCCTGTACTGCGCTGTAATGTTCTATGCATAAACGCAATGGCAAACCACGTCAGTACTTGCGAAGCATAATCATGGACTAATCCAATAAAAATCCATCGTTGCCAATGCCTTCTTAGGGAATGGTACCAAGAGAAAGAGGAAGAGTCCCGGATTAAGCAGAAAAACGGTAAATGGAATTGCAATACAGAACAGCCACATTTGAATGTAATGAACCAGCATGAGGGCTTATCACTTCCTAGTTCAAAGGGTCAGATACCAAGCTTGCCCATGCTTAACAACTTTAACTTTGGAAAAAGAAAGCAAGGGTAAATAAAGCAAGGGTGACAATGAAAATGAAACCAAGGATGTGCAGAAATGGAGACACCCAATGTAGATGCACACAAGCACAAAAGATTGCAAAGTAGTGTTTTTTTAAAAAATATAGAATTGTCTAAAAGTACAAAGCAGTTACACTAACTAAACATTTAGCTCAAGTATATGCAGTGACTGAGTATTTTGTGTTCAGTTCTGGCCAGCACACATTAGGAAGGAAAGGATACAGAGATTGACTGCATGGCCAAAAAGAATGAGGGACTTATGTAGAAAAACTGGGATTGTTCTAACAGCAGAGAAGATTGGACAGATCAAGAAGCTTAGTTTATCCCCATTGACAAAGGCTGGTTACCAGAGAACACATTTAAAATAATTTACAAAGGAACTAAAGGTAACAGGTTAAAAGAAATGCCACTAGTTCTTGGGATCTGGAATGCACTGCCAGAAATGTTAACAGCTATTTGAAGAGGAATGCATTTACAGAGCTACAGGGAAAGAGCCAAGAGTCAAACCATTAGGATAACTCCTTTTCATGGGTCCCCTATGCTAGATCACTTAGTAAAAATTTTCAAAATGACAGTGAAACAAAATTAACCACTCCCCCCCCCCCCACCCTCTCAAATTAGGAGATCAACCACAAGGTCTCTAAAATATCAGCTCTATCCAAAATAATTCATTTTTATCAATTGGTCCTTAAATCCAGTTCCTTTCGGATTGTGCTGTTTCACTTTGATACTATGTTGCTCAACAAATGAAACTGAGCTCAATTTGGCCACTGGAACACAGGAGCACAGGTACAGCGTTCAGCCCATCAAGCTTGTAGGACTAGGGGGCACAGCCTCAAGATAAAGGGGAGGCAGTTTAGAACGGAGTTGAGGAGGAACTTCTTCACTCAAAGGGTGGTGAATCTCTGGAATTCTCTGCCCGTTGAAGTGGTGGAGGCTGCCTCGCTAAATATTTTTAAGAAGCGGGTTGATGGGTTCTTGATAAGAGAGGGGATTAAGGGTTATGGGGAGAGGGCGGGAAGGTGGAACTGAGCCATGACAGATCAGCCATGATCTTATTGAATGGCGGGGCAGGCTCGAAGGGCTAGATGGTCTACTCCTGCTTCTATTTCTTATGTTCTTGTTCTACCATTGAGTAACATCCACTTCGCTACCTCACCTCATGCACCCCCCTCCCCCCCCCAGAAATCTGGTCATTTCTATTTTAAAACAACTAAACAACCACAGCCCTCTGGAGTACAGCATTCCACGATGTGGAGACGCCAGCATTGGTTCACGTCACACCATCTGTAACCCCCGTGACTTGCCTGGGTTTGCAAAACCTCACTTTATGTACTGTCTGGAGACAATACACATCTCTTTAACCTGTGCTCCTTCCACTCACACTGTTAGCCACTAAGACTTGAATAGCAGGTTAGGTGTAAAGATTTGCGTTCTAACCAGTAATCTGTAAACTGTCTGGGCTTTATATGCTCTGTCTGAGGCCAGAACTCTTCATTCACCTGACAAAGAGGGAAACCTCGCGAGTTTACTATCAAATAAATTGGTTGGACTTAAACCTGGAGTTGTCAGACTTCTTACTGTACAGCATTCCAACCAGCAGAAACATTTATGCTTTTTAAAAAATTTTGTAGGTTTCAACAAGATCACCTCATTCTCTGAAGAACTCAGGCCCAGTTTCCTCCATTTCTTTGTAGGACTATCCTTTCATTCTAGAAATGAAGTCTATTGAACTTTTGTTGCACTCTCTATGGCAATAATATCCTTCCTAAGGGAAGGAAAAGTGCATACAGTTCTCCAGATGCACTAACCAAAGTTCTATACAACTGATGCAACATTTCACTACTCCTGTACTCAAACCCTGTGATAAGGCCAACATACCTATTAGTCTTAATTGCCTGCTACACCTACATGTTAGCCTTTAGTGACTTATTGATGAGGACAGCCAGGTACTTTTATAGATCTGCATTTTCCAATCTCTTACCATTTAAGAAATACCCTTGCACATCTGTTCCTCCTACTAAAAAGTGAATAATCTAATTTTTCCATATTAGATTTTATTTGACATTCTTGCCACTCAAGTCTGTCCAAATCCTCTTGAAGCCAGTTTACACCTTGCTTATATTCCTACCCAGCTTGTCTCATCAGCACACTTGGAAATATTACATTTGATCCCCACATCCAAATCATTGTTTTATAGGTGAACAGCTGCACCCCCTCCTTCATTGATCCCTTCAGTACCCCACAAGACATAGCCTGCCAACTGTTTTCTGTACATTAATCAATTCTTAACCTATGCCAGTAAAATACTTTTGTGCTGCAATTTTGCTAATCAACTGCCTAGGGGGAATTTTTCAAAAGCCTTCTAAAAATCCAAGTGTTCTATATCCACCAACTCCCTTTTTATCAATTCTGTTAGCAATAAAAATGCCAACATTTTTGTCAAAAATGATTTCCCATAAATCCATGTTGACTATGCCCAGGTTATGCAAATGTTTGTTTATCGCATCCTTCATACACAGATTCTAGCATTTTTTCCCCACTACTGATACAAGATTAACAAGTCCATAGTTCCCCATTTTCTCTCTCCCTTTCTTCTTGGAGAGAGAAGTGGCATTTGCTACCTTCCAGTCTGCAAGAACCTTTCCAGAATCTACAAAAATTTTGGAAGATGATCACCAATGCACCGCTAATCTCCATAATCTCTTAACTCTCTGGGATCTAGGTCATCAGGGACCAGGGAATCATCCTTCAACCTCTTCAATTTTTCCAAAACAACCATATCCTTGGCCATTCGAGAGAGAAATCTTACTTAAAATTGTTAAACCACATTATTGCCTTAAACTTAGTTTGCTCTAATACATAGTAATCAAAGACAATTGTAATTAGCAGTTCCAGAACAGAGCATAATCGCTACCCCAAATCAATGTTTTACACTCGATGTGGAGATAAATCAGTAAAAGTGTTCACATAATATGGTTTTAAAATTGAGGCAAAGCTAAAGGAAATAATTTTTGAACATATTTTAAGACTTGAAATTAGTTCCAGATTTAAAAAATAAGGTAATGCTGTGGCTATCTTATCAGGTTTATAAGACAGAGGCTTGCAGCAGGAGTAATTGTTCAGAAACCAACAGATAAAAATGACGGTTTGACTATCTGAACTCAGTTAAATATGCTGGAAAATAAAATACTGGTAGAACACGACCACGAGAGTTTTCGTAATGTCTTGTAACCGGGTTACTAACATCCTTGCGGGAAGGAAAGGCTGCCACTCCATTCCTCCTGGCCCCTACACACATTTAACGTGCTCTTTGAAGTGGCCTCGCCACACCCGTTCATTTCCATTTGGGTATTAAACAAAAAGGGGGTGGGGGCAATTAAGTGTTGATAAACACACTCGCAATACCCAGAGCTTGCGAAAGAAACCGGCACGGGAGAGAGAGGAAATCTCACTCAGGTCGAGAGGGCTGACTTTTTGAAAAACAAACAGTTCCTGTATTGAGAGATCACTAGTCTGGTAATGCCGCTCTTACAGGTTGGTTCCGAGACATGTACTCTGCAGCAAACAATCCCAGATCCTGCTGGCAGTTAAACCCTACTGATTTCTAAATAGCGATACGCCCAAACTCCCGAGCCGGCTGCACACTGGCTTGGTTACCGTTTACATTTCCTCCATCACCGGCCTCGCCCCACGACAAGTTTTCCCCGCTAAACTTCCAGCCCACTTGGGGCATTCCCGATTTGCTGAGATCCTACACTCGGAGCCACACAGGGATTATAAACACAAACGTAAGCGATCGAAGCCGCTTTCGGCAGACAAAGATGCCGTGTGGGAGGTTGAAGAGAGACTCGCCAGTCCTTACCCGCGCTCTCCCGGTGTCGCTGTGTCAGAGGCGGCTGGAAAGCGGCGCCTCAAATAAAGATGTCCGCCCCACGCCGATAAGCGCATGCGCGGGCCGGGCTGTCAATCAAAGCGGCGCCCGCTGTCGAGTTGCAACTCGACTTACAGCAGCAGCACAAGCCAGCACGTGGAAGCACAGCTCCACTTCCTAGCAAGTCATACCTGGCAGTCCCCTGCCCCTACAAACAGGATCTTTCCAATTCTGTGCAGAACGGTCCACCAAGATCCTCTAGCCTATGTTCACTTAGCTCTGCAATTTTCCCTCCTTGCATTTCTTCTTCTGAAACAGAATTTACCGTTTCTCACCAATCCAAAAGATTGACAGTTTAAAAAGCTCCCACCACCCATCGCACGTTTTTAAGCCGCTGCATATTTCTCACCTTAAAATGTTTCCGATAAATCGTACTACGGTACCAGATGAGGTTGAGAACCTATTTCTTAACCACTGATGAAATGCTTAAAATACTGAGTCCAAAACGATTTGGGGGTGGGGGTGGGGGAAGCGTCCTTTCTTTGTGAAAGTGCAAATTTGCAATGTTTTGGAAACAATTTATTTTGGTGTTTATATCCTTACTGAATTACCCATTGAAAATCAGAAGAGAGGTTTATGGAGGTAATTCCAGATTTTAAAGCCTATACAGATGAAGGCATGACTACCAGGGGACAGGAGCTAAGGAAGTGAGAATGCCCAGAAAGCAGAGGTGGACTTGCAATTTGTGAGCCCTCGGGCCCTCGCCTTCATTTCTGGGCCCTCACAATGATGTCAATGCCACCCCCATGATGTAATGCCCACTCCAATGATGTCTCAGAGTTTCAGTTTCAAGTAAGTTAACTTCCTTATATCTTCTGACAAAATCAAAGAAGTTTTCTTTGGTACCTTTCGGCGCTTTTATTCTAATCCAAAAAAAAATTCAAATGAAGTCCAATCATGGTGCCCACGTGAGGGACAAACCAGATCCAAGCTGACAAGAGGTTGCACCCCATCTTGTACTCGATCAAACATAAGAACATAAGAAATAGGAGCAGGAGTAGGCCATCTAGCCCTTCGAGCCTGCCCCTCCATTCAATAAGATCATGGCTGATCTGTCGTGGCTCAGTTCCACATTCCCGCCCTCTCCCCATAACCCTTAATCCCCTCTCTTATCAAAAACCCATCAACCCGCGTCTTAAAAATATTTAGCGAGGTAGCCTCCACCACTTCAATGGGCAGAGAATTCCAGAGATTCACCACCCTTTGAGTGAAGAAGTTCTTCCTCAACTCCGTTCTAAACCACCCCCCCCGCTTTATCTTGAGGCTGTGCCCCCTAGTCCTACTGTCCTTTCTGAGCGGGAAGAGTCTCTCCACCTCTATCCTATCCATCCCATTCATCATCTTATATGTCTCAATGAGATCTCCCCTCATTCTTCTAAACTCTAACGAGTACAAGCCTAGTTTATTCAGCCTCTCCTCATAGCTGAACCCCTTCAACTCCGGCATCAGCCTAGTAAACCTCCTCTGCACTCCCTCCAAGGCCAAAATATCCTTGCGTAAGTACGGCGACCAAAACTGCACACAGTACTCCAGCTGCGGCCTCACCAATGCCCTATACAGCTGCAGCAAGACCTCCCTACTTTTATATTCAATCCCCCTCGCTATGAAGGCCAGCATCCCATTTGTCTTCCTGACCACCTGCAGGCTGGGTTTTTGCGACTCATGCACAAGGACCCCGAGGTCCCTCTGCACCGTCGCCTGCTGCAGTTTTTTGCCACGTAAGTAATAGTCCTTCCTACCATTATTCCTACCAAAGTGGACCACCTCGCACTTGCCAACATTAAATTCCATTTGCCAGTTCCTGGCCCATTCGCCCAGCCTATCTAGATCCTTCTGCAGACTCTCCACACCCTCCGCACAATTTGCCGTTCCACCAATCTTGGTGTCATCAGCAAATTTTGACACCATACACTCGGTTCCCTCCTCCAGATCATCTATATAAATGGTAAATAGCTGAGGCCCCAGCACCGACCCCTGGGGCACTCCACTAGTCACCAACCGCCAATCCGAATAGCACCCATTGACCCCCACTCTCTGCCTCCTATTTGACAACCAGTCCTCTATCCACGGTAACACCTACCCCCAACTCCATGTCCCCTGACCTTCTGCAATAACCTCTTGTGAGGTACCTTGTCAAACGTCTTCTGAAAATCAAGAAAGACCACATCCACCGGCTCTCCTCTATCCACCGCCCTAGACACATCCTCATAGAACTCCAGTAAATTTGTCAGACACGCCTTCCCCTTAACGAAACCGTGCTGCGTCTGCTCTATCAAGCAATTCCCCTCAAGATGCCTCGCAACTTCCTCCTTGATGACGGATTCTAACATTTTACCTACAACAGACGTTAAACTAACCAGCCTATAATTCCCTGCCTTTTGCCTGGCACCCTTCTTAAACAACGACGTAACATTAGCCGTTTTCCAATCTTCCGGCACTTCCCCGGAATCCAGCGACGTTTGGAAAATAACCACCAAGGCATCCACTATCACCTTCGCCATTTCTTTCAGAACCCTCGGATGCATTCCATCCGGTCCTGGGGACTTGTCCACAATCAGTCCCTCCAGTCTGTCGAGCACCGCCTGTCTAGTAACAATAATGTCATTGAGACCCTCCAGTCCTACCACCTTTCCATCTCTAACACCTGGCAAATTATTCACGTCCTCCTCCGTGAAGACTGAAACAAAAAAGTTATTCAAGACCTCAGCCATTTCCCCATCCCCTACCACTAAGTCCCCCTTCTCATCCTCTAAGGGTCCAACGTTCTGGTCCAAACCAGACCCAAGCTGGCAGGATGAAGCATTAAAGTCCCTCCCGGGCTTGATCTCTGCTTCATCTTAGCCAAAAGGCTGAAATTGCTTTGAAAACTTGCATCAGGTAAAGCCTCAGTTTAATCTCATTGGCTACCCTGACCCTTTACTCTAGCTTGGGCAAACCACGATCGCACACCCCAAGTGCATTGGGCTAGCCTCGAGCCCTGCCTGATCATGGTTTCACCCCTGCCAGGTTATTGCTATAAATTCATATCAGTTCGGTGTCCAATGAATCCAGGTCCAATACGGCTTTGTCTGGCAGGATTCTCTTCTTTGCCCAAGAGGGGACTCTCTGAAGGAGATTGATGAGCAGTGGTGATTAGAACTATCTGCATGTGACCAGCAGCAATTATATCAGACTAGCAAATGGTCCCTTTTGAAAAATCAGAACTTAAGCAAAAGAATATGGAAGAGGGACAGATTTTTAAGATTTTTGTGCTTTATCCCTTGTTGGCATGACAATTTAGGTAGCTTTTCTGCTACATTTTTCTTCACAGCCTTGCTGCTGGTTCAGACTGGCTATGGTTTAGCTTTGTCCTCACCAGCCAGCCTTCCTCAGCCCTGCCCTGGTGTCAAGTTACTCCTGCTGTTGCTCCCTCAATGACCATGCTCGGCTCACTGCTAGCTCAGGCTGCCTGCCTGGCTATCTGACCTCTTGCTTCACCCTCAGTTGCCCAGCTCACCTTAGCCCTGGCCTAGGGGTCAAGTCACCCCATTGCTTCCCTCGACAAGCGCCAGCGCCTTCTCCTCAGCCCTCACATCTCACCTCAAGCTCGATGACTTTGCTGTGCTGGCTCCGGCTACTTGCCTGGCTATCTGACCTCGCCTCACACTCAGTTGGCCAGCTTCCTCATCAGTGGCCTGGGAGACAAGTTGCTCAGTTGCTCCCCTCGATGATAGCTGTCACCTCCTCCCAGGCCCTCGCATCCCTCAAGGTCAATGACCCTGCCTGCCTATCTGGCCTCCTCAGCCCTGGATCAGAAACCTGACTGCTGTTTTTTTAAAAACACTTTTAAGGAGATCTTCGCTACTGCTTTCTCTTCCTCCATGTCATCTTCACATCTCAACTACTTCAGACAGTGTTTTCCAGCTCTAAGGGGACTTGACCAACCAGAGCCCAGTGTTGCTCTGCATTGTCTGCTGATAGGCTCATTTGTATTTCTTGAGCCTATCAGAACTTGAGCCAAGTTCTGAGCTATCAGTCTCTGACTGGTGTCCCCATAGCCATCCGCTAGCATCATCCATTGGCTGGGCCCTTTGCCTAGGCACAATGTGTTTCAGTGTAAATCCACCTCTGACACAAAGCTAGAGTTGGAGAACACAAAGTTGTAATGGGATGCAGGATGTTTCAGAAATTAGAATGGTGAAGCTGTGAAGGAATTTGAACTCAAGGGTAAGAATTTTAAATTGGAGATTTTGGGGGACCGGGAGCCGCTGTATGTCAGCAAGTACAGAGATGAAGGGTGAGAGGGATAGTAGAGATTATGATATACGGAGCAGAGTTCTGGATGCGCTGAAGTCTATGCAGGATGGAGGATAGGAGTCCAATCAGAGAGTTGGAATAGTCTGGTGGTTCAATATCTCATCAGAATTACGGCAACTCTAGAGCACAATAATCTTTCAGTATTATACCTATGTTTCAGTCTGGATATTGGGCTCAAGTCTCTGGAATGGAGATTAAAAACCCTGCTGGCTCAGAGATGACCAGTATTGCCAAACTAAAGTTGATATGAAGCCACAACTTATTTCTTGGCAGCAGAATAATTTTGAAATGTGTTGTGTATTGAACACTGCATTGTGTGTTTTGTCCACTTAAGGCTTTTTTTTATTCCTGGGATGTGGGCAATGTTTGTTGCCCATCCCTCATTTGTCCCTGAAACATCTTGCTGGGCTATATCAGAGGGCATTAACAGTCAGTCATATTGCTGTGGGCCTTGAGTCACACTTAGGCCAGACCAGGTAAGGATGGAGAGTTTCTTCTCTGAAGGACATCAGTGAACAATATGGTTTTTTTCACAACAATTGATGATAGTTGCTATGGTGACCATTACTAAGTCACCATTGCTTTGTTTTCAAGATTTATTAACTGAATGCAAATTCCACTAGTTGCTGTGGTAGGATTTGAACCTGTCTCCTCAGAGCATTAACCTAGACCTCTGGATTACCAGTCCAATGGCATTACCACTCTGTCATTACATTTCCCTGTAACACATGTACCAGCAGAGGGAGTCTGGAGGCAGAATAAAGGAATCCGTGTTTTGTAAGCATGTGCTGCAGTTCTGATTCATATTGAATCTTGCTAAATCTTACTATTTCTTCCCAAGAACTACACAAAACTCTTTTCAGAAATATTCAAAAATCATTAAAAAATTCAGTTAAATTATAGATCAGAAGATTGTTTTCATTTCCATTCCAGCTGGCATCTTCATATCCTATGATAAGAACATAAGAACATAAGAAATAGGAGCAGGAGTAGGCCATCTAGCCCTTCGAGCCTGCCCCGCCATTCAATAAGATCATGGCTGATCTGTCGTGGCTCAGTTCCACATTCCCGCCCTCTCCCCATAACCCTTAATCCCCTCACTTATCAAAAACCCATCAACCCGCGTCTTAAAAATATTTAGCGAGGCAGCCTCCACCACCTCAACGGGCAGAGAATTCCAGAGATTCACCACCCTTTGAGTGAAGAAGTTCCTCCTCAACTCCGTTCTAAACCGCCCCCCCTTTATCTTGAGGCTGTGCCCTCTAGTCCTACTGTCCTTTCTGAGTGGGAAGAGTCTCTCCACCTCTATCCTATCCATCCCATTCATCATCTTATACGTCTCAATGAGATCTCCCCTCATTCTTCTAAACTCTAACGAGTACAAGCCTAGTTTATTCAGCCTCTCCTCATAGCTCAACCCCCTCAACTCCGGTATCAGCCTAGTAAACCTCCTCTGCACTCCCTCCAAGGCCAAAATATCCTTGCATAAGTGCGGCGACCAAAACTGCACACAGTACTCCAGCTGCGGCCTCACCAATGCCCTATACAGCCGCAGCAAGACCTCCCTACTTTTATATTCAATCCCCCTCGCTATGAAGGCCAGCATCCCATTAGCCTTCCTGACCACCTGCTGCACCTGCAGGCTGGGTTTTTGCAACTCCTGCACAAGGACCCCGAGGTCCCTCTGCACCATCGCCTGCTGCAGTTTTTCGCCACGTAAGAAATAGTCCTTCCTACCATTATTCCTACCAAAGTGGACCACCACCACCACACTGCTTCATATGTTTCTAATATATTCCTCCAAAGTTGAAAGATGAAGGTGTGAGAAGTCATGAGAAAACCAGTGTCTAGATCAATCCTGTTCTGGACAGGGGCAACTTCAAAACAGCTTACAACACCCAAAAGTTTAAAATCAAGCAGCAAATGTCATCTCTCACAAATCTGCTGCAATAGGTGTTGATAATACTGGGAGAAGGCGTTGCAGGAGTGAGCAGGAAGAAACTGTTGAGGTCGGGGCTGAAGGGCCGTAATAGATCAGGTGGTTGGGACTTGTGAGCAAGTAAGCAGAAGGATGGGAGCTGGAGCTTGAGAGAGAGCAAGTAGAAATATGATGAAGGCAAGCCTGTGTGGGAGTATTTGCATATGGACACATGGGGAGAGATTTTCCCAAAAAAATTCTAAGTGTCAAATTCACGCAAAAACAGAAGTAAATCCCATTGTTTTTTCAGTAAGAGTTTCAAAATGGATCGCCCACGTTCTGTGCACTGCAGAGTGCACTAGTGTGAATCACGTAAAAATTCAGTGGACTATTCCCACTGCCAAGGCTGACAGCATAGTGCTGAGCGGGCCACTGCGCATGTGCCAATCGATTAGGACTGGGATCAGAGCATACATAGTGGCCCTGCATTACCAGCCTCCCAATTGCTGGGCTGCTCCTCATCATGGCCCTCCAACTCCCCCACAGCCCAAATGTTGGCCTCATGGACATGTCCGGGCCAGCCTTGACCTCACCCGACTGCGGCCTGCCTTGATCTCCATCCCCCCACCCTGGTAGCCCCAGTCTCCTCACTCTACCCCTCCCCCCCCACCCACAAGCCAGCAGCCCCAACCTCCCCCCTACCTCCTGCAGTCCTGACCTCACACTGGCAATCCTGACTCCCACCCACTGTCCCGACAGCCCCCAGCAGGCCGACCCTCCCCCCAAGCCCCCAATCCCAATGCCCAGCCCGATCACTGGCCTCTTTCCCTCTGTCACTGATCACAGTGCAGAGTGGCAACGGGACCCCCTACCCCCACCGATCACCCCCATCAAAAGGCCCACCCAACATAAGACCCTACCCCCATCAGGCCCTGCCTTCTTGGCACTGCCCACTGCCTGATGGGCAGTGCTGAGGTGCCCCCAGGCTGTCACCGCCAAGATGGCAATGCCCAGGGGGCAATACCCATCCCCTGACTCTCTGGGAGGGGCCTCAATGGCCCCCCCCTTCACTCCAGTGGGGCCGGGCCACCAGCTGCAAGTTGGTAGGGAGCTATTGTAAACCCCGCTGAAGCGAAATACTCCTGGCAGGGAGGGGAAGAGGCTAGCAGGCCCGGAGATTTCAGTCCTGGGCCCGCTAATGATATTTAAATTGTATTTAAATGCTTGTTTAAATAATTTATGCAGGTCTGTGCCAATTTCTGGCATGGTGATGTCCGCCCCAGAAATCCGGCTGACAGAGACTTGCAGAGGCCGTGGCACCCAATGAGAAGCCCGTGAAATGGCCTCCATTTGGGTCTCCCAATCCACTGTGCTGCTAAAGAGGCGGGCTGGGAGAATCGCCCCCATGGCGTGGCCGTGGGCATTGGAAATTTCAATGTTGGTGTCTTGTCAAGCAATTGTGAGACTATGGGACCTGGTAGTGGAACAAACAGCTCTGAGACCACTTGGAAGTTAGGCTTGAGGCACTCAGGATACGGGCGCAGGGACAGCAAAGGTAAATTTAAGAGCTATTTGTGAGAACATCTGCGGTGAGCACGGGGACGAGGAACTTTCAAGGTGGATATGGACGTTGGGAGATCTCATTGAGTGTGAACCTTGGACGTTTTTGCAATAAATGTGTGAGTGAAAGAGGAACAGTTGTACTTGGGAGTATTTGATGAAATTTAGGGCCTGCTATTATCATAAAGGAAGTGAAGCCAAACCAGCCAGGTAGAGCAAGCTGCAGAGAAAAAAAAGGACCCTGGTCATTTGGGTGAGGTACAGAAACAGAGAACAGAGTAATGCACCTTTTGGGGGAGCAGGCAAAAAGGGGGAGGAAGGCTTGGAGTTACCCAAGGTAAAAGCACTTCAGAAATGAGCAGCAGAGTGTGGCGTTGTTTGGAAAGAAAGCATTCAAAATCAGGGGTTGTAAGGAAAAGTAAGGAGAATGGGGATGAGAAAAATATCAGCTATGATTGAATGGTGGAGCAGACTTGATGGGCCGAGTGGCCTAATTCTGCTTCTATGTCTTGTGGTCTTATGAAAGATAGGAACAGGCCCTGAAATTACCCATTAGATGTAAGATCATGACTGCAAAGCTCAAGCGCTCACAAAGGAAGTCACTTTACCACACTTTGCACAGATGTCTTGGTCATCAGAACAAGAGAGTATGGGACTCAGCATGGGAGCGACCAGAGAAACAAAGAGTTCAAAACCAATCAGGAATGGAAAGGAATAGTACTTTAGCGAAGGATGGCTAGAGAGGGAGAGATTGAGGTTGCAGTGCAAATGTAAATATTTGTCCCTGAGATCTACATGATGATCATGCATGCATAGTCACATAGTTAAGATGGGGCAATAGTTCTCATTTTCTGAAATTAGCTTCAGAAGCTGATTTGCAATGAACATTCTGATTTGCCATAAGGTGGGTGACGAATGAGATAGGAGGTGTGTTGTTGTTATGGGTGTTGCATTCCTGCAGCAGCTTAGTAAAATGGCTGAGCATTACCTTCTCATGGCCAATATATGCTGGCCTTGCTAATAATGCCCATACTAAGAATGCTTATTTTTCACAAACTGTTGCATGTTTCCACCTGTTCCCAAGCAAAAGTACTCTGCTGCTCCCTTTAGGGAGGTCCCCAGAAATGCATAAGGAAATATGCATCACTGAGGACAGAAGAGAGAAAATTGGCCCTGATGTGTTGCTTAAGGTATACCAAGGAAAGCCTTAAAGTGTTAGAGGAGGAAGAAGTAAAGAGATATGGAGAGAGAATTCCAGCTCTTAGGGCCTAGGATACTGAAGGCATGGTATTCCATGATGGAGCTATTAAAATTGTGTGGTCAAAATTAGATGTGTGAAGATATCTGTGAGAGTTGTGGGACTTCTGGAGATATAGATGTAGTGAGAGAAGAGGGGTAAGAAAACAAAGATGAAAATTTTAAAAGCAAGAACGTGCTTTTCCAGGAATCAATGTGAGTCAACAAACACAGCATGTCTATGTCGCCTCATCTCATGGTTTAGCTAGCACTTGATGCAAAAACAATCTGTAGGCGTGGCCCATGCCATCACAGTGGTGAGGCAGGGCAGGAATCTCTGATAAAAAACAAAGCACGCACCTGTCCATGTACATGGAACCTCCCTGCCTCCGCACCCCCCCCCCCCACACACACACACACACACACACACACAGGGGGAAAACCCCATCCCATAGATACAACAGCCCCCCCAATGGAGTTCCCCAGTGGGTCTCCCCCTTGCCATTACCCCCAGCACTGCCTCTTGGCACCTCAATACTGTCAGAAGACAGTGCCAAAGGACAGTGCCAGGGTACTGCCCGCGCATTTCCCTTCCCCCTGGGAGGTATAGTTACCAGTGCATTCCCAGTGAGTTCCCTTTGCCTGGTTCAAGTTTTAGAAGACCTGTAGTATTCCTTGCTGAAATAAGAGGGACAATACAGTGGGAAAGCATGCCAATTATATTTAAACTTATGGAGGAGAGATTTCCCAATATTCCTGGGCGCCCGGTGGAAGGCAAATATGGGCAGAAAATCCCAGCTAATGTCTGTGGTCTTCTCTATATCTAATTGGAATACAATGCTGCTAATTCTGTACTGGATGTCAATTAAGTAGGCTGATAATTTAACAAGCGTGATGGAGTCAAGAGAGATTCTGGTGATTTGGAGCTGAGTGTCAGGAATCTGATGAGAGCAATCCCACCCAGTCGGACAACA
This sequence comes from Carcharhinus amblyrhynchos, assembly GCF_965287045.1. Classification (NCBI taxonomy): domain Eukaryota; kingdom Metazoa; phylum Chordata; class Chondrichthyes; order Carcharhiniformes; family Carcharhinidae; genus Carcharhinus; species Carcharhinus amblyrhynchos. The sequence continues at coordinate 111,444,618 of NC_137326.1, forward strand.
GTGGAGAGGATTGGAGGAGGTTGGTGTGATGAACACATTGAGAGGATAAGAAAGAATATTTTGTCTTTGTCATATTCGCATAGGATATCATTTGTGACTCTGATTAGTTTGGTACTGTGGCAGGGATGGAAACCTGATTAAAACATGGGATTCCGAGAAATATAGACACAGGTTTAAGAGGAGACAAAACAGTCAAGGACTTTGGAAAGTAAAGGGGGTAGGGCAAGGAGAATGGTGTGAATGGTTGTTTTTTAGCAGAGAATACTACTGTTGGGCATTCCTCTAATCCTCACTGCTATGACAATTGTGAATAAGAAGCATCTTTGGAGGTGCTTTGTTTAATTCTGTGAACTCCTGAGAGGAAGTCCCAAAGTTGCAGAGGTATTTAAGACAGCAGCACCAATGAGGCATATCAAATTGAAGCCCCATGAGATATCCAGGAGATGTTTGTTTATAAAAGAAATCAGGCAAGTTCTTTACAGTGCAAGGTTATGATAAATTATGGTAAATGTCATTAAAATTGCATGTCCAAGTTATGATTTGCATTGTTGATCATTGTCATACGCACATAAGAATTCTGGACCTGTATAATTTTGCCACTTTGTCATGGGTGGATGGGTTTTTGATAAGCGAGGGGATTAAGGGTTATGGGGAGAAGGCGGGAAAGTGGAACTGAGCCACGACAGATCAGCCATGATCTTATTGAATGGCGGGGCAGGCTCAAAGGGCTAGATGGCCTACTCCTGCTCCTATTTCTTATGTTCTTATGTAACATCACAGGTGACCATGCAAACCTTAACCTTAACCTGGTTCCAATGAAGAGGCATTGAAGTTCCATGGGTAGACTGAAGAAACTGGGGCTGCTTTCCTTAGGGCAGAGTGGTTAAGATAAAATTTGTGGAGATATTTAATATCATGAAGGGTTTAGAAAGAATAAATAAAAACTCGGGCTGCAAAATTTTACTCTGTAGTGCCAGTAAATTCGGTGCTATGGGTGCCAGTTCTTGCACAAATTGATAGTCATCCCTTGCCTGATCATGTCCAGTGTTGCTTAGAAACATAAAAACATAGAAACTAGAAGCAGGAGTAGGCTACTCGACCCTGCGAGCCTGCTCCACCTTTCATTTTGATCATAAGAACATAAGAAACATAAGAAATAGGAGCAGGAGTAGGCCATCTAGCTCTTCGAGCCTGTCCCACCATTCAGTAAGATCATGGCTGATCTGAAGTGGATCAGTTCCACTTTCCCGCTTTCTCCCCATAACCCTTAATTCCCTTGCCTACCAAAAACCTATCTACCCATGTCTTAAATATATTTAGAGAGGTAGCCTCTACCACTTCAATGGGCAGAGAATTCCAGAGATTCACCACCCTTTGAGTGAAGAAGTTCCTTCTCAGCTCTGTTCTAAACTGCCACCTCCTTATCTTGAGGCTGTGCCCTCTAGTCCTGCTGTCCTTTCTGAGCGGAAAGAATCTCTCTACCTCTACCCTATCCATCCCCTTCATTATCTTATACATCTCTATAAGATCCCCCCTCATCCTTCTAAACTCCAACAAGTACAAACCCAGTCTATTCAGTCTCTCTTCATAGTCCAACCCCCTCATCTGTGGTATCAGCCTAGTGAACCTCCTCTGCACTCCTTCCAAGGCCAAAATATCCTTGCGCAAGTGTGGCGACCAAAACTGCACACAGTACTCCAGCTGCGGCCTCACTAGTGCCCTGTACAGTTGCAGCAAGACCTCCCTGCTTTTATATTCTATCCCCCTCGCTATAAAGGCCAGCATCCCATTCGCCTTCCTGATCACCTGCTGCACCTGCAGACTGGGTTTTTGCGACTCATGCACAAGGACCCCCAGGTCCCTCTGCACCATAGCATGCTGCAGCTTTTAGCCCTTTAAATAGTAATCCCTCCTATTTTTATTCCTGCCAAAGTGGATAACCTCACACTTGCTAACGTTGTATTCCATCTGCCAAGTCCTCGCCCACTCGCTCAGCCTATCTAGATCCCTCTGCAGACTTTCCACACTCTCCGCACAATTTGCTTTTCCACTTATCTTTGTGTCATCAGCAAATTTCGACACCCTACACTCAGCCCCCTCCTCCAGATCATCTATATAAATGGTAAATAGTTAAGGCCCCAGCACCGATACCTGCAGCACTCCACTAGTCACCAACCGCCAATCAGAATAGCACCCATTGATACCAACTCTCTGCCTCCTATTAGACAGCCAATCCTCTATCCACGCTAACACCTTACCCCCAACTCCATGCCCCCTAACCTTCTGTAACAACCTTTTGTGCGGCACCTTATCAAACGCCTTCTGAAAATCAAGAAACACCATATCCACCGGTTCTCCTCTGTCTACCGCACTAGACGCATCCTCATAGAATTCCAATAAATTCGTCAGACACGACTTCCCCTTAACGAATCTGTGCTGCGTCTGCTCTATCAAACAATTCTTCTCAAGGTGTCTCGCTATTTCTTCTTTGATTACGGATTCAAACATTTTTCCAACAACAGACGTTAAACTAACCGGCCTATGATTACCTGCCTTTTGCCTGCTACCCTTTTTAAACAGCGGCGTAACATTAGCCGTTTTCCAATCTTCCGGCACTTCCCCAGAATCCAGCGAGGTTTGGTAAATAATCACTAAGGCATCTACTATCACCTCTGCCATTTCCTTCAGAACCCTGGGATGCATTCCATCCGGTCCTGGGGACTTGTCCATATCAGTCCCACTAGTCTGTCGAGCACCGCCTCTCTAGTGACAGTAATCGCATTCAGGCCCTCAACTCCTACCATCCTTCTATCTTTAATACCCGGCAAACTATTCGCGTCCTCCTCCGTGAAGACCGAGGCAAAAAACTTACTTAAGGCCTCAGCCATTTCCTCATCCCCCACCACTAAATCCCCCCTCTCATCCTCTAAGGGTCCAACATTCAGTCTTTAATGATCATGGCTGATCATTAAAATCAATATCCTGATCCCCTTCCCCCCATATCCCTTCATCCCTTTAGCTCCAAGAGCTGTATCTAATTTGAAATCACACAATGTTTTGGCCTCAACTACTTTCTGTGATAGTGAATTCCACAGATTCACTCCTCTCTGGGTGAAGAAATTTCTTCTCACCTCAGTTCTAAAAGCTTTATCTCAAACTATGACCCATAGTTCTGGTCTCCCCCACCATCGGGAACATTCTTTCTGAATCTACCCTGTCTAACCCTGTCAGCATGTGCCAGAAGTATGCCAAGCGGCTAGACTATGATGACAATCAGCATCTAACACTGATTTAGAGTCTAATCTGCTATTTTGGGCAATGCCAATCAAGTTAATACCTTTTTAAAACATACATTAAACAATGTGGGGTCCCTCTATCAGTGCTTTTTAAAGACATCACCATCCAACTAGCAGATCAGCTGCTTTTTAACTATCTAATTGCTCATGCAGGGTTTGTAGAAGTATGGGATTGTTGGGAGAATTGTGAAAAGTTGGTTAAGTCTTTAGGAAGATGGTGCTGGACATTGAGTAGGCATTGTGTACTTCTGAAAGGCTCTGAGCATGCCAGTTTCTCTCAGTCATGGTGTGACATAGGTACAGTTCCTCTTGCACTGCAGCATCAGAGGGCAGAGACACCAAAAAAGACAAGTCGAGGGCAGAGAGAACTCTGAAGGAGGACTTTGTTACATAGGGTCTTCACGGAACACTTCTCCTATTTCCACCTACGGCAGGTGTAGGGTTTGTAGAGGCTGCACTTCACCAATGAAGTGGTCAGAGAATTTTGCCACCTCTTGGAAAAGACCTGCAACCACAGAGTAGGGTGAGGGGGGCACTGCCAAAGGGTGCAAAGGTGATTGTAGCCCTGAATTTTTCCACCAACTGATCCTTCCATCGCAAGCGTCTTGCAGCCGACCATCCATTGCTGCATCAGGGAGGTCACTGAGGATCTATGTGCCAGGAGAATGGAGTTCATTGTCATGTTTCTAAACAGAGAAGAGTAGAAGGAATGGAGAAATGGCTTTGCCAGAATCGTAGACATTCCCATGATGCATGGAGCCATCAATTACATGCCTGTGGCTTTACTGGTGTTGCATTTCAATGTAACAAATTACAAAAGGGTACTACTATCCATTCAATTTGTGGCCACACTGAGAACACCTTGCTGGTGAATGCTTGCTGTTCTGGTGTAGCCAAGATGTTTTCATGGTTATGCACCAGTCTGCAGTTGCAACAATCTTCCCAGCCACGACAAGATCAACTCTCCACTGGCTGGTGACTTCCCTCTGCAAGCACCTCACATGTGGCCAACACTCAAGGAATGAGAGCCATGTTGCCACAATGAACATCATCAAACAGACGGGTGCTGAATTAACTGCTGTATTGCCTTGTACACTCAGGGGCAGCCCTCTAGTACTGGCTGGAGCAGGTGTTTACTACCTGACCAAAGTGAGGGCACAATCCTTGCCACAAAGCATTGGGCAACCAGATCAGGAGGAGGAAGATGAGGAGTAGGAGGAGGAGGAGGGAAAGGGCCCACACTTCTAGTTTCTGGATGGGCTTTCCACAAGTGCATCATTAGCCTCTGATTCATCTGAATGAAACTCAACGTTCACATTGCTCAACACATCCTTGCCTTAGTATCACGCTGTTAGAGTCACTGCATCCTCTTAATCACAATCTGAAACAAAAGACAACCAACATATCTCATGTGTGGGTGATTTGTTAAGTGCAAAATCTTTCAAGTACAAGTGCAGTAGCATCAATGGGCCGACTTGTGCACAGTTTGTGCAGGAAGTTTCAAGTTGCTGGGCAGCCATATAGCTTAGGGAGGGAAATTGAAAATAACCACACCACACTAACTTTATCCAATGACTCATCCAGTAGTTCATACAATACTCAACTAATGGCCCTTGTGTATTTCCTTAGTATCTGTCTTGCTGGTCCCTTTGTGTAGCATGCTCCATATGCTAACCCAGCGTTTGCAGCACAGTTGTTAGAAAGTTGCTGACTTTCGAGTGTGACACAGTAGATAACTTTGTAGGATGCCCTCCCACAGCTCTCGGCCCAGAAAGGCCAACTTCAGACAGGTATCTGTATATGACCTGTTTGAGAACACAATCCTCACTCACCTGATGAAGGAGCCTGAGACTCCAACAGCTAATGCTGCCAAATAAACCGTTGGACTTTAACCTGGTGTTGTGAGACTTCTTACTGAGGAAACAACATGGCATTGGTAGATAGTCAGTGGTGGGAGAATGATTGCTGTCATACTAAAAGAGGAGCACAGGTTTACCACGGAGCCTCAGTCACTCCCTGGGACGGCATCTGTGGAATCCTAGTAGTGATTGCTACACAGCTAGGACAGCCAGTAAGCCTCTTTCCCCTATGGACATTAATATTGCAGCCTGATGCAGCAGAGTGAGCCGGCACAGCACCAAACTGGCCTTGCATGGCAACAAGTAAAGATCTTGTGGTCTCAGCGTTCCACTGCAGCATTTGGATATTGGGTGGTTTCTGCTCATTTTGCAATGGATGCAGAGACTTCAGCATCAGTAGTGGCATCAGCGTCAGGTCCACAAAACGTCTCAAGGATTTAACCACCACTGGAAAGGTTGGAGTCCAAGAACAGCATGAAGCCTTTCAAGTTGGAGATGGAACCTTTCATCCACCTTGACAATGGAAACAGACCTGCCAATGCATACTATCAAACTTTCTCTGTGTGCCACTCCACTGAGTTCCTGATCTCATGTGTGACCTTACCCTCCTGCGAACTGGCACTTGTGCTGTGCTTCCTTTCTAATCTTGCAGCTGACCATTCCTGCTCATTGACATGCCATGTGTAGATTCTGCCTCAATATAATTCTCTAAAACACATGCACTGCTGGTGCATCAACTACCTCAGTTTGGTTTCCCTGCTGCAACCAAAATGCACTTCCCCTTTAAGGTGTACCACCTGCCTTTAAGTACTGCAGGTCTATTTTAAGCAGTGTTACTCTTTTCATGAACCTGTGTCCCCTGCTTGACATCCACACCTTATTGGGATCATTTCCCTGCCTCTGCTGCATGTATTCCTGGTCCATTGTTGTTTTTTCTCCCTTCCCCTGTTCTCCATAACCTTTATCCTTCTACTTGTCCCAAATCACCTTCCCACTTATTCATTTTCCACCGTCCTCTCTATCCTCTCCTATTCCATCTTCTGTAAGCAAATAAGATTAATTGATTTGACTTTGTTACCTCTTACTTTTACTTTTAATGAAGTCTTATTCATCTTTGATAACCTAAGTCACATGATCAGATAGAGTGTTTATTCTTGTGCTAAAGATGGAAATTAATTCTAATAATAAGGATTTCTGTTCAAACCCCACTGAAAGTTATATTTTGGTTTACCATGAACAGAAACTTATTGAGAGTGGCATTGAGCCCAAGAGAATTATCTAACTAGAAGCCAATGCAGACTCAATGGGCTGAATAGCTTCCTTCTGCACTGTAGGGACTCTATGATCTGGTCTATGATCTGGTCGCCAGGACCTACAGCATACCCTGCCTACACTGTCAGAAAACACGACATTGGAGGGGGGAATCTTGCCCTTGATCTTTGTCCAATCTCTTTCCAAGATGACTTAGTTCAGGCTTCAAAACTGACTTTGGGAAATACAGGGAAAATTAACTCACATGTAATAATGACATTGGGTACTGATGCCACCCACTGCAAGCTTCACAGCTCCAATGCTTCAGGAATTATGGTCCAATGATGAAAAGTTAAATTTGAAGTTGGTTCCCAGAAAGGATCTGTGATTACTGTTAACTTTTGAAAATATTTAATTTCCATTTATCAATCAATCTGACCAGTAGATGTTTGTGAACTGTACACTAAGATACATTGGAATTTATATGATGGCGTTGCTATCTCAGCATTGTGTGATGTTGATAATTGTATCACTGTTATGAAAAGCAAAATGTAGAAGGACAGTGACTAGAATTTCAGTCCGTTGCCTTCTACATAATTATAATTTATTAATGATGTACAAATTATAACACAAAATTTAATACCATTCATCCACTTCCCAGGCATATCATGAATGAACTGATTGAAACAGAACGGGTGTATGTCGAAGAGCTTCTGAACATCATTGAGGTAGGGAAAACGGCTCATTCAAAATTCTGAAAAATGTGATCATGTATTTTTAAGAGCTTTGTTTATCTCAATGTTTCATCTGGATGACAAAACTTATTGTAGTAATATTTGACATGGCTTTCCTCATCAGTAGGATAAACTGAATTTTGACTCAAGTAGGGATCATTGGCACTGCTACCTCACAGCTCCAGGGATCTGGGTTCAATGCTGGCCTTGGGTGACTATGTGGAGTTTGCAAGTTCTCCCTGTGTCTGTGTGGGTTTCTTCTGGGTGCTCCAGTTTCTTCCCACAGCCCAAAAATATGCAGATTAGGTGGATTGACCATGCTAAATTGCCCCTTAGTGTAGGTTAGTTGGATTAGCCATGGTAAATGTGTGGGATTACAGGGATAGGGCGGGGAGAGGGTCAGGGCAAGATACACTGTCAGAGATTCAGTACAGACTTGATGGGCCAAATGGCCTCTTCTGTACTGCAGGGAATCTATGATTCTGTGATTATCCGTTATAAATAGAAATTTTATCTGAACAGTCATTACAGTCAGCTTTTAATATTTCTGAATTATGAACCCTCAGGTATTGTTTGAATGCAGTGAAGTTAAGTGTCCTCCACATATTTACTCGTTAAAAAACCAAACAGCGAGCAGAATTTAAACCAACTTGTCACAGCAGGAAACATAGCAGCCAATCCAAGTTAATCATTGGGAGAGGCCACACACCAGTCTGCCAGTGGAGGGAAAATTTCCCACAATTAGTTCAGAGGTGGGAAAGAGCCAAGGTAATAAATACACCTGCTTGAAGTGGGATGCCAATGAGACTCTCAGTGAATCAATAGAAACCAACTATTCCTGAGCCCACTGGAATTTACTGGTGGCTTCGGAATTAGATGGACTTTCCCTTCCCTCCTGAAGGCCTCCCAGCAAACCCTGTTGGGTTTGGCAGTGGCCTATGGGGGTAGGAGCGTGGGGTGGGGATGTCATCATTGTCAGGTAAGCAGTGCCTGCTTGAAGGATCCAGCATTAGGAAGGGGAGGGTAGACCACTGAAACCCCTTTGCCTTGAACTCCCTGCCCCACTTCCTTGACCCATGTCTGTGACTCCCATCCTGCCGTCACTCATCTGTGTACAGAGATCCAATGATGGTCTCTTGTGAAACCTCCCATGGCTTTTTACCCACTCCTGGTGGGTAAGTGAATTTTGGCTTGAATAGGGGTCATTAGCCCTAGTGCTCCAGCAATGGAGAGCTACCATCTCTGATAGGCTGGCACTTGTGATCCTGGATTCCACATCCTGGGACCTAAATCCTGGGGAACATCCGACACTGGCCACTTAAATGCCTCAGTAAGAAGTCTCACAACACTAGATTAAAGTCCAACAGGTTTATTTTTAAATAATTAAATTTTAAATAAACCTGTTGGACTTTAACCTGATTTTTTAAGACTTCTTACTGTGTTTACCCCAGACCAACACTGGCATCTCCACATCATCACTTAAATGCCTGACAGGCACTTAGTTTAATCAGGCCTCCCCCATGGAAGTGATGCAAGGTTCCCACTGGTTCTCCAACAAGAAGACCCCCTTTGCCAATGATAAATCCGCCCCAGCATATTTTATTATCATTAATAATTGGTCATGGCTTCTTTCACCTATAAATATGTGAAATTAAAAGAGAAATCATAATAGTTTTCTCTTTGATATTACAGTGTTTCTCTTTGAAGCCAGAAATCATTACTGGGAATTAGGAAAGTCATTTTATCTGAGGGTGGAATGGGAACTTCCGTGCAGTTTTTCATCGCTCTGCAGGCTTATCAGTTTTACTCTGTTGCCATGTTTTGTTTCGGACAAAACCAATCTTTGGTAAAGAAGTATTAGTGAAAGTGCATCAAATAGATCTTTACCTTTTCACTGTAACTTATCACCAAATAACTAGCTGGAGGAAATGCAGGAGAAGTTGAATAGAGGCTGTGTAGCACTGTTCTCATGATCAGGAGTTCAGAAAAGTGGCTGAAACTAGCTTCTGTCACACATTCAACATTGCTCTGGTGACTGCTTTAAAACATAACATGAAGACAAACTACATGGTGGCTGTAAATCTAAAATAAAAACATAAACATGCTAAAAGTGGATCAGGGACAGGTAGTTTTGAGGAAGCGGGGGCAGGGTGCTGCAGAGGACTTGGACAGGCTAGGAGAGTGGGCAAAGAAGTGGCAGATGGAATACAAGTGGAAAAGTGTGAGGCTGTACACTTTGAAAGGAGGAGTGGAGGCATAGACTATTTTCTAAAAGGGAAAATGCTTAGGAGATCAGAAACACGAAAGGACTTGAGAAGTATTGTTCAAGATTCTCTTCATGTTAACATGCAGGTTCAGTCGGCAGTTAGGAAGGCAAATGAAATGTTAGCATTTATGTCGAGAGAGCTAGAATACAAGAGCAGGAATGTACTTCTGAGGCTGTATAAGGTTTGGTCTGACCCCATTTGGAGTATTGTGAGCATTTTAGACTGACCCCATATCTAAGGAAGGATGTGCTGGCCTTGGAAAGGGTCCAGAAGAGGTTCACAAGAATGATCCCTGGAAAGAAGAGCTTGTCATATGGGGAACGGTTGAGGACTATGGGTCTGTACTCACTGAAGTTTAGAAGGATGAAGGGGGATCCTTTTGAAACTTACAAGATACTGCGAGGCCTGGATAGAGTGGACATAGAGAGGGTGTTTCCACTAGGAGGAAAAGCTAGAACCAGAGGGCACAACTTCAGGCTAAAGGGATGATCTTTTAAAACAGAGATGAAGAGGAATTTCTTCAGCCAGAGAGTGGCGAATCTGTGGAACTCTTTGCCCCAGAAGGCTGTGGAGGCCAGGTCATTGAGAAACAGATAGATTCTTGATTAATAAGAAGATCAGGGGTTATGGAGAAAAGGCAGGAGAATGGAGATGAGAACAAAATCAGCCATGATTGAATGGAGGAGCAGACTCAATGGGCCAAGTGGCCTAATCCTGCTGTTATGTCCCATGGTCTTTTAGGCAGCATGCAGAGAGAAAACAGGGTTAATGTTTCAGGTTGATGATCTTCCCTAATTCAAACTCTGTCCCTTATAAGCCCACTAGGAAGACACTCCTCAAATAGAGGATTTATGGTCACCACCTGAGAAATTGTGGATTCACCTCCTTCTGCCACCATTTCTCTGAGTCCTACAGTGATTACCACATCTTAGCTGAATCTTTTGGTAAGAATTCACCGCACTTGACCATGTTGCCAAACACTGGAAGATTAAACATGCACAACTCATCAACTATGCTTCCAGCAATCTGTTGTTGCCTTTAATTGTTGTACCTTCCGTGCCCGTTGGGCACCGCAGGGGCTGAGGTGCATTATAGATGCTGACAATCACATTTTGATTTGACGTGTCTTAATTTTCCTTTGTACTTTTGTTTCTGTTCGGGCTGTTCCCCCTTCCTTTTGGGAAACTGCCCCTTTTTCTTTGTCCTAACGTAATATGAGTTTGTTTACTTGGTTTGACCTGAAAGAACCCCCCCCCCCCTTTAATTGTTGCAGTAATTAAATAGCACAGGAACAACCAGGAACACCTGTTTGGTTTATGTAAGATTTAAGTTCCTTCCCCACAAGTCATCATTTATTCAAATCCTAGTTTCTCAGAGTTAACTCACTGATGGTCAGAAATTGCTATAGATTCCATAGTTCAAAACACTAAAGCTAGTTTCAGGAGCACTGTGTTGTTTGTGAACTTAAAGCTTAGGATGAAAATCACTCCAGGTTCCAATGTGTCTGACTTCTGGAAGGTGGCTTTTACCTTGCATTTCTATACAGTATTAATATGCTAATACAGTTCATGTCCAAACGCAACGAGACCTGGACAATATCAAGACTTAGGGTGCGATTTTACCTGCCGTTCACGCCATGCTCCCGCTGCAATGAAGTCAGAGAATTTGGCAGCCACCCAATTCACTGTTCACTGCGGCGGGATGGGAAAATCTTGCCGGTGTGAACGGTGGTAAGATTCCATCCATGGACTGGAAGTGGCAAGTGACATTCATGCCATGCAAGTGCCAGGCAGTTACTATCTCCAGCAAGAAAGGATCTAACCATTGCCCCTTGACACACCAGGGCATTACCATTGCTGAATCCCCCCATTATCAATATCCTGGGGGTTACCATTGCCCAGAAACTGAACTTGACTAGCCATCTAAATACTATGGTGACAGAACAGGTCAAAGGCTAGAAAGCCTGCAGCGAGTTTCTCATCTTCTGGCTCCCCAAAGACTGTCCACCACCTACAAGTCAGGAGTGTGATGGAATATTCCCCACTTGCCTGGATGAGTGCAGCTCCAACATTCAAGAAGCTCAACACCATCCAGGGCAAAGCAGCTTACTTGATTGCTATCCCTTCTACAAACATTCAATTCCTCCATCACTGACAAACAATGAGAGCCACGTGCACAAGTTGCACTGTGGGAACTCACCAAAGTTCCTTCGGCAACACCTTCTGAACCCACTAACATCTAGAAGGACAAAGGCAGCAGATACGGGACAATGGGGCAGCACAATGGTTAGCACTGTTGCCTCACAGCGCCAGTGACCTGGCTTTGATTCCCGGCTCGGGTCACTGTCTGTGTGGAGTTTGCACATGCCCCGTGTCTGCGTGGGTTTCCTCTGGGTGATCCTGTTTCCTCCCACATCCAAAGATGTGGGTTAGGTACATTGGCCATGCTAAAATTGCCCCTTGGTGTCCTGGGATGTGTGGGTTAGAGGGATTAGCGGGGAAAATATATGGGGTTGTGGAAATAGGGCCTGGGTAGGATTGTTGTCGGGGCAGACTCAATGGGTTGAATGGCCTCTTCCTGCACTGTATGGATTCTAAGATACCTACTGGAAATTCCCAACCAAGTCATTCACCATTCTGATGTGGGAAAATATTGCTGTTCCTTTACTGTTGCTGGGTCAAAATCCTAGAATTGCCTCCCTCACAGCACAGTGGACACATGTACATCTCATGGACTGCAGCTGTTCAAGAAGGCAGCTCTCAAGGGCAACTAGCAATGGAGAATAAATGCTGGACTAGTCAGTGACACCCACATCCATAAATTAATTTTTAAAAATTAGGTCAGGAAGAAAATACTTAGGTATTAGATACCACTCTTCTACGAACAATTGACATGGTGATTCAAGGTATAATCTGATTAATAAGCATTTTTCCAAATATCTTATGATGCATTCCTGGCAGATCAAAGGTTGGTGGGTAACTTATGGGCAGAATTTTAGCTGCATCGTGGCAGTGGGAGTGAAGGAGGCAAAACTGTAATGGCCCGTGTCGAACCTGCTGCCTGACATTGTCCCACAACCGAAAAGTACCATCCCAGAACCAAACTTGCAGTCCCTTATAAGAGGCTTTTTCTATCTCTCTGAACATGTTATTGCTATTTACCTTTAGTCAACATAAGTGCTCGTGAGATGTTTACAGACCGTCCATGTAGTTAACTTTACATCTGGCCACTGCCAACTTGTGCACAAAAATAAATACACAAGTTGTTATACATTACATCACAACACTGCTAGCTCTCGTGAAACTTAAAGATTGCTGCATTGAATAAATAATTATATCCTCGTGAAACCCCTGGTGCTAGTCCATGAATGTACCTGCTCGCCGACGTCAATTTCCACAGGATGCTTTCCGTGCACCTAGAGTTGGCGTAGAGGATGATTGCTGCCTTTCTTGGTCTGGTGTATTAGGTGGCCATATCCCAACAGACGTTCACAAATTTGCCATTGCTGCTGAAACTTCTGCTGCTTCTCTCACACATGAACTGCTTGTCCTTACTTCTCTATGAGGAAGTAGTTGTAGTTACTGCTACCACAACCTCTTGCTACTTCCTCCTGCCAGCCTGTGCAATATTTAGCACATTGTATCCCTCGTTCTACACATGCAACAACATCCAATGATGTGAGTGTGTCTGCCTGGTGGAAGGTGCACTGAAATGAAATGTCACAGTATCTTGAGATGGCGGCGGTCCTGTGTGTGTTCCACTGTGGGGATGAAATCTCACAACATGGCCTTTCAATAGGGTGCTCTAAAATAGTAAATTAATTTCCAGCTGAGCAGCAGTATGAGCAGCAGAATGACAGGAAAGAAATAGTAAGATTTCTTGAAATGCACCAGGGGAAGATAAAAGTGCAGTTCAGAAAGCTGATAAAGAAACCCAAGAGTGATGTGAAATTTTAGCTGCAAAATGTAACTAAAAGATGTAACCCTGATTAGAAGGAGAACAAGCAGCAACACAGGGAACTAATAAAAAATACGAGGAAGAAGTTAAAACGAGAGAAAATGAACTAGCATGAAAGGAAAGAGAGTGCAATAAATTCAAAGCATCTACAGCAGCAACAGAACTTCCAGGAAGTGGTGATCAGGGGAGGATTGCAATTCTGCTTCTTTCTCACACGGCAAACTGACTCAGGCCAGCTGAGAACTGTGTAGTGCAGTGTGCTCCTGAAGCCTTCGCTCAAGGGCTGGCGAGTTAGAGGGGAGGAAGCCACGCCCCTTTTTATGGTACAAGGTGCTATAAAGCTGATAAATTTAAATGTCCAGCTGCTTTCAGAAGCCAGGGACAAGATGGGTTTGTAAGGCAATTGGGCAAAGTCGGCATGGGGGAGGGGTGGTAATAAGAACATAAGAACTAGGAGTAGGAGTAGGCCATCTGGCCCCTCGGACCTGCTCCGCCATTCAATAAGATCATGGCTGATCTGTTTGTGGATTCAGCTCCACTTACCCACCCGCTCACCATAACCTTTAATTCCTTTACTGGTCAAAAATTTATCTATCCTTGCCTTAAAAACATTCAATGAGGTAGCCTCAACTGCTTCATTGGGCAGAAAATTCCACAGATTCACAACCCTTTGTGTGAAGAAGTTCCTCCTCAACTCAGTACGAAATCTGCTTTCCCTTATTTTGAGGCTATGCCCCCTAGTTCTAGTTTCATGCACCAGTGGAAACAGCTTCCCTACTTCTATCTTATCTATTGCCTTCATAACCTTATATGTTTCTATAAGATTTCCTCTCATTCTTCTGAATTCCTGTGAATATAGTCCCAGTCTACTCAGTCTCTCCTCATAAGCCAACCCTCTCAACTCTGGAATCAACCTAGTGAATCTCTGCACCCCCTCCAGTGCCAGTATATCCTTTCTCAAGTAAGGAGCCCAAAACTGTACACAGTTCTCCAGGTGCGGCCTCACCAGCACCTTATACAGTTGCAACATAATCTCGCTGTTTTTAAACCCCATCCCTCTAGCAATGAAGGACAAACTTCCATTTGTCTTCCTAATTACCTGCTGCATCTGTAAACCAACTCCTTGAGATTCCTACACAAGGACACCCAGGACCCTCTGCACAGCAGTATGTTGCAATTTTTTACCATTTCAATTACAGTCCATTTTGCTGTTATTTCTACTAAAATGGATGACCTCACATTTACCAACATTGTACTCCATCTGCCAGACCCTCGCCCACATACTTAGATTATTTATATCCCTTTGCAGACTTTCAGCGTCCTCTGCACACTTTGCTCTTCCACCCAACTTACATAAGAACATAAGAAATAGGAGCAGGAGTAGGCCATCCAGCCCTTCGAGCCTGCCCCACCATTCAATAAGATCATGGCTGATCTGTCGTGTCTCAGTTCCACATTCCCGCCCTCTCCCCATAACCCTTAATCCCCTCGCTTATCGAAAACCCATTAACCCGCGTCTTAAAAATATTTAGCGAGGCAGCCTCCACCACTTCAACGGGCAGAGAATTCCAGAGATTCACCACCCTTTGAGTGAAGAAGTTCTTCCTCAACTCCGTTCTAAACCACCCCCCCTTTATCTTGAGGCTGTGCCCTCTAGTCCTACTGTCCTTTCTGAGTGGGAAGAGCCTCTCCACCTCTATCCTATCCATCCCATTCATCATCTTATACGTCTCAATGAGATCTCCCCTCATTCTTCTAAACTCTAACGAGTACAAGCCTAGTTTATTCAGCCTCTCCTCATAGCTCAACCCCCTCAACTCTGGCATCAGCCTAGTAAACCTCCTCTGCACTCCCTCCAAGGCCAAAATATCCTTGCGTAAGTACGGCGACCAAAACTGCACACAGTACTCCAGCTGCGGCCTCACCAATGCCCTATACAGCTGCAGCAAGACCTCCCTACTTTTATATTCAATCCCCCTCGCTATGAAGGCCAGCATCCCATTCGCCTTCCTAACCACCTGCTGCACCTGCAGGCTGGGTTTTTGCGACTCATGCACAAGGACCCCGAGGTCCCTCTGCACCGTCGCCTGCTGCAGTTTTTCGCCACGTAAGTAATAGTCCTTCCTACCATTATTCCTACCAAAGTGGACCACCTTGCACTTGCCAACATTAAATTCCATTTGCCATTTCCTGGCCCATTCGCCCAGCCTATCTAGATCCTTCTGCAGACTCTCCACACCCTCCGCGCAATTTGCCGTTCCACCAATCTTGGTGTCATCAGCAAATTTCGACACCATACACTCAGTTCGCTCCTCCAGATCATCTATATAAATGGTAAATAGCTGAGGCCCCAGCACCGACCCCTGGGGCACTCCACTACTCACCAACCGCCAATCCGAATAACACCCATTAACCCCCACTCTCTGTCTCCTATTTGACAACCAATCCTCTATCCACGCTAACACCCTACCCCCAACTCCATGCCCCCTTACCTTCTGCAATAACCTCTTGTGAGGTACCTTGTCAAATGCCTTCTGAAAATCAAGAAAGACCACATCCACCGGCTCTCCTCTATCCACCGCCCTAGACACATCCTCATAGAACTCCAATAAATTTGTCAGACACGACTTCCCCTTAACGAAACCGTGCTGTGTCCGCTCTATCAAGCAATTCCCCTCAAGATGCCTCGCTATTTCCTCCTTGATGACGGATTCTAACATTTTACCTACAACAGACATTAAACTAACTGGCCTATAATTCCCTGCCTTTTGCCTGCCACCCTTCTTAAACAACGGCGTAACATTAGCCGCTTTCCAATCTTCCGGCACTTCCCCAGAATCCAGCGACATCTGGAAAATAACCACCAAGGCATCCACTATCACCTCCGCCATTTCTTTCAGAACCCTCGGATGCATTCCATCCGGTCCTGGGGACTTGTCCACAATCAGTCCCTCCAGTCTGTCGCGCACCGCCTCTCTAGTAACAATAATGTCATTGAGACCCTCCAGTCCTACCACCTTTCCATTGCTAACACCCGGCAAATTATTCACGTCTTCCTCCGTGAAGACCGAAACAAAAAAGTTACTCAAGACCTCAGCCATTTCCCCATCCCCTACCACTAAGTCCCCCCTCTCATCCTCTAAGAGTCCAACGTTCACCCTAGCCAGCCTCTTCCTTTTTATATAGTTATAAAAACTCTTGCTATCCTTTTTTATATTAAGCGCTAGCCCAGCTTCATAGTTTCTCCTACCCTTCTTTATCATCTTCTTTGTCAATCTTTGTTGACATTTGAACCTCTCCCAATCCTCTTCTCGCCCACTACTCTTAGCTACTCTAAACGCCTCTGCTTTTAATTTAACACTTTCCTTCACCTCCTTCGTTATCCACGGCTTATTACCTCTCCTCCTACGGTCCTTTTTAACCATCAGAATAAATTTCTGCTGAGCACCAAGAAAGATCTCCTTAAAGATCCTCCACTGCTCCTCAGCAGACCTACCTTCCAACGCACTCCCCCAGTCAACATTCGCCAATTCCTCTCTCATCCTACCGTACGCCCCTCTGTTCAAACAAAGGACACGTGTCCGGGAACCCACTTTGTCCTCCTCCATCTCAACCAGAAACTCCACCATACAATGATCACTCTCCCCAAGAGGATCCTTCACCGCAAGGTCCCTAATTCTACCCGCCTCGTTACATAACACCAGATCCAAGATAGCTCGCTCCCTCGTCGGCTCCAACACACACTGTTCAAGGAAACTATCCCGGCAGCATTCCAAGAACTCCTCCTCGAGCCCACCGCGTCCAACATGGGTCGACCAATCAATATGCAGATTGAAATCTCCCATAACCACGGCCGTCCCGTTCCTGCACGCCGCACTTATTTGCGCGTTAACAGCCCGCCCCACCTCCAGATCATTATTTGGGGACCTATAGACGACACCCACCAGCATCTTCCTCCCTTTGCTGTTCCTAATCTCCACCCACAACGATTCCACATTCTGCTCTTTGGCTCTAATATCATCCCTTGCTACCACCCTGATGCTATCCTTAATCAGCAGAGCTACACCCCCCCCTTTTTCCTCTCGCCTATCCTTCCTAAACACTTGATACCCTTGGACATTCAGCTCCCAGTCCCTGTCACCTTGCAGCCACGTCTCTGTAATGGCCACCAGATCATATCCATTTGTGTCGATCTGCGCCACCAGCTCATCCACTTTATTCCAAATGCTTCGTGCATTCAGATAAAGTGCCTTCATCCCAGCCTTCACCTGGACCCTATTTGCCAGAACACCACCAACCATACTCACCCCCCCACTCCCTTTATTATTGGGACATCCTCGGCCTCTTCCCTTACCTGTACCGTCTCCTTAACTTTAGACCCCGTAATGTCACCTATCCTCGCAACCACCCCCACCCCCCCCCAATTAGTTTAAAGCCCTGTCTACAGTCCTATCTACATGATTCGCCAGGACTCTGGTCCCAGCACGGTTCAGACCAACCCCATCCCGCCCGAACAGGTCCCACCTACCCCAATACTGATGCCAATGCCCCGTAAATGCAAACCCATTCCTCCCACACCAATCCCTGAGCCACCCATTCACTTCCTTAATCTTATCAACCTTACGCCCGTCTGCACTCGGTTCAGGCAGTAGCCCAGAGATAACCACCTTGTCGGTTCTACTTTTTAATTCCATTCCCAGCTTTTCATACTCCCTCCCCAGATCCTCAGTTCGCATTTTGCCTACGTCGTCGGCACCCACATGTACCACAACGACCGGATTCTCACCCTCCCACTCCAGGTTCCTCTGCAGCCCAGATGCGACATCCCGGACCCGAGCACCAGGCAGACAACACACCCTTCTGTGCACTTTGTCATTGTGACAAAGGACAGTGTCAATACCCTTCACCCCACTATCCCCAATTACTACTACGTTCTTTTTCACCTTCTGTTTGCCTATGTCCTGCTGCAAGACTGTACCGTGTGCAGTTTGCTCACCAACCTCACCTCCCTCGTTCTCGTCCAGACTGGAAGCAAGAACCTTAAACCTGTTATGCAGATTGAGAGGCTGAGGCATCCACTCCCCACCCCCCTTCCTCCGCTCCCCACCCCCCTTCCTCTGCTCCCCACCCCCCCTTCCTCCGTTCAACAGCCCCCTCTTGTTCCTGACCCTTAGAGTTAGCCAGTCTAGGGGGAGTGGATGTCACTTGCCCCCCATTGACAATGGCACCCTCTCTCCCCCTGATGAGCCTCAGTGTCTGTAGCTCAGAGGCCAGCTCATCCACCTTGAGCTGGAGCTCATCCAGCAACCTGCACTTACTGCAGACATGGTCACTGGGAAGGACCCTGGGGTCCACCAGCTCCCACATCATACTGAAACAACACATCACATGCCCCTCCATTATTCACTGTAGTAATATTGAAAATTTCCACACGAACTTACCTGGCCCTTTTTCTCTCAAGCCCTTTTGATCTTAAGCCCTAATAGCTCACTCTGCTTCCCTCTCACTCCGCTGCCCGCTCCGACGCTGCCCGCTGTCTACACCAGGCCTCCTTTTAACCCTGGCGCTGTTTTAAAGCCTGCTCCCCCACAACTCCCTGCAATCTTAGCGTCATCTGCAAATTTTCACACACTACACTTGATCCCCAACTCCAAATCATCTATGTAAATCGTAAACAATTGCGGTCCCAACACTGATCCCTGAGGCACACCACTAGTCACAGATCACCAAACAGAAATACACCCATTTACCCCCACTCTTTGCTTTCTGTTAGTTAACTAATCCTCTATCCATGCTAATATATTATCCGTAACACTATGCACCTTTATCTTAAGTAGCAGTCTTTGGTGCGGCATCCAGTCAAATGCCTTCTAGAAATTCAAATACACCACATCCACAGATTCCCCATTGTCCACTGCACATGTAATGTTCTCAAAGAATTCCATCAAATTAGTCAAACATGACCTGCCCTTCATGAACCCATGCTCTGTCTTACCAATGAGACAATTTATATCCAGATGTCATCTTATTTCTTCATTCATGATAGATTCAAGCATTTTCCCTACTACAGAAGTTAATCTAACCAGCCTATAGTTACCTGCCTTTTGTCTACTCCCTTTTTTAAACAGTGGCATCACATTTGCTGTTTTCCAATCTGTGGGAACACCTCGGAGTCCAGCGAATTTTAGTAAATTACTGCTAGTGCGTTTGCTATTTCTCCTGCCATCTCTTTTAGTATCCTGGGATGCATTCCATCAGGACCTTTAGCCCCATTAACTTGCTCAACACTACCTTTTTCGTGATAATGATAGTTTCTAGGTTCTCACCTGCCAAAGCCTTTCTGTCATCAATTTTTGACATGTTATTTGTGTCTTCCACTGTGAAGATCAACACAAAATATCTGTTCAATGCCTCAGCCATTTTCTCATTTCCAATTATTACATCACCCTTCTCGTCCTCTAAAGGACCAATGTTTACTTTCCCCACTCTTTTTCGTTTCATATGTTTATAGAAACTTTTGCTATTTGATTTTATATTCTGAGCTAGTTTACTCTCATAATCCATCTTACCTTTCTTTATAGCTTTTTTTCATGGCTTTCTGTTGATCTTTAAAGATTTCCCAATTCTCTAGGTTCCCACTAATCTTAGGTAGGGGATGAGTGGTCAGGAATGGTGGTTGGGGGGTGGTCAATGGGGTCTAGTGCACAGTTGGGTTTTTGTGGGAGTTGGGGGGGCATTGGGGGGAGGGGGGTTAAGGGTCGGACGCGGCCAGTGCAAGTTACCCAGAAGGTAGAAATGCTTTAAATCCTTTTTTGTTTTTCTGGGTAACTATTACCGTCAGGCATTTGAAACCATCCAAAAGTGCACTTCCCAAGCACATCCTTTGGGGTGCCACACAAGCCCCACCCCTACCTCCACCCCCACAGAAAAGATTGAGTTGATTAGGATTATATTCACCGGAGCTCAGAAGAATGAGGAGGCATCTTACTGAAACCCATGAAATTCTAACAGGACCAGACAGGGTAGATGCAGGAAGATTGTTCCCGAAGGTGGGGAGTCTAGAACCAGTGGTCATAGTCTAAAGCTTGCGTAAAATGGTCTTTTGGAGAGACGGTGCAGACTCAATGGGCCAAATGACCTCCTTCTTCACTGTAATGATTCTAAACTGGGTCTATTTTGTACAATGTTTTAACATTCCTTCAAATGATGGCTCCTTGTAGGATTGTTCTGATTGTGCAGTGGGCAGAAAATGTATATTCTGATCATTTTTGAATTCACTGTTCATTTGCTGAAACACCAGCATTCATTGATGCACTTAAGCTTGATAAAGTCAGAATGGAGATCATCAAAAAATACCTGACAAACGAGGGAAGGGCTGTGGATGTCGTCCACATGGATTTTAGTAAAGCGTTTGACAAGGTGCCTCATGGCAGGTTGGTGCAAAAGGTTAAATCTCACAGGATCAAAGGTGAACTAGCTAGATGGCTACAGAACTGGCTTGGCCATAGAAGACAGAGGGTAGCAGTGGAGGGGTCTTTTTCTGATTGAGGTTTGTGACTAGTGGTGTTCCACAGGGCTCTGTACTGGGATCCCTGCTGTTTGTGACATATATAAATGATTTGGAAGAAGATGTAGCTGGTGTGATCAGTAAGTTTGCAGACGACACAAAGATTGCTGGAGTTGAGGATACTGATGAACATTGTCAGAGAATACAGCAGGATATAGATAGACTGGAAAATTGGGTGGAGAAATGGCACTTGGAATTTAATCCAGATAAATGCGAGGTGATGCATTTTTGTAGATCTAATGTAGGGGGGAGCTATACAATAAATGGCAGAACCATCAGGAGTATAGACACTCAGAGGGACCTGGGCGTGCAAGTCCACAAATCCCTAAAGGTGGCAGCACAGGTGGAAAAGGTGGTGAAGAAGGCATATGTCATTCTTGCCTTTATTGGACAAGGCATAGATTATAAAAATTGGCATATGATGTTGCAGTTATATAGAATGTTGGTTAGGCCACATTCGGAATACTGCATCCAGTTCTGGTTGCCACACTACCAGGAGGATGTGGAGGCTTTGGAGAGAGTGCAGAAAAGGTTTACTAGAATGTTGCCTGGTATGGAGGGTCTTAGCTATGAGGTGAGATTATGTAAACTAGGGTTGTTCTCCCTGGAAAAACGGAGGATGAGGGGCAACCTAATAGAAGAGTATCAAATTATGAAGGGTATAGATAGGGTGAACAGTTGGAAGCTTTTTCCCACGTCAGAAATGACAAACACAAGGGTCACAAGTTCAAGGTAAGAGGGGGCAAGGTTCAATACAGATACGCGGGGGACGTATTTTACATAGAGGGTGATGGGGGCCTGGAATGCACTGCCAGGCAAGGTGGTTGAGGCAGACACACTGGGATCGTTTAAGACTTATTTAGATAGTCACATGAACAGACTGGGAATAGAGGGATACAAACGGATGGTCTTGTTAGGAACACATGATCGGTGCAGGTATGGAGGGGCCGAAGGGCCTGTTCCTGTGCTGTATTGTTCTTTGTTCACCTTCTGACTGGGAAAAAGATCAACATTTTATCACTGTTTCCTAGTCAAGATTCTAGGAGTCCTTCTCTAACAGCAAGGTGGGTGTACCTACACCTCAAGGACTGCAGCAGATTCAAGAAGGCAGCTTACCACCACCTTCTCAAGGGGCAATTAGGAAGGGGGTTATAAATGCTGGTCTAGCCAGCGACCCCCCCCCCACATCCAGTAAACAAATCATAAAAAAGATATTACTTGAAGGAACTCAATCCTCAAGAATAACTGAAGTCAGAGGGTAGTAAGGGCATGGAATGCCCTGCCTGCAGCAGTTGTGGACTCGCCAACTTTAAGGGTGTTCAAATGGGCAGTGGATAGGCATATGGATAATATTGGAATAGTTTAGGTTAGAGGGTCATTAGATTGATTCCACTGGTCGGCGCAACATCGAGGGCCAAAGGGCCTGTACTGCATTGTAATGTTCTATGTTCTATGTTAAACTTTAGAAATATATTCTTAAAAATTTGTTTTGGAATGCCCCCTAGCTCAGGACTCACCCATCAAAGGAAGCATCCCTCCCATATCCAACTTGTTAAGGTGATTCAGAATCTTACATATTTCATTCAACTGAAGCATAACATCCTTTTTTATGTTCAATTCTTCTCATAGTAAAGGACAGCATTCCATGAGCCTTCTTAATCACTTTCTGTGTCTGCGTATAACCTTCTGCAACTCACACACAAGAACTCCTAGATTTCTCTGCACCTCAGAATTCTGCAGCCATTCTCTGTAACAGTAATGGTCTGCTTTCTAATTCCTTCTGGCAAAGCGAACAACTTCGTATTTTCTCACATTACACTCCATCTGTCAGAATTTTGTCCACTCACTCAACTTACCTCTATCTGTTTGCAAATTCCTTGGGGTCATTTAGCGGGCTCCCCTCTGGGCGCCATGCCCTCCACGAGTCTCCGGGCCCCAGATTTCTGGCATTGTCAGCTCTGCGCTGGAAATTGGTATAGAGTTGATTTTAACATGGTAATTGCCATTTGAATCCTATTAGTGGGCCCAGGACTGAAGTCCCCAGGCCCGCAAGCCTCTTTCCCCCTCTACCCTCACCAGGAGTAGTTCATTCCAGTGGGGTTTACAATTGCTCCCCACTGAAACAGGGAGCTGGCTGCCCATCCTCACTGATGTGAAGGGAGGTCATTGAGGCCCCTCAAAAGGTTGGGAGTAAAGGGGGGGTGGGAAACGCCCCCAGGCAATGCCTGGCCCCCTTGTATTGCCCAAGGCTCAAAGTGGCAATGCCCAAGGGGCACCTTGGCTCTGCCCAACAGGCATTGGGCAGTGCCAAGGGGATGTGGCTAGAGGAGTCAGGGCCTTTTGGGGTGGCAGGGCCTATGGGGGGGTTTTTGTGGGGATGGGGGTTACACTGCCATTCTGCATAGGGGATTGATCAGGGCTGGCCTTTGGGGTGAAGGGGGTCAGGACTGCGGTGGGGTGGGAGGCGGGGGGTGCTGGGACTGGCCCAGGACGTCAGCGAGCGGGGAGTCGCATGACCAGTGATTTCACTGTTTTCAATCTAAGATTAGCCCATAAATTACCTTATTTACTAATTAAAATGCCTGAAGTGTCTTTTGAACTTGGAACCTGTACATAGTCTGATATGATGTGTAGATGCCGGCGTTGGACTAGGGTAAACACAGTAAGAAGTTTCACAACACCAGGTTAAAGTCCAACAGGTTTATTTGTAGCAAACACCACAAGCTTTTGGAACTGGCGGTTCCTTCATCAGGTAGGTGGGAGTCATGGGAGTTCCCACCCACCTGACGAAGGAACAGCCAGTTCCGAAAGCTTGTGGTGTTTGCTACAAATAAACCTGTTGGACTTTAACCTGGTGTTGTGAGAATTCTTACTGTGATAACCCGATATCACAAGTCACGATATCCATTACAAACTGTAAAATGCTTATCGACAAATAGTTCATTGTAATGTTTCCTTTACCTTGCAGGGTTATGCAACTGAAATGGACAATCAGGAGCTGGCTCCTCTGATCCCAGCTGCCCTTAAGAACAAGAAAGATGTCCTGTTTGGAAATCTTCCAGAAATCTATGATTTTCACAATAGGTGATAATACTTTTAAATTACATGTAAATTTGATCTTATTTATTTTTCATTGTGATCATCTCAAAGATATATCCAGACAATTTTGAAAACGAGAAACGTAAAATTGATTTTTGCTGAGGAATATTATAAGTCCATCATGAGAAATTATTTCTGATTTGGTTGTATTCTAATTAGGACTTGACCTGGATTTCTGAGTTGAAGAAATTGCCGCCTTTATTTTTCAGTTGCTAAGTTACTGCTCTTGGGCTGCATTTTCAGGAAGATAAATTCAAGGGAGTGGAGGCTAAGTATTTCCCTCCGAGAGAGAGATTTTGGAGCGAATTATTGCATTAATTTATAATAAAGCTGCAATGATAAATATGGAAGCCCATTGAAAGCTTGGTTCTGAATCACTGGTAAAGCACAGGCATCATAAATAATGTGTCTTATTATAACTCATAGTGCTGAAATATTTCAAATTAAATCTTATTTCTTCAAGTGCAACAAAACCCCATTTTGCTTTCCTCCTTTTTCAGCATAACCTGCAACATTAAGGCATCACGGTGGCACAGTGGTTAGCACTACTGCCTCACAGCACCAGTGACCCAGATTCAATTCTGGCCTCAGGTGATCGTCTGTGTGGAGTTTGCACACTCTCCCTGTGTCTGCGTGAGCTTCCTCCGGGTGCTCCAGTTTCCTCCCACAGTCCAAAAATGTGCAGGTTAGGTTGATTGGCCATCCTTTTTGCCCCTTAGTGTCAGGGAGATTAGCGGGGTAAATATGTTGGTCATGGGGATAGAGGCTGGGTGGGATGTTGTTGGTGTAGGTTCAATGGGCCGAATGGCCCCTTCTATACTGTAGGGATTCAATGATTTGCTATTGCGCAGAAAGAGAAAATGGTTCTTAAAAAGTTATAGGTCACTACTGTTGTATATTATTAAGATGTTGTCTTCAGAATGTGAATTCTACACAAATTAATTTGAATTGGAGACACATTGGGTAATATTTGCCTTGAATCATAATGCTGGAATAGGGCAAACTTTCTATCATTTGTGTAATTGTGTGCTGTTGCAATCAAAATAAATTTATTCTCCTCTTTCCAAAACTCTTTAACGGCATGCCACAAAGAAGCAACTGATTCAATTGTCAGAATTTGTTTCTCATGTATTATCCCTAATCTGTTTTTAATGTTAAAGGCTAGTATTATATAATATTTTTCGGCTGACTGCCCTTTGGAATCCTGATGCAGTGCCACGTACACATAACAGAACTTGATGTAAATAAATCTTGGGTTAAGACTGAATAGAACCCGAATCTAAGACAAGTTTAAATTGCTGCCTTGCTTTGTGTGCCATTCATGTGTATGTACTAGTATATTGTCAATGCACTACATTACTAAACAACTGGCAAAAATGTAAAATAATATAAAAGCAAAAAGCTGTGAATATTGGAAATCTGAAATAAATTCAGAGGTCCAGATTTTGCTCTTGGGTTGGGTGTGCAGAGAATAAATATGGCCACCTGCAGTTGGGATTTTCATTCTAGGGGGTGAACTTGGTTTGAACTTGGGTGGCCTCTGAGACCCAGCATTTTGTTTAAGTTATTTTTAGAAAGACTAAAATGAAAAACAGCCTTTCTGCCCTCACCCATCACCCCTCACCCACTGCACACTCCCTGTGCCCCGTCCATTCAAATCTATGCCACCTCATATCTCCTATGCCAACCCATGCCCCTCCACGTTCTCCCATGGCCCCTCATAAACCTAATACTCCCCACCTTCTCATGGTTCTTTGTAGCCCATATGCCAACTTAGTACCAACCTATGCCCAGCATTTACCTTTACCCCCTCCATGCTAACTCAACTAGTGCCCTTTGACAGCTTGATACTTCTATGGTGGTTTTGACAACTTGAAAGTTATTTGATAGCTTGACACATGCTTCATAGCATGGCAGTTGCTTGAGAACTTGACAGTTCTTTGACAGTTACTTGACAGCTTTGACAGTTCCAATGAGTTTCTGTACATTTTACACACAATCATGTTTACTTTTAACAATCCCAAAGGGCAATTTGTCTCTCCCAAAGATGTTTCAGGACCATATTGAAGAGGTGCCTTATCTCTTCAAAACAATAGCCTATCTATCCAAATGAATCCACAAAGTTCATTCCTCCTGCACTTAAATGGGATTTAAATGACCTGCTACATCTGTAAACTGCACATGCATGAACTGCGGGCCTGACTGCAGTCCAATCCTGCAAAAAATAAGAAATGCCATGTTTGAGGATAGTCCTTAGAACTGCCAGCCATTTATGGGAATTTTGCTACAGCAGAGAGCCTCTCCAGTGTGGCAAAAATCTGGGCCAGAGTTAACTTTTTGAATTGAATTTGAGTCTTCTTCAGAACTGAGTGGAAGTAGAAATGTGGTGGTTTTTGTGCTGTTGAAAGAAAATGGTCTGGGACAACAGCGGGCTTTTTAATATAGTGAAGTAATGTACGATCATACCAGATTGATGTGCTGCCAAGTAAAAATGCATGAGTCTGTGCCAGTTATATTCCAAGCATTTCAGACAAGATAAAGGGTGGCAGCAGATTGGAAAAAAATGCTTTTGTGCTGCAGGAAGTGGAAAATTGGATGGCCAGTCAATTATATTAAAACAGACCATTTTGCTCACCTGCTGTTTTTACTCCACATAACCCTCCATCCTCTCCTGTTCATCTGACCAATTAGTATAATCATGTATTACTTTCGCCCTCAAATGTTTATCCAGCTTCCCCTTAAATGCATCAATGTTATTCAGCTCCTTTTGGTAGTAAGTTCCACATTCTTTTCACGCTATGAGTAAAGAGATTCCCCTGAAATCCCATTTAAATTGATTAGTGACTATCATATGTTTACCAATATACGTTTTGTCTCCCTAAGTGGGGCAGACATTTGCCTCAACACACCCTCTCACAATCTTAAACATTTCTATCAGGTCACCCCCAGCTTTCTCATTGTTGAGTAAAGAGCCCCCTTTTCAGTCTTTTCTGATGTTATAACCTCTCAGTTCTGGTGTCATCCTTGTAAATCTGCTTCACACATTCCTTGTATATATATACATTGAGACTGACACTGCTCAGTACTCCAAGTGTATTCGAATCAAGATTTTATATAATCAAGATTTGAAATAATTTCTCTGCTTTACAATTATAATATTCTAATATTGAATTCCAGTGGTTTTTTAAATGGTTTTATTAATCTGTAATCACTTTCAGTGATTTGTGGATCTGTGTTCCTTGATCCCTTTCACTTTGCTTATCTCTTATTATTCAAGTAAAATGTACTATCCTTATTCTTCCTCCAAATTGCACCACCTCACACTTGTCTATATTGAAATTCATTTGCTAATCCTTTGTTTCCTGTATTTTATCACAGTTCCTCTTAGTATTAAGTACGGCACCAAATTTTTTTATTTACAAATTTTGAAATTGTATATTTTAATTCTTAAGTCCAAATCATTTATGTCCAGCACCAATGTTCCATCTAATTTCATTTTTGAGTGCATGGGCAATGTCTTTAAGTGTATGGCCCCTTTACAACTTTTGTGTGGCAGTAGACTTGTGGCTACTTAAAGGGGCCAGCTTATGGGTGACATACACAGGAACTTCTGGGTTGCTACACGGTAACACAGATTTGAAGGATCATTGCCCAGAACTGATCTCTGTCCAATACCACTTCACATCTTTTGTTAATCCCAGAGACTACCCGTAACCCTCACTCTGCTGTATGTTATATAGCCGAATTTCTATCCATTTTGTTACTTCTCCTTAGGCTTCGCAAACTCAACTTTAGCCCAAAGTGTCTACGCAGTACTTTGACCTTTCAAAAATTCAATA
Organism: Carcharhinus amblyrhynchos; assembly: GCF_965287045.1. Lineage (NCBI taxonomy): Eukaryota > Metazoa > Chordata > Chondrichthyes > Carcharhiniformes > Carcharhinidae > Carcharhinus > Carcharhinus amblyrhynchos. The sequence goes on from NC_137326.1 coordinate 111,472,487, forward strand.
TAGAACATAGGACACTACAGCACAAACAGGCCCTTCGGCCCACAAGTTGCACCGATCATATCCATACCTACCAGGCCATAGAACTATCTGTAACTCCCAATCCCAATAAATCCCATGTACTCATCCAGAAGTCTTTTGAAAGACCCCAGCGAGTTCGCCTCTGACAGCAGCCGATTCCACTCACTCACCACCCTCTGAGTGAAAAACTTACCCTTAACATCTCCTCTGTATTTGCTCCCCAGCACCTTAAACCTGTGTCCTCTTGTAGCTACCATTTCAGCCCTGGGAAATAGCCTCTGAGAATCCACCCTATCTATTCCTCTCAACATCTTATAAACCTCTATCAGGTCACCTCTCAACCTTCGTCTCTCCAGGGAGAAGAGACCTAGCTCCCTCAACCTATCTTCATAAGGCATGCTTCCCAATCGAGGCAACATCCTTGTAAATCTCTCTGCACCCTCTCAATAGCTTCCACATCCTTCCTGTAGTGAGGCGACCAGAACTGTGCACAGTACTCCAAGTGGGGTCTGACAAGGGTCTTATAAAGTTGCAGCATTACCTCCCAACTCCTAAACTCAATCCCTCAATTAATGAAGGCCAGTACACCATACGCCTTCTTGACCACATCCTCCACCTGCAAGGCCGATTTAAGAGTCCTATGGACCCGGACCCCAAGGTCCTTCTGATCCTCAACCCAGCTAAGACTCCTACGCTTAATATTGTACTCCTTCATCCCATTGATCCTGCCAAAATGGATCACTACACATTTATCCACGTTGAAGTCCATCTGCCACTTCTCCGCCCAGTCTTGCATCCTATCTATGTCTCGCTGCAACTTCTGACATCCCTCCAGACTATCCACAACACCACCAACCTTCGCATTGTCGGCAAACTTACTAACCCATCCCTCCACTTCCTCATCCAGGTCATTTATGAAAATGACAAACAGCAAGGGTCCTAGAACAGATCCCTGGGGCACTCCACTGGGGACCGACCTCCATGCAGAAAAAGACCCATCCACAACCACTCTCTGCCTTCTGCAGGCAAGCCAGTTCTGGATCCACAAGGCCAAAGCCCCTTGGATCCCATGCCCTCTCACCTTCTCAAGAAGTCTTGCATGGGGGACCTTATCAAATGCCCTGCTGAAGTCCATGTAAACCACATCCTCCGCTCTTCCTTCGTCAATGTGTTCAGTCACATTTTCAAAGAACTCAACTAGGCTTGGAAGGCACAACCTGCCCTTGACAAAGCCATGCTGACTATTCCTGATCATGCTAAACTTCTCTAAATGCTCATAAATCCTGTCCCTCAGAAGCCTCTCCATCCACTTACCAACCACTGAGGTTAGACTCACCGGTCGGTAATTTCCCGGGCTATCCCTGTTCCCTTTCTTCCCTTTCTAGGAACCACCTCCAATCCTCCGGAACCTCTCCCGTCTCCATCAATGACGCAATGTTCATCACCAGAGGCTCTGCAATCACTTCCCTCACCTCCCATAGTAACCTGGGGTACATCCCATCCGGTCCTGGCAACTTATCTATCTTGATAGAATTTAAAAGTTCCAACACATTCTCTTTCTTAACGTTCGCATGCTCAATCTTTTCAGTCCACCGCAAACCTGCAGTACAACCTCCCAGATCACTTTCCACCGTGAATACCGAGGCAAAGTACTCATTAAGCACCTCTGCCATTTCTTCCAGTTCCGCACAGACTTTTTCCCCTTCACCTTTTATAGGTCCTATCCCTTCTCTTCTCATCCTTTTACTCTTCACATATTTGTAGAAGGCCTTGGGATTCTCCTTAATCTTACCCGCCAAGGCCTTCTCATGACCCCTTCTCCTAATTTCCTTTTTAAGCTCCTTTCTACAAACCTTATACTCCTCTAGATCCTTAACATCTCCTCGCTCTCTGAACCTTTTGCACGCCTTTTGTTTCTTCTTGACTAGGTTCATCACAACCTTCATGCACCACGGTTCCCGTGACCTACCAAAACTTCCCTCTCACATCGGAATGTTGTCATGCAGAGCTCCAGACAAACATTCCTTGAAAATCCGTCACCTTCCTTCAGTACTTTTCCCCAAGAATGCCTCCTTCCAGTTTACTTGTCCAATTTTCTGCGTGATGTCTTCATATTTCCCCTTACTCCAGATATGCCATACCTACCACAGGGAGGCGGTGGCCTAGTGTTATCATCACTAGACTATTAATCCAGAAATCCAGCTAATGTTCTGGGACCCAAGTTCAAATCCTGCCATGGCAGATGGTGGAATTTGAATTCAACAAAAAATATCTTTAATTGAGGATCTACTGATGACCATGAAACCATTGTTAAACCCATCTGGTTCACTGATGTCCTTTAGAGAAGAAAATCTGCTACCTTACCTAGTCCAGCCTACATGTGACTCCAGAGCCACAGTAATACGGTTGATACTCAACTGGGCAACTAGAGACAGGCAACAAATGCTGGCCAGCCAGCAATGTCCCACAAATGAATTTTTAAAAAATTATCCTGTCTATTTCTGTTATTTGCATTAACTACATTATCCTTGCCAAACTCTTCTAGCAACTGTTTTCAAAGCAGCATTGCCACAAGATGTGAGGGTGAAGGTTTCCAACCCGTCCCTATGGATGGAATCTTCTGGTCCCACCAAAGATGACTCTCCCCTCGCACTGTTGGTGTCTTGGCGATGGGGTCAGCTAAATTATGCAAATTACTGTATGGGACCAGAAGATGCCATTGGCAGCCAATAGTGAGCCGCTTCCTCCATGGGAAAATTCCAGCCAGAATCTTTCCTCAGCACTTTGAAGGCCAGAAAGTACCTTTGGAGTATTCACTGATATAATGACAACTGTTTTGCAGTCAGTATAGCCCCACAAGCAGCAGTGAGACAGTAAGAAAAATAATCTGTTCAAATGAAGTTGATTGAGGAATTACTGGGAGATTATCTGTCTGGAAAGACTGAAGAGACTGGGGCTCCTTTGTCTAGAAAAGAGAAGGTTGATGGGTGACCTAATAAAAGCCCTTAAGAAATGAAAAGTTACAATAGTGTAAATGTAAATAAAATATTTCCACATGTGGGGAAGATTTGAAATATGGACGATAAATATAGGACAACAACTAATAAATCCAATACAGAATTCAGGCAAATAGCATATATAGATTTAAGAGGAAGCTGGATAAATGCATTATGAAGAATTGAATAGTAGGATGTGTCGATGGGGTTAGATGAAGAGGGGTAGGAAGTTGTTCATGTAAAATATTAGTTCCAGCAAAGACCAGTTGTGCTGAATGGCCTGTTCTTGTGATGTAAATTCATGTAGCTCATCTGTTTTTCTTCTGTTAATGCCATCCAAATATGTACATAGTAGTTTGTACATAAGTAGTAAGGCTGATGAATGACGAGTTAATCTGCATGTTTGTGTGGTTGTTAAGAGAGGAATACTCAACAGCAATTTGAACTCCCCATATGGGAGCATGGTGACCTTTATTACCAAATAATAACTTGGCTTCTCCTCCTACTCCATGTGCTTTGCCCTCATTTAATGATGTCACTTTGTTCAATTCCTGTTACTAACCTGTAAAATCTCAGTTGTTTAACTGTCTCAAACTCAATCTGAGTTTCTCCCAGAGTTATGTCCCATTCTCTCCTCCCTCAGGACTCAACATCTGAATTGACCGACCCCTCATCCTTGGTGATATCGATCATGTAATTTTTAATAAAATCTCAGCATTACTGGCAATGGTGACATGAGTTGCCCATCCCAAGTTTCTCTGAGAAGTTGTTTTTGAATTGCTTAAATATTTCGCAATGAGTTGATGCAACTGAGTGTCTTGTTAGAGCAGAAATAACAGCAAGGGTAGATAGGGGTATCAAAATTGATGTTGTATAAATGGGCTTTCAGAAGTTATTTGATAACATATCACATAATGTACTTAATGGCAAAGTTGGAACCCCTGTAATTGATGGCTGCATAGATATACTATTGATTAAGGGACAGAAGGATGGGGGTAATAATAAATAATTATTTGTCTGACAGGAGAGAAGATACAATGTTGCCCCCACAGGTGTCAATATTGAGATCAGTACTCTTTTTGATATATACTGATAGTGTAACTAAGTGGAAGCATTCCCACTGGCAGAAATGTTAGTTACCAAAGGAAAAGTAATTGACAAGGGAGCCTGAGGCAAAATGAGGGAAAAGGTTATGCAGTATGTTGGGATGATGCATTACTGAAAGGTTGGCAGAATTCCTCAAAACAGAATTTTATAATTTTTTGAAAAGGGAACACTTACAGAGCTTTAGAAAAGAGCAATTACATTGTACTAATTAGATAACCCTTCCAAAGAGTCACCAACAGGCATGATCAGCCAACTGACCTCCTTCTGTGCAGCATCATTCTACAACTCTATGATGTCAGAGGGAAATTAAAAGCCAACTGAGGCTGTGTCGATTTGAAGCACTTATAGAATAGATTTTGTAAGAATGGTTGGTTCCTTCTCTTAAGGATATGAGTGTTAATGGCAATCCATCTGTTTCATGGTCATTTATTTTTACACTGAAATAAAATTCTCGAACACTGCACTACCACAATTCCATCTCAATTTACTTTGCCTTCTCTCTTCTGGGTTCACTGACAACATGATTTCCAACAACATAAACTCTTCTACTCACAGTCACCATTCAACCTTGTCATCTTCCATGACCTCCAATGGCCTCTCTACTCCCATGGTCTTTATCATTGGCAAGGTCATTTCCACCGATTTGTGACATCCCTCACCACCTGCATCCACCCATCCAGCTACCTTCTAACCAAACTTCAGATCAAACATTAAACCAGGGGTCCCTTTGCCCTATCAGACAACTGCAGAAGATCCCATGACACTACTGCATTTCTAAGAAGAACAGGGCACTCTGGGGTTCCAACCAATCTTTATTCCTCAATCAACATCACAAAAACAGATTTTCTGGTCCTTATCACATTTTCAGTTTGTTTCGTTGTCTTTCCTACTTTACAAAAATGGCTACAAATCAGAAGTACTTCATTGGCTGTAAAGTGCTTTAGGATATTTGGAGTTTGGGAAAAGTTTATTAAATTTAAGCCTCTTTGATCCTGAAAAAACACCTGCTAAGTCACTTACAACTCCCAACCATCTAACCTTCAGTTCTCCGGTCGCCACAATACTTCTTCAGCTATTATTCAGCTCAGCTATTCCATCACCTCCAGCTGTGACTATCTTTGTTCAACTAAAACTGAGCAAATATTATGAGTTTGAGCAATTCACTAAGCCTTTTCGACTGCTCCTTCAAGACCCATAACTCCTACCACACAGAAGGACCATGGTGGCAGATGCATGGGAACACCATTACTGAAAAGTTCCCCTCCAATGCCAATTTGGAACTATCTCACCATTTCTTCATCATCAGTGAATCAAAATCCTGGGACTCCTCCTAACTGCACTGTGGATCTACTTACACCACAGGGACAGTTCAAGAACGTAGGTCACGACCATCTTTTCAAGGGCAATTAGTAGGACAATAAATACTGACTTTGTCAGCAACACTCAATCCCATGAAAGAATAAAAGAAATCTCCACCAAAACACCTCACTAATTCAGGATCATCCTACAAAGCAAGGATAGACTTGCCTCATTTTCACCATGACCAACCACCAGCTAATCTAATTTCCCCTGCCCCCAGCATTTTCATCTCCAACAAGAAGTTTAGGGATTTCTTCATCACTCAGATTGCTGCTATCTCTAATTGCCTCGACTGCGTCCCTCCTTTTTTTGTTTTAAGCCAAACTTCTCCCTTTCCCAGAATGCCCCCATTTTAACCCTGAACTCATGTCTCATATTTTTCTTCTCTTTCCCTTTAAACTGCATCTTGTTGATCCCATTCACCAGAACCACTACATGCACCCTTCTTAACCCTATTCCTGCTAAGCTGCTAACCACCCAGCTTTTTATCCTGGCTCCCAAGCTGGTTAAAGTTGGAAAGCGCTCCCACTCCTCGGATACTGCTCCTTCCTTTCAAACCAGCAACACTCCTCTTCAAAATCCCATCCTCAACCCCTATTCCCTTGCAAATTACTCGTCTTTACTAAGCAGAATCCTTGGCCATGTTATCTATGGCCAAGGATTCCCATAATTTCAGGTTTGAATCTTTCCAGTCAGATTTTACCTGAGCCAAGCAGATATACAGAAGTATAAAACAAGGAAAGATTATTAATCCATCAAACTCAGAACATGCACTGTTAGTCCTGCCACAACACTGTGGTGCATAGAGCAGGGAGGAGCTTCTTCTCTCTATGGAACCCATGGAAATTCAACAGAATGAAAATCAGGCAGATTCAGCAAAGAGTATGCAATCCACTCTGCCACATGCCCTCCCAGGCAACGAAGAAAAACTTCTTCCCCATTCCCCGACCCAATTTTTCAATCTGAAGGAAAGTGAATAAAATTCCCAAGAGAGATTATGTGAAGAAATTTCTCCTTAATCTCAGGACATGATTTTAAAGAGAAAAGTTCCAGGCTTCCGATAATTTAGATGAATCTATTGCATTGTGTAATGATATTTCTCTGTTTGGGACATATTGCAAGAACAATCAGCCAATATGCCTTTATTTAATAATGTGCTCTTTCTTTTAAGGATATTCCTTAAAGAGCTCGAAAATTGCATGGAAAACCCTGAACTTGTAGGAAAGTGCTTTTTGAAAAGGGTAAGTAAATCACTTTCATTGCCAATTTCCAGCAGATATTTTTTAACAAAATGATAAGATGACTTTCATTTTTTTTATTTGATTTGATTTATTATTGTCACATGTATTAGTACACTTTGAAAAGTATTGTTTCTTGCACACTATACAGACAAAGCGTACTGCATGTAGAGAAGGAAAGCAAAGAGTGCAGAATGTAGTGTTACAGTCATAGCTAGGGTGTAGAGAAAGATCAACTTAATGTGAGGTAAGTCCATCAAAAGGCTGATGGCAGCAGGGATGAAGGTGTTCTTGAGTTGGATGGTACTTGACCTCAGACTTTTGTATCTTTTTCCCGACGGAAGAAGGTGGAAAAGAGCATGTGCAGGGTGCGTGGAAACCTTGATTATGCTGGCTGCTTTTCTGAGACAGTGGAAAATGTAACTGGAATCAATGGATCGGAGACTGGTTTGCGTGATGAACTGGGCTTCATTCACAAACAGTCCAATTAGAGTGCTTAATGAATACTTGTTAGATATTCACAGGTGGGTTTTTGCTGAAGGACTGTTTTGCTCATCAGTCTGAAATCTACAATGTTTATCACTTATTCCCAAAGACAATTTCCATGCTCTAATGAGAATGGCGTCTTGTAACAATATGCTAATTACCTAAATTAATTAACTTTGATATTTGTAATTTGCAGTTTTTTGTGGTCTAGGACAGAGCAGGAGCCATACCAAGCTGTGGTACAACTAGAAAGAATGCTTTCTGTGGTGCATCTGTAAAAGTTGGTGAGAGTCGTAGTGGACATGCTAAATTTCCTTAACCTCCTGAGAAAATAGGGGCATCCGTGAGCTTTCTTAACTATAGTTTCAGCATGGAGGGAGCAGGACAGATTGTTAGTGAACTGGACACCTAGAAATTGAAGCTCTCAACCATTTCCATTTTGCCCCCATTGATGTAGACAATGTCTTTCACTATACTTCCTGAAGTTGATGACTATCTCCTTCGTTTTGTTGACATTGAGGTAGAGATTATTGTTGTTGCATGAGTCTCACCAGATTCTCTATCTTTTTACTGTACTCCATCTCATCATTATTTGAGATCTGACCCACTACAGTGGTGTCATCAGCAAACTTGAAAATCGAATTGGAGGGGAAGTTGGCCATATATTGTAGGTGTATAAGGAGTATAGTAAGGGGCTGAGGACACAGCTTTGTGGAGCAGCAGTGTTGAGGATGATCGTGGAGGTTTTGTTGCCCATCCTTACTGATTGTGGTCTGGAGGGTATAAAAAACTAACTGTAGCAAATTGGCTTGACTGATGAGCCTTTCCATAGTCTACTGCCAGTTTTTGACATCCACAGAAGTGGAACAATAACTTTACTGTCTCAAGCTTCTTTTAGAGCATGTTATTCTGTATACCATGATTGAATAGTATATCTCCATTTGGAAGTTTGTAGAAAAGACAATGGGACAATTTTCTTTGGATCTGTGTCTTGGGCATGCCTATTTCCCTATTACACTATGATCTAAGAGATAATTTTGCAAAAATGCAAAAGGAGGTTTGAAGAGGCACATTTCACCTTTCTCTTTCAAACTCTCTCGCGGTCCTCGGATCTGTTTGCCTCCTATCTGCTGTTTTCCAGTAGAATGTGGAGACCCTGACCATGGTAACCACTGGTGCCTCAGAAGCCCTCTCAGATTTGCAGCAGTGTCAAGGGGAGCAGGAGGATCCTTCCAGAGCCTCACCAGCTTTGGCTTTGTTTCTCCCTTCTCACTTTATCACTGTCTCTAATAGCTCCCCCAAGCACTAACCGTACTGGGAGTTGTTCACCTATTGAGCATGGAGCTCAATATTGTTCAGAGCAAACAAGTTTCTATACACTGGTCTCTATTGCAATATGAAACATATTGAAGTGAATTTTGCAGAATTACACAAATCTTTTTTAAATTTAGTAAGCAGATAACCATAAATTGGAAATCGTTAATTCTGGGTACACAACTCTGCGGAGGAAAGGCAATGACGTGGTGGTATTGTCACTGGTCTAGTAGTCCAGAGAGCCAGAGCAAGATCTGGGGACCTGGGTTCAAATCCTGCCACGGCAGATGGTGAAATTTGAACTCAAAGTCTAATGATAACCATGAAACTATTGTCGATTATTGTAAAAACCCACCCAATTCACTAATGCCCTTTAGGGAAGGAAATCTGCCGTCCTTACCTAGTCTGGCTTACATGTGACCCCAGATCCACAGCAATGTGACTGACTGACTCTCAAATGTCTGAAATGGAAGGCAGTTAGAGACGGGCAATAAATGCTCACATCCCACAAATGAATAAGAAAAATGGAGAATCCAAAAAACCTTCTGGATTAAAGGAAATCAGGTCCACCTTCAGGAACCAGTAAAAGTCCAATTTGGTTCCAAAATATGGCTGACTAATAGCTGGAATGGTTGGGTTGTCTTATGAGGAAAGGTTGGGCGAGCTAGATTGGTATCCGCCAGAGTTTAGAAGAGTAAGAAATGACTTGATTGGAACATACAAGATCCTGAGGGTTTTGACAGGTGGGATGTGGAGAGGGTCCTCTTGTGGAAGAATCTCAAACTAGGAGTCACTGTTTAAAAATAAGGCGTTGCTCACTTAAAACAGAGTGGAGGTGAAATGTTTCCAATCAGAGTGTTGTGACTCTTTTGAACTCTCTTCCTGAAGGAGTGGTGAGAGGGGAGTTTTTGAATATTTTTAAGGCGGAGGTGGCTAGATTCTTGGTAAGCAAGGGGGTGATAGTTTTTCAGGGTTAGGCAGGACGCAGATCCGAGGTTGAAGTCAGATTAGCCATAATCTTATTAACTGGCAGAACAGTCTTGATGGGCTGAATGGCCTATTCCTGCTCCTTGTTTGTATGTGCTCTGAAGTCCAGCATCAACTGGAAACAAATGTACCTATACTAATCTTAGGCTGGGGTTTTCTGGCTTCTCCACGGCAGGTTCTCCTGCAGACGATTGACTACTGGCAGGATTTTCCAGTCCACTCAAGTCTGTGGTGTGCCTCGCCTGCCCTGCCACTAGAGAACTTGGCGTGGGGTCACCTTCAGCAGGACTGGAAGATCCCACTATCAGGAAGTGACAGAAAATCCCACTCTCCATATCTGTATACAATCATTGTATACCACTAATTATTCAAGTAAAGCTAATTACATTGCTTTTTCAATTCCATCCATCTTTCAGACATTTTTATGATCAAGAAGGTTTCTATCTTTTTTTCTACAGAAAGAGGATTTACAGATTTATGAAAAGTATTGTCAAAACAAACCTCGTTCAGAAGCTCTCTGGAGACAATGTGGAGACTGCCAATTCTTTCAGGTACAAATTCTATATCATTCTCAGGATAATGTTGCTGTTTGGTAGTGCTCATGTAGTATATGGCACATTGAAAAGCACAACAGCAACCCCAGCAAAAAGAACTTGGCAGCCATTCTGCTGGCTCTGCAATGTTGTCCACTGTTTCCACTATGTCAGTGATTGCTGCCTCAACCCTTAACATTTTCCAGTTCTATAATACTTCCAGAACTCTTCTGGTCTCTTGTGCACTCCCAATTGCCTTTGTCAATAGCACTCAAATAAAGCTCTAGAATCTCCTTCCTAAACTCCTCTGCCTTTTCAGCACCTCTCTTCATTTAAGAGCCAATCCTAAAATCGTTTCTGTGCCCAGGTTTTGGCTGCCCAATCTTATATATCACCCTC